>NW_027362771.1:484487812-485132455 GCF_046119375.1 Phyllobates terribilis
CAAAAATAAAATAGAAATAAATGCATAAATAAAAAAAACAAACAATGCAAAAAAAAAAGAGACCAGCCAGTCTGAATCACTGTTTTTAGCTATGCCCCCATTGAAGAGAACAATATGTTCAATATCTAAAAATCATTTCTATGAAAAGGGGAATGCAATTTAAAAATGTTTTACTTGTCCTTTGTGGAAAAAAAGTGAAAAATAGACACCAATTTCCTATTTTTATTTAAATCCCCCCATTATCAACAAGAAAAAAGGTATATAAAAATGACATAAAAATTAAGCCCTAAGTATCGCAAAAAAAAGGCAAAACTTTTGAATATCTAAGCGAGAATACTTTTTTAGAGACCTTAAAAGCGCATGTATGATAAAACTCAAAAATGTGTATGGTCAGGAATGGGGGAAATCAGCCTGGCCATAAACTGGCTAAACAGTTGGAATATTGATGGCGAGTAATCTTTATATATGGAAAAAACTGCTGGAGTGATTTTCTAAAAAGGAGACTGTCAGCAAATTTTAATTTTTAGCAACATCGTGACTGAAAAAATGTAGCTTTAATCTGATCAACGTTGCTCCCGATTTTTGGCAAGTGAGTGTGTAATGCTCTTGGCATTCTGCAGTAAGCGCTTTACCACAACCCTGCTCTGGAGTGACAGTTGTAGCATCCTTCCAGATGCCCATCCAGATGCCCGTCCATATGCCTAGTGTTAGAGAACTCCCAGAAAGCATTTGTGGTTAGCACTGTGCACCAGTTTAACAATAAACTGCAGCTAAAGACCAACACAGAGGTACAACATGTTTAAACATCTTTTCAGGTCTCTCATCTAGAGTTGCCAGCAGAATACTCTAGCACTTTCCTGTTTCCGTCAGTCCCATAAATATTGAGTTGAAAATAGCAATATGTATGTTTCACCACCACCCTATCAAATCCTCCCTGCACTGGTCAACTGCAGGTGTCCTGTTCTAGCGATCATGAGGGTCTCAGAATAAGATAGGTGATAAATAGAGTTGGGAGAATTTATTCAAGTGAAGTTGAATTTTCCAAAAATCAGTATTCTTTTCCATATTTTTTGTAGCTTGTTCAGAAGGAATTTAGGAAAATTGTGGCCACCATCTTGTTGACTCTACAGGTTCGACAAAAGGTTAAAAACTAATGTCTCTGCGGCTCGTTGTCCCCTGTACAGTCCTCAACACCTCTACTTACCATCACCGTGCACTGACACCTCAGGCATCTTCACGCTAGGCTGGGAGTAGACCCTGGATGTCCCTGTGTCTGGAAGTCCTGGTCTAGAATGCTCATCATAAGGTCGTGGTGCATGTTGTAACATCATGACTTGTTTCTTGACTCTAGACAAGGACTTCTAGCTGCGAGTAGGCCCAGGATATTCCTTTGCATGTGCAGGGACATCCCAGGCCTAGTCACGGCCGTAAGTCCTGGCCTAGAGTGAAGATGATCGGGTTCCATCAGCGCACACTGGCAGTAAAGGGCAGGACCAAAGACCTTGTGGGGGACAGAGAGCAGAAAAGGATAGAAGTAAGTCAAATATGAGTTTTTGGGGTCTTTTTTTTCTACATCTTACTTCTACTATGCTTTGGGAGTCTTTCCATACCCCAGTACCCGAGAGCTTAATAAAGAAAATTGAATTAGCTGAGAATAAATTTACTGTAAATCTACCCGAGAACTTTATAAAGAAAATTGAATTAGCTGAGAATAAATTTACTGTAAATCAAATGTCCCGGTAAAATCCATGCAATTTGTCTCTTGTGATAAGTGTCATTATGGAAAAACCCTGTAAATGTTCATATTGTACACAGCCAAGTGTATAATGGAAATATACTAATTTTATGACTTCTAGTTTTTAACAGACAAAAACATGTCAGATTGATCACATGATTTCTAAGTTGCTTATTAATAAAATCCATTAACACAATTTAAAAAGATGAAGTACAAGCTTTACTTAGAACAGAAGATTTCCTCAGTCTGAATAAGGTCCTGTAAATTTTAGATTTATTGTGATATTTCTCATTTTTCTGCCCTGATAGGATGCAGCGGGGTTCGGCCATCCAGCTCCGGCATAATCTCTCATTCCATCAAGGAGAGATTATTATTCCACCATGTGATCGGCTTCGGAAGCTTTGGAAAGGTCCTGATGGCGGAAGATACTTTAACCCGCCAAGAATTTGCTGTTAAGATCATCAGCAAAAGAGCCCTGCTAGCCGGAGGTGATAGGCTGGATGTGATGGTGGAGAGGCGAGTTCTTCAGCTGGCATCTGGAAGCCCCTTCCTCGTCCACGCAGACTTCGCATTCCAGACCAAGGTAGAATTGTGACTACTTAGTGCTAAAAGGTTTTGCCTCTTCTTTGATGTTGATGACCTATTCGTCTGAATAGGAGATGTCCTGCAGTACCAGGAGTGACCACTAAACCTTGCTTTCTCCGTACACTGTTTGCATCCAGCGGTGTTTGGCGGAGATGGTAACAGCTAATCGGACCCCACCAATCTGATATTAATGACCTATTCTAAGGATAGGTACATCATAAGAGCGGAAAACCCCTTTACCAAATGTCATTGCATGCACTACAAGCTTCACTGCTCAATGGACAATACCTCTGCCAGGGACAACTCTACAGAGGTGAGATAGGGGGCATTAATGTACAGAACAAAATGTCTCTGTATAGTCTTGAATGTGGCTGAGCTGAAATACCAGGCGCAGCTCATGGGCACCAACACTATTTTCTGGAAGAAAAGCAAAGTCTTTTTCCTAACCTGAACAACCCCTTTATCCCCCCATAAAGAAGCAGCAGAGGCTGTAAGAGAGCAGCAAGTTTCATTTTTTTCATCTCCGCAGTCTAAAAGCTGTGACTTTTCTATTCTTCTGTCACTATAGCTGTTTGAAGGTCTAAATTCAATATTGCATGAAGTGCTGTATTTTTTTCATAGCGCCATTTTAGAATGCACATATTGTATTGGATAATGTTTATTCATTTTTTTAGGTTGGATTGAAAAAAATAGCAAATTTGCTATTGTTTTGGAGGATTTATGACACTTACATAATATGTAAACTTTATTCTAGAGGTCTTTATGATTATGGCAGAACCAGATTTATATGATTTTGCTTTAGCATTTTTGTGTTGATGTTTTACAAGACTCATTACTTTTTTGTTGTTATTATTAGCATAGCTGTTTTTTACTACATAGTCTGCACTTTACGTTGGTATTATTTGGCAGTACACAAGACTTTATAACTATCTTTTATTCCACTTTTTGGGAAGTGTGAGGCACAAAAAACAGCTACTGTATAGCAGCCCTATAAAAACAGAAAGATACCATTATGGCCTTGATTCATCATTGCCTTTGTGTCTGTTTTTTGTCTGGTTTTGACTGTAATGCGTCTGTTTTGTTTGCACCAATTCATTATTCTATTTGCGTCTTTTTTTAAGTCTATTTTAGATGAGCACATCTACTTTTTTCCACTTTGTGGGCAGAGTTTAGTGATTCCAGATGTTTTCATGTGATTTATCAATTGTGATTCTTTTAAAAGTTGCAAATATGACACAATCTTCATTCCAGTCCCCTTTGGTGTACATAGCCTGAAACAAGAATTTCTAAATGTATTAATATATTATATATCATTGTTTAGAATTTTAGGGGTCACAGAAGTTAAACCACCTTTTTTATTGAGTGACTACATATCTTAGCAATATGCTTTAACTTTCTTGGATGGAAGAGCCCTTCAAGTACTGAAATGTGTATTTATCTTTACTGTAAAATAAATGCAAATGTTTCATGTTACAGATGAATGTTTTTCTTGGTATGGAATACATGAGCTGCGGGGACTTTTACCAACTTCTACACAGGAAGGGGCCGCTTGACATCACCAGTGCCAGGTAATGTGTTTAAGGAGTTGTCCGGTCTCAGAAGAAAAGTCAGCAGTCATTCTACATGACAATGTGCGCACGGTCACGATTTCCCTGTATTCCCGTTCAGGTGGACGATCCTGTGATCATGGATACAATTTGCATACTTGTGGTCACGTGCCGACTAGTCTCACCCGGCTTCTCTCAATAGGAGAGAATTGAGGGATGTACAGGAGAATAGTCGGCAAATAATCGAGAGTATGTAATTTTCATACATGTATTCCCGAGACTACAATATTGACCGTGTGCGCTTCTTACACCGTCACGATTCAGCAGTCACATAGAGTGACTGCAGACTTTTCTTCTGAGACTGGATAACCCCTTTAAAAAAGCCTCTAAGCTGCGTCGTATATAAAAGGGCAGTTAGATACTGAAGGTCACAGCGTTACTTCCACTCCTGACATGTCAGGTCCTGAGATTCTCTCTATTTCTGAAGGTGGAAATACTTTATAACAGTCTCTTCAGGAGCTCAGATTCATTCTGAACAGTCACTGGCTTCGCTGGGACCATGAGTTACATGGCTCCTGAGGTGAGAATAGAATGTTTTACATTTTTATTTAAAAGGTTTTTTGGGTACTTTCACATTGATGAGCTTCATTTATACCAGTTCATCAATATAAAATCTTTGAGGGTCCGATCACACTGATTAGCTGTTCTTACCTCTCACAGCAACCTGATGTAATCAGAGCAGAACATTGCACCTCTGTACTGCTAAGTGGTCAGTGCTGAGATCTGCAGATCAGCCTGTGTTCATTTAAATAGAGGTAAATCTGTAGTACCAGAAGCCGCTACTAACCAGTGAGAGGAGCTGTGACATCTATTTATTGGTTATATCCAACCACCAACGGAGGAGATAACAGCTAATCAGTGGGACTGCCGGGTGTTGGCCCCCAACAATCTTATATTGATGACCTGTTCTGGTCATCAATATAAAAGTACTGGAAACCCCCTTTAAAGGATTTTCAATATATCACTAATCCACAGAACAGGTGAAAAATGTGTGACTTCTGGGTGCATCACCGCCATGTAACCCACAATCACCAAATGGGAGGACCAGAGTCTCCTATTCCTCCTAGCCCGCATGTCTACATGGATAGTGAAGAATAACTCACCAGGTGTAATGCTGAGTTATTCGGACCGTAGATGTTATAAGAGGCAATAAAGTGTGTAATAATGATACAGGAAAATGTATTATTTTATGTGCATTTATTACATCTATTAGATAACAAGTATCTGAAGTATCAAGTACATCAGACGAGCCGTCACCTCAATACCTTCAGCCATAATGTCACAGATAGCTGCTTAAACCCTTCATGACATGTGACGTACATGTCGGTCATATGTCGTTTCCCAGTCATTGATGCAGGCTCGCACGCCAGCGATCATGGGCCTTTAACAACTGAGGGTGTAACACTGCTTCTCCACCTGCGGCCATTAACCTGTTAAATCTCGCTGTCAATCTCTGACAGTGGCATTTAACATGCGCCATCAGGGGGGTGTTTTTCCACATGTTCATCGGCGCGCCCGTGACAAAATCATGTGGCGCCGAAGGGTTACCATAACAGTCGGTAGCTTGGCATTCATAGGAGATTGTGATTTTAGCCATACATAGCAGTGCATCAGCGATCAGACAGTTGCAGCTTCAATTCTCCTGAGACTAATACAGTAAAAAGTTAAAAAATGTTTTTAAAAATGAGGAAAGTAAAAAATACACAAAAGTTCAAATCACTCCTGAAAATTGAAAGTGTTACAGGTCTCAGAAAATGGCGATAGAAGCAAAGGTGTTTCTTTTTACAAATTAAAAAAAAAAATTCACCACTTAAATAATAAAAAAACTATACATGTTTGATATCTGCGTAATTGTACTGACTCGGATAATCATATTACCACATCAGTTTTATCGTATAGTGAACTTGGTAAATAAAAAAAAATTGTGAACTTGCACTTTTTTTTATGCAAATTGTCACTTCAGAGGACTTGTACTCTATAGCGCCACCTATTGGAAGTAGCAATCCTACAAGTCACAATCAACCCTTTAACAAATCGTGCAATATGACTTAGGATAAAAGCCAAATCAGAATCGCAATTTGCAGACACTGTGTTTCAGGCTGTTGGCCCTCATCAGTGCAAAGTATGAGAACTTAATTCCCTAGGTGAGAGGCTCTGGACTGAGGTCTAAGGGGTAGCGTTTCTCCTTATGGAGAGTGACGCACCAGCTCTGGCACGTCAAGGTAAGGAGGCTTATTCGCCATGCAATGTTCCTCTGGGAAATTTAATATGCAAATTGCCTCTTCAGAGAAAAAGAGGACTTGTACTCTATAGCGCCACCTATTGGAAGTAGCATTTTGATTTGCATATTAAATTTCCCAGAGGAGCATTGCATGGCGAATAAGCCTCCTTACATTGACGTGCGAAAGCTGGTGCATCACTCTCCATAAGGAGAAACGCTACCCCTTAGACCTCAATCCAGAGCCTCTCACCTAGCCAAATCAGTTCTCATACTTTGCACTGACGAGGGCCAACAGCCTGAAATACCGTGTCTGCAAATTGAGGTTCTGATTTGGCTTTTATCCCAAGTCATATTGCACAACTCGTTAAAGGGTTGATTGTCCTCTTTTTCTCTGAAGAGGCAATTTGCATATTAAATTTCCCAGAGGAGCATTGCATGGTGAATAAGCCAACTTACTAGTGTTGAGCGAGTATGTTCTGTTAACCCTTTCGCCGAGTATGCTCGGGCCGAGCTCCGAGTATTTACAGCTGCTCGGTGATATGTTTGAATCGCTCCCGTGTGCATGATTTGCGACTGTTTGACAGTTTTATTACATGTGAGGAATGTGTAAGAAATAGACATTCCTCACATGTAATAAAGCTGTCAAACAGTTGCAAATCATGAACACGGGAGTAATTCAAACATAACACCGAGCAGCTGTAAATACTCGGAGCTCGGCCCGAGCATACTCGGAACAGAACATACTCGCTCAACACTACTCCTTACCTTGACGTGCCAGAATTGGTGTGTCACTCTCCATAAGGAGAAACACTTTTTTTTTGCAATTTCAAAGCGCTTGGAATTTTTTACCCAGTGCATCATATGATAAAATGAACGGTGTCATTCAAAAGTACAACTTTTTCGT
Source organism: Phyllobates terribilis (assembly GCF_046119375.1). Classification (NCBI taxonomy): domain Eukaryota; kingdom Metazoa; phylum Chordata; class Amphibia; order Anura; family Dendrobatidae; genus Phyllobates; species Phyllobates terribilis. The sequence goes on from NW_027362771.1 coordinate 484,494,865, forward strand.
GCAAAAAGTAATCCCTCATACAGTTATGTGGATGGAAAAATCAAAAAAATTATGGCTCTTGGAAGAAGGAGAGGAAAAAATGAAAACATAAAAATTAAAATCTCCCAGGGGTGAAGGGGTTAAAGTCTGAACCGGTAACACACTGAGTGTTGTGTGCGCCGTCACAATCATATATAATACATTCATTCTGATTTTTAATATCCTTAATTAATTTAATTTATGGAGCGTAATTATGAAAGATCCTTTTTATCTCTTGATTAAGTAGTAAGATGTACTGTCATTTACTATATAATTTATAATTACACAACAATATGAGTGACATATAAGTACGGTGACATACAAGAGGTAGCACTACTAATAATGCTTCTCTATGGCAGATCCTGGACATGAAGGAGTATAACACCGGAGTAGACTGGTATTCCTTTGGAGTCATCTTAAACGAAATGTTGACCAGCGGGTGTGGCTACCATCGCACACTCTTTGATTATTTTTGCTCCGGCGCCAAGGACATCATTGAACAGCTCCTCCAGGAAGATCCTGTCCAGAGATTAGGAGTCAATGGTAACATCCGAGAACACCACTTCTTCCAGCGAATTGATTGGGTCTCAGTGGAAGCCCTTAGGATGGCCCCACCATACATCCCTGTAGTAAGTAAATGTACAGAATTGTTACATGGATCTGAATAAGATACTGTCCCACAATCTACGCTTTGGGCTCTATGATACATTAATGTCAGGGTTGGAAAATAATTTGGATGGCGTTAATCTTTACATTACTATTATAGACGATCAGGCTGGTTGGACAATTTAATTTATTAATGGTGCATGTCTAGTCTATAGTACTGCACTTCTTTCTGACTCTTTTGCCGGATATATGCAAATAATTAACTAGTTATAAGTTCTGTCAGGTGCAAGCCATTTAATCTGTCAAAGCATTGCATAGGCATCTGTAGCTGGACCTAGAGAAGATGACCCTTGGCTAAAGAAAAATGTAAATGAGCTCTCCATAAGGACCAGTTCACAGCATTTTGATAATTTTTCAGGCAGAAGATTAGTTTACATTTTTTAATAATAATTCTCATTTTTATAGTCTCCACTGCTGATTTTGACCACAAGAAAAATAAAACAAAAAATATGAATCAATTATGTAAAAAAACAGAACTGATGGAGCTGTCCCAATTTGGAAAGAGTCTGTTAACAGGTCAAAGTGTTCAGAGTTGAAGTGATAAGTACAGATTGTACTTATTTCTCATAGCCAATCGTGGGAATTCTATTAAAATTTATTTGTATTAGTATTCTATTAAAAAGTGTGCAAAAGACAAGAACAAACCAATAGAGAAACACAGTTGGACCGTGCTAGATACAATATGCACTGTCGCTATAGAAAATAGACATTACCCCTAGACTGTCCACTTATCTACAGCATGAGGCACAGCTGAAAATAATATCAATTAAGACCTTCTCAACCATTAATGTGTGAATTAACATATTTGTATGCTTCTAGATCTGTGGGTCACATATAACGTTGTTGGGGACCCAATGATTTATTAAAGGGATGTACAGTTCAGACCAAAAGTTTGGACACACCTTCTCATTTTAAGATTTTGCTGTATTTTCATGACTCTGAAAATTGTACATTCACACTGAAGGCATCAAAACTATGAATTAACACATGTGGAATTATATACTTAACAAAAAAGTGTGAAACAACTGAAAATATGTCTTATATTCTAGGTTCTTCAAAGTAGCCACCTTTTGCTTTGATGACTGCTTTGCACACTCTTAGCATTCTCTTGATGAGCTTGAAGAGGTAGTCACCGGAAATGGTCTTCCAACAATCTTGAAGGAGTTCTCAGAGATGCTTAGCACTTGTTGGCCCTTTTGCCTTCACTCTGCGGTCCAGCTCACCCCAAACCATCTCGATTGGGTTCAGGTCTGGTGACTGTGGAGGCCTGGTCATCTGGCGTAGCACCCCATCACTCTCCTTCTTGGTCAAATAGCCCTTACACAGCCTGGAGGTGTACTTGGGGTCATTGTCCTGTTGAAAAATAAATGATGGTCCAACTAAACGCAAACCGGATGGAATAGCATGCCACTGCAAGATGCTGTGGTAGCCATGCTGGTTCAGTATGCCTTCAATTTTTAATAAATCCCAACAGTGTCACCAGCAAAGCACCCCCACACCATCACACCTCCTCCACCATGCTTCATGGTGGGAACCAGGCATGTAGAGTCCATCCGTTCACCTTTTCTGTGTCGCACAAAGACACGGTGGTTGGAACCAAAGATCTCACATTTGGACTCATCAGAGCAAAGCACAGATTTCCACTGGTCTAATGTCCATTCCTTGTGTTCTTTAGCCCAAACAAGTCTCTTCTGCTTGTTGCCTGTCCTTAGCAGTGGTTTCCTAGCAGCTATTTTACCATGAAGGCCTGCTGCACAAAGTCTCCTCTTAACAGTTGTTGAAGAGATGTGTCTGCTGCTAGAACTCTGTGTGGTATTGACCTGGTCTCTAATCTGAGCTGCTGTTAACCTGCGATTTCTGAGGCTGGTGACTCGGATAAACTTATCCTCAGAAGCAGAGGTGACTCTTGGTCTTACTTTCCTGGGGCGGTCCTCATGTGAGCCAGTTTCTTTGTAGCGCTTGATGGTTTTTGCAACTGCACTTGGAGACGCTTTCAAAGTTCTTCCAATTTTTCGCACTGACTGACCTTCATTTCTTAAAGTAATGATGGCCACTCGTTTTTCTTTACTTAGCTGCTTTTTTGTTTCCATAATACAAATTCTAACAGTCTATTCAGTAGGACTATCAGCTGTGTATCCACCAGACTTCTGCACAACACAACTGATGGTCCCAACCCCATTTATAAGGCAAGAAAACCCACTTATTAAACCTGACAGGGCACACCTGTGAAGTGAAAACCATTTCCGGTGACTACCTCTTGAAGCTTATCAAGAGAATGCCAAGAGTGTGCAAAGCAGCCATCAAAGCTACTTTGAAGAACCTAGAATATAAGACATATTTTCAGTTGTTTCACACTTTTTTGTTAAGTATATAATTCCACATGTGTTAATTCATAGTTTTGATGCCTTCAGTGTGAATGTACAATTTTCATAGTCATGAAAATACAGAAAAATCTTTAAATGAGAAGGTGTGTCCAAACTTTTGGTCTGTACTGTGTGTTAAATAATGGTAGTAGTATAAAAGCATAGACAATCCATTTGATCGCAGAAGGTCTCAACTGATTTTATTTTTAGCTGTGCCTCATACTGTAGATAAGTGGACAGTCTAGGTGAATGTCTATTTTCTAAAGGAACGGTGCATATTGTATCCAGCATGGTCCAACTGTTTTTTTTCTATTTTTTTTGTTCTTGCCTTTTGCACACTTTTTAATAGAATACTAATAAAAATGAATTTTAATAGAATTCTCATGATTGGCTATGAGAAATAATTCAAGGTTTGGTGAGACTAATACTTTATCAATATTACTGCTGTTTCTATACAGATTGTACTTATTTGAAAATGTTTAGTTCTGTTCATACTTGAGCTATTGTATGTTACCTGCAAATAATTCTGCATCCGATGCAGGATGAGACAGAAGTATGATTGGTCATAGAGATGATTAGTGGCACTGCAGCTCATTGAAGTGACTAAACTTGAGCTTCAATGCTCGTGGTGCTGATTTTGTCTCTAAAATATTATATTTACATTTGAAAATGTTCTTTTAATATTAGGCAATTTTTTTTCAATATTTCAAGTCTGTTTTGATTACTCACCAAATTCACCATAACTTTTTCCTGCATCTTTTTCTATAGCCAACAAAGCCTAAACCCGGGTTTCGTGCTCATAAGCTTGGCAAGATCCAAGCTGCAGAGGCTGCGTTATCAATGACACCAGAGGACCAGGCCATGTTCAGAGGGTTTTAATTTGTCAACTAGAAAACTCTCAACAAGACACCAGCTCAATAATATCAGAGCAAGCAGTATACCTGAGCTTCCAGAAGATTGAAGACCAGAAGATCGGATGTCCAACATCATCAAGGACCTCCATATGGATAACTATAAGTGATAAGTATAGGTAAAAATAGGTAGGAAAGGATAAGTATAGGTAAGAAAGCATAAATATAGGTGGAAAAGGATAAGCATAAATAAGAAAGTATAAGTATAGGTAAATATAAGTAAGAAAGCATAAGTATAGATAACTAAGGATAAGTGTAGGTAAGAGAGGCTAAATATAAAAAAAAGTATAAGTAAAAAGATAAGTATAGGTAGGAAAGGATAAATATAGGTAAAAAGGATACGTATAGGTAAGTATAGATGAGAAAGTATAAGTATAGGTAAATATAGGTAAGAAAGAATACGTATAGGTAAGTAAGGATATGTGTAGGTAAAAAAGGATAGAGGTAGAAAAAGGATAAGTATATGTATGAAAGAATAAGTATAGCTAAGTATAGGTAAAAAGGATAAGAATAGGCAAGAAAGGAGAAGTATCTTTAAAATTCAATAAAAAAGATAAGTATAGTTAAAAAAAGAAGTATATTTACCTTCAATAAAAAAGACAATCATAGGTAAGTAAGGATACATATAGGTAAGAAAATATAAGTATAGGTAAATATAGGAAAGAAAAGACAAGTATAGATGAGAAGAAATTATAAGTATAGGTCAGAAAGGATAAGTATAGGTAAATATAGGTAAGAAAGGATAAGTAAAGGTATAAAATGATAAATATAGGTAAGAAAGGGTAGGGTAGATCTAAGCTAAATAGGAGATGGATTTGTGTTATATAGGTAACTGATAGATATGGACAGAAAAAGTGCAAAAATATGATATGTAAAAGATATCACTGCTGGCTGAAGAGGTCAGTTCCTGCTGTACCCACCTCCTATGTTCATAAAAGTAATCCACCAAAGAAGGTGCATGTGTGTATGTCTGTGTGTGCACATGTGCATGACGCTTCCGTGTGTGTCTCTGTGTATGTGTGCAAACATGTAACATATATAAATATACATAGAAAATTAGAAAAAACAGGCAGCACTCCAAAACTTAAAGCGAAAAAAACATGGTTTTACTGATCCATTAGCAGCTAATGGATCAGTAAAGCCACGTTTTTTTCACTTTAAGTTTTGGAGTGCTGCCTGTTTTTTCTAATTTTCCATTTGTGGAAGGTTTGGAGATCACCTTAACAGGTTTTATTGCACCAGCCTTCTTTTGGTAGTGCTGCCAAATTTTCTTTAAATATATTTATTTTTATATATATATATATATATATATATATATATATATATATATATGTGGCTATCTGCACATTTAATCACACCTTCAAAATAAATACATGTGGACATTGTAGCACATAGACTAACCCACTTAATGACTCATTTACACACATTAACAATGCAATGATAAAAACAGACATGTATGTTTCACATTCACGTAAATACACACATATATATGGATATATATATATATAAATATGTATATATATATACATATGTACGGATATTAATGTACACACAGTGATCGGCATTAATGAGTACACCCCCTTTGATAAGTTAGATTTTAATCTATGTGTCAATAAATACAAAACAATTTAAAAAAATTTGACAAGACTGAGTTTCATAGAACATATTTTTAATCCATAGCGTGAAAGTGAGGTTAATAATATAACTTTCTTTGCAAAATTTTCTGTTTTACTCAAATTAGTTTATGCAAAAATGAATACACTACACATCAAAAACTACTACACCTAGTAATTTGCATGACCTTCATGATTTTTAAGAATCACACCAACTCTTCTAAGCATGGAGTAAACAAGATGGCGATAGATATATTCCAAAATCGATCTTTTTTCATTCTTCAACAACAACCTCTTTTAGTGCCTGGATGCTGCTTGGAGAGTGATGCTCAACTTGTCTCTTCAGAATTCCCCGTAGGTCTTTAGTTGGGTTCAAATCAGGAGACATACTCGGACATTGAATCACGTTCACCCTGTTCTCTACAGAAATGCAACAATGACCTTAGATGGGTTTGGATCATTATCATGTTGGAAAAGTGCATGTCTACCAATGACACGGGGTGATGGTAGCATCTTCTCTATCAATAAAAAGCAGTACATCTGTAAATTTATGATACCTTCATTGAAATGTAGCTCCCCGACACCAGTAGCTATCTTGTAACCACACATAAGGACACTGTCAACACTGTTTCACTGTAGGCATCATGTATTTAGAAAAATGAATTTACAAAAATGCATGGAGCCTACAGTGAAACATGGAGACAGCAGTATCCTTATGTGGAGCTACATGAGTTCTGCTGGTGTAGGGGAATTAATGCTTGTGGAGGGTATTGTAAATTCACTGATGTACTTCCACTATACCCTATAGATGTACTGCTCTATATTGATAGAGACTATGCTACCATCACTCCGTGCCCTTGCAAACATGCTCTTTTACAATTTGACAATGATCCAAAACACACATCTGTGGCATTTTTGAAGAACAACAGGGTGAATGTGATTCAGTGGCCAAGTATCTCCTGATCTGAACCCAATCAAACACCTATGGGGAATTCTGAAGAGACAAGTTGAACATGACTCTCCATTCAGCATCCAGGCTCTAAAAGAGGTAATTTTTGAAGAAGGGAAAAAGAAAGATGTTGCGATATGTCGCTAACTTGTTCATTTCATGCCTAGAAGACTTGGCATTGTTCTTAAAAATCATGGCGGTCATATAAAATACTGGATGTAGTAATTTGTGATGTGGGGTGTATTCATTTTTGCATGAACTAATTTGAACAAAAACTGAAGTTTTAGTAATGAAAGTTATATTATTAACCTTACTTTCATGTTATGGGTTAATAAAATATTCTATGAAACTCAGTCTTGTCAAAATTGGAGATTGTTCTTGTATTCAGTGATTGATTAAAATCTTACTTTTCAAAGGGGTGTACTTATTTATGCTGAACACTGTAAATATATATATATGTGTGTATATATATTTATATAAATATGAAACATGTGTGCCTGTTTGTATCAATCTACATTAATATGTGTAAATGAGTCATTATGTGTGTGTGTATAGGTATGTGCTACATAGTCCACATGTATGTATTTTGTGGGTGTGATTAAATGTATGTATTTGTATGAATTTAAGTATGTATGTGTTTCAGTGTGTATATATAAGTGAATGTATATTTGCGAGTGTCACCATGTGTATCTGCAAATGTATGTATATATAGAGTACAGACCAAAAGTTTGGACACACCTTCTCATTTAAACATTTTTCTGTATTTTCATGACTATGAAAATTGTACATTCACACTGAAGGCATCAGAACCTTTTGCTTTGATGGCTGCTTTGCACACTCTTGGCATTCTCTTGATGAGCTTCAAGAGGTAGTCACCGGAAATGGTCTCCCAACAATCTTGAAGGAGTTCCCAGAGATGCTTAGCACTTGTTGGCCATTTTGCCTTCACTCTGCGGTCCAGCTCACCCCAAACCATCTCGATTGGGTTCAGGTCTGGTGACTGTGGAGGCCAGGTCATCTGGCGTAGCACCCCATCACTCTCCCTCTTGGTCAAATAGCCCTTACACAGCCTGGAGGTGTGTTTGGGGTCATTGTCCTGTTGAAAAATAAATGATGGTCCAACTAAACGCAAACCGGATAAAATAGCATGCAAGATGCTGTGGTAGCCATGCTGGTTCAGTACGCCTTCAATTTTGAATAAATCCCCAACAGTGTCACCAGCAAAACACCCCCACACCATCACACCTCCTCCTCCATGCTTCATGGTGGGAACCAGGCATGTAGAGTCCATCCGTTCAGCTTTTCTGCGTCGCACAAAGACACGCTGGTTGGAACCAAAGATCTCAAATTTGGACTTAGCAGACCAAAGCACAGATTTCCACTGGTCTAATGTCCATTTCTTGTGTTCTTTAGCCCAAACAAGTCTCTTCTGCTTGTTGCCTGTCCTTAGCAGTGGTTTCCTAGCAGCTATTTTACCATTAAGGCCTGCTGCACAAAGTGTCCTCTTAACAGTTGTTGAAGAGATGTGTCTGCTGCTAGAACTCTGTGTGGCATTGACCTGGTCTCTAATCTGAGCTGCTGTTAACCTGCGATTTCTGAGGCTGGTGACTCGGATAAACTTACCCTGCAGCAGAGGTGACTCTTGGTCTTCCTTTCCTGGGGCGGTCCTCATGTGAGACAGTTTCTTTGTAGCACTTGATGGTTTTTGTAACTGCACTTGGGGACACTTTCAAAGTTTTCCCAATTTTTCAGACTGACTGACCTTCATTTCTTAAAGTAACGATGGCCACTCGTTTTTCTTTACTTAGCTGCTTTTTTCTTGCCATAATACAAATTCTAACAGTCTATTCAGTAGGACTATCAGCTGTGTATCCACCAGACTTCTGCACAACACAACTGATGGTCCCAACCCTATTTATAAGGCAAGAAATCCCACTTATTAAACCTGACAGGGCACACCTGTGAAGTGAAAACCATTTCCGGTGACTACCTCTTGAAGCTCATCAAGAGAATGCGAAGAGTGTGCAAAGCAGTCATCAAAGCAAAAGGTGGCTACTTTGAAGAACCTAGAATATAAGACATATTTTCAGTTGTTTCACACTTTTTTGTTCTGGACGGCTGTAGTGAAGGCAAAAAGGGAAAAACGGCACTCCTATGAGTATGTCAGGTGCACGGATAGGGTCTGAATCCTTTCAATACAAACAATATGGAATCTGGCACTCTTTTAAAGGTTTATTTGAAAGTAAAGCATAATGTACGAAAACAATGACGTTTCGATCTTTAATGACCTTCTTCAGAACGTACACTGGAAGAAATGATATACACATTCAATATGAGATACCATCAGAAAAAAACATCAGAATGTCTACATTCAGTGTGTTGCCAATAGATTCAAGTCTGGTCCAGATGTGATAGAGAAGGAATAGATAACAGAAAATGAAAATAAAATAAAAAGAAGGGGGGGGGACATAAGATTGTAAACATTGTCCCGTTGATTCCAACAATTGTTCCTATGCACAATAACCCCATATTGGAGGCTTATTCCTATCCCTGTATTGTATCTATTAATGGTCCTTTATGATTCATATATGATGAAAAATTCCCATGACAGAGAAGGGGACCGCGTTTACCCATATGTTTGCTGATTTAGAATTATGGTTCAAATTAAGTAGGTGTTGAGAACGTGTGCACAGTTGTCTGGAGCCGTCTAAAGCTAAGCAATTCCCCTTTGTTTGTCCCCCCTTGTTGTCTTTAGTGTCAGTGGGGATCGACTAGTGCTCATCTCCTTCCTTCCCTAGTCTTAGCCAAACACCAGGGAAAGACAGGGCGAGGAACGCGTGTGGCGATGGGTGAAAAGCCAATATAGGGAGGTTAGGGGAGACAGGGTGATATTCTATCAACCTAGGAGGTCTCCACTCCCTCCTTTCCCTAGAGTCTGGGCTTCCTTTCCCTCTTCTCTGTGTGTTGCACTAAGTCTTACCCACACCTTGCGTGACAGAGTTACGGAAAAAGACGTAAAAGCAGGATAGGGAACACCGATTCTGAAGAAAGGTGTGGAGAACAGATGTGAGAACGGCATTTGTCAGACATTTACGGCATATTCTATGGACACAAATGTCTAAGATGGGAATACACCTTAAAAGTGGATCTGTTAGCAGCTTTCACATTACGCACTGCAAAACTTATTAATTATACCTCTTAAATCTGATGAGACTCGTGTACTTCCCAAGAAAATCAATATAAAAATGGCTGTCTAATTCTCAAATTTAAAAGAGCATTTTAAGAGTCCAGCTAGACCAGGGATGTCAAACTCAAATAAACAGAGGGCCAAAATTAAAAGCTTGAATTAAGTCGCAGGCGAACCTTGATATTAATTAACAAAATGTCTACAATTGAGGAAGATTTTCCATATCATCAAATATAATGATTAACTTTTTCATATGGAAACAAACTTAAAGGGGTTGTCCCACGAACAAAGTACATTTTAATTAATAGATCTTAGAATAAAATATTGGAACAATATAATATGTTATGTTATGTAAGAGCAGTAAAAAGCTATGTCCCAATGGTCTAATTTAAATATGTAAAAACAAAGGATAAAAAAACTTTGAATGATATAGATAATAAAGTAGGATGCCAACAAAAATGTCCCCAAACACAGTAAGATACCTCCACTGTGTATTCCTTCACAGTACCCTCCACACGCACGATATAATAACCCTACTGTACTCCTATCCCCCTGACAAAGAATATTGACCCCATCACAGTATGAATCTCCAACTGTAATCCTCAAACAGCCCTCCTTACAATATAATGGCTACAAAAAGTGCTCCATACAGTATAATGGACTCCACATATACTGTATGGAGCACTAACGGGGCCCTGCACTGCCTTCCATACAGTATAATGGCCCACATAGTGCTCCTTAAAGTATAATGGGCCCCATATAGTGCTCCATTCAATACAATGGACCCCACATAGCGCTCCATACAGTATAATAGCCCTTCATAGTGCTGCACACAGTATAATGGCCTCACGTGGTGCTCCTTACAGTATAATGGGCCCCACATAGTCCTCCATACAGTATAACGGGGTCCTGCACTGCCTTCCATACAGTATAATGACCCCACATAGTGTTCCATACAGAATAATGGCCACATATAGTGCTCCATACAGTATAATGGCCACAAAAAGTGCTCCATACAGTATAATGGACTCCACATATACTGTATGGAGCACTAACGGGGCCCTGTACTGCCTACCATACAGTATAATGGCCCACATAGTGCTCCTTAAAGTATAATGGGCCCCATATAGTGCTCCATTCAGTACAATGGACCCCACATAGCGCTCCATACAGTATAATAGCCCTACATAGTGCTGCACACAGTATAATGGCCTCACGTGGTGCTCCTTACAGTATAATGGGCCCCACATAGTCCTCCATACAGTATAACGGGGTCCTGCACTGCCTTCCATACAGTATAATGACCCCACAGAGTGTTCCATACAGAATAATGGCCACATATAGTACTCCATACAGTATAATGGCCACAAAAAGTGCTCTATACAGTATAATGGTCCTATATAGTGCTCCTTTCAGTATAATGGCTCCAAGTGCTTCAGTAGGGTGCCCAGCAAGGGAGTCACAAAAACACTGAACTTCAGGAGGGCAAAGTTTGATCAGCTAAGAGATGCCCTTCACCTTATAGACTGGGATAGTATCTTTAGTAATAGGAGCACGGATAGAAAATGGGAAATTTTCAAAACAGTCCTACATAGTCACTGTAGAAGGTACATACCTTATGGGAATAAAAGGGCTAGGAATAGGAGGAAGCCAATGTGGCTAAATAAGGAAGTCAAGAGGGCAATGAAAAACAAAAAAAGGGCTTTCGGTAAACTTAAACAAGAAGGTAGCGAGGAAGCGCTAATATCTTATAGGGAAAAAAACAAAATCTGTAAGAAACAAATAAGAATAGCAAAAGAGGAGACAGAAAGACTAATTGCCAAGGAAAGTAAAACAAATCCCAAACTGTTCTTTAACTATATAAACAGTAAAAGGATTAAAACTGATGGAGTTGGCCCATTGAAAAATAACCTGGGTAAAATCATAGAGGGCGATGAGGGTAAAGCAAACCTACTCAATAGCTTCTTCTCCACTGTTTTCACAAAAGAAAACAATTTATCGGAGGAAATGCAGAGTGATAAAGTAAACCCTCCACTAAATATCACCCACCTAACCCAGGAGGAAGTTCAGAAACGCCTAAATAATATCAAAATAGACAAGTCACCAGGCCCAGATGACATACACCCCCGGATACTAAAAGAATTAAGTAATGTGATAGACAGACTGCTGTATCTTATATTCAAGCACTCTTTATGGACAGGGACTGTCCCACTAGACTGGCGCCAAGCAAATGTGGTACCAATATTCAAAAAGGGGTCTAAAAGTGACCCTGGGAACTATAGACCAGTCAGCTTAACGTCTGTTGTGGGTAAATTGTTTGAAGGATTTCTTAGAGATGCTATTGTAGAATATCTTAATGATAATAACTGTCTAACTCCATATCAACATGGATTCATGAGGGATCGCTCCTGCCAAACAAACCTGATCGCCTTCTACGAGGAGGTGAGCTCTCAGCTGGACCGGGGAGAGTCAGTGGATGTTGTATACCTTGACTTCTCCAAAGCGTTTGATACCGTGCCACACAAAAGGTTGGTATATAAAATGAGAATGCTTGGTCTGGGGGATGTGTGCAAGTGGGTAAATAGCTGGCTGAGTGATAGAAAGCAGAGGGTGGTTATCAATGGAGTAAGCTCAGGGTGTGTCAGGGTTACTAGCGGGGTGCCTCAAGGGTCTGTCTTGGGCCCTATATTATTAAATATATTTATTAATGATCTAGTGGAAGGGTTGTATAGTAGAATAGCAATATTTGCAGATGATACTAAACTTTGTGAAGTAGTTAATACAGATGAGGATAGGGTACAGGAGGATTTAGATAAATTGCGGAGTTGGGCCAAAAAATGGCAAATGGGGTTCAATGTCGATAAATGTAAGGTCATGCACATGGGAAAGAAAAACAGCAGTCACCCATACATACTAAATGGGAAACCGTTGGGGAAATCTGACATGGAGAAGGACCTGGGCGTCTTGGTTAACAGCAAATTAAATTGGAGTGCCCAGTGTCAGGCAGCAGCTGCGAAGGCAAATAGAGTCATGGCATGTATCAGAAGAGGAATAGGGGCATATGATGAGAACATTGTTCTTCCTCTGTATAAAGCGCTGGTAAGGCCGCACTTAGAATATTGTGCACAGTTCTGGGCTCCGGTGCTCAGGAAAGACATATTGAAGCTAGAGAGGGTACAAAGGAGGGCGACTAAGGTAATAAAGGGAATGGAGGGACTAGAATACCCAGAGAGGTTGTCAAAATTAGGCCTATTTGCGTTGGAAAAGAGAAGGCTTAGGGGAGACCTCATAAACATGTATAAATACATCAGGGGGCAGTACAGAGATCTCTCCCATGACCTGTTTATACCAAGGATGGTGACAAAGACGAGGGGCACACTATGCGTCTGGAGGAAAGGAGGTTCCTGCACCAGCATAGAAGGGGATTCTTTACGGTCAGAGCCGTGAGACTCTGGAACTCTCTGGGAGAAGAAGTGGTGATGTCCAACTCACTTAATGAGTTCAAGAGAGGCCTGGACGCCTTTCTTGAGAACAATAAAATTACATTTTATGATTAGTGATAGTTAATTAATCCAGGGATTTAATCTGACTGCCAGATTGGAGTCGGGAAGTGAATTTTTCCTCAATGAGGTAAATTGGCCTATACCGCATGTTTTTTTTTTGCCTTCCTCTGGATCAACACTGCGGAATAGCTGCAGTGCACAAGAAATAGGCTGAACTGGATGGACACTTGTCTTTTTTCAGCCTTATAAACTATGTAACTATGTAACTATGTAACTATGTAATATACAGGATAATGACCCCACATAGTGCTCCATACAGTATAATGGCATCAGATAGTGCTCCATACAGTATAACGGGCCCCACATAGTTTTCCATACAGTATTGCGAGGAGCTGCCCACTTACTGAAGACTATGAGACTTTTCCAGCATTCAGCTCTATGTCCGTTGATATTATTATTGTGTTTTATTAGAGATTTGCTTGCTGTGTTTTATTAATGGTTTTCTTGCTCGTCAGTTTAAGTACACTCATTTTACTTGTAAAGTGTCCAGCATTCCAGTAATCTCATCAATATCACAGAAGCTTTAAGCCATTGTTCAAACAACGACAAGGCCCATTGTGTGAGTGTTGAAAGTAGATCCACAGGGAGTCTCACATGCAGATCCAGGTGATGGGTTCAACCTGAGAAAAATAGCTTCACTAATGCACACTTAGCTTTGGAGGGGAGGGTGAAAGCAGTTCAAAGGACTGTTGGTACTGGATACCTGTGCTTTCATTGTTTTATCTGTCGCCTGGAGGATTGCGGACTGTGGCTATAGACTATACTGGCTGGAGATACGAATTCTGTGGGCCAACCAAAAGTTGGGAGACAATGAGTATCGCCTGATACAAAGTCAGTGGAACTACTGATCCCAGGTTGGGAACTTGAGGATTGAGAGATGAAAGATCTGTATTTTGGCCATTTACCTGGAGTTGTGGTATTACCATGGATGTGAGGAATAAAATATTGTAGCATAGTTAACCTTCCTAGGTGATTATTTACAACCCACAACCTCAGATCTTCACAAGTATAATGGCCCCACATAGTGCAACATACATTATAATGGGCCCCACATAGTGCTCCATACAGTATAATGGCCCCACATAGTGCTCCATACAGTATAATGGGCCCCACATAGTGCTCCATACAGTATAACGGGCCCCACATAGTGATCCATACAGTATAATGGGCCCACATATTACTCCATACAGTATAATGGGCCCCACATAATGCTTCCTGCTGTATAATGGCCACACATACTGCTCCATACAATATAATGGTCTTATATAGTGCTCCATACAGGATAGTGGCCCCATATAGTACTCCATATAGTATAATGACCCCATATAGTGCTCCATACAGTATAATCAGCCCAACAAAGTGACCATACACTATAATGGGCCCCACATAGTGCTCCATATAGTATAATGGGCCCTACATAGTGCTTCATCAGTGTAATGGGCACTACATAGGGCTCCATAGAGTATAATAGCCCCCACATACTGCTCTATACAGTATAAAGGCCCCATATAGTGCTCCATATAGTATAATTACCCCACATACTGCTCAATACGGTATAATGACTCACATAGTGCTCCATACAGTATAATAGCCTCATACAGTGATCCATACAGTATAATGGCTTCACATAGTGCTCCATACAACATAATATGCCCCACATAGTGCTCCATACAGTATAATGGGTCCCACATAGTGCTCCATGCTGTATAATGGGTCCCACATTGTGCTCCATTCTGTATAATGGCCCCACATAGTGTTCCATACAGTATAATGAACTCATATAGTGCTCCATACAGGATAATGGCCCCATATAGTGTTGTTCCATACAGTATAATGACCCCACATAGTGCTCCATACAGTATAATGGCTCCACATAGTGTTCCATACAGTATAATGGCCCCACATGGTACTCCATACAGTATAATAGCCCCACATAGTGCTCCATACAGTGTAATAGCTTTACATAGTGCTCCACACAGTTTAATGGCCCAACATAGTCCTCCATACAGTATAATAGCCTTACATAGTGCTCCACAAACTATAATGGCCCAACATAGTGCTCCATACAATATAAAAGGCCTCACATAGTGATCCATATAGTATAATGCGCTCCACATAGTGCTCCATACAGTATAAAAAAAACAACTCACCTATGCCCGTTTTCCCCCTGCTCTGGTCTCAAGATCTCTTCAGATCCTCTGCACACCTCGGCACAGCGAGTTTGCAGAGACGTCAGACGGAGAGGGGGAATGATGAGAGATCAGATGATGCTCCCACCTCCATCATTGCTTTCAACTATATTGGCATCCAGGATGCTGATATAGTTGAAAGTGTGATGCCGGGAGAAAATGTGATGCCAGGCAGGGGATCCACCCGGCGTCGCAGGGAACATATGCTCACCCTGAGGGCCAGGTTTGGCCTGCGGGCCAGGGCTTGACATATGTGCTTTATATTGTGCAGCTGTGCGTTCACTGCTGGTACATCTGTCAGTAAGTGCTGTCCATATTTCACTTTGCAAAGTATAGGAGAAACTTTGAAGTGTAATTCTTTCTTTATCAATACCAGAAAAATAATGATGGCCACACTGAGCCAAAACACTGATGTCACCGGTACTGTTTTTTCACCTACGTGTTTCATGCGGACATGGAAAGGAGGCCTAAGGTGGAGTCACACCAGTATTCTGAATGCCATTCTGCTCCATATTCGGAACAGAATTATGGAATTCAGGTTAGGGACAGATCTGTTACACGACAGACCCCACTGGCTTACAATGTAATCTGTCATGTTTCTCTTAGCCCTGTCTGTCATTTAACTAGAAAAATAGCACAGCAGTAAAATTGCTGAAATCTGAATGAATGCTACCAACAAAGGCTTTTTACTCAACAGAGGCTCCAACATACACATGAGCCTAGGAGTATAGCGGCTCTTTATTACCACTATATTCCCCATGCTTTTTATATGTCAGCATCCTGACAAACTGTACGATTTTTTTACAATGACTAGTGATGAGCGAGCACTAAAATGTTCGGGTGCTCGTTGCTCGGGTCGAGCACATTGGAATACTCGGGTGCTCGACCAGAGCAACGAGCCCAATGTAAGTCTATGGGAAACTCGAGCATTTTTCAGATGGCTCCCCTGGCGGTCTGCAGAGGGCCTAAAAATTGCCCAAATCGATGGGAACAGTGCTCAAATGACATGGGAACAGCATGGAGAAGACCCCTGGAAGCATCTCTGACTACCAGATCACTGCTGTCAACAACGTTGTCAGAGTATTACGCCACTTTTACAGACTCACAATAAAACATACAAAAACGAAACCAAAATGGATTTTCCTGGGAAATATGTTAAGGAACATCCTTTCCAGGGTAATGACTTGTATATAAGGCAAAATAAATAACCAAAAACAAAAATACTCCTCCACACCTTGGGCTATGTTCACACGTAGCGCTTTTTGATGCGTTTTTGCACTTTTGCATTGCTTTCAACGAAAACAAATGCATTCACCAGGAAATGTCATTTTAACATTTTACAACCTTATCTGGCCATGTGGTGTGTGACACATCATCAGACACATGCATACTGTGCTGAAAAGACATGGGAACAGCATTGGGAAGACCTCTGGAAGCATTTCTGACTCCCAGGTCACTGTCTAAAAGTGTGCCCATCATAAGTGATCCTTGGCGCATGCGAAGATGCCTCCCGCCATGCACCTGTCATTGCAGACTTGCAACAATCACCGTCCACGTCCTTGTCCCAGTGCAGCGTTCAGTTGTCCCTACCCCATTCCTTGGAATGCAAGCGCAAGTATGCAGCCAGCCACCCACCAACCCTCAGGCTGCAATACTATACTGCCAAATTTTTTACAGCTGCTTGCACTTGAAATGTGGCCTTTTAGGCTCGTGGAGGCGGAAGCTTTTCATAACCTCATGCCGGTGGCGGCCGGGTGTCCTTACTCGGTCCCCAGCCACCACTGTTTCTTCCGGTGTCGTCTCCGCCTTCCACAAGCACGGGTCCCACAACATTACCCGTGCCCTCCCCAGTGCACTTACTGGGAAGGACCGCCTAACCACAAACACATGGACAAGTGAATGTGGCCAGGGACGGTACGGAGCCAGTCCATAGCTTTTTTTGCTAAGTTGTATTTCACCACAGCCATATTCTTTAGCTTGGTGAAAGGACTTGGGAAACCATATCTACCCAGCTGTCATTTCTCCCAGGAAGTCCTCTAAAGCTGCTTTCACTTGAAATGTGGCCTTTTAGGCTCGTCGAGGCGGAAGCTTTTCATAACATCATGCTGGCGGCAGCCTGGTGTCCATACTCGGTCCCCAGCCGCCACTGTTTCTCCCGGTGTCGTCTCCACCTTCCACAAGCACAGGTCCCACAACATTACCCATGCCCTCCCCAGTGCACTTACTGGGAATGACAGCCTAGCCACAAACACGTGGACAGGTGAATGTGGCCAGGGACGGTATGGAGCCAGTCCACAGCTTTTTTTGCTGAGTTGTATTTCACCACAGCCATATTCTTTAGCTTGGTGAAAGGACTTGGGAAACCATATCTACCCAGCTGTCATTTCTCCCAGGAAGTCTTCTAAAGCTGCTTTCACTTGAAATGTGGCCTTTTAGGCCCGTGGAGGCGGAAGCTTTTCATAGCCTCATGCTGGCGGTGGCCGGGTGTCCATACTCGGTCCCCAGCCACCACTGTTTCTCCCGGTGTCTCCGCCTTCCACAAGCACGGGTCCCACAACATTACCCGTGCCCTCCCCAGTGCACTTACTGGGAAGGACCGCCTAACCACAAACACGTGGACAGGTGAATGTGGCCAGGGACGGTACGGAGCCAGTCCACAGCTTTTTTTGCTGACTTGTATTTCACCACAGCCATATTTTTTAGCTTGGTGAAAGGACTGGCATACAGGGAAACCGTATCTACTCTAGGTGTCATTTCTCCCAGGAAGTCCTCTAAAGCAGCTTTTGCAGAAGCAATGGCAGCCCGTCCAACATCAACTTGCACTTCTCAGTGGTGCTTTGACACACAAACATCTTTCTTTGCGCATTTAATTTCATGACTACAGAGTTGGGCAGTGGCCTGATCTGCAATCCGGTTTGAGAAATAACATGCATTCACGTCCGATCCACATTAAAAAAACAGCCATAGAGTGTCCGGGAACCTTCCCCCACACTTTTCTTAGCCAGGGCTGCTTCTCAGCAGGGTTGGACGGACCCACCAGAAAACCGGAGACTCCTCCGGTGAGCCCTGGCTTCTCCTTCAGGAGAGTTCATAGTGCCGAGGTGAGGCCATGATGATGATAGAGGCCACCATCTGCTTAGTTTTCTGCTACTTGGAATGCAAGCGCAAGTATGCAGCCACCCACCCACCCACAGGCTGCAATACTAAACTGCCAGATTTCTGGCAGCTGCTTGCACTTGAAACGTGGCCTTTTAGGCTCATGGAGGTGGAAGCTTTTCACAACCTCATGCCTCGTGTCCATACTCGGTCTCCAGCCATCACTATTTCTCCCGGTGTTGTCTCCGCCTTCTACAAGCGCGGGTCCCTGAACATTACTGCTAGTACTTTTCTGTAAACTATGGTACGACGCCATGGTATTAGCACTGCCCCCAGTAAACTATGGTACGACGCCATGGTATTAGCACTGCCCCCAGTAACAGTAGCGAAGCCATCCCAAATTTCCTTCTCAAGAATTTTAATTGGTAGACTGAGTGGCTGCCCAAATACATTATTTTCTCACAAAGGAGCTGAAGATAGAGTGGCAGTAGGTGCAAGTTTCTCCAGCCTGTTAGATATTAGAGGGTGAACGGCAGCACGTTAGATCAGTGGTTAGCACTGAAGCCTTGCAGCGCTGGGATCCTGGGTTCAAATCCCAGCAAGGACAACATCTGCAATGACTTTGTATGTTCTCCCCATGTTTGCCTGGGTTTCCACCTCAGTTAAAAAGCAGTCATAGAGTGTCCGGGAACCTTCCCACACACTTTTCTTAGCCAGGACTGCTTCTCGGCAGGGTTGGACGGTCCCACCAGAGAATCCTCTAGTGTGCCCTGGCTTCTACATCAGGAGAGTTCATGATAGCGCTAACTTTGCAGCTGCTATGGGGCTCTTGAGCGGGGGAGAAAGGTGAGCCCTCAGAATCAAATCCTCTGGTGGGCACAATATTTTTCAATCTGAAACAGCTTCTCAGTGGGAGTTGTATTTCACCACAGCCATATTCTTTATCTCGGTGAAAGGACTGGCATAGAGGGAAACCATATCTACTCCGGCTGTCATTTCTCCATCACCAGGTTCCGCCCATTCTCACATACGACCATGCCTGGCTGTATGTTCAGCGGTGAGATCCACAGATCAAGCTGCTGTGTTACAGCTTTCAACAACTCTGCAGCGCTGGGCGGTTTGTCACCTAAGCATTAAACATGTTATTTTCAGCACAGCCTGTTGCCGCTTGGCCAAGGCAGTGCTGCAGTGCTTTCAGCTTGTGACTGATGTGGTCATTTTGGAGATGGAGGAGGAGGTGCAGGAGCTAAACAATGTGATTACATTGAGGTTACATTGGCGACTCTGTTTTTATACTAACGAAAGATCCTACTGGGTTTTTTTTTACGTTATTTTTTAAGGCAAATGCATTCACCGGGAAATGTCATTTTAACATTTTACAACCTTATCTGGCAATGTGGTGTGTGACACATCATCAGACACATCCTGTTTCATTGATGATGGAGGGACTCTGAAAGACACATAGAGCAAGGCCACAGTAATGAGTACGACATGTTCCCATTAGAAAGGAGAGAGTCTACTATACAGTTATAGGGTATGCAGTGAGTCCAATGGCTGACAAAATTTAGGAAAATCCCCACTAAGAAATTAAAGACACATAGAGCAGGGCCACAGTAACGACAAACTCCCATTAGAAAGGAGAGAGTCTGCTATACAGTTATAGGGTATGCAGTGAGTCCAACGGCTGACCAAATTTAGGAAAAACCCCACTAAGAAATTAAAGACACATAGAGTAGGGCCACAGTAACGACAAATTCCCATTAGAAAGGAGAGAGTCTGCTATACAGTTATAGGGTATGCAGTGAGTCCAACGGCTGACCAAATTTAGGAAAAACCCCACTAACAATTTAAAGAGACATAGAGCAGGGCCACAGTAATGACAAATTCCCATTAGAAAGGAGAGAGTCCCCCATAGTGTTGGCCTATGCAGTAAATGCAAGGGCTGCCAAAAATTTGGAGGCACTTCAATGCCCCTTGGAAGAGACGTGGAGGAGGACCTCATAAAAAAATGTTCCCATTAGAAAGGAGCGGGCCTCCTATACTTGTAATGCCCATGCACTAAGTGTATGAGCTGACAATCATTTACCCCTGGGGTGTATACATGAACATACTGTATAAAAATTTTTTTACGGGCATCATAAACACCCTTTAAAAAAAATTATGTGGGTGTTGCATCACGGACCACGGTCACCCTGGTGATATCGTGGTGGAGGATGAGGAGAAGGAGGAGGACAAGAGCAGATAACCAAAATCAGGCAGCGTATACCCACGTCTGGGTGTGAAAAGGTGCATGGGAATACACCTCCCAAGAAAAGACACTGGATTTGAGTTTATGTTACGCTATCATTCGGTGGTGTTGAGAAGTCTGGCCCAATCCAGCCCTTGTTCATTTTAATAAGATTCAGCCTGTCAGCATTTTCAGTTGACAGCGGATCCGCTTATCAGTTATAATTCCTCCAGCGGCACTAAAAACCCACTCTGGTAAAACGCTGGCGACAGGGCAGTCCAGGACCAACAAGGCATAGAGAGCCAGTTCATTCCACGTATCCAGCTTGTATACCCAATAATTATAAGGCACAGAGGAATCACGGAGGACGTTGGTAATGTCGGCAAGGTGCTCCCTCAGCATCTTCCCAAACTTTGCACTTCTTGTGAGAGTACCCCGCGTCTCAGGGCCTGTGTGATGGGAGGGGCTGAGAAAACTCTCCCATAACTTTGACAGTGTTCCCCTGCCTCTGCTGGATTGAAGTACTGTACTCGCCTGTACTCCTTGGTTGTCAGACGAAGTGTGCCCTCTGCCGCCAGCGTTTTCAGATGGTAATTTTTTTAATAGTTCCGCAACAAGGGCCTTCTGGTACAGCCCCATTTTTGTAGACCTGTCCGCCTCAGGAATAAGAGATATAAAGTTCTCCTTGTAGCGTGGGTCTAGAAGTATCACCAACCAGTAATGACTGTCACCCAAAATTTGGGGAACGCGAGGGTCATGGGAAAGGCAGCGTAACATAAACTCAGCCATGCGTGCCAGACTACTAACAGGCAAGACTTCGGTGTCCTCACCAAGAGGATGACTGAACATGCTCTCCTCCTCCTCCTCATCTCTGTCCTCTGGCCATCCATGCTGAACAGACGGTATGACAGCTGTGCAGGTAGTACCGTCTATAGTGCATGAAACTAGCTCCTGTCCTTCCTCCTCCTCCTCTTCCTCATTGTCATCCAATCCACATTGGGATGAGATGAGGCTAGGCTGTGTGTAATCACCCTGTATGGTTCCTTGCTCCATCTCATCGTCCTCTTTGATTGTGAGCAGAGAGCATTTCAGAAGACAGAGAAGCGGGATGGTGACGCTAATTATGGCGTCATCGCCGCTCACCATCTTGGTGGAGTCCTCAAAGTTTTGGAGGATGGTACATATGTCTGACATCCATGTCCACTCCTGAGGTCTTATGTGTGGAGTCTGAACTGAATACCGACGGCCTTGTTGATGCTGGTACTCAACAACTGCCCTCTTCTGCTCACAAATCCTTCCCAACATGTGCAGTGTAGAGTTCCAAAACGTGGGGACATCACACACCAGTCTTTGAGCCGGAAGTTGCAAACGCTGCTGAAACACGGCAAGGGCGGCGGAAGCTGTAGCTGACTTTCTAAAATGGGCACACAGGCGGCGTACTTTAACAAGCAGATCCGGCAGCTCCGGGTAGGATTTGAGAAACCACTGAACCACAAGGTTAAGCACATGGGCCAGGCATGGTACGTGTGTGAGCTCGCCTCGCCTCAGAGCCGCCACCAGGTTCTGGCCATTGTCACACACGACCATGCCTGGCTGTAGGTTCAGCGGTGTGAGCCACAGATCTGCCTGCTCTTTCAGAGCTGTCCACAACTCTTCAGCATTGTGCGGTTTGTCACCTAAGCATATTAGCTTCAGCACAGCCTGTTGCCGCTTGGCCGAGGCAGTGCTGCAGTGCTTCCAGCTTGTGACTGATGTGGTCATTTCGGAGATGGAGGCTGAAGAGGAGGAGGGGGCTGAGGAGGATGAGGTGCAGGAGCTGTAGACCGTGGGGGCAACCCTGATTGACCTAGGGACCGCAATCCTTGGCGTCGGGAGGACGTGTTCCGTCCCAAGGTCCGACTGGGTCCCGGCTTCCACTATGTTAACCCAGTGTGCCGTCAGCGAGATGTACCGTCCCTGCCCACAAGCACTTGTCCACGTGTCCGTGGTTAGGTGGACTTTCCCTGTAACTGCGTTGTTGAGGGCACGGCTAATGTTTTGGGATACGTGCTTGTGTAATGCAGGGACGGCACACCGGGAGAAATAGTGGTGGTTGGGGACCGAGTACCAGGGGACGGCCGCCGCCATCAGGTTGCGGAATGCTTCCGTCTCCACGAGCCTAAAAGGCAACATTTCGAGTGCAAGCAGTCGTGTAATGTGAGAATTTAGTAGTGTGGCCTATGGGGCGTTGGCTGCATATTTGGCTTGCGTTCCAAGGACTGGGTTATGGACAACTGAACGCTGCGCTGGGACAAGGACATGGACGTGCTTCCTGATGCTGCTACTTGAGAGTGCGCAAAGACAGGTGCAGGGCAGGAGGCATCTTCGTATGCACCATGGACAGGGGATTGGCTTGCATGCACAACAGCGGAAGAAGCAATGGTGCCACCTACACTGCAGACACTGTTCCTGGACCCTGGGGTTCGGCCCACAAAGTCGGGTGCTTTGCTGCCATGTGCCTGATCATGCTGGTGGTGGTCAGGCTGGTCGTTTTGCCACCCCTGCTGATGCTGGCCTGGCAGGTGGTGCAAATAGCCTTTTTGGGGTTATCGGTAGAGTCTTTAAAAAACAACCAGACTCGGGAAGACCTAACAGTTGTACTGGCAACTTCCTTCATGTTGGTGTTACGGGGAACGGTTGCCTGCCTTCTGTCTGCGGCCACCACACTGCTTCTTCCTGCCTGTTGGGGTGGTCTGCCTCCCTCTCCCTGTGTGCTGCTGTCCTTGCTCTGCATGTCCTCCTGCCAGGTTGGGGCAGTTACTATATTATCCACCACCTCGTCTTCCACTTCCGCACCCTGGTCCTCCTCCTGACTTTCTGGCAATTGTGTCTCATCATCGTCCACCTCTTGTGACACTTTCCCACTGTCACCTTCGTGTGACCGTGGCTGCTCAAATATTTGGGCATCGCTACACGCGATCTCCTCTTGCCCCGCTTCAAGTGGACCAGCGAAAGGCCCGAATCTATAAATGGAAAAGTGAACAGCTCTTCAGAGTGTTTAAGTGTGGGATCAGTTGTCTCCGGGCACTCGGCATGGAGGGAGGAAGGAGGATCAGGGTGAGGACTATGCGGTCCAGACTCACGGCTACTGAGACTTGGCCGTGTGGAAGACAGGGTGGTGGTGGTGGTGGTGGCTAAGTGACTGGAAGCATTATCTGCTTTCCAACCAACAACCTTTTGACACTGCTCTGGGTTCAATAGTGGTGTGCTGCAGTCCCCTAGGAATTGGGACAGGAAGGTCGGGCGAGAAGATGTGGGTGTTTGTTGTGGGACAAGTTCAGCTTGCCCACAGCCTTGTCCTCGGCCTCTGCATGCACCATCACTATCACGTCCAGTTCCTCGTCCCTTGCCACGTGCCTTGCCCATTTTTAAATGGAGGACAGTATCTTCCACGCTCACTACAAATGACTGAGTTTGGAGCGAACTTATATGTGATCCGTGTGACGGAGAAAACAGAGTTTTAAATACCTGGCCTGTAGGTAACTAGTTTGAACAGCAAACTGGTATGAATTGCTTCACTGACACACTGAAAGAAATTTTTAATGGAGGCCAGAAATGGCAGTATTTTCTGACAATGTATATGTGATCTGTGTGACAGAGAAAACAGAGTTTTAAATACCTGGCCTGTAGGTAACTAGTTTGAACAGCAAACTGGTGTAAAAAATGTAGCTGACACAGTGAAAAAAAATTGGAATGGAGGCCAAAAATGGCAGTATTCTCTGAAAACGTATATGTGATCCGTGTGACGGAGAAAACACAGTTTCAAATAGCTGGATTTCTAGCGCTGTAACACTCTAATACTTAAACAGTTGTTTCCAACTTTACAAGTCATTGCCTATCCTCATGAAAGATGATGACCAACTGATCCATTCTAATTTTCCATTCTGACTGGGCATTACAGAACCCTGTTTTCGAGATCAGTTGTGCCCCCAGTGATCAGCAAATTATCACCTATCCTGTGGATGATTGAGGTGATAACTTGCAAAATTGGAAATTATCCTTTAAGGTACCCAAGGGAAATCAGATGTTAGTGGAAGAAAGATTGACCAAGTTGAACTGCAGAGTGCCTTATCCTTCCTTACCTCTCTGAAATAATCATGCACATTAGCAAACTTCTGCACAGTGTAAAAAAACACTGAGTTCTGTAAAATAAAGCTTGGAATTAGGTAAGTCATGTATAATTGCATTCAAGATAGAGAGCTAAACAGCTTGGGCTTGAGTCTGATGTATGTTATCTGTGATGTAGCTCACCCTATTTTTCAGTTTCAATAGACTATAAAAATTGCATTCATTTAAGCATTTCTTTAATGGTGTTTTATTTGTTTTATAATAATTTGTGACATATCAATGCCTGTTTCCATAATTTGCTTAGATGTTCATGAAGGCTGCCTCTCAAATCAGAGTTCACCCTGCAGAAAATTGGGACCCTCCCTATAACAGTTAGGGCTCATATAAATTGGACGTGTGCTGTCCAATTTTTGATTGGATAGCACGCGGACAGCAAACTGACCCATGCTATTCAATAGGGCTGTTTAGATGAAATACATTGTTCTTGGCCCGACTGTCCTTAAGAAAAATTAAGCAAAAGGATTAGACCCCCAAGCCAAAGTCATCATAGAGGGGGTGAATATAAAGACACATCTCAGTACTAGAGTGGCTAAGTATAATGAAGAATACAATGAAATTTTGGAGGACTGGAATCTGAATAAGCATCTTCATTATGTTTCCAGCTCTTGAATAAGTCACCAGAGAGTCTGCAGGTACTGTAGCTCCAGCCTCCGTCGCTATACTCAACACCATCCCTTCTGGAATCACTACTTGCCACCTAGTCTTGAACTCTCTGGGCAACTGTATCTACCTGTATAATAGGCCATTCTTCATTCAGAGTTGCTCCCAATGTCCTAGCGTCTGTAAGGCACTGTTAGACAAGGCTGCTCTCTCTTCTCGGTTGAGCTTCTGGTCTAAGGTCACCCACTTCTGTAACCTTGATAGCTCTGGAGCTGACTGGTGCAGCTGGACCCATTCATCTCGTGGGTGTCACAGCACTCAATTTGGTTGTTTTTTTCCGATTCTATAGAGGTCATGAGAGCTGCTGCAAAGCATCAGAAATCTGGGGTTTCATCACCCTCCAACTCTTTATCCTGGGCTAGTCGCTAATGGGTCACCCTGGACAGTGCGTTCACATGGGTGTTTTCAGCCTTTGCCCGATAGGCTATCTTGTACCTGTACTTGGATATCCTCGTGACCCACCATTGTTCCAATGCTCCCAGTTTTGCGTTTTCTAAGTGGGCAAGTGGGTTGTTGTCAGTCTACACAATAACTTTCGACCCCGAGAGATATTCTGCAAATCTTTCAGCCATGGCCCATGCCAGGGCTAACAATTCTAGTTTGAATGAGCTATAATTTTCAGGATTCCTCTCTATATCTTGTAGGGATCTGCTAGCATAGGCAATCACTCGCTCTTGTCCTTTTGGACTTGGGCCAGCACTGCTCCTAGACCGCTGAGACTTCCATCCATTTATAATACAAAGGGTTGAGAGAAGTCAGCATAAGCCAGGTTAGGGGCATTCATCAATGCGAGCTTCAGCTCCTGGAAAGCTTCTTCTTGCCTCGGCCCCCACTGGATTGGCTGACTCTTGACACTTCCTGCCATTCCCCTTAATAGCTCATGCTGTGGTGCTGCAGTCTTGGCGAATCCTTGATAAATCTTCCATAGTACCCTGACAGGCCCAGGAATGCTCTTAACTTTCACGTCATGGGTGTAGGCCACTTTTGCACCGCAGCTTCTTTCTCCTTTGTCGGGCACACACCTTCACTAGAGACTGTATGCCCCAGGTATTCTATTTCCTTCTGGAACAGATGACACTTTCGAGGCTTCATCCTCAGTCCGTGTTTCTGAAGGCGCTCCAACACCTGCCCAAGTGTACCAAGTTTCTCTTCAAACGTGGTGGAGTATACGATGATGTCATCCAGGTATATTAATGTCGCCTCAAAGTTCAAGTCTCTAACGCACCTCTCCATTAACAATGGGAATGTCCCCGGGGTATTACTTAACCCGAACAGCATTCAATTGAATTTGAACAGTCACATGGGGGGGGGTGAAAGCTGGTCCTGCTCGACCATGGGGACCTGCCAATATCCACTGGCCAAATCGAGGGAGAAGTATCTAGCTTTTCCCAATGCTGACAGGGATTCTTCTATCTTCAGCAAATGGTATGAATCTCGGACCATGTAGATGTTCAACCGCAGACAACATGCACACAAAACCTCAGAGCCACATCCTTCTTCTGGACCAACTTGATGGGCGCAGACCAGGGACTCTGGCATTCTCGTATCACCCCGTTCTGCAACATGTGGGCCAACAGATCCTTCACTTCCTAGTACATCTGGAGCGAAATTTGACAATATCTTTCCTGAATGGGGCCGTACTTCCTGTAGGGATCTCATGCTGGATAAACTTTGTACATCCAAAGTCGTCATCGTGGCGGGCGAAAGCTTCCTGATATTGCCCCAACAGATCTTCCACTTGTCCGACTTGTCTGGAGGAAAACCCGGATAAGTCTACTTCCATCTACTCCAATACATCATGGCTGTGTCTTACTTTGTACTGCCTCTTCTTCCGATGTTTGGACACCGTCAACGAATCTCCATCCACACGGGTTAAATTCATGGCATCCGATCTTGCGAGGTTTTCCTGCATCATATAGACTCGCGCCACTTCCTTATTGAGAGCCAGCCGTAGGCTTGTCCTGCTGAAATTAATGCATCTCACTAGCACACGTCCCTGCTGAATGGTTGCCAGGGTGTGGGCAACCAGCAGTCTTGGCATCACTTACCTCGTTTCTTGGGGTTCGCCCAGACCGGCATAGTGAGCACTGTCTGACCATGTGGCAAAATCAGTGCGGTAATAATGGGTACCACCACTTTTCCCAGGGGTATGGAGGTGACTGGTGACCTCTGGATTTGAGTAGCCAAAATCAGCTGTTGAAATACTCTTCTATTAGGGTGGTGCGGTGTGCCTCCAGTGACATCCCTGATGGCTGCTCACCAGAAATTTCTCTATTTCTTTCAGGACATTCATCCCCTTCTTCCCAGGTATCGTCCGCAGACATGTATCTTCATTCAATACCAACCCCCGCTACTGGGATGGATAACTGGTTGGCAGCCATCAGTCATACAGTCAGGCCCCCTCTGGATCGGGCGACATTTGAGAAGTGCTGACGAAAATATGCTTCTGGAATTGTGGTCATCTAGTACCCTGTGTCCATTAAGAAACAATCCTCTGTCCATTTAACTCAGTCCACGTAGTGGGACTTTCAGAAATGATGAATTCAGAGCCTTCAGTCCCCCGTCTAGTGTGACCTAGCACTGTGGTGTGCTCCCTGACCGTGGGGTATATTAGTTTAACACCCGCCTTCGCTTCTGATGCTCTTGGGTGGGGCAATCCCTCGACATGTGTCTCATACCTCTACAGATCCAACATTTGACTCTGCGCTTATTTGGTGGGCGCCTAGGCATGTACCTCTGATCTCCAGGTGGGGCATACCCCTGCTCTGATCGCTCTTCATACTGGGGTACAGAGTTCGGTTCCGGGTTAGCTGTAGGGGTTCTTATGCTCTGTAGCTCACCCCTAATTTCTCACATCTCTTGTCCAATTTCACAGGCCGTGTCTGGTTTGGCATTGTGCGCCTCCGAGGCGGTTACTTCATGGCTTTGGACCACACCCGTCACAGTCGGGTCCTCTTGTTCTCGGACTCTGGCCTCTGCCTCAATGAAGCTCATGTTTGGGATTATAGCACAGGCATTCTTTCAGGGCTTGCCTCTGGTAGGTATCCATCAGGCCTGCGACCAGCTGATATCTCAATACTTCATCCAGGGGGCCTAATCCCCTTTATTCACCATCGGTTTTATTTTTGATGTGTGTCATTTCTTCTTACAGAGTGTTCACGTATTGGCCACGGTTTCTCCTTCTCCCTGAACCCGACAACAGAGGCGAATGCGCAGATTACCTAGATCGGTCATACCACCGTGCATGCCCTCTAGAATCTGGATCATCTTATCTACCATATTACAGTCTTGTGGCCTTTTGATTCTTTCTCTATTCATATTATGTTTGGTCAGCAGATGGCGTTGTTTGCTCGCAGACACTCGGCTTAAACACTGCTGTGTGTGTCTCTTCACTCCTTCATCCCCTTAAACTGTCACGGAAGTTGTGTGAAAGATTAAGAGTAACACAAAGAGAGGGGGAAAGGGATGCCAGACTCTAGGGAAAGGGTGGAGTGGAGACCTCCTAAGCTGATCTGATATGACCCTGTATCCACTAACGTCCATATATTGGTTCTTCACCAATCGCCCCACGCAAACCTAAACCCTGTATTTGAATGAACACTAGTCGATCCCCACTAAAGACTATAACTCCAAGCATCCTCCTAGCACCACAGAGGAAGATAGCAGTCTGAGAGCTCCAAGCATTCACAAGGAAACATGCGAGTATCACCGGCACCTTCCTGCTGCAAAGTGAAACTATTTAAACACCCAGGCCAGGGTGTCAATTAGCAGGAAGGAGATAGCCGCTGGGTCCTAGATTGAAACAGCTAAGAAGCTGTCTGTAATGCCAAACGAAGAGATCTTCAGCAACCAACTGCAGGGCGACTGTCTGTAGATAAACATGGTAAAAAGAAAAAAATGGAAACACCCGAATTGCTGTTTTTCAGTTACCACATCTTCCCAAAAATGCATTAAAAAGTGATGAAAATGTGGTATGTACCTACAACTGACTTGTACCAGGTTATATTACTGCGTAGTGAATGCCAAAAAAAATTAAACCCAATGGTGGAATTGCATTTTGTTCCACTATTTCACCTACCTTGGATTTTTTTTTCTATTTTCCAGTGCATTACATAGTAAAATGAATGGTGAAATTCAAAACAACTTTTCTTGCAAAAAAACAACCCTTATACTGCAATGTCAATGGAAAAATAAAAAGGTTATGGATCTTGGAAAAGGGGAGGAAAGTCCAAGCAGAGAAAAATATTTTTTTGAACACGTCTGGTGTCATGTACCCTTTATAAATCATCCATGACCAATGAGAGACCATCTACTATATGACTGTATAGCCTGTAGAGCCCTTTTTTGTATTTATGTTGTCCATAATATCAGTATTATACTTTCATACAATTATTACTGCTCTCATGTGATCTATTATAACTGTTCCCCTTTTGATCATGAAATCACTGCCTCCCTGGTTGAATAATGAAGCTGCATGTTGGGTTTATTGCTCTCCTTCCATCACTAATGCAGTTTTGTAGTTAAAGGATTTTTCCAGAAACAACGCCACTCTTCTCAATTATCCATGTCTGGCATCGTCTGATGTCCAATGACGACCCGAGATCTCAATCTGCGCATGCACTGCTTCCAGCAACCATTTTCCTAGAGTCCACCGCCGGGAGAGCTATGTGCAGAGCGGGAACTCCGCTCCTGTCTGTGTAAAGGTATGGACTTCCCTGTCCCTGAAGACATCGAATTATGAGAATAGGGTTCTGCGGTTTTACTGCGTTTTATTGTGCCATGTGAAATGTGTCATGTGTTTTTTAGTAATGTAGTGTAAGCAATGTATAGTGTTGTAAGTACTGTTGTGAATGTGAATACTGTAAAGTTAATGCTTAGTGTGAATAATATACACTTCAGCTCAGGTGTAGGGAAAGTACAGGATATAGCTTAGTGCTTAGGTTACAGCTAGATGTACCGTAGATACTTTAGGGCAAGATATAGTTAAATGTTTGGGACTAGCCCAGATTGGGAGGAAATTGGGGCAAGTAGAAAAGGGAACCACTTCCTGGTTTACATAGTTTTAGTAAAAATGTTTGTTGAAGGCATGATGTGTACAAAACGATCTGGCGTTATGAGGTCATACAAAACTTCCTGCAATGTCCGGGGTGTTATGGAGAGCACCTTAACCCCGTCCGTACAGAGGAAGATGAACGTGGAACCACGAGAGGGAAACATAGTGGATATCGTGAATACTGCGGTCCAGGATGGGGAATCCCTAGGGCTAAAAAGACCTGTTAAAGTAGGGATAGTCCGAGCTGAACATAAGAAAATAATGGAAATGTACTGTGTGAACGGAGCAAGTTTGGAAGGGTGCTGTGCCCGATACTGCGCGTTGAAGACTGATGTACTTGAACTGTCCAGTAAAGTTGAACTTGTTAAAATTAACTGGGTGTACCCTGGTATGTGCGCCGCTGTTCCTGGAACCGAAGATGTGGAGACAGCGAAGGCCTCCGACCTGCAAGTGAGTGTACACACCTTAAACAGCAAAACACATATGCACTGGGACACGATTTGTTTGTAAAGTGCCAGGGCGTTGTGGAGCAGCAGCTAGTCCACGGCTACCGTCCTGGTGTAAGCAGGTGACAGGAGGCAGCACATGGACGAGCACAAGGCAGAAACAATCAACAAAACTATTTATCGTTTTTCTTCATTCATTTGAATGGGTGAAAAACGTTGAAAGAATTGACATGCTGCAGATTTTTAAAAAAAAAAACGCCCAGCAGATCAGAAAGCGCATGGAAAAAAATGTGTTTTTTTACATAGAATTCACTAGCTATAGATTTTGCATTTTTTACAAGCATTTTCTATAAAT
Source organism: Phyllobates terribilis (assembly GCF_046119375.1). Classification (NCBI taxonomy): domain Eukaryota; kingdom Metazoa; phylum Chordata; class Amphibia; order Anura; family Dendrobatidae; genus Phyllobates; species Phyllobates terribilis. The sequence goes on from NW_027362771.1 coordinate 484,526,328, forward strand.
TCTTTATGACTAAAAAGCCCTCCCTGGCCGAATTTCTATTTGTTGTATAGACCCCTTATTTACAGCGGTTTGTGATGACTGAGCCCTCCCCCCACCCCCAGGTCATAGTGACATGTTGTCTATAGTGACACCTCCTGCCACTGTGGTCATGTTCTCATTTTATTATGAACGGTGCTTACTAAGGTGGACGATTTTTATAGGATGATGTATACCAAAAATATACCATTGTAGGTGAACCAATTTTGCTTAACTTCTTAGTACCAAAAGTGTCCCAGGTAATACAGGGATCTTCAGTGACATTATACACAGGAGCTCTGTATATAGTGTATAGTGTACAGGTAATACAGGGATCACCAATGACAATACATACAGGAGCTCTGTATATAGTGTATAGTGTCAGTGTACAAGTAACATACTGACTCACCAGTGATATCTCTAGGTTAAGTCCTTCATCTTCGCTTTTGTTCTTCATCTGGTACAGACCGCCATCACTTCTTCCAGACAGTATTCGTCTCTGCAGAAAATAACACACAGTTGTCAATAGCTGATCGCTTCTAGAGCACATTCCCTACTTTTTTCCATGATTTATACACTGCACCAGATGAACAAAAAAAACAACATAGTGCTGCCCAGCACAGTAACAGGACTCCCATTTTGCCCGCCCCCCCCACCCATGGAAAACAATATTCTGTAAAGTACATTATATTACAGAAGTAATAATGTCCCCAATTGGCCCCTACAATAATTATGTCCCCCACTTGCCACCATAAACTAATGTAAGTTCCTCATTTTGGCCTCCATACAGTAATAAAGTCCCTCAACCTGGCCCCTTTAATTAATAATGTCCCACATCCTGGGACTCTATGTTGCCCTGTCCTGGCCCTTATGTCCACCATCCAGGGATCCCATGTTACCCATCTTGTCTATGTCCCTTGTCCTGGCAAATATGTCCTGGGCCCACTATTCCCCTTGCATTGGGCATCGTGTGCCCCTTTTCCTGGGCCCCATAAGCCCCTTCTCCTGGGTCCTATATGCCCATTTCCCTGAGCCCCATATTCCTCTTCTCCTGGGCATACATCATGCCGCAGCCACTGAAGAAGGAAGAAAAAAAAAAAAAAGATTCTTCTTACCTGCCTGCACTCTCGGCGCCGTGCGGTGTCGTCTTCCTTCAGGTCCGATGCGGTCGTGGCGAAATGGACGCCGGCGGATGACTTCCAAGTTAAGTGCATCTGTCGCATGACAGTGAGATTATACGTCGGCGACGTCACTGTCATTCACTGCTAGCTTTGGGTGCTCTGAGATCATCCGCGGGCGGCCATGTTAATTATTGCATATAGCAATACATTTCAATTGAATGTGCGTCGTTGGACGCAAATCCAGTTGAAACTAGCAGGCCACCTCTACATCCCCGCCGAGGACCTTGGGCCCAATCCTCCGGTGTCCCAGTCCGACCCTGTGCTATAAAACCTATAACCACACGCGCTTTCTAACTCCTTGATAGCATATTTGACGCGCCCCCTCGGCCGTGGGGTACCCGGTGCCGGGCCGGTGGATGCTGGGGAATGTCACAGTGGCGGTGACCCGGTCCGTGACCCAGGGCAGTCAATAAAAGGGGTTATGGATAGGGGATTTATAGTGTTTTTATAGAGTTCGTGACGCCACCTGTGGAGTGCGGCTATAGGGAGCCGCCGCTGCGGAGCAGGTCCTCTGAAGCTGATGTTACTGCAGCAGGGATGGTGTGGCTCTCCAAAGGAAGAGCTAGCTCCAGGGCAGTGTAGATGATGTTGGTTGTGCTGGGCCTTGTAGTGCAGGGGTAGATGGCGCACCAAGAAACACGGAGACAAGGAAGTGCAGTCCTCAGGGTCTTTACTCACGGTTATTGCAGTCCAAGTTACAGACGTCAAAGTAACTTCCCATGCCGTGCTGCGTTTACTCAGTGAGGGGCTCAGTCCACCCCCAGGTAACTCCGGAGTACATAGCAGGACCCCCTTCTGTGTCTTCTCTCTGGCTGTCTCCCTGAACCTCATACCAAGTGTCCCAGTCCAGTATCTGGGTGTCTTGGCGGGTGACGTCTGTTCCGTCACCTGGGTCCTATATAGCTACCTTCCTGGTGAGACTGGTATGGACTGTTGGCTACAGGACATGAAATACTGCAGCCTCCGGTTTCTAGTTAAGACGTGCAATCTTCTACTAGTTGAGGGACCGGTTCTCTGTATGCAGCCTGACTCCTCCACCTCCCGGTAGATGCGGGTGTACGGGTGGCCTTCTGCACGGCCCGTACCCCTAGGGTCCTTTCTTCTGGTTCCTGGAGCCTTCCTGCTCCCTCTCCTCTCTTCTCTCCTTCCTCTCAGACTTGGGCCTCACTGTCTAGGCCCGCCTCTGGAGCAGAGCTCCTGCAGAGCCTCTGCTCCTGTCACTTGACTCCTCTGACTAGTCTGTCTTTCTAAGATGGCTTTTCTACTTATATCTTCCTTCTATGTGCTCCCTTTAACTACTTTAACTCCACCCACACCCACTATGTGGTTCCCCTTACCAGCTAGGCTCCCCCCATTCCAGCCAGGAAAGGGGCTAAGCAAGTACATGGGAGGCATCTTGCCCCTCCTGCTGGCCTGGAGTGGTGTGTGTTGGATGCAGGTGTTAGGGTCCTGAGCTGTACTCCTTCCTTACCTGAGAGTGAGATGCCACATCTCTGGCTGAGATGCAACACCTCTGTGGCGACCGAACCCTCAGGGGCGCCACATATTCATGACAAGAAATTACCTCAGAGCGACTCCAGCTGTAATGGCCAAGATCAAAGAACATACACCTATATACTCACTCTTTTCAGCAGGCAGCTGGATTTCTTCATCTTGTGAAATTACTTCTTAGGAGCAGGAAACTCCAGGTCCAGTGCTAGAGTAGTGGTTACACACACAGGCCTGAGCCCTCCTGTCCTGCACTCAGCCTGGCATCCTCCAGCACTGATCCTCCCACACTCTCTGCTGACTGGACTGCTGGTGACATTACAGCAGAGGGGGATCCCTGGAGCTGCTATTGGAGCAACTCAGTGTTTGAACCTTCCAGTCTTGTTTTCTCCACAGCACTGGCCCCGCCCACCTCCTATCATTGGTTTCTGTAGCTCCTCTGCTTGATTTCATTGGCTGGGAACTACAGACAGCAGCTGAGCTGGAGATCTGGTGCTGCCTCCTAGTGAGGTATGTAAATTAGCCCCGCGGCCCTGAGCAGGAGCTGGGGCAAATGCCTCCCCGTCCAGCTAGTGACGTGTCGGTCCTGAACAAAGCCATGTGTGCGCATTGTTTTCTTTGGAACCAGGGGTACTTTTGATTGACAGCATCCGGTTTACTAGAAAATGTGTAAGAAAAAAAAAAAACAACAATAAAATAAGATTGCTGGAAAAGCAAAGCCCCAAAAACCATTGCGGAATTGCTTTTTTATTTTCGCATTCATTCTGCAGTAAAAAATGACCTGGACATATGATTGTTCAGTTGCATACACTCACGATGATACTAAGTTTCCTTTTTTTTGGGGGGTGAAAAAATATTAAGAAATTCATAATAATAAAAAATTTACTTGAGCTGCAATTTTCCAAAACCCAGAACAACTTTCAGTTTAGGTTAACGGAGCTGTGTGAGTTTTTTTTTTTTACTTTAATTTATACTATTTTTGGGTACATACGATGCTTTGATTGCTTCTTAATACATTTTTTTGTGGAATTGTGGTGACCAAAAACCCATACAATCCTAGCATTCGATATTTTTTTTTCTTTTCTCTTTTAGACCGGAGACACACAATAGTATAGCATTGGATGCGATATGCTAATGCCACTCGGGTTTCAATTCCAAACTCAGGAATCTTCCTCAGGCATAAAAATACATCTGTTAGACTCTAAATATAAGCCTGTGTCAGAAGTGAAATAGCCAGAAATAAAAGGGAGGAGACATATTGAACATGGGATCCAGTTTTGGGCTCTTCTTTTCAAATTAAAGGCTGTTTTTCCACTTTTTATTGGTCCGCTTTGGCATCTTGACCTTGTGATCTTGCTGGGCTTCATAGGAATAACAACATTACAGACATTAATGCCTTCAAAATACCCAAAGCTGCCATGGCATCCCTTTTTCTGAGTTAGGCTACAGTCACACTATCAGTATTTTCCATCAGTATTTGTAAGCCAAAACCAGAAGTGGTGACGTGTTTCTATTATACTTTTCCTCTGATTGTTCCACTCCTGGTTTTGGCTTACAAATAATGATGTAAAATAATGAACAAATACAGATAGTGGAGCCTTGGCCTTAAAGCGCACCTGTCAGCAGGAATGTGCTCAGTAAATCACATACACTGTCAAGTTGGGGCCGTTACACTGATTAATATGATACCTTGGTTGATGAAATCCGTCCTGTGGTACTTGTGTAATCTTTACTTTTAGTTTGGAGATCATGATATGCTCGTGCTCCGGGGCTGCCTGTGGGGGGCGCTCTATCTAGTGCTCTGCTTACATATTCATCTGTATGCTCTTATGACAGCTCACTGTGCCTTCACTGACCTGCCTTCTATTTTACATAATGCATCAAGTAGTGCGGGGCTAGGTAAAATAGGAGGCAGCTCAGTGTAGGCACATTGAGCTGTCAGAAGAGCATACAGATGAATATGTAAGCAGAACACCAGATGGAGCGCCCCCCACAGGCATATCAATATCTTCAAACTGAAAGTAAAGATTACACAGAACCACAGGATGGATTTCATCAACCAAGGTGTCATTTTAATCAGTGTAATGTTGCCCACCTGACAGTGTATGTAGTTTACTGAGCACAATCCTGCTGACAGGTGCACTTTAATTATTACATAGGATGGAAGCCTCACCATGAGGTTAGAAAAATTGTCCTTGTTTAGCTTAGAGGAAAAAAACACGCCTCTGATCTCATTTCCATGTATGAATACATGTGTGACCAGTAAAGGTTTGGCATATTTTTATTTCTTCCAAACACCCTACAAAAAAAAAGCCACAGCAGACATTCATTATGAGCGGAAGAAAGGCCATTCTGGCAGCGAAACAGGAAAGGGTTCTTTACAGATAAAGCAGTAAGACTAGGGAATGCCCTACCTTGAGAGGTAATAATGGTGGATACTATATCCGATAAAAAAAAGAAGGGGGGGGGGGGGTGAACTTCTCACATGACATGGCATTTTGGGTTACAAATAATTTAGCGAGCGATAGAATAATCTAGAGACAGAGAATGGGAAAAGGTTAAACTTGATGGGCCTGAGCCTTTTTCTCAATCTATGTAATACACTACTCAAAAAAATAAAGGGAACACTCAATTAACACATCCTATATCTGAATGAAAGATATTCTCATTGAATACTTGGTTCGCCCCAAAATTAAAGTGGAAAAACACACTACAGGCTGATCCAACTTTGATGTAATGTCCTTAAAACAAGTCAAAATGAGGCTCAGTATTGTGTGTGGCTCCACGTGCCTGTATGACCTCCCTACAACGCCTGGGCATGCTCCTGATGAGGTTGCAGATGGTCTCCTGTGGGATCTCCTCCCAGACCTGGACTAAAGCATCCGTCAACTCCTGGACAGTCTGTGGTGCAATATGACGTTGGTGGATGGAGCGAGACATGATGTCCCAGATGTGCTCAATCAGATTCAGGTCTGGGGAACGGGCGGGCCAGTCCATAGCTTCAATGCCTTCATCTTGCAGGAACTGCTGCCACACTCCAGCCACATGAGGTCTGGCATTGTCCTGCATTAGGAGGAACCCAGGGCCAACCGCACCAGCATATGGTCTCACAAGGGGTCTGGGGATCTCATCTCGGTACCTAATGACAGTCAGGCTAACTCTGGCAAGCACATGGAAGGCTGTGCGGCCCTCCAAAGAAATGCCACCCCACACCATTACTGACCCACTGCCAAACCGGTCATGCTGAAGGATGTTGCAGGCAGCAGATTGCTCTCCGCGGCGTCTCCAGGCTCTGTCACGTGCTCAGTGTGAACCTGCTTTCATCTGTGAAGAGCACAGGGCGCCAGTGGCAACTTTGCCAATCCTGGTGTTCTGTGGCAAATGCCAAGCATCCTGCACGGTGTTGGGCTGTGAGCACAACCCCCATCCGTGGAAGTCGGGCCCTCATACCACCCTCATGGAGTCGGTTTCTAACCGTTTCTGCAGACACACGCACATTTGTGGCCTGCTGGAGGTAATTTTGCAGGGCTCAGGCAGTGCTCCTCCTGTTCCTCCTTGCACAAAGGTGGAGGTAGCAGTCCTGCAGCTGAGTTGTTGCCCTCCTACGGCCCCCTCCACTTCTCCTGGTGTACTGGCCTGTCTCCTGGTAGCGCCTCCAGCCTCTGGACACTACGCTGACAGACACAGCAAACCTTCTTACCACAGCTCGCATTGATGTGCCATCCTGGATGAGCTGCACTACCTGAGCAACTTCTGTGGGTTGTAGAGTCCATCTCCTGCTACCACGAGTGTGAAAGCATTCAACATTCAAATGTGACCAAAACATCAGCCAGAAAGCATTGGTACTGAGATGTGGTACTGAGGTCCCCACCTGCAGAACCACTCCTTTATTGAGCGAGTCTTGATAATTGCCAATAATTTCCATCTATTGTCTATTTCATTTGCAGAACAGCATGTGAAATTGATTGTCAATCAGTGTTGCTTCCTAAGTGGACAGTTTGATTTCACAGAAGTTTGATTTACTTGGAGTTATATTCTGTTCTTTAAGTGTTCCCTTTTAGTTTTTTGAGCAGTGTATATCCTTTGGATAGGCCAACAAAATGTAATCAATACCCAAAATTCCAGATTCCAGTACTGTATCACTTACTGGGCTGCTTGCTGCAGTTTTAATAAAATTACTGTTTTATTAGCAAAAGATCATCACTAAAGGACTAGTAAACCTGCTGCCATGTAGTCCTCCATATTCATGAGCTCTGTATAACCCCACCGATTAGCAGCTGTCTGCCTATGCGCAGTGTATATAGGGGGAAGGAGAGGGAGAGGGTAATCACACCTGATTCTTTTTGTCAGGTAAAACATTTCACTGCCTGTTTTTAAACAATGTTTTACTTCAAAGAAAGAATCATTTGTGACCCCATGCTGACCTGTCTGTATACTCTTTCTTCTTCCCCTGCCCAGGAGATGTGGTATGATCAGACCATGTTCCTGTACGGTCAGACACAGCCATTACACAGTACACAGCAGGGGCACATTTATAAGATTATCTCAGCACAGGAACATTTTATTTAAACACATCCAATTGTGGAAGTTATTATTATTCCAAGATCTATTGATTAACATGAACTTTTGTTCATGGGAAAACCCCTTCCAGTGGTTGCATGTAATCATTCGTGTTTTCTGTAGACTCCTACGCAGCAAACAAGCAGGTAAGGAGATGCTTAGACATGGATCAGTATTCATTTATAAAACCACAATATAAGACAGGGTTTTATCAATAGTGAAGCAGTAATGGAAGTCACACTTGGAATACAATATACACAGACTAGAATTATAGTTGAACAACTCTATAAAAAACAACTTTATTGAAAATTAGCAGTGACAAACAGACAGAAGTTGTATTGTCTTGGTTTCCTGGCAAGGGGAAGCCGCTATAATTTGCTAGTGGTTTATAATACAGCTGGGTCACCAGGATCTAAACCAAATCAGATTAGTATGGACTCCTCTGACACAGACAGAACCTCACTGGGTCGGAACACACACACAACACAAAGATTTCAGTGATTGAATAAAGAAAGTTACCAACATGCAGCAATTTTGTGGAAAGTTACTGGAAAAAAATATAATGATTTCCTAGTGGTTGTACAGAATACAAGATTCATGGATAAATATACTCACTGCTCCAAGTTATCTGCCTAGAATAATATATGTATAAATTCTATGTTCATCAACGATATAAACTGTTCCCTTTACTATAAAAGTACTAGCCAGGAGTGAGAAAAACTAAAAGAACATGTCCTGATTCCTCTTTATTTTATCTTCTCCACTATAAAATTCTTGATAAAGGGGCAGATCTGTCACGTGGCCACCAAAGGGAACCTAAATTGTATTATTAATGTGTAACACCATCTACAATAGCAAGCCAGTGTAACACATGTAGACCAGCCATAATACCAAAACCATCTATTAACGCCTCGACAATATCAAATACAAGAAGTGAGACCCGATTTGCAGACTATTGATAATGCAGCAAAACCTTGTGGGCACTGGCTACCGGATGGATACCCTCTAAGTGTATGTTCACACGATGCATTTGTGTTGCATTAATTGCTGCAATTTTATGAAATCATGATAAAAATGCATCATTTTGTATCAATTTTGGGAGAATTGCAGAAAAAAAAAAAAAACAAACATATGATGTGTACATAGCCCAAATAGGTCGTCGCTTAGCAGGTTCCATTGTAACTAGATCATGTTATTCATTGTACCTGTAAGGGGGGGGGGGGGGGGGGTCTTCATGTTATGGCTGATCAGAATATGCATATTATTTTGCATTGACTGAATTAGATGTATACACCACCTGCTCCCTGATGTCCTCTTATATTAATTACTACATTATAATGCTAGTATCACTCTATTATAGCACAAATTTGAGCCATCATGATGCAAAGTCATTAAGATATCAATGCAATCGTACTAGTTGTGTAAAGCCACTACTATATAAGTGATGAATCTTGTAGTTCCTACGTAGAGTAGGGCTGCGTTCACATGAGTGTACTTGTATAGACAAGAAATTGGGAAGTGTTAAACTCGGCTTCTTTTGTGATTTACGTCAGTTTCTCTTAGGCCAAGTTCACACTTCTGACATTTACAATCCAAGTACAGACCATTATGTCAGGACCGGCCGCTGGCATACATAAGGATACCGAAGGAGACCTGAGGCCGGATTGGACACTGTGGTCTGTACTCTGACCACGAATGTTGGAAGTATGACACCAGCCTTACACAGCAGATCATACCGAACAAATAATAATGATGTAAATGTGGATAAAATATAAGGAAGCATGTGTGTCTTACTTGTATGGAAACCTTATGAACGTCTTACTTGTATGGAAACCTTATGAACTGTATTGATTCCTAAGACATATACAGCATTTTAAAGGGATTTTCCGTAAGATGTGAGCTTTGGTGATGTGACCACCAGGACTCCAACCAATACGTATAATCTTTATCCAGAGATTGCATAGCTTTTTATACATACAGCTGTGCTGGCAGCCCTATCCAAGCCCTGCTGATCAGGGCCGAATCTCAAAGATGGGTCATTAACGTATATTCCTGGGACACTGGGGTATATACAAAGTTTAAAAAAGGGCAATGTAATTTAGTTGAGTAGTTGCAGAAACTACCAATTTTGTATTCAATACCACCCAAACACAGATAAGGGACATGGCAAACTCATGTGAATGAGGCCTATAAAGGAACAGTCATGCAAATGACTGAAGAATTAGTATATACGTAATGATTTAGACAAGCCCCTTCTATGTGTCCTAATAGGGTATGCTAGGTGGGAGTCTTTCAATTGCTAGCTAGGGCTGTAGCTCTGCCCTGAGAACCTGTATGGGTTAAATGCATGCACCAGCCTTGGGCTGAGTCTTACACAAAGTGCAGCCAGAATGCACCAGCTCCTCTGCATGGCCACAAGTCTGTCTGCACAGCGCACAGGCCCGATCTTGGGGATCAGCAGCGATACTCATGCATACACGTATTACTGCACTGCTGTCTGGATTTCTAGTTGTTTTCCAGCCAAATGTACAGTGACTATAATGAGAACTCCTCTACCTCTTGAAGCTTTTCACGCAGCAGCTATGAATCACAATACATTTTATAGACTGATCTATATGAATATTTGCATTCGATGGTCAAATGACTTCTAGGTCTTTACTTTCTAGGTTTAGAAAGTAATTTTTGAATAATTGTTTTACAAATATTTAGCCTACGATTGTTTTTTTTTGTTAGAAACATTTACCTTTCATTTAGTGAAAAATATTAAAAATATTGCTCTACAAAAAAATCTTATAAATACAATCTATATTTTTCTCTGCCACTATCTCCCATATATTTATGTAAAATAAAATTTAGATAGAATTGAGGGTGGGCGCTTCTCATTTTACTTTTTTATGGCTTGTTCTTCAAAGATAAGCAAAAAATTTGGAGGACATTCTTTTCTTTGCTCATTTTTACAATACAGATTATCCCTGTAACACTAAAAGAGGTAATTGGAGCCCCAGTTACAGGGGATACCAGCCATGATCATGTGACAAATAGGACTGTTTAGGTCTAGCTAAGCCACTTTTAGACGTTCGACATTAACGGTCTGAGTACAGACTGGGATTTTTGGACTTGCCCGGGGTCCCTTGTCTACAACGGCTTCATAGATGTCTGAGGCTGATGAATTTTGGTCAGGAGACTCGAGGCAGGTTCGAACATGGAGATCCACATTTGGACCATGAACACTGGACTTATACTCCGGACCTAAGACCAATTTCATAAGCACCATCTACAGCAAATAATGTAATCGGAGGCTACTGCCAGGTAACAGTCATATGGTTACCACATTACTAAAGCAAAGGAAGTGAGCAGTTATAGTCACTGTATACGACTGGAGAACCCTTTTAATGGACAATCCCTGGTCTTCAAATATTAACACGGTCTCAAGTAAAAAGAGTTCAATTTTTTTTATTTTCTAGTTGCAGAATAAAAAATGGTTAATGTGCAAGAGTACTACTTGCTATTCTGAGACCGGTTTGATACTTGAGATCCACTTTAACTTTTTTTTTTTGAAACGCAGCAAAAAGGAACATAACGTAAAGAAAAAATAACAAAGAAAAAAACAAAAACAAACATAAAAAAACAAAAGAAGAATAACCAATTAGCTATGGGCATTGAAAAGACTGGGGCTGTATTGAAATAAGTGCTAAAAACACAAAATAAAACTTAGAATTAGAAAAAACTTGCAAGAACAGCAGTAAAAATACCAAGCATGACTCTTCTTGTGTGGTTTCTGTCCAGCACACGGCAACCTTACAATCTGGAGATAAAAGTCAGGGAAATTGAAGGTAAAAACAGTCAAAAGTACAACAGCTTTTTTTCAAAAAGGTTCTTGGGGGGGTTCAGTCCTCTTTGTCAGTCACAAGGCTCGCTCCACATGTACCTTGTCCTGCAAGTTAATCATCCTCTTCTCCTTCATCTTCAAGGTCCCGTTTTCTTTTTTGACCTTTTTCTGCTTTGGAGGTAAGAAATGCACATGAGCGGATCACAGACTACAGAGCGGATCACAGACTACAGAGCGGATCACAGACTACAGAGCGGATCACAGACTACAGAGCGGATCACAGACTACAGAGCGGATCACAGACTACAGAGCGGATCACAGACTACAGAGCGGATCACAGACTACAGAGCGGATCACAGACTACAGAGCGGTCAAGGCCACGTTACTTATGGTGTAGGGAGATCTTGCCATCATGTTCAACTAGACCTCATGTACATACTATGCTGGAGTGAACAGATTTTTGTAAAATTGCACACAGTCTATTAAAACCTGAACCCCTGCCACAACTACAGGCATGGCCTTATAATGCTAACAAAAACTGAAGAGGACCTGCCACTAGGTTAAAAGTGACCAGTTTTTGCTTTTATTTTATTCCCAGAGTATTCAAGTTTTTTTTCTTTTCTAAACTTTTTTTTTTTTTTTTTTAAATCCACATTTTTAAAAAATATTGGTCTAATTATCATGTGTTTTTTTTGTGTTTTTTTTCTTTACAAGGGGGTGTGGCTCACAGGGTAATTATGCAGAGCAGCCTAAAGACCCTCCCTCAGAGAATCCTGTGAGTCACGCCCCCATGCAAAGGCCATAAAAATTAGCACTAAATAAAAAAAGCCCAAATCTCTAGAAACACACCAGGAATTTAAAAAAAAAAACAATAGATCCTCTTTAAAGAGGCTATGTAAGCTAAGAAAAGGAAAAAAAAAGCCTGCAAGGGCTATGTTCAGTGTTGTAGTTCAGTCCTATCTATCCGAATGTTGTCAGAGAGAAAAGGGGTCAGGGGTTTGAGGAGGGGATTGGACCATATATATTTTTTTTTTGTAACCCTTTAGAACACATTTAGGAAGACAGAAATGATCTTCAATCCTCCACATTACAAACTTAGTGGCAAATATGTCCCAGACAAAATGTTATTTTTCAAATTAATGTAAAGTGAATTATTAGCCCAAATGAATTTGGGCCCTTAATGACCACCAAAACATCTTTTTACTGACCTGAAATATGAGAATAGCGTCCACCGATGGTTGAAAATGGAGCAGCTGTCGGCTGTACAGAACAGCTGACACCCTGCTGCATCCTGGGTATTGGCACAGACCATGGCCGTTTAACCCCTCAGATGCTGTTATTAATAGTGACAATGGCATCAAGATGGATAACGGAGCATGAGGGTTCCTTTAAACCCATCGGCACCCTGAGATCGTCATTGTGTGGTTCTGATACTAGCCATGGCAATCCGAGACCAAGTAATGGCCTTATAGTCTGCCTGCTGTAGAGGCCGCTTCAGATGTTAGCAACATTTTAGTGGTAAAAAAAAATAAAAAATTAATTTCTGCCATTCCACTTTGCGTTAATTGCTGAAAAGCACCTGAAGGGTTAATAAACTACCTGACAGTAGTTATGAATATGTTGAATTTTTAAAATAGTATCACTTTTGGGGTTTTTCCTATTTATGGCTCCCTTAAAGTCACTTCAAAACTGAACATGTCCCTGAAGTTTTTTTTTTTTTTTTTTTTATTTCAAGAAAATTTACGAAAGTTAAAAATTGCTGCTAAATTTATATATTTTTTTAAAACCTAATATCCCAAATAAATAAAAGGACATTTTACAGAGATGGTGTGGATGTATGGTAGACATATTATTAAATAACTATTTTGTGTGGGATGACCATCTGGAATAAAATATATAAACATTCGAAGTTTGAAATTTGCTAATTGTGTCAAACCTGTAATATTTTTTATAAATAAACATAAAAATATCTACCTAAATTTACCACTGACAAAGTACAACATGTCACAAAAAAATAAATCTCAAAATCACTGGGATATGTTGAAAAATTCCAGAGTAATTGCCATATAAAGTGACACTGGTCAGATTTGAAAAATGTGGCTTGGTCACTAAGGGGTTAAAAAGAAAACCCTCAAAGCTACAATTAGGTCAATGAACTGCAAATACTACAGAACAAAATGCTGCCTATACCATCTGTATGTGAGGGATTAGCCACATACCGTCCTGGTCAGCCTCATCCTCTTCTTCTTTAGAAGCCTCCTCATCCTCCTTTAGGGGAGAAAAACAGATTAATGCTGGATTTAAGAGTTTTTTTTTCCAATAATGATTAACCCCTAAAGTGTCTAGAGGAAATAAAAAATCTGGCAGCGAACATACTACTAATTGGAAACACTCGGGGCAAAGCCCATATGTGTCAATGTAATTGTAAGGAAAAAAGTAGAAAAGAACATTATTACTGAGCTACATTAGCCATGTACATGTGTAGAAACATGTATGTATTAGACCAACGTTGGCCAAACCCATGAAGGTCAGCAGGATCGGCTGACAGTCTAATATGTACTAAGGCCTCCCAACTCTCCTCCTTAAACATGATGACCGGAAGAGAAGGAACCGCCCTGCTGTATTTCACTGGACGCACCTTTTATTCTCTATAGGATAAGCTGTGGTCAGAGACTCCCCAATAATACAGAACACAGGGGGCGCTCGCTGAGTGTTCCTGTGAGTTTGTTGAACCAGTCAGGACCAGCCAGGATGACGTTAGACACCTGATGAACACCACCAGAGGAGTCTGACAACAGCTTGTTCTCATACAGAACACATGCACGCTCAGCTGCTGAGAGTGCTTGTGTATTTGGCGATCAGCTAGCTGATGTGTATGGACACCTTAAATGTGAACTGATAGCGTGCCGTATGCTAGGTGAGAGGACGACCAGCAGGATGGCTAGTGGAGTATATAGTCAAAGTGTCACTTGAAAAACAAAGCTTGGGGCAAGATTTTTTGTAATGTCCTGTTTGAAAAAAAAATAGTCAAAATCAGCAAACACAATGAAAGCCCTTGCTGATCTTGACTATTCTCTTTTTTCATTTATTTTTATTTCTTTTTTTATTTTTAGGCAGTGATAGAGAATTTTTGGATAAATACTGGTTAAAAAAAAAAAAGTCAGTGACATCTGCTGTAAAATCAAAGTAATATAATACAGGTACAGGATATAAAAGCTAGAATCACACCTCTTCTTCGCCGCTCACGTCCTCCTCTTCTACCTCATCTTCGTCATCCTCTTCCTCGCCCTCTTCACCTGGGGGAGCGTCCTCATCATAGTCTTCCTCTGTGTAGGAGGGGGGCAGCCTCAGTCACCAACAGACTGGAGATGTGTGTAATATAGTCTCCAGTCTGTGAGCCACAGACAGAGGGAGTAACAAAAGATCAGCCAATACAGGGCACGTGATAGGTCTACGACGTGACGGCACCGTGTACATTACAGGCCTTATGGCAGTGGGAAAGCTAATGACTAAGAAAGATGTGCAGTCTGGTTAGTACTCAGCAGAGTAGATGTGTCGCTTACAGCAGTCTGTATTCTGAGAACGCAGTGAGATGAGAGGTCGTCACAAAGTAAACGGCTCCGCTCAGAGAATACAATCTACAGTAATCGGTGCTAGGTCTGGAGGGGGATCTAATTTCCCTGCTTCGCTCTACATTTCCAGGGTATAAACTTCGGTCATGGTCGTGTCATGGTCACTCAGGTGCATGGTTCATGACAGTCATCAGCATGTGTAACAAACCCAGCCCCTCTGTGTCCATCTCATCATCAGAATACAATTTTATACCCAGCAAATAAATAACAAATCTTTCTAATGATTGAAATTTTCAAACTGAAGAACTCTTAAAAAGAAAAATTACACAACGTTTTCCTATACAAAGAATAAAAATTTACTTGCTAAAACCAGACTCTGGCTCATGAACTTTCGTTGCCAGCAGCCTTTTTTTAGGGTCTCCCTAAAGCTTGGCAAATAGTGGCACACCCTAAGAACCGCATGGTGGAGGGGCAGGTCAGAAGTCTGTTCTTACAGGTCCCTTGTTCTATGTAGACAGATTTTTGTTACGAGGATTTACCAATTTTGCAGAGGTGGCAGCAGCAATACAACACACGTTGAATATAAAGTCATTTTAATACCTTCTGTATAATTGTGTTAATCTAGAAAGAGAAACCCCCAAATCACAAAGAGAAAAGTAACATAACGAGTTACATAAGATGACGACGAACACAGCCATGGTTTCCAAGGGAACTGGTAAAAAATTGAGAATATTTTTATACCAACACACTATAGGGGCTGTCAAGATACAGTTAGATCAGCTTTATGCCTCCCCCACAGACTATTATCTGCATCTGCTTTAATAATGCATCTTCCTCTGCCATCATGTGCACTCCCATGTCATACGTGCTCAGTCAATTACTCCCTCCGTACTCGCTAACTAGTCACTTCCGCCATCACTAAATACACCTTCGAGTATCACTAATGACTATATCTCTCTGCAACAGGGGGTTTGTTTGGCTGCTAGAATTAACCTCAAATATGAGAGAGCCATAGTCAGCAGACCTGGCCCTGGTCTAATATTCAGAAGTGAGTGCAATCGCTCTCACACTGACTGGGGCCCATATCCTGAAAGTGTCAATGGTTAGCGGGGTCCTCACAAAGGATAGCAAGTGATCAATGGGAATTTCCAGATGACATTCGCCAGGGTCGAACAGCTCACCAGTATAGGGACCCGACCAAAAAAAACTCAAAAGGAATGTGTCATCAGAAAATAAGTCATTGTTTAAATCAGGTTCTTATGTTAAGCATATTTTTATTCAATCATGATCTGCATTAAAAAAATTAGACAACTCGCAATTCTTACACTGGCCACTGGGGCTATTTTAGATTCAAATTTTCTGTCCTTTTCAGAACACTTTTCAGCAGTCTCATTATCAGCAGAGGCAGGATGACAATGACCGGTACCATCTATAACACAGGATTCACCGTTCACATTAGGTGATGTCACAGCTCCCCCTTCTTCAACAACGACCTTGACACAGGCCTATTAGATACTTCAATACAATGGAATAAGGTCGGAGACAGTCTATTGCTGCCAATATACATGCGAATTTCCTGAAAGTTCAGGAAGTCTAGTGTAGCCATAGTGGCCAGTGTGAAAATTGCAAGATTTATTTTTTAACTATACAATGTAATATGAACATTTAAAAGAAAAACATTAGAAAATGTTTTAACATAAAAAAGCGATTAAAGCAGTAGATCATTTTCTGATGACAGATTCCCTTTCATAGCTGAACTATCCAGATCCATGTAAGATATGTGCAGGTTGGGGAATAATAAATGAGTGATGCAGCATTTCTCACTTCTGCATTGTGAGATCAGCGGCGCTGCTGTCATGGTGCTGATGGCCTCCTGACAGATATGGTCAGGTCTCATTATATGGCTGGCAGGTATCAAGCCCTTTCCTATTAATTAAAATTGGCAGGTATCGTGTGTACAAGTCCTATTACTAGAAATCAGCCGTTAATGTCATGTCAGTCACGTCTCATCTGCCGATGATGAAGAGAGGCATTAAATAAAGGCTGTCCTAATAATGGCTCTTATATTACAAGTGGAAAGGGAAGAAGAAGAAAAAAAATATATATATATTTACATCAAGACGAGGTCTCCATTACTCACCATCCTCGTCATCATCATCTTCATCATCTAAATCCTCCACGTAGGCTTCTGCATCAGAGTCAGGCGCTTCTTTCTCATCGCGGTCATAGCCATCTAAATATGTGAGCTGGGGAAGGAGCTTGAAGACGTTGTCTCGGTAGTCACAGAGGTTGGTGACTTCGCAGTTGAACAGGTCTAAGCTCTTTAGGGTCTCTAGTTTTTTCTGAAAAGGGGAGAGTTGGTTAGTGAGAATACCTGGCTCCAAGAAGAGTTCTGACAAGACAACCTGAGGGGCAAAACTGACAATATTAAATAATCAAAGTGGTTCTGGATCCAAGACTCACCAGCGGTTCTATTGTGCTCAGGTCCTTTATTCTGTTTCCACTTAGGTTAAGGTGTGTGAGGTTTGGACACTTTTCTGACAGTATTTCCAGTCCACCAGAGATGTTGTTATCACTCAACTCCAACTACAGATAGAAGAAATCAATGTTCGGTCAGTTTTACAGGATGCCACAAAGACTAGCAGAATGTTATAAAGACCGTGCTATCATCTCTCAACTATCATGAAAAAAAAAAAAAAAATTAACCGGAATATATGTTGGTATAAGTGCAATGAGTAGGTGCACGTTCACACTGTGGCCATTTAACAAACAAAACCTATATTAACAAAATGAGCAAATACCCTGTAGTAAGTAAATGGTAATCGTATATATAAATAACATAGGGTACTTAGTTATCACTATTTGGATCAAAAAAGCGTAAAAGCCATCTCACCACTACAATGTGACCCAATCAGGACGGTACCAAACTCTTGTAGTTCACCTCACTATCCGTCAGCATATGTCAAAATAGATGGGGGCAGAGCAGGATCCAGACCCGACTATTTATATAGCCTTCCACCAGCAGGTGTCAGAACAGTCAGGTCTGGGTCCTGCTCTGCCCCCATCTATTTTGAAGTCAGTTGACAAATAGTGTGGTGAACTACAAGAGTTGGGTCACCTTTTCGTGGTGGGATGGCTTTTACTCTTTTTTGATCAAACTAGTGTCGATTAAGTATCCTATGTTATTTACATGCACTATTACTATTTATTCACTGTCTTACTACAGGGTATAAGCTCATTTTGTTTTTATTTG
The DNA here is from genome assembly GCF_046119375.1 of Phyllobates terribilis. NCBI lineage: Eukaryota > Metazoa > Chordata > Amphibia > Anura > Dendrobatidae > Phyllobates > Phyllobates terribilis. The sequence goes on from NW_027362771.1 coordinate 484,544,226, forward strand.
AGGATTTTTCATCTCAACTATTACCAGTATCATTGCTCTGTACAAGCACAAAATAAAAAATGTGCTGGCAATGTAAAAAAAAAAAAAAAAAAAAAAAGCTGATTTTTTTCTGCTACCAACATAATATGTATTCAGAGATCGGAGACGCTACAGGAAATTCTGCAATGTGCTGAAAAATTTAAATGGAGACTGTTTTGCAGGTGGCCTCCAGAGGGCAGCAGAGGAGAAAATGTTACTAGCGCAGTCCAGCCAGTACTAGCTGTCTAACTTGAAGAGCAGCCAGTCTGTGGTTTCAGGCTTCCTCGTTCCCACGGGACTTCTCTGCTGAAGAATTTGATTGCAGAAATGATGTGAATTTGCAAAGGCTAAAGGATATCCACAGCACAAATGGAAATGCTGCAGATTTCACATGCACTACACTTACTGTAATGCACGGGAGATATTCCACAATCAAATCCACAGCGGTAAAAACACTGCATATTCACAATGTGGGAATGCACCCGAAGGTATGCATCTACTGTGGAACGTCTGCGAATTGTGGAAATGATGCAGCGACCCCAAATATTTCACCTTTAGCATTTCAGGCAGTGAATTCACTGCATATTAAGTCCATGAGGACATACCTACAGATTTCTTTATTTCAAAGCTTTTCAGTATTTATTTTATTATTTTTCAATTTTTGTTTCTATATTCATGCAATAGAAGCCTATGGGAAAATGCATGAACAAAAATACTGCAATTTACCTACCCATTCTTGGAATCCCTAAAACTGACCAGAATTTTATGGCGTAGATCTGACCATTACAATTCAGTCTCAAGAGTAATTGTCGTTTTAATTTTTTTTATTTCATAAATCAATAGTACACACGAAAATAAGCATTTTTGCAAAATCTTATCAGAGAAATCAGTTTCTACTGTAAAATCTGTGCTCAGTGAAGACGGACTTTCTTATTACTGAGATAGGAGATGACTGCTGCTACTGATGACATTCTATGGAGAGGAGGAGGAGGGGCTAGAGGCAGACAGGCATTCTGCTGCAAGTTCTCCTGAAACAAGGAGGGGGGAGCTAGAGGCAGACAGGCATTCTGCTGCAAGCTCTCCTGAAACAAGGAGGGAGGAGCTAGAGGCAGACATACATTCTGCTGCAAGTTCTCCTGAAACAAGGAGGGAGGAGCTAGTGGCAGACATACATTCTGCTGCAAGTTCTCCTGAAACAAGGAGGGATGAGCTAGAAGCAGACAGACAGACATTCTGCTGTAAGTTCTCCTGAAACAAGGAGGGGGGAGCTAGAGGCAGACATACATTCTGCTGCAAGTTCTCCTGGAACCACAGTTACACTTTTTATTTTAATGATAGATTAAAAGTTGTTCTAGGAGAACTTGCAGCAGAATGTCTGTCTGCTTCTAGCTCCTCCCTCCTTGTTTCAGGAGAACTTGCAGCAGAATGTATGTCTGCCTCTAGCTCCCCCCTCCTTGTTTCAGGAGAACTTGCAGCAGAATGTCTGTGTCTGCCTCTAGCCCCTCCTCCTAGTCTTCACGGCAATCTCCATAGAATCCTATAAGCAACAACTGCCATCCATCTCATTAATGTGAAAATATGGATTCACTGAAGACAGATTTCACCCTTGAATTGAGAGTGAAAGATTGAGCCAGGAGGAAAAAGATGATTTCTCTGATAAAAATAAGCAACTTTGTAATAAATCTTATGAGTGCTATTGATTTATGAAATGATTAAAGGAAATGAATTTTCAGAGTGGATGTCAGCCATACTGCTATCTACCATGTGAAAACCTTGCCTTTCCCAACACATCAGTATACAAATGAAAAACAAAAGCCCAATCTACTTTTACCTTTTTCAATTTGATTAACTTTGGTAAATTTGCGACAGAGCTGAGGCAGACATTGATTGTGCTCAGAAATTCCAGTTCTTCGAATTCGTCAGTCAAGCCCTCTATTTTTCCATCTTTTGACCGGCAATTATCCAGGACGAGCTCTTTTACCTGCAGAAAAAGCAAGAGCCATCAGTGTTACACAAGCGTGCGTGGCGCTGACTCATGCACAAATAAGGTGGATGCTGCATGCCAATTCAACCGACACCCAGCATGGCTGGACAAGCAATGCCCCATGGGGGGGTGGGGAAAAAGTATGCCAAAGTATGAAAAGTGAAGGAAGCTGGCTACTTGGTGCCACTTATTGGAGATAGCTGGCCTATAAGTCAATGACAGAATTTATAAAGATTTTCCAGGCTTACAATATTGATGGATAGGTCTCCAATATCAGATTGGTGTGGTCTGGCTTCCACATCAATCAGCTGTTAACAATGCTGGCAGTCGCCAGTGTATGGTGCAGGAACAGCACAGCTCCGTACACTGTGTGGTGGCCATCCACTGGTAAGAGCCGAGCTGTGGTACATTAGTAAGGTCAGAAGTTCCAGAAACAAACAGCCCCAAGCTCGTCACTATGGCGCACCCTGCTAGACATGTTAGGCCACTTTTCTCCCATTTCGCCTCCAGGTCTCCTCCAGTGATAATGAATCTGGCATGTTTCATTACTCTTGTACATTTTTTTTTTCTTTTTACACTGTTTAGTAAGGTGAAAGAATGAAAATGTGTAAAATACATAATAAAGAGGACGCACACCATGTGTCCATGGTGTGCGTCCATGGAGGACGTGGTGCAGGCTCAGAATCCAACCATGGATGGTTTCTGGTGCAGGCTCCTTTGTAAAGGTCCCTCATCGTGTCATGCCCCGCACGGTTGAACAATGCACAACCTGCAAATTTTCCCTTTCGGAGACGAATCTGTGCACTCGGTATAACAGAGTATCAGTACTGCCAAGTCTTCTATCAGGTTCTGCTCATATCGACAAAGTATAACCAGAAACCGCGATGTCGTGTCCATCTGTCACACACAGCACAATCTTCCCATCAAAAACAATTAAATCTGCACCAGACGCAAATGTGAAGGCAGCCCAACACATTAAAATCCATTCCCAAATGCACGTAGGCTATACAGTCAGCGCTGCGCCTCCATACTCGCTGCCCATAATCCGGACTGTGGACTTTTACATCAGAAACACAAGCACATGTCACGGCAGCACGCTGCGCTCCTCTGATTAGGTGGAAAGTGCGTCCTAAAATATTAACCAGCCTCGTCTGTAAGCAGAGTGCCCCGCAGATAAACCCTCTTATCAATGTGGAGACAGCGCAGGAGGAAAACATCACGGTGAACGATAGGATTCCAGAAAACTGCTCAAAGGACAGTTCCCTAGTGTGGTGTAATTACCAGAATATGTCCATAGAGCATCAGAGGCGAACCGCAAACACTAAGAAATAAATGGCAACAAGTGTGAGAACATATACAGTCACTATAACCATCATTAAGAAAAATATAGCGTCATCTGTCATTCTAAGGGCGAGACCACAAGTGCTGGCAGGTCTCTTGCAGCTGAAATGCCAACCACAGCAATGGGTTTTCTAATTGTGCACCCACTGGCCAAGCGGAGGATCAGCCACGTGGTCAGATGCTGCATGTGGCCTCACACCAAGGACACATGGTGAAAAAGTAACACACAGACTCCGATCAGTCAGACTGGGCATAAAGTGACACTGAGCAGAGTACAATCCCTTCAATCCTCCATCCAATAGTCCAGAAGCCTTTAGTCATCATTTAGCATAAAAGTCTTCTGCCAAAAATAAAAAAGTACGCTATTATTTGGGGTTGCAGGACTATTTTAGGTGCGTTGTGGAAGTTGCTACACTAAGGCTAGATTCACACATGTTGCATTTTTCAGCGTTTTTTTGCTGCAGATTTTTATACAAATTTTCAGCTGTGTTTTGCAGGAAAAGTCTGAGAAACCAGAATTCTCTGTCCACACATTTTTTTTTGTTCTTGCATATTTTGTGCCTTGGTTGGGTTTATGCAAAATAGAGCATGTCACTTCTTTCAGTGTTTTTTCACACATAGGAAGTAATGGGTGGTGAAAAAAAACAGCAAAATTTGAATCTGCATTTTTTCAGTGTTTTTGATGGCAAAATAGAATGGGGGTTCTTTTTTTTCTACGGAACTTTATGTACATGCCTAAATAGAGACAGAAGGACAGTGAAAAAAAAGCAGCAAAAAAAAAAAAAAAAAAAAAACAGCAAAACCTGCGTTTTTGACACAGCTGATTTCCTGAGATCAGTTTTTCTGCAGATTTGTTGCGCAAAAAAAACCCAACATGTGTGAACATAGCCTAATAGTCGCACTTGACTTAAACCAAACTGTATGCTGGAAAAGTGGCTGATGATCTGAGGCCGAATATGTAGTAGCCTTGGGTCATCAGTAACCGACATGTCATGGTGGCATCACGTCACCCGTAGTAACACATCCACATATATATCTCCTGTAATGAATGTAGCCGCAGCCTAATCCATCACTTATATGTAAGGTTTTCCATTATACACTGCTCAAAAAAATAAAGGGAACACTTAAACAACAGAATATAACTCCAAGTAAATCAAACTTCTGTGAAACCAAACTGTCCACTTAGGAAGCAACACTGATTGACAATCAATTTCACATACTGGTGTGCAAATGGAATAGACAATAGATGGAAATTATTGGCAATTATCAAGACACCCTCAATAAAGGAGTGGTTCTGCAGGTGGGGACCACAGACCTCATCTCAGTACCAATGCTTTCTGGCTGATGTTTTGGTCACTTTTGAATGTTGGTTGTGCTTTCACACTCTAGGTAGCATGAGACGGACTCTACAACCCACAGAAGTTGCTCAGGTAGTGCAGCTCATCCAGGATGGCACATCAATGCGAGCTGTGGCAAGAAGGTTTGCTGTGTCTGTCAGCGTAGTGTCCGGAGGCGCTACCAGGAGACAGGCCAGTACACCAGGAGATGTGTAGGGGGCCGTAGGAGGGCAACAACTCAGGAGAAGGACCGCTACCTCTGCCTTTGTGCAAGGAAGAACAGGAGGAGCACTGCCAGAGGCCTGCAAAATGACCTCCAGCAGGCCATAAATGTGCATGTGTCTGCACAAACGGTTAGAAACCGACTCCATGAGGGTGGTATAAGGGCCCGACGTCCACAGATGGGGGTTGTGCTCACAGCCCAACACCGTGCAGGACGCTTGGCATTTGCCACAGAACACTAGGATTGGCAAAGTCGCCACTGGCGCCCTGTGCTCTTCACAGATGAAAGCAGGTTCACACTGAGCACATGTGACAGACGTGACAGTCTGGAGACGCCGTGGAGAGCAATCTGCTGCCCGCAACATCCTTCAGCATGACCGGTTTGGCAGTGGGTCAGTAATGGTGTGGGGTGGCATTTCTTTGGAGGGCAGCACAGCCCTCCATGTGCTCGCCAGAGGTAGCCTGACTGCCATTAGGTACCGAGATGAGATCCTCAGACCCCTTGTGAGACCATATGCTGGTGCGGTTGGCCCTGGGTTTCTCCTAATGCAAGACAATGCCAGACCTCATGTGGCTGGAGTGTCAGCAGTTCCTGCAAGATGAAGGCATTGAAGCTACAGACTGGCCCGCCCGTTCCCCAGACCTGAATCCGATTGAGCACATCTGGGACATCATGTCTCGCTCCATCCACCAACGTCACATTGCACCACAGACTGTCCAGGAGTTGGTGGATGCTTTAGTCCAGGTCTGGGAGGAGATCCCACAGGAGACCATCCGCAACCTCATCAGGAGCATGCCCAGGCGTTGTAGGGAGGTCATACAGGCACGTGGAGGCCACACACAATACTGAGCCTCATTTTGACTTGTTTTAAGGACATCACATCAAAGTTGGATCAGCCTGTAGTGTGTTTTTCCACTTTAATTTTGGGGGTGACTCCAAATCCAGGCCTCCATTGGTTAATAAATTTGATTTCCATTGATGATTTTGTGTGATTTTGTTGTCAGCACATTCAACTTTGTACAGAACAAAGTATTCAATGAGAATATTTCATTCATTCAGATCTAGGATGTGTTATTTGAGTGTTCCCTTTATTTTTTTGAGCAGTGTAGCACAATTCTCCAGCAGCAGGCAGGGGATTCCACTGTCAGATTATCGGCATTTTACAGACTTTATTGTACAGCATAAGAGGATTGCCGTCATATTCAAGACCCAGGGAAGCTGCGGGACCGTGTACTGACACACAGATGCCGCCATTCAGTGCCACATCATTGATAGATACCAACAGTGCCTGACGGACCCACTCAGCCATCCTGGCGCCCATCACTTTGGTGGGAAGATTAGAGATCTGTGCAGCACTAATGCGCAAATCTGATGGAATTTGGAAGAAGGCTGTAAACACGGCCCCTAGCGGGAATGTGAAAAAAGCCCACCATGCCACAGATACTGGTATCACCCCAATGGGCACTACATCTGCAGGGACATTCACGCTGACCTTACAGTGACACCACCAACAATTCATTACTTTTACCAAAAAGTCTGGCAGGGAAACACGGGCATGGAGACCGATGCAATTATGCCAGCACTGACAGAATAACTTCTAGGCTGGGCGCCCCTCCCCCAACATTTACCAGGATCGGCTTCACACATCCATTAAACACTCCCAAGACATGCTGATGGGGAATTCAGATTGTGAGCCCCGACAGTGATGAGGTCTGTAAAACGCTATGGCGTTAATGGCGCTATATAAGCATCGGAAGAACCGGCCCATCCACCCAGTTACCCGCTTCATGGGCATATATGGGGTGGCCGCATGTGGTCAGAAAATCCAGCAGTCAGGCCGGGCCTTCTGATGCAAGATCGGCCCTTGTTTCACAGATGTGTGAAAACAGACTAACCGAAAGAAAAGAGAGGAGCGTGACCAATCTACCATAAAAAAAAAAAAAGCCTCTTAAAATAACTACTCTGGAGCCTCTTTTCTTACATCGCTGCATTGTGATGTTCCTCTGTTATTCCTCCAGGAAACGTATGAATAAACTGACAGCTAGGTTTTACAAACTGGAGGCTTCTCAGCACAATCACTGCTGCTGGTGTGACACTGTGCAAGGTGTTCCCCTATTGACTAATAGAACAGGAACACACAAGAAAATACATTTTTTTTTTTTTTTTTTTTTACAAAAGTCTCATAGGAATAACAGACTAAGGGTAAGTGCACACACATCATGTTTTTTCTGCACGCTTTCTGCACCAATATCTGCACATAACTTTTCTCTGGCAGGAGATTAGCTGCATCAAAAACGCAGGTTTAGCTGCGTTTTTTCACTGTCCTTCTGTCTCTATTTAGTAATGCACATAAAGTTCTGTGAAAAAAAGACTTCCATTCTATTCTGCCATCAAAAACACTGCAAATAAGCAGCAAAACACAACCTGTGTGAACATAGCCTAACAGCACAATGCAGAGATCCAGGAGAAAAAAAAAAGTCCCAATTGTACAATTATGAGGGATACAAGTATTTACTAAGAGAGGCATACCAGACGAGATGGCAGATCATCTTTAAGGGGTTGTCCATATTGATGACCTGTCCTTAGATTAGCTCATTTATAATGGATGGGGGTCCAGCCCCCCACAAAGTGCGAAGCCGTGCTATTCCAATCCATTCTCTGCTTACATCCTTACAGCTGATCGTGGGGGGGCCGGACCTCCACTCATCTGATAATAATGGTGCAGAGGTCAATATAAAAGTGATGGACAACCCTTTAAATAGTAACATGGCACAGCGACTAGCCGTGTGACCAATAATAACAAACAAGTACAACGCTGGGGGAACATGAGATCGTACCATCACATTAACGATATCCTACAACTTCAACCACAGTCACCTATGTCCCCAGGTGCCGACTGTCAGTGTCTGGGTGTAAGGTGCACGGTACCCCCCTGCATAGACCTCAATATGAGATGCCCGTACCTGCGGCTCACACCGGACTGCTCAGTGATTTGGCTTCTTTTGGGGGTCGGGGCACAAAATCACAACTCTAAACAGCTCCGCAACAGCCACAAGTACAAAGCTGCACAGATGTTCTAGTCTGAGAATGACATGTGGCCTGGGCCGGATCCACACGTCTGGGTCCCACTGTCCAAGTCTGGACCACGAGGCACGGAGCGGCCACAGGTCTCCTGACCACAGCATCATATACACCTGGGAGACTGTGGAGCTCGGGCAAGGAGACCGGCGGCCGCCCCGTGTGAAGGGTCTGTGGTCCAGGGTCCTTGTCCCCACCGCCCTGACAGTGCGCCTGACAGCTCCTGACTTACACAGCAGCTCCTTAGTTGTCACAGGGGGCAGGTGCCATATATATATAGGGGCACTGTGCCAGTATAGGGACACTCAAGAGACCACCGCCCCAGGGGCATTATCAGGGGGAGACCGACAGGTAACACATAGGGGTTAGCCTGATGGCCTCATACAGGCCCCGCTGTGCCCTCACACCCGCACAGGGTTTTGTCTATAGTGCAACAAGTGACTGCGATCTGCCCGATCCGCATCTTCCCGGCCTGTCGTCCATGTGTCCCCGGCAGTGTGGGTATCTGCAGCACAGGAGTCATGTCTAGCGACCTTCGTGCACGTCCCGGGAAATATCCGCTATCAGCACAATCGTAAGCCGATCTTCTCGTGTATGTGCAGATATCGGCCGATCGCCACAACGAGCAGAGGGCAGGCGCGGCGAGCATCCAGCAGCCGATGTGCCGGCCGGACTATGTGCACACAGGGATGGTCGCGCCGGCCGCAGGTCCCGGGCCTGAGCTCCGCCCGCCTCCCCGCCGCGGCCCCTGCCGCCCCCCGAGCAGCCGCTCTCCCCCGGGCGGCGCGCTTACATCGGCCGGGGTCCGGTTCCGCAGCTCCAGGTGAATCCTCTTCTTCATGTCCATTTTGCGGCCGCTGCTGCTTTGTCTACAATGGAGTTGCTCCCGTCCAGGTGACGTCAGAGTCACGTGTTATCGAGAGGTCACCTGATGTCCTTGCTCCACCTCTCTTTCCCATTCAGTCGATGAGGTCGTTCTGGGATTGCTCAGTGACATGGAGCCGGGGACGAGAGATTGCTGGTGGAGCAGACTTTATCGTGCATCATGATAGGGGGCTGCAGCTGGAGTAGAATGTATAGTACAGGATTGAAAATCCGAGGATTTGCGCCAATAGCGTAGCTGGTTTGGCTACGCTGTTTCCGTAACTCTCATTGAGTTCTGTGGGAGTTACGCAAATTGCGTAGAGCAGCTGTGCTTGGCTGTTTTCGTATTCCCTCTGGTGGAACGAGAAGCAGTTTTTCCGGTCTCGGCCATGACACACAGATAAGAATAGTCATGAGATAACTATGTTGGCCACTAGGTGGTGCCCACTGCACATGCATTTATATAACCTGACGAAGAGACCTGAGTAGTCTTGAAAGCTTGCAATTTGTTACCATCTTTTCAGTTAGCCATTAAAAGGTATCAACCACTGAGGGCTCTCAAATCGAAATATTTTTACAACCTGAAAGTAATCGGAGCTGTACAGCACTCCCCCTAGTGGCGCCTGCAGGTAATCGCCGGCGATGCACTGTATATTGGGCCATATATATATGTATATAGGCAGCAGAGATAAGTGAGGATCTGTCCCAAAGCTTCTGCAATGTTCCTCATTTTCATCACCTAATATACTTTTATCTGAGTGCGGCTGTTTCTGCTCCATGTATGGCTCCTGTCACCTGTCTGTGCCGTGTGAAGAACTGAACAAGTTATCCAATGTATCAGTAATATGAACGGAAGCAGAGGGGCCGCACTCATTATTATGGGGTCCGTCTGGGTTCTGTTTTTAAAACAAAAGAAAAAGTTGTACATGAAGGACTTTATTTTTTTTCTGTCCTAAACGTGCCCCATAATAATCAGTGGGGCCGCCTGCTTCCGTTTTCATATCTGATGTATCGGATCACTTATTCTGTTTTTTCTTAGAGCAGAACAGACAAATACAATGTCCGGCCCTATGGGACCGGAGCCTCCCCACCTGCCTGTGTGATGTCTCAAGTAGTAACAAGAACCATCCATGATTTCTGCTCATTTATTAAAGCACCACTCCAGTGTTTTTTATTTCAGTGCTGGAGTGGTGTCACTAATCTAAGTTCCCTGCCCCCTGCTTATACTTACCAGCTGCCGTCTTCAGCTGCTCCCAGTGCCGCTCCGATCCCCCACCACCATCTTGTGACTGCAGCTCCTGACTGACCGGAAGTCAGAGGTAACGGCCACAAGCTCTCAGTGTAAGTCTATGGGAGCCTCGTTCTGCCTCTCATAGACTTACACTGAGTTGTGACTTCCGGATCACTCAGGTCACAACCTGCAGAAGACGACCAGAGCAGCCCTGGGAACAGTTGAAGATGGTGGCTGGTAAGTGTGAGACAAGGGGCAGCGAATTTCAGATTAATTGCACCACTGCAGCTCAGCAATAAAATACAAAAAACGCTGGCGTGGTGCTCTAATAAAAGACAGATGAAGAACATGGACAGTAAAAAAATGGATCATGATCACCAGGTCTGAATTTCGAAATCAGACAGAAATTATCTTAAAAAATAGGCTACACATTGCTGAAAACCATTAAAGGGAAACCTGGTAGCTTGGAAGTGCTGTGTGATATACGTGCAGCTTGGAAGTGCTGTGTGATGTACGTGCAGCTTGGAAGTGCTGTGTGATGTACGTGCAGCTTGGAAGTGCTGTGTGATGTACGTGCAGCTTGGAAGTGCTGTGTGATGTACGTGCAGCTTGGAAGTGCTGTGTGATGTACGTGCAGCTTGGAAGTGCTGTGTGATGTGCTGTCTGATGTACGTGCAGCTTGGAAGTGCTGTGTGATTTACGTGCAGCTTGGAAGTGCTGTGTGATGTACGTGCAGCTTGGAAGTGCTGTGTGATGTACGTGCAGCTTGGAAGTGCTGTGTGATGTACGTGCAGCTTGGAAGTGCTGTGTGATGTACGTGCAGCTTGGAAGTGCTGTGTGATGTACGTGCAGCTTGGAAGTGCTATGTGATGTACGTGCAGCTTGGAAGTGCTGTGTGATGTACGTGCAGCTTGGAAGTGCTGTGTGATGTACGTGCAGCTTGGAAGTGCTGTGTGATGTACGTGCAGCTTGGATGTGCTGTGTGATGTACCTGCGGCATGGAATAGAGCAAGAGGAGCTGTGCAGATTAAAGCGGTAATCCCATCTCATACTTTTCTGATCAATACAAGTTTGAAAATGGGTTCCTGCTTTCAAGATAGATGATGGTCCCAAAACTAGGAGCAGCACCTATTAGACGTTTGTGGCATATACTCAAGAAATGGGTTTCTGACGCGCCCCCTGGGCCAGTGTTGTTTGGGGGATACCCGGAGCCGGATCAGATGGGGGTTGTAGTCTCCGAGTGGTGGTGACCCGGTCCGTGCCCAGGGTGTCAAGCTCAGTGTGTGGCAGTCCTACAGATGTTACTGGATGTTCTTTAGTGTCGACTACGCCAGGGTTCCCCAACTCCAGTCCTCAAGGCCCACCAACAGGTCATGTTTTCAGGATTTCCTTAGTATTGCACAGGTGATGGAATTATTGCCTATGCAGGTGATGCAATTATCACCTGGGAAATACTAAGGAAATCCTGAAAACATGACCTGTTGGTGGGCCTTGAGGACTGGAGTTGGGGAACCCTGGACTACGCCACCCGTTGATTTGCGGTCACTACGGCCGCCGCTGCAGCAGGGTCCGCTGAGGCTGGTGGTGTGTGTGCAGCTCAGGTAGTATAACCCCCAACGGGAGGGGTATAGCCTCAGGGGGTCAGTTGTAGAGGGTGGTGGTTGTGGTGGTGCAGTGAGAGTGGTAATAAGACTCCGAGTCGGGCTGTGCAGTTCAGGGTTTTACTTACTGCTTTTGTGTTGGTCACTCCGGCCTTGAGTGACCGCCCGAGCCGTGCTGCGTCCACCAGGTCCTGGACTCGGCCAACCCCCAGGTGATTCTGGAGCGTGGTCCTGAGCTCCCTTTCTGACTTGTCCTTCTCTCTGGCCTTCCCCACCAGGGATCCACCTAAGTCCGGCTCCCTCGGGCCTCTTGTTGGTAAAACCCTTGTCTCTGGGTTCCCTGACCCTATTCACGGTTTGCCTTCCGGGTGGATTTAGTGGGTGGTCGTGGCAGATCCTGCCCACGACCTCCGGTCTCTGGCTAAGGATTAGGGCCCTCCACCAGCTTGGGATCCGGTACCCTTGTGCCAACTCTTCACCCTCTGGTCTAATTTTGGGTTCTTGGAGTTCCCTCTTCTCCCCCTCTGGGTCCTTCTTTCTCCTCTCTCTCTCTCTCTTGGCCTTGGAGCTGGCTGAGCTGCTCTGCTTCTCTTACTCAACTCTGACAGACTGACCCTGATCTAAGATGGTTCCCACCTTATATACTCTCTCTATGTGTGAGCTCAGGTGACCAGCACCCAATGAGCTCCTAGCATTACCCAGACTGCTCCCCCTATCTGCCCCTACACTACTGGGATGTTCCACCCCCCTCCCACTCCAGCCAGGGACAGACACTGTCGTACCTGCACATTTCTCTAGTGGGAGTACCATTGGTCTGTCCCCCGGAAATGGGATGTATGTAGTGCATGCAGCCTACTGAGCTCAGTTCCACACTCCATCCTTACCCGGGAGTGGAATACCACACCTCTGGCTTGAGGTGTAATACCCCTGTAGCAGCCGAATCCTCAGGGTGCTACATTTCCATGTTCCCCTGTGTGAATGGAGCAGTAGAGAGCGTATGCCACCACTTCTGTAGACAGTGAATACAGTAGTGGTCAGTCGCACATGGTCACTACAGCTCCATTCACAAAGGGGGCAGCTCCATTCACAACTCGGGCAGCTGTACAGGGGACCAATAGTTAGGGAGGTTCCATTGCCATCTTGAGGGGAATCTGTCTCCAGGTTTTTTCAACCTAGTAGCGCAGCATAATGTAGATATATAGACCCTGATTCCAGCTTTGTGTCACTTACCAGGCTGCTGTCATGGTTGTGTCGCCACGAAGATCGTCACGATTGCACAGTCTGACTTCTCGCAGCTGAGTTTTTGGTGCTTTGTGCTTTTCGGCAGTGAGGGAGTTAACTCTCTCTCTCTGTGCTAGACAAGGTCCAGCCTCGCCCAGCTGCAATCAATTCTGCAGTAGTGAGATTCCTTCATATGTCTGCTGCTCTGTTAGGGAAGTGTCGGTGAAAGCATTTCATGCAGACTAACAGAGCGGATCGTGGTATTTGGAGTTTCAGAGATAAGTGTATTTGGAGTGTTTTTTCCCTTCCTCGCTTTATCATTTATCTCCTTTCCCGTTGGTGTTCCCTCTGTTGTAGTTGTGTAGTTTTTGTATGCAAGGTGGTTTTGGTTTTACCCTTGTACTGTCTCGTTCGTCTAAGTACTGAGTGTTGGCATATTATTACCTGTCCCCTTTTGTTGTGATCGGGGTCCTTCTCAGGACTAGATTACTTAGGTGCAGGGATCCTCAGGAGGTAGGGGATACGCTGGCGGCCTGGACCTCTGTACCTTTAACAGTACCTCCAGGTAGAGGGATTAGTCAGGGCCCCAGCTCAGGGTCAGCTTAGGCCCCCTACCTCCAGTACACAGAGACAGCGTGACAGCTGCTTGCTGTAGTTTTGATAAAAATCAATGTTTTATCAACAGTAGATTATCACTGGAGGAAAGAATACTGCCAGGTAGTCCACCATGGCCCCTGCAATGAAAAGGAACCCCCCCCCCCCCAAAAAAAAAAAAAAAAAAAAAAAGCGAGAATTACATTTTTTTTTTTTTTTTTTCATTATTTCACCACCTTGAATTTTTTTCCCATGTTTCTCAGTACATTATGTAGTAAAATGAATGATGTCAATCATAACTACAATTTGTTCCACAAAAAACAAGCCCTCATACAGCTATGTCAGCGAAAAAATAAAATCTAAAAAAAGTTATGGTTCCTTGAAGAAGAAGAGGAAAAAATAAAAGTGCAAAAATGAAAATTTGTTATGTCCTTAAAGGGTTAAAAATCTTGCACCATTTGCATTTTATAGCCTCTGTGTCAATTGCTGGCAGCCGAATGAGTGAGAATCCGCCTATCTGCCGTTCTGAGGGTTTATAACTCTCATCTTTATTCTTCTAAGCTCCTCTTTGATGTTGTCATATAATCATCTGAAAGGAGCTCAGAAGACAGGTAGGAGTTCTAGACTTTCCTATCAGAAAGAGCTCACTGATGGTCTCTCAGATAAGTCATTCAGCAGCCTGCCATAAACAGTGCAAATTAAAGCCAATAACAAAAATCCAAAAATTATTTTTATCAAAGATACATACATGCATTTGTGTAAAATAAAAAAAATGTTCCTAAAGGTGTCCACATCCTTTAAGTTGTAAACCCCATGGCTGATGTGTGATGGACTGGCCATGGGTCTCCCGACCCAAGCTCAACAGCCTCAAAGGCATGCCATAGGCTGTCAATTTTGGGTCAAGATACCCACTGCCATTCTGTGCATCGACACATGAATGTACAGTGGCATGCAACAGTGTTCACCCCCTTGGCTTTTTACCTATTTTGTTACATTACAACCTGTGTTTAAATATCTTTGCAATCCGCTTTGTGTGTGATGTATCAGCACTAAATGGGCTAAATTGGTGCAGTGAGAAAAAATAGGCATAAATTAAATTTATGGGATCAAATAACCAAAAATTGGCATGTGCACATGCAATTCCCGCTTTTGCCTTGAAGCTCCTAAAAATTTCTGGTGCAAGCAATTACCTTCCTAAGTCCCATGCTTAGTGACAGGAAGTCCACCTGTGTGTAATCTAAGTGTCACATGTCTGTCAGTATATACACTTTACCTTTCCTGAAAGGCCACAGAGGCTGCAACATCATTAAGCAAGAGGCTCCACTAACCAAACACCATGAAGACCAAGGAGATCTCCAAACAAGTCTTGGACAAAGTTGTTGAGAAGTACAAGGCAGGGTTGGGTTATATAAAAAAATATCCCAATCTCTGATGATTCCCCGGATCACCATCAAATCTATTATCGTCAAATGGAAAGAACATGGTACCACAGCAAACCTCCCAAGAGAGGGCCGCCCACCAAAACTCTCATCCTATTCAAGGAGGGCATTAATCAGAGAGGCAGCACAGAGACCAAAGGTAACCCTGAAGGAGCTGCAGTGTTCCCAAGCAGAGACTGGAGTGTCTGTTCAACCGACCATACTAAGCCGTACACTCCATAGAGGTGGCCTTTATGGAAGAGTGGCCAGAAAAAGCCTTTACTTACAATTTTTGTGTGTAAGTCTCGTTTCGAGTTTGCCAAATGAAATGTAGGAGACTCCCCAAATGTATGGAGGAAGGTGCTGTGGTCAGATGAGACCAAAATTGAACTTTTTGGCCACCACGGTAAACGCTATGTTTGGTTCTAAACCAACACAGCTCATCACCCCAGAACACCAATCCCCACAGTGAAGCATGGTGGTGGCAGCATCATGGGGGATTTTCTCGTCAGCATGGACAGGGAAAATGGTCCGAGTCGAAGAGAAGACGGTTGGAGTGAAATACAGGGATATTCTTGAGCAAAACCTGTTTTAGTCTGTCAGTGATTTGAGACTGGGACAGAGGTTCACTTTCCAACAAGACAATGACCCAAAGCATATTGCTAAAGCAACACAGGAGTAGATTAAGGGGAAACGTGTAAATGTTCTGGAGTGGCCTAGTCAAAGCCCAGACCTTAATCCAATTGAGAATCTGTGGTCAGACTTGAAGATTGCTGTTCACCAGAAGAAACCATCGGACTTGAAGGAGATGGAGCAGTTTTGTGTTGAGTACTGGGCAAAAATCCCAGTGGCAAGATGTGGAAAGCTCATAGAGACTTATCCAAAGCCACTTGTGGCAGTAATTTCCACAAAAGGAGGCTCCACAAAGTACTGACTTTGGGGGGGTGGGCTGAATAGTTATGCACACTGAAGGTTAAAAAGTTATTTTATCCTACTTTTTGTTTGCTCACAATAAAAGGAAAACCAAATGTTCTTCATTTAGTGTCATAAATAGACTTTCCAGGTCTCAGGATACGTTGGGTGCTCTCCTGTCATGACCAGATGTCTTGTGCACATTCACCCGTTTGTCATGCGCTCAATCATTGTATTGTCCTCATGTAATTAATCATGGAGGTCACTTCTATATAAGAGGAGCACTGTCACCTCTAAGTATATACTCCAAATTATACAGGAGACTGACGCTGGAGGAGAGGGACACCATTTCTTCTGTAAGTGATTTTATTCTTCACTAATTTGAGGTTGGTTTTTCTGATGTATCTTGTTGGTAATGTTTCAGGATAGAATTATAGTCAATGTGCAATATGTAAAGTGAAGGTCCACCTTAACTAGGCATTATAGAAGATTTTATTGGTGAGGTCTGTGCACCGTGACCTCACTGATCGCCTCATATGTACACTGTCACTTACTCATTTGGGTTCAGTTAAGTAATGCTAACAATATACGCAGTTACAAGACCTAATTAGAATTTTATATATTTGTAAATCATCTTCTGGCTGATCCTATAACAAAAGGTTGGCACCTATGCAGGCTGCATAATGCAGCCCAGTCGATGGGGACACTGCAGATGACCTGACTGGCACCCATGATACTGTTGGAGTATACAACAGCTGCAGGCTTATACTGAAAGACTGCTTTGACCAGAAAGCAGATGGTGTGTTAATTGTTACAACTTGTTAACTTGTATAGCCCCTCTTTAAAGGGAACCTCACAGCTGATACATGCTGGCCGATCCAAAAAAGGAACAAACTGACCAAAAACGGGTGAAAATCCAATTTAGCCCGCTGGTGAAAAAACGTCTGATATTATCCATCTCTTGAAGTGTTTTTAGAGTTCAGCGAAGTGGTGTTAATGGGATTATTAATTGTTTAAACCACAGTTTTCACTGTAGCAATACAGGGAATAGTCTTCCTTACAAACAGGAGCACTCATGGTCCTTTCTGGGTGACCATATGAAATATCGGGGTTGTTGGGATGTGATTGCCATATACACAACACAGCCGAGTATGCAAGTAGCAGGCTGACAGCATCCTTGAAAGCAGCTGTCTCTACAAACAGCAGACATGACTGTCTCTATTGTTTTTGTGACTATGCCTCTCTCTATCAGGACTGTCACAATCAGAGGACACTCAGCCCAATCCACAGATGCATCTGACAAGGGACAGAACATATTCTGTGCTATCTCTGCCCTTCTATAATAATAAGTAATTCTTCAAAACTTACTTTCTAGAGTCCTCACATCCCTGTTGTTTTTATGTTAGGCTCTCAGACAAGTGTACTGGTTAATCAAAAGATTAAAAATGTCTTGAAAGGGTTAAAGAGGATCGGTCACCAGGTGAAAAGTGGCCAGTTTTTGCTCTGTTCCACTGAGTATTCTGTTTATTGATTTTATTAAATCAGCCAAACAGTTCCAGAAATATGGCCCTTTTCGTTTAGTGCAAATCTTTATGGTCCGAGGGGGCATGACTCACAGGATGGTTATACAGAGCAGACTAAAGATACGCCCATCATGAATCTGTAAGACACACCCTATTGGTAGATACCATAAAAATTACCACTAAATAAAAAAGAATCATATTTCCGGAACAGTTGGATTTACAACAAGAAAAAACGCAATACTCAGAGGAAGAGCAGAAATAAAATAGAAGCAAACACTGGTCACTTTTAACCAAGTTACTGTTCCTCTTCAAAGTGAAAGACACTCTAGACATCCCAGAAGCATACTGACTACCTGAGGATCGGCACTGCTGCGGCATACCATAAGTCCATCGTGGAGAACATGCTGAAACTTTTCAGAGCGTTGGGTTGTCTGATGAAGTTGAAATGACATTTTTTACATTCCCATTTGGACTACTTTCCTGAAAACCTTGGTGCTGTTAGCGAAGAGCAAGGAGAAAGATTTCATCAGGATACCAAGGTAGATGGAACGTGAACATGATGGGGGTCTACTGTTGGATGCTTCACAGAGAACATCCACAGGCCTTCTGTAAGAGAAAATGCATCAAGAGAAGCTTTGAAGAGAAAAGGAAAAGATGCAAGAATTAATTTTCAATAAAGTTGCAGAATGAATGTTCAATACATTTTTATATACAGTGGGGCAAAGAAGTATTTAGTCAGCCACCAATTGTGCAAGTTCTCCCACTTAAAAATATGAGAGAGGCCTGTAATTGACATCATAGGTAGACCTCAACTATGAGAGACAAAATGAGAAAACAAATCCTGAAAATCACATTGTCTGATTTGGAAAGAATTTTTTTTCAAATTTTGGTGTAAAATAAGTATTTGGTCAATTACAAAAGTTGATCTCAATACTTTGTTATATATCCTTTTTTGGCAATGATAGAGGTCAAGCGTTTTCGGTAAGTCTTCACAAGGTTGGCACACACTCTTGCTGGTATGTTGGCCCATTCCTCCATGCAGATCTCCTCTAGAGCAGTGATGTTTTGGGGCTATCGCTGGGCAACATGGACTTTCAACTCCCTCCAAAGGTTTTCTATAGGGTTTAGATCTAGAGACTGGCTAGGCCACTCCAGGATCTTGAAATGCTTCTTACGAAGCCACTCCTTCGTTGCCCTGGCAGTGTGCTTGGGATCATTGTCATGCTGAAAGACCCAGCCACATTTCATATTCAATGCCCTTGCTGATGGAAGGAGGTTTGCACTCAAAATCTCACGATACATGGCCCCATTCATTCTTTCATGTACACGGATCAGTCGTCGTGGTCCCTTGGCAGAGAAACAGCCCCAAAGCATGATGTTGCCATCCCCATGCTTCACAGTAGGTATGGTATTCTTTGGATGCAACTCGGCATTCTTTATCCTCCAAACACGACGAGTTGTGTTTCTAACAAACAATTCTACTTTGGTTTCATCTGACCATATAACGTTCTCCCATTACTCTTCTGGATCATCCAAATGCTCTCTAGCAAACTTCAGACGGGTCCGGATATGTAATGGCTTAAGCAGGGGGACACGTCTGGCACTGCAGGATCTGAGTCCCTGGCGGCGAAGTTTGTTACTGATGGTAGCTTGTGTAACATTGGTCCCAGCTCTCTGCAGGTCATTCACTAGGTCCCCCCGTGTGGGATTTTTGCTCACCGTTCTTGAGATCATTTTGACCCCATGGAGTGAGATCTTGTCTAGAGCCCCTGATCGAAGGAGATTATTAGTGGTCTTGTATGTCTTCTATTTTCTAATTATTGCTCCCACAGTTGATTTCTTCACACCAAGCTGCTTGCCTATTGCAGATTCAGGCTTCCCAGCCTGGTGTAGGGCTACAATTTTGTTTCTGATGTCCTTCGACAGCTCTTTGGTCTTCACCATAATGGAGTTTGTAGTGTGATTGTTTGTGGTTGCGGACAGGTGTCTTTTATACTGATAACCAGGGCCGGCCCGAACGTATAGGCGAACTAGGCGGCCGCCTAGGGCGCCGACCCTAAGGGGGCGCCAGAGAAAAAAATAGAAAAAATTATAAAAAATCTTTTCAAAAGGCAAAAAGTTTTAGAGATGGAAAGAAAAGTGTACATAAATTTTTTTACCATAAATTTAAAAGAAAAACCGTTGAGCTTCAATTTACGCACGGAAAGGAGGCGCTAAACTACGGACGTGAGTCGTTTGCATCGTCTGCTGACAGGTGTTTGATCCCGCGCGTTTATTTTGCTCCTAAGTTTTCAAATGTTGGCAAAGCAAACAGCCAAAAATGCACACACTACACTAAGGGGGCGCCCGAGAGAAAAAAATACGTATACTTAAAAGGTAGGTGTACCATATGGCCTATTTATACGTAGTTTGGACTTTAGGTACTAGTTGGCGATTATATTGATAGATGTCATCAGCAGTCGATGCGGCTAGTGGGAGGAGTCTGTTTTGACGCATTGGCGTAGACTGCCTGGACTGCCAGTCAGGCCAGCTAAGGCAAGGGAGATAGTATCTACGTTTTTTGCATATCGGCGCGCGCGATTATAATATTTTCGAGGTATGTCTCTACTGTTTGCATGCTTTATCATGTGAGCCATTGCTGTTATTTTGTATATTCATTAGATTCATTGTTCCATGAGGTTTCATGAATGCAAATAGAAAATAGGAGGTTTTTAGCAAATTTTTGGCCTAGGTTCTAAAGTGTTAGGCGCTGCGAGGTAGGTATATTGTTTTGATTTTCAAAAATATTGGAAACATTGGAAATTGTTAAAGAAATTTGTGTTTTTTGTCTTAAAAGTAAAATCGTATTATATAATGTTCAGATAACAATTTTAATCGGCGCGTTAACTTTTAGGTAAATGCTGTGTGTTGTAACGAGTCATGGCTGATAAGAAGAAAAAACTTTCGGGGTTTCAGAACCGTAAAAGAAAAGCTGAGGAGGAGAAATCACTTTAAAAAATCAAAGGGTCATTTTTAAAATATCTAAGCAATAGAAATGAAGATGCGGAATTCCAAACGTTGGAACAACAGGCTTCTGTTGCCTCGGAAATATCGAATGTGGAAATAGAATTTGTTTCTCATGCTGAAAATAGTGAACTACAACCATCAATATCTGGTGGTAGATCTGATCAAAGTACCAGTACTGACATGGAGGCTGGTACATCTATAGAAATACTACGCAAAGACTATTCGGACGATCCCGCTACGTGGACCGTAATCAATGATGACTTACGCCTAGATGTAGTAAAACTCGGCCCCACACAAGTTAAAGATTTCGATTTTCCTTTGGACACTAATCGTAGAAAATTTTCTTGGGTTCACTATAAACGTCGTCTTGTTAATGGTGAAAGTCTTGAACGCAATTGGCTAACGTATTCTATTCAGAAAAATTCAGTTTTTTGTTTTTGCTGCACGTTGTTTTCAGACTCATCACTTCAACTAGGAATCATCAAACGCTCAGCCTTAGGTACTGATGGTGTAAATGACTGGAAAAACATATCTGCTATTTTAGCCAGCCATGAAAAAAGCAAAGATCACATGATTAGCTTTCAAAAATGGAAGGAACTCGAAAATAGACTTAAGATGAACAAGACCATTGAGGAAGAACACTTACGCAAAATTGAAGAGCAAGAAAAATACTGGCATCAAATTTTAGAAAGGTTGATAGCTCTGGTGAGGGTACTAGGTACGCAAAAACTTAGCGTTCCGTGGATCAAATGATGCATTGTTTGCATCTAATAATGGGAACTTTTTGAAATTTGTGGAATATTTGGCTATGTTCGATCCCATCATGTGTGAGCACATTCGGAAAATCCGGGACAAAGAGATTCATGCACTTTATTTGAGAAAAACAATACAGAATGAGATGATTCAACTGCTAAGTAATGGTATTCAGGAAAAGATTCTTGACGATGTCAAAACTGCAAAATACTTTTCTGTAGTGCTGGATTGTACTTCTGACGTGTCTCATGTTGAACAAATGACTATCATTGTTCAGTTTGTTTCCACATCAGAAGACAAAAAGTTTGAAATTAAAGAGCACTTCTTGGGATTCATTCCTTTTTCTGATACAACTGGAGGTGGTTTGACAGCCGCTGTCTTGAACAAATTTGAAGAACTGTCGCTCTCTGTGGACAGCTTACGAGGGCAAGGCTACGACAATGGGAGCAACATGAAGGGAAAAAACATTGGACTACAAAGACGAATTTTGGACATAAACCCACGTGCATTCTTTGTGCCTTGCAGCTCCCATTCTCTAAACTTAGTCGTCAACGATGCCGCTAAATGTTGTTTTGGAGCGACAATTTTTTTCCTGTTAGTTCAAAATCTCTACGTATTTTTCTCTTCGTCAACTCAGCGTTGGGAAGTACTCGTGCGTCATTTGCCATCTCTGACTCTAAAACCTCTAAGCGAAACAAGGTGGGAAAGTAGAATTGATGCTCTGGCCCCCCTCCGTTACCAATTGAGCGAAGTCCATGATGCCCTAATGGACATAGCAGAAAATATTAGTCTCACAGGAAGCTCTGGAAATGTCTCCCGGCTAGAAGCTCAAGGTCTTGCTAAACAAGTTGGAACCTTTTCTTTTGTTACATCTGTTCTAGTATGGTTCAACATTTTGTACGAAATCAATTTGACAAGTAAGTTACTTCAGTCACAAGAATTCGATTTAGCTGCTGCTTCTCAACACCTTGACAAAACAAAGAAATATCTGCAATCATTAAGAAGCGATGAAGAGTTTGAGAAGCTGTTAGTTGATGCGAGGGAAATCGCAGAAGAGCTTGGCATACCAGCTAATTTTGAGTCAAGTTCTGCGCCAAAACGTTTAAAGAAAAAAAACAGACAGTTCTCTTATGAAGGGAAAGCCCATAAGAGATGAGAAACAGAGTTTCAAAATTAACTTTTACTTTGCGATCTTAGATACTGCTATAAATTCAGTTGATGAGCGGTTCACTCAGCTGAAAGAAATGGAATTGAAATTTGGATTTTTGTACCACATCCGTTCACTTGAGGGAAAACCAAGCAAATTTGTTCTGGATAAGTGTAAAGCTCTGGAAAAGTCTCTTACACACAACGAAGTAAAAGACATCAATGCCATAGAGCTATGTGGTGAACTGCAGGCAATGTCAAGACGTGTTCCAGAAGATTCATCACCAAAAGACGTTCTTGAACTTTTGCTTAAATCTGACTTGAAAGAAAGTGTCCCCAACCTGGTGGTGGCTCTAAGAATTCTTTTGACTCTGCCTGTGTCCGTGGCCTCAGGAGAGAGAAGCTTCTCAAAACTAAAGCTAATTAAAACATATTTAAGGGCAAATATGACGCAAGAGAGGTTGGTTGGGTTGGCAACAATTTCGATAGAATCTGAAGTTGCTAAACAAATTAATCTCGGTGACTTAGTGTCATCCTTTAAAAAAAAAAAAGGCAAGGAAACAAAAATTTTAATTACCTATGGTCGTTATTGTTTTGTGTTATTGATTACTTTGTATATAATTGTCCTATACAACTTCTCAGAAGATTAAAGAGTTAGGAGAGAGTTAATTAATCATTGTTGTTGTGGTTTATTTTGCTCCTAAATTTATATCCCAAGTTTTCATCTACTGCCAAGAATAGTAGGGGCGCAACAAAATAGTTTCGCCTAGGGCGCCGTAATCTCTCGGGCCGGCCCTGCTGATAACAAGTTCAAACAGGTGCCAGTGCTACAGGTAATGAGTGGAGGACAGAGGAGCCAGAATTTACAGGTCTGTGAGAGGCAGAAATCTTGCTTGTTTGTAATTGACCAAATACTTATTTTCCCCCAAAATTTGAAAAAAAATTCTTTCCAAATCAGACCATGTGATTTTCAGGATTTGTTTTCTCATTTTGTCTCTCATAGTTGAGGTCTACCTATGATGTCAATTACAGGCCTCTCTCATCTTTTTAAGTGGGAGAACTTGCACAATTGGTGGCTGACTAAATACTTCTTTGCCCCACTGTATAATATTGTGTACATTTTCTGCTACAATAAAGATTTTTCTTGTTCATCTTGCTTGTACGTAATTTTATGAGCGCTTTGTGCAAAATCCATATCTGAAGGTTAAAATAGACATGTTTTGTTTTTTTAAATCAGGTCATAAGAAAACGAAATTTTTTTCAAATCCATTGACTGATTCTTAATAAACCCAAATTTTGCATACCTGTGTTATTAGTAATCAAATAATGATGCTGTGTGCAAGTAAAAAAAGAATATAAAGTATACTACCCAACACACGCCATGACGGTAGGACTAGTACCCCAAGTAGCAGACACATCTAAACATCAGCTGTCCAGAGGGAAGCAGGGATTTGTGGTTGCATTACTGCAAAGAAGACACTACAGAGGACCACATTGAAGAAGAGGAGGCTCATTTGGGCCATAAAACAATGCCTGGATGTGAGATCAATGGAAATCTGCATGGCAATCTGATGAGTCAAAATTTGAGATTTTTGGTACCAACCATCAAGTCTCTGTGAGATGCAGAAAAGATGAGCTCAAGGTTTCTACACATGTAGTATCCATCGTGAATCGTGAAGGGGGTGGTATGATGTGTGGAGGTGCTTTACTGGTGACACTGTTGGTGATACATTTGCATATAAAAGTTTGGGCACCCCTGGTCAAAATTACTGTTATTAATTCCTACAACATTTGCAAATCAAGCATCTGGCGAGATCTCTTTATGGTTCCTTTAAAGTCTCTAGCCCTACTGTTTTCGAAATATTATGTAAAAAGGGTCCGTCTACCAAGGGACTGATCTTGGATATTTATAAAATAATTAACTCTGCCAGGGAAGATTCCCTTCTTCGACACTCATACATAGCAAGATGGGAAGGATTCCTGGGAAGAGGCCACTCCCCCCAGACATGGCAGACAATATGGGCGAGGGCAGCAAAGACCTCTATTTGTACTATGTACAAAGAAAATCAGTATAAGATCCTTATGTATTGGTATCACACACCAAAGCTGCTTAACAAAATGAATCCCCAAATCTCAAACCTTTGTTGGCGCTGTGGTTCCTTGGTTGGTTCCTTACCGCACATCTTTTAGACCTGTGGGAATATAGTTCCCTTTTGGGAGGTGGTCAGGGATACGATTCGGGAGGTGTTATACATAGATATTACATTGTATCCCTCTGTTTTCTTTCTTAATGTTCTCCCTGGAGGGATGGGTGGAAACTCCTCTAAATTACTTCACCTGTTGATGGCAGCTAGATGTGTGATTGCATGTTGTTGGAAGAAGGTGTCACCTCCCTCTCGACTAGAGTATTGCAGTCTAGTGAATGATGTATGTTGAATGGAATATTTAACAACTAGTTTAAACGTGACAGTGCATCGGTTTGAGGTGGTTTGGGCTCCTTGGGACTACTACTGGGCGCAACATATTGGTTAAACATTTCTACCGCTCTCTTGGTGATTGCCTACATTTCCTTCCTTCCCTGCCTTCCCTCTTGGTGTCTGTGTCTGTCTTTTCCCCTTTAAAATAGACATGGTAAATTTGTGAGGAGTGTGTTGCTCATCCTGGTGGGTGGTTGAGGATGAGTGACATTACTTCCTATTATCTAAAACTGATTTACTTAAATCTTGTGTTATGGATCCAAACAAAATGTTATAATGTTTCTTTTAAAGTTAAAACTTGTAAAAATCTCTAATAAAAATTAGTTAGAAAAAAAAATATTGTTATTGTGAACAGTTAAGCAAGTTGAAGATGAAATGACCTTTAAAAGGTCCAAAGTTAAATATATCACATTTCCTTTATATTTTTGGCCAAAAAAATATATATACGTAGTCTTTTTTTTTTTTTTTCATTTTAAAAATTACAAAAAGGAAAATGGGCCACTGCAAAAGTTTGGGCACCCTTGGAGATTTGTGTGCTCAAATAACTTTGACTAAGGTTTCAAACCTTAATTAGCCTGTTAGGGTTATGGATTCTTGTTCACCATCTTTAGGAAAGGCCAGGTGATGCAAATTTCCCAGCTTTATAAAAACCCAGCTTCCTCTAACCTTGTGCCAAAAAACAGCTGCCATGGGTTCTTCTAAGCGGCTGCCTAGCACTCTGAAAATGAAAATGGTAGAGGCCCACAAAGCAGGAGAAGTTTATAAGAAGACAGCAAAGCATTTTCAAGTTGCCCTTTCCTCAGTTGGAAATGTAATTAAGAAATGGCAATTAACAGGAAAAGTGGAGGCCAAGATAAGGTCTGGAAGACCAAGCAAAATGCCAGTGAGAGGTGCTCATAGGATTGTTAGAGAGGCAAATCAGAACCCCTGCTTGACTGCAAAAGACCTTCAGAAAGATTTAGCAGACTCTGGAGTTGTGATATATTGTTCTACTGTTCAGAGACACATGCACAAATATGGCCTTCCTGGAAGAGTCGTCAGAAGAAAACCTCTCCTGCATCCTCACCATAAAATTGAGCCTCAGAAGTATGCAAAAGAACATCTAAACGAGCCTGAGGTAGTTTGAAAACAAGCCCTGTGGACCGATGTGGTTAAAATAGAAGTCTTTGGCCACAATAATCAAAGGTATGTGTGGAGAAAAAAGGGCACTGAATTTCAGGAAAAGAACATCTCGCCAACCATTAAGCATGGGGGTAGATCAATCATGCTTTATGGTTGTGTTGCAGCCAATGGTACAGGGAACAAATTCTTGATGCAAACATAACACCATCTGTAAAATGATGAAGTTGAAAAGAGGATGGTTTCTACAAATGGATAATGATCGTAAACACACATCAGAATCCACAATAGACTACCTCAAAAGGCGCAAGCTGAAGGTTTTACTATGGCTCTCACAGTCCCCTGGTCTGAACATCATTGAAAATCTGTGGCTAGGCAATAGCAGTGTATGCTAAATGACCCAGGAATCTCACAGAACTGGAAGAATTTTCCAAGGAAGAATGGATGAAAATACCTCAAACAAGAATTGAAAGACTCTTGTCTGGCTGCAAAAAGTGTTTACAAGCTGTGATACTTTCATCTAGGGGTGCTACTAGGTACTAATCTTGCAGGGTGCCCAAGGGTATGTATGAGTTATACAGTCATGGCCAAAAGTTTTGAGAATGACACCAAAATTAT
The DNA here is from genome assembly GCF_046119375.1 of Phyllobates terribilis. Classification (NCBI taxonomy): domain Eukaryota; kingdom Metazoa; phylum Chordata; class Amphibia; order Anura; family Dendrobatidae; genus Phyllobates; species Phyllobates terribilis. Next base: position 484,570,690 of record NW_027362771.1, read on the forward strand.
ATTTTCACATGATCTGCTGGCCTCTGGTTTTTATTAGTGTTTGTCTGATGTTTATATCACATACAGAAATATAATTGCAATCATATTATGAGTACCAATAGGTTATATTGACAGTTAGAATGAGTTAATGCAGCAAGTCAATATTTGCAGTGTTGCCCCTTCTTCTTCAAGACCTCTGTAATTCTCCCTGGCATGCTCTCAATCAACTTTTGGACCAAATCCTGACTGATAGCAGTCCATTCTTGCATAATCAATGCTTGCATTTTGCCAGAATTTGTTGGTTTTTGTTTGTCCACCCGTCTCTTGATGATTGACCACAAGTTCTCAATGGGATTAAGATCTGGGGAGTTTCCAGGCCATGGACCCAAAATCTCTATGTTTTGTTCCATGAGCCATTTAGTTATCACCTTTGCTTTATGGCAAGGTGCTCCATCATGCTGGAAAAGGCATTGTTGGGCGCCAAACTTCTCTTGGACGGTTGGGAGAAGTTGCTCTTGGAGGACATTCTGGTACCATTCTTTATTCATGGCTGTGTTTTTAGGCAAGACTGTGAGTGAGCCGATACCCTTGGCTGAGAAGCAACCCCACACATGAATGGTTTCAGGATGTTTTACAGTTGGCATGAGACAAGACTGGTGGTAGCGCTCACCTCTTCTTCTCCGAATAAGCTATTTTCCAGATGTCCCAAACAATTGAAAAGGGGATTCATCAGAGAAAATGACTTTGCCCCAGTCCTCCGCAGTCCACTCCCTGTACCTTTTGCAGAATATCAGTCGGTCCCTGATGTTTTTTCTGGAGAGAAGTGGCTTCTTTGCTGCCCTCCTTGAAACCAGCCCTTGCTCAAAGAGTCTCCGCCTCACAGTGCGTGCAGAAGCACACACACCAGCCTGCTGCCATTCCTGAGCAAGCTCGGCACTGCTGGTAGTCCGATCCCGCAGCTGAAACAGTTTTAAGATACGGTCCTGGCGCTTGCTGGTCTTTCTTGGGCGCCCTGGAGCCTTTTTGACAACAATGGAAGCTCTCTCCTTGAAGTTCTTGATGATGCGATAGATTGTTGACTGAGGTGCAATCTTTGTAGCTGCGATACTCTTCCCTGTTAGGCCATTTTTGTGCAGTGCAATGATGGCTGCACGTGTTTCTTTAGAGATAACCATGGTTAACTGAAGAGAAACAATGATACCAAGAACCAGCCTCCTTTTAAAGTGTCCAGTGATGTCATTCTTACTTAATCATGACTGATTGATCCATTAACACAGGTGTGGGTGTTGATGAGGACAGGGCTGGCGATCAATCACTAAAACAATGTTAGCTGCTCCTTTTAAGGCAGGACTGCAATGATGTTGAAATGTGTTTTGGGGGTTAAAGTTCATTTTCTGGGCAAATATTGACTTTGCAAGTACAGTAATTGCTGTTAAGCTGATCACTCTTTGACATTCAGGAGTATATGCAAATTGCCATTACAAAAAATGAAGCAGTAAACTTTGGAAAAATTACTATTTGTCTCATTCTCAATACTTTTGGCCATGACTGTACATACTCCCGACCAGTGGGCATGGCTTCGCTCCATTCTCTTGTATGGAGCGAGGCCTCGCCCCATCTAGGCACGCGACCAGCCAGTGGGCATTGCCAACTAGAGGGAGCGGCCGGGAATATGTATAACGCATACATACCCTCCGGTCCTGGGTCTGAAACCGGCGAATCCCCGCAGCGCACAGTGCGTGCACTGGGGGGATTCATAAGTCTTCAGTCACACAGAGTTACTGCAGATGTATCGGTATGGACTGGACATCCCCTTTAAGTTTTGACATTGTGAACTGATCCATGTATCAAAGTTTATATATTTATATATTTAATTTAATTTTAACAGGAACCTGTCACATTGTACAAGCAATCTGGTCCGCTGGAAAGTTATATAGTTGAAGAAGCTTTGAGGTGTAGTTTTGTTACATATTATTTCTTATTCTAGAATCATGAGCACCGATGAGGATGCAAAGTGGCTGGATTGGGTAACCAAGCAGTTTGAGAGCATTGCTGGGGAAGACAAAGAAATTGACCTAGAAGAATTCAAGACAGCCCTGAAGGTTAAAGAGGTTGGTCTGGAGCTTTACAGCTAATATTATTAGTTTGACAATTGGATATAAGATATTTTAACATTAGGTTAATGCATAATCTTCATAAAGAGCAATGGTTGGATTGCTTGGACCTCTACCTAATGTTCCAAGATTTTAGCAAAGAATTAACCCATCATGCTGCATTTCTATCTCTGTTACCAATAAAAGTTAGGGCAGAGGGTGGCAATGTCAGCATTATTTCCAGTGTCCTCTATGGGTTATCCAGTAATTGTAAGAGCTGTTTTATTTTTAAGAAACAGCACTATTCTTGCTGTTAGCCTGTGTCTGATGCTGCAGCTCAGTCCCATTCATGTGAAGTGGTTTGGTGCCACAGAAGTCATCATAGGCCATAAACAAAAGTGCCATTTTTATAAAAGATCACTATTGTAATTTCTGTCAAAGTCGTTTAAGGGAATCAGGGCAGCATGAATCAGATCCTGGCTGTACGATTGCCACCGGGTATATTTCTCTCTTTAAAGATCGCAGTGACTCTGTACATGATTGACAGGTCTCTTGCTATGGGAGAGACCTGTCAATTACTTACAGTGGCGCTGTGAAGAGCCGGCCAAAGGCAGTGCTGGACTACTCTGTTCTCTGGCTATAGTTTGGATCCTGGCTCAAATTGTGCAGAAACCAAGTCATGTGCTGCTTATATTAAATTCTGTGCTGCACGTCAAGTTCTTTATTTGTTAACATATGGTTCACTTAACTGCCACTGTAATACGCTGCACTTTTTCTTTCTGCAAATCTGGACTGCAGATCATGTGTAAACATGCCCCAATGGTCACAGCAGGAAGCTCAGCCTCATAGTGCCTCAGTATTATAGCCATCAGCATGATCTGTGCTGCCCTTCAGATGCAGAAACAAGTGTTTTTTTGCATAGAACTGCAAAAACAGTAAAAGATAAGTATACTTGACACAATATAAAAAGCTATAAGTTCTAACAATCAGCCAGTGTCTTGTGCTGCAGCTGAGAGCCATTCATCTGCATAAGTGGTGTGCATCACGTATAAACTAAAGTGCCATGTTTATAAAAAAAAACACATTATAATCTAAGTACAAAGTGTTACCCTTGAGGTTTTGCTAATATTGCACATTATCTCCTATCAGCAGGATTGGGGATAACTTGCCGATTGCTGGGGATCAAACCACTGGACCTTGCAGTGATCACATAAACGGGGCTCTGAAGCAACCCATCTGGAATGGAGCAGTAGTGCGCCTCCGCTGTCTACATTGTCCATGGGACTGCCAGGAATAGCCGAGCGCAGTACTTTCCTTTCTCCAGCAGTCCCATAGACAATGACAGGAGCAGAGGCTGAATATGTGTACATTCACTCAGTTCAGTATGGAGTTCTGCAGACCCTCATTTTTGAACTTCTGAAATCCTATTCTCAGGAACGCTGGTTGTCTAATCATGTGGATAGTGGATGACTTGCAATTTTGGGAAAACTTTAAGGAGCATTTAATCAAACTGTGGCTCCAGAAGAACAGCATTTCACCGTCGCAATATTGCTTTATATCCAGATGTAAAGGTGGGGTGATTCTACATTATAAAATCTTGCAGTCTTTCTTTATAGGTTTAATAATTGTATATTTGACTACAACCAGTATACTTGGTTTACCTTTGGCTCAGTGGCGTCGGCCAAATTCTGTAGGTTTTCATTATACAATCTTGCATCAAAATTAGTATGAAGTCCTGCCCTAGTAACACTATAAGAAACTGAAATTAAGGTTATTTATCTGTGTATAACATGTAAACAGCTTGTGAGGTTATCCTTAAAGAGAATTTGTCACCAGATTTCACCAAAGATGATGAGATTGCTGTATTTACAAGTGTTTCTCGCTAAATTAGAATATCATCAAAAAGTTAATTTATTTTAGTTCTTTAATACAAAAAGTGAAACTCATATATTATATAGAGTCATTACAAACAGAGTGATCTATTTCAATTGTTTATTTCTGTTAATGTTGATGATTATGGCTTACAGCCAAGGAAAACACAAAAGTCATTATCTCAGTAAATTAGAATAATTAACAAAAAACATGTGCAAAGGCTGCCGACTGTTGTCTTTTTGTATTTAAAAAGGTCCCTTAGTCTGTTTCAGTAGGCTCCACAATCATGGGGAAGACTGCTGGCTTGACAGATATCGCTGCGGAGATCTTTGACTGCTCAGTACAAGTTACAGCTGTCAATCAGGCTGGGAGACTGACTACACTTGTAAATAGATTTGATCTCTGTGCCAGACTGGGGTGCCAAGGGCCACCAGTGGCATTGATTCTGGGGGACCACTGATAAGCTACATGCAAATATTACTTGACCCCAATTTACAAACTTTCCAACGCTTATATTATATGTATATACAGTATATACACATAGATATTTGTTTATATATATGTGTGTGAGAAATATATGCTTTAGCGTGTTCCGTGTCTGTTTGTAGCTAAAATACTGCCACTATGTGGTTGAGTGAGCACATAACATGCTAAGGCATTTATATATGTGGGCCAACAGAGGGGGACTTAACACCTAATTGTTTATACTGTAGAGGACGCTGTAGCCCGCACTCACCATTCGAGGTTGGAACTTGAGGGAGAACGATGCCACCCTCTCACCAATTTAGCTTAGAACGTTTCCTCTACACTCAAAGTCAGCGCCAACAAAAATGTACAGTGTGGTGTGTACGATACGAGGCAGGTGGAGGGGCGTCTCATCCATACTCAGACTCACTCCACTGTGCCATGGGACAACAACTCTGCCCTTAAGTGGATGCGGTTTCCATTCCAGTCACCGTCCTGGAGCAGGATAGACTACTACTATAATAATAATAATAATAAAAAAACAGAATAGACAGTTAAAGGGGTTATCCAGGAGTAATTTATTTTTGTACTATGTAGTTGCTAACTGCCTGCCTGTTCTACCCTGCGCCGCCTCCGAGTGCTCACAGACCCCTCCTGCTGGCGATTCTACGGCTTCTGCTGACATCACATCGACATCCCTTCCCCTCTGCTCTGTTGACGGGGCGGGACTGCCGATGTCATGCTAATTAACAGTTGGCTCCTCGCTGGCTACTGCAGGAAGCGGCTGTCATTCAGAATGATGTCAGCAGTCACACCCCGTCAACAAAGCAGAAGAGGAATAGCTGCTCTGTTGACGTTGTGCAGCAGAATCGCCGGCAGGACAGTGAAATAGAAATAAACAAACATATACACAGATATGTACACATACAGGCATACATATACATATTTGAAGCCAAATTCACAAAGATACATATAAACAGACATAAATATGTACATATACACACTGTTATACATATATACACATCATACATGCACACACACAGACATACAAACACATTAGAAATATTTTTAACATGGGAAAGCCGGCAACAAGCCTCGCTCACCTGCCCCTGGCTTGTCTCCCGTCCAGCTCCTCTGGCATTTGGCTGTAGAGTGTACACTGCTTGATGGCCGTCACTTAAAGAGACATGGCCGAGTGCAGTGCACCGTGAGGCTGTCTGCTAATAATGACGCAGCCCGGCTATCAAGCAGCAATGAAGAAGAAACAGGCGACCCTGCACAGCTACTGGGGGAGCAGCCTGGCCCCCTGCCTCCTGGCTCAGGATACCACTGGACAGGAAAATGCATGCCGGCACAGTCTCCCTGATGGCGAGTGGGCCCCCTTTGGTCTAGGGCCCCGGGACTTGCCCAGGTGCATCGGGTGCTGGCACCAGCCCTGCATTAAGTGTACTGTGCCAAACTCTTCTCATATACAGTTTGCCATTCCACTCCTGCACTGGGGCCACAGGGGAATTCACCTGTTCCCCTGGAGGCCAGTCTGAGCCTGTCTGACCTATTTAGTAATGATGAATGCAGTTTGTACTGTGTAATCTGGTGACAGTTCACTTTAAGACCACAAGATGGCAGCATTGTCACACTGCGGTCCTCAAAAGCAAATGATCATTTGGGTTGAAATAGTGTCTCCTCCAGTCATAGATCAGGCGTGCAGCCGGTGCAGGGCGAGGTACAACTTCACTCATGTAGTTATGACTATCTTGATTAGGGGATAAAAAACATTCAATGTGAGAACAGCCTAAAGGTCTACACTAATTCCTGCAGCGCATATTATTTATTTTACTCGCTTGTATAACACCCATTATATTCTGCAGCGCTTTATGGACATTGACATCACTGTCCCCATTGGTCCCTATCGGTATGCCTTTGGAGTTTGGTAGGAAACATACAAATTCCCTCCAGATGTTGTCCTTGGTGGGATTTGAAATCAGGACCCAAGCGCTGCAAAGCAAAAATGCTAACCACTGAGCCACCGTGCTGCCCATAGCACTTTCATATCTATACAAATGGATTGATTTGTAAAATGTATATGAAATTCAATGCACTTGTAAACTCGAAGACAAAAGACTGATCTTGATGCCATTTTAGCACAACTTCTGGTAGTCCTGTAAGTATGAAGAGAGGGATCAAGGTAATATAAGAATATAGCTAGGGAAGAAAAATTGTGAAGTTTTAGTTAAAGTCAGGCCATAATTGCAAAAATGATGACATTCTATAAGTTACAAAAATACATAAAAAGGAGCACACTAACTTCAGCGTGTATTGAAGTGATGGAAATAACAGTACAGCGCTCTGCTATCTCCATCAGTATTAGGGCTGATGCAGACGACTGTATAATCAGACGAGTGCTATCTGTGGGTTTGACGGATCACACTCGTCCCCGTGTTATAGCATGGGGCTGTCAACATGTCTAATCTTTTTACTCAGTCCCAGGAAACCAAATCGCAGCATACATGATGTACCTTCAATAATCTGATGGCACTCACCTATTCATGTATATGGGTTCGGTCCGCACTCAGATGACATGGAGAAGGTGGAGAAATTTTTTTTTTTTTTTTTTTTTTAACTCTCTACATCTGAGGAAATTTGTTCTCAGAGTGTGATTAGCATAATTATCATTACCAATATCTCGGATGTGGAGAAAATGATCATCAACACCTACCCTCATAGACATAAATGGAGGGCTTCAGTCCTGTGCGACCCGACCATGCCACAGCTTTCAATCCCTATTGCAGAGAGAAGGATCTAGGGATTAGGCCCCCAGTTTTCATGAACAGTGGGAGTCCCAGTGGTGGAATAAGACATTTACCATTTACCTACATTCTGACAAGATCAAGAATGTGTGAACACGGTCTTATGATGGTACTTGATTCAAACTATTAAGAGGAACATAGACATACATGGCATTGTGTGGGCAGATAAGTTACGTACGTGTTCTGGTGTATAGCACAACAGTCCTGCTATAACTCTTGCAGAGCAGTTCTATATGGATTTAGCACACAAGGCCCATAATGTGTATGACTTTCTATAACAGTATAACATTACACATCAATAGCTTTCATCTAATTCCATCTTTGCTTCAGTCTTTCTTCGCAGAACGTTTCTTTGCCTTATTTGATTCAGATGGCAGTGGTTCCATTAGCCTGGATGAGTTACTAAAGGCTTTTAACCTCCTGATACATGGAAGTGATACCGACAAACTGAGATTCCTATTCCAAGTTTATGACGTTGATGGTAATTCTATGGGGCTTTTGGGATTCCAATCTGTGTCAACAACATGCTATGATCACAATTGAATATAACAAGATCTGTGCTCTCGAATCTATGGACCTCGTTTATCAAAACTAGAAGGGTCCTCCTCCCATCACCAGAGTTGCATTTTTCCAAAGTAGTTTAGAAATTGAATCATAGAGACAGATTGCTTCGCAATTGGCAAAAAAGACTTTTTTGTCAGATCCTTTTAAAGCATGAGGCCTTGTAGAGGCTTATTGCTACAATTAGCCATCTATGTCCAAATGTCCAACTGCTGTGACTCTAGTGGGGCTTCATGGAAAGTGGGGTGAAAGTAGGCAGGCATTTTCTAAGGCCACTATCACTTCAATCACAGAAGTCGGACCACACCCAAATGAAAGGAATAACCTAGCGATATTTCACCAATGTCAACCCTTTTAACCCAGTCCTTGGAATTATCCCTATATGAAAAATTTTAAATACTGTGATAAAGGGATTTTTCAAAGCTTCAGTATAAGCTTTATGGACAGCCATGTATGCATGGATGGTTTGGTATGCCGCACAAGGGCTATTCGTTATTAGCTAAATAAAAGGGCGGCCCAGATGAGGAACCCTCATTATCATGTCAATATGGAAAGGGGTTGTCGTCTTGAGTAAATCGCTTCATGTGGCAAAAGAAATGATAAACTTCTAAAGAAACCTCAGTGTGCCTAGGAATATTTTAGTGCTCACGTGAGAGATGAACCAAAAGAGCAAGCTGTTTTCTAATACATAAAGCAGGCAGTAGTAGTTTGGGAACACTGTTTATTCCCACTTGGGTTGCTGGTTCAATGCTTAAAGAGGACCTGTCACTTGTTCAAATATTTTTAATTAAATACCTTTTAAAAATCCCTGATCTCCCCTGATTCTGACACTCTTTTCCGTTGTGCTTTATGTCAATGCATTGCAGAAATATTCACATTTGGTTCTTTTGGAGCTCAGTATGTGAAATCTCTGCTTGCAGACCAACTGGATGTTTCTTTCGAGTCTTCTCTGGCGGTATGCCTCCCTGATGCTGCCAATCAAAGCTCGGCAGCGTCTGAGAACTGCTAGATCAGCTGCAGAACTGTGATTGTCAGTGACTGTGATACGGGAAAGCGCACTTCTCCAGGGAAGGCTGTGAAGAAAAGCTAAGTTATTCTGAAAGCAGAAATTTCACATATTGCGCTCCAAAAGCAACAGATATTAATTAAAAAAAAAGGCAGAATCAGGGAAGCCTAGTGATTTTTCCAAGATATTTAAAGAGGATTTTTCACCAGGTCAAAAGTGGTCAGATTTTGCTCTTATTTTATTTCTGCTGCTCCCCTGATTATTCCATTTTTTATTTTTTTTTAAATCCATCATATGGATCCAGAGATAAGGGCCCTTTTATTTAGTGCTAATTGTTAGTCTTTACTAAGGGGGCGTGGCTCACGGGATTTTATGTGGGCGTGTCTCTAAGATTCTTTACCTGTGAGCCACACCCCCTTGGAAAGAGCGTAGAAATGAGCACCAAGTAAAAAGGCCCAGATCGCTGGAACCATATGATGGATTTAAAAAAAAAAATATGAATGCTCAGGGGAACAGCTGGAATAAAATAAGAGCAAAAAGCTGTCCTCTCTTGCACTGCAACAGGTCCACTTTAATTTTTTGAGCAAGTCATAGGTCCTCTTTTTAGTTGTAATAAAGTTAATCATAGTACTAGGGAATACATTTTTATAAATCGATATGACGGTCTCCTAAGAGCGGTAACATTGACTTTTGTATCATTTAGGCAGTGGTTCCATTGACCCAGATGAGCTGCGCACAGTGCTGAGGTCATGCCTGCTGGAAAATGCCATCTCACTGCCAGAAGAGAAGTTAGATGACTTAACTCTTGTACTTTTCCAGTCTGCCGACAAGGACAGCAGTGGATCCATCACTTTTCAAGAACTAAAGGAAGAACTGGAGCATTTCCCAGAAGTCATGGAAAATCTTACAATCAGGTAGTTGGATTTGGAATCAGAAATTTCCTTTCATGCTTCTTTTAAATTAAAAGGGACTTATAAAAAAACATAGCCAAAAACAGGAAATGGGTTAAAAATCCCCTTACCTTATCTCTCCTGTTCCACACCACCACCACACCCACCGCTCCAGAGGTCCAGTCTCTGCTTACTTCCTGCCGCAATTGCATAGCCCACATAATTTATGTGACCTCTGAAACCATTGACTGGCTGCAATCTCTACGCAGGGATGTCAAACTCAAACACACAGAGGGCCAAAATAAAAAAACTTGGACAAAGTTGCGGGCCAACTACTATACAGTATAATGGGCCCCACAGAGTCCTCCATACAGAATAATGGGCCCCACATAGTTCTCCATACAGAATAATGGACCCCACATAGTCCTCCATACAGTATAATGGACCCCACATAGTCCTCCATACAGTATTATGGGCACCACATAGTCCTCCATTCAGAATAATGGCCCCACATAGTCCTCGATGCAGTATAATGGCCCCACATAGTCCTCCATACAGTATAATAGGCCCTACCTTGTCCTCCATACAAAATAATGGGCCCCACCTTGTCCTCCATACAGTATTATGGGCACCACATTGTCTTCCATACAGTATTATGGGCACCACATAGTCCTCCATACAGAATAATGGGCCGAACATAATCCTCCGTACAGAATAATGGCCCCACATAGTCCTCCATACAGAATAATGGACCCCACATAGTCCTCCATACAGAATAATGGACCCCACATAGTCCTCCATACAGAATAATGGACCCCACATAGTCCTCCATACAGAATAATGGGCCCCACATAGTCCTCCATACAGAATAATGGGCCCCACATAGTCCTCCATACAGAATAATGGGCCCCACATAGTCCTCCATACAGAATGATGGCCCCACATACTCCTCCATACAGAATAATGGGCCCCACATAGTCCTCCATACAGAATAATGGGCCCCACATAGTCCTCCATACAGAATGATGGCCCCACATAGTCCTCCATACAGAATAATGGCCCCACATAGGGGTGGTGGTTCTAGTGTTGCAGGCCAAACAAAACCACTCTGCAGGCCAGATTTGGCTCACGGACCGGAGTTTGACATGTATGCTCTACAGGAACACAGCCCACACCAGCGATGAGCGATTACCTATTAAGTGAAATATATTTTTTTAAATTAATTTTTTATCCAAAAAAGTTAATTGAACCGTAGTTCCCCCAGAGGCTCAATGCCACCCATATTGTAGCTAATTGTGGGAACAACATGTCAATTATTTTCTCTGTTTTCCTCATCCATTTCAGTGCTGCTAACTGGCTGAAGCCTCCAACACTTAAAAAGAAGAATCACACCCCCCGCTACCTGACCCGAGCTTACTGGCACAACAATCGCAGCAAGGTTTTCTTCATGTTCTCCTATGGCTGTGTTAACATACTGCTCTTCACGCTGGCAGCCGTCAATCATTCCAGTCTTGGAGGCTGGATCATGGTGGCCAAGGGCTGTGGTCAATGCCTAAACTTTAACTGCACATTTATTGTGGTAGGTGGTTAAATCAGACATTTTTTAATTTTTAGTCTGTGTTTAGTACCCCTAGTGTTCATAGCATGCCCGATAACTTATGTATAATCCTTTTTCCGCTGTCAGGTCTTGATGCTCCGTCGCTGTCTGACTTTGCTACGTGCCACCTTCATTGTGAATTTTCTTCCGTTGGATCAGAATGTTATTCTGCATGAGATGGTGGGATATACCGTAGTCATTCTCACTGTGGTGCACACTGCCGCCCATATTATCAATTTCAGTAAGTGGAAAGCGGATTGCAGGGAAATGTAAGGAAATTTTTCTCAGTCCTACAATTAACACCTGTGTTTTCCTATAGTAAACAAGGCCATAAACCCAGGTTCATATACATTCTGGGAGTATTTCCTGACACTGCGGCCTGGCATCGGCTGGGTGTATGGCAGTGCCTCCATCACTGGTATCTTGCTACAGCTTCTCATCTGCCTCATGCAGGTGTGCTCCTGCACCTTTGTGAGGAAGGGAGGACACTTTGAAGTGAGTATTGGATTTGAAGAAAGTAGTCTAATCAGCAAATAATTACTATACAATAGAATTACTGGTGTGGGACCGTTCCTTCTCTTACTTTACATCTACCCTTGGAGAAGAGTTGGGACATCCCCATACATGTGGGATGGTCAGCTAGTTTTGTGGAAATCAGTCGGGTTGGCCAGGTTCATCTTTAATTGTATGTTTTCAATATCATAAATGTTTCAATGGTGAAGTAGTATTTGGAAGAGGAAAGTGGGGAAGTACTAAGGGAGAGTGGTCTGCATAAAATGTAATGACTACTTGAAGAGTTAGGCTTGGGCTACACAGCAAACTGTAGTTGTGCTCCATAAGGTCGCAATGTCGAGCTGCTAAATTGCAATTAATAATAGTAAAACTTTAAATCCTGCAGCATCATTGCAGTGTTGGCATGAACTGTGTGTATTTCAGTGCTGCTATATGAGCCTGCCTTGTTCTGTAGCATTGGAAGTTCTGTGGGGCTGAAGGGAGGTGACCAAGAATGGGAACTGCACTATCCAGAGATCCTAAGCCGGCACCAAAGCAGTGCCTACAATATGAGCACTGTGCATGTTATGTTTGGTCACCATTGGAGGGCCCTGAGTTGAGTCCTTGGAGTGGCTGCTGGCCGGTGAAGCGTGCTTGCAGATGATGTTCAGAAAGCGGGGTCAATACCAAGAGGTCAGAATAGAAATAAAGTTGTCAGGCAGTAGAATAGTCAAAACACAAGCTGAGGTCAGTAACGGGAAACAAACTAATTGAGCAGGAGCAGAGTTACAAGCGTTAACCAGAGTAAGAAGACCTCATAAATGAAATTGAAAGGGAGGAGCTAGGGGTTTAAATATTATAAGGCCACACCCAAAGCTCAGACCATGGAGTTAATGAGACAACAATGTGAGGAGTTAACCCACAAGCTCCCTGCCTGGGTGGTACCGCAAGTCCCCTGAATACAGAACTGTTGCATTGCGGCCCCATGTCTACCACAACAAAGGTGCGTATAACCCAGTGACAGAAGCAGAAGCAAAAGGCATGGATGTTACAATGACTACTCTATGTGATTCTTAGAAAATAGCAAAAGGCAATGGTACTTACCAGCCAAGATTTCAAGAAAAATGCACACCAGGACTCAGCCGCCCCCCTTTTGTTAGAAGGAGGTAACACAGGTGCAGAATGCTGATGAACAATCCCTCTCACCCACTCTCACTGGATGAGCAACTGCCTAGCACTAAAACTGCACACAGATGAAACTTGCAGTAGGGTGCAATTCACACACACGCGGCACCGTGCCTAGTCAGCATCTTATTACACGCTCCTACGATTCGATTAGGCGGGATGCCCGGCACCCTATTGGACATCCTGCCTAATCGAATAGTACGGGCCTGTAATAGGATGCTGACTAGGCACGCTGCCGCGTGTGTGTGAATTGCACCCTACTGCAAGTTTCATCTGTGTGCAGTTTTAGTGCTAGGCAGTCGCTCATCCAGTGAGAGTGGGTGAGAGGGATTGTTCATCAGCATTCTGCACCTGTGTTACCTCCTTCTAACAAAAGGGGACCGGCTGCGTCCTGTTGTGCATTTTTCTTGAAATCTTGGCTGGTAAGCACCATTGCCTTTTGCTATTTTCTAATTTGACTTTGGAATTTTTTCAAAAATTCTGTTTATTGTTCTGGCTATGCTGTTTGTTTTCTATGTGATTCTTGTTGTAAGGCTATGGTCTCACTATCAGTATTTCGTCAGTATTTTTCTCAGGAGTGGAAGCCAAAACCAGGAGTGGGTGATAAATGCAGAATTGGTGACTTGTTTCTATTATACCTTTTCTTTAATTGTTCCTCACTTGGTTTTGGCTCCCACTCCTGAGAAAAATACTGATAGTGGGGCCGTAGCCTAAAACTATGGTCCCACTATCAGTATTTGGTCAGTTTCTTTCCTCAGTATTTGTAAGCCAAAACCAGGAGTGGGTGATAAATGCAGAATTAGTGACTTGTTTCTATTATACTTTTCCTCTGATTGTTCCTCACTTGGTTTTGGCTTACAAATACTGAGGAAAAATACTGACCAAATACTGATAGTGCGGCCGTAGCCAGTTGCATGCCTACTGTGTCCATGAAAAAAATGAAAAAGTATATTAATGCAACTATTATCTTCAAATAGAGATTTTGCCTTCACCTTATGACTCTGCGATAGTTATGCAAACAGTTCTGGAGGTTTTACCATTGATGAATATCATAAAGATTTCTGCTTTAGGTATTTTACTGGACACACCTGTCTTACATCTGGATCTGGATTCTGTTATTCCTCCATACTCCCAAATTTTGGAAATGGTTTCTAGTCCCAGGATTCTTTTTTGTGATGGAGAAAGTATTTGGAATGGCGGCATCACGTATGGGTGGTCTGTACATCGTAGAAGTCAGCTTGTTACCCTCAAAGGTGCTTTGCCCTCACTTATTTCTCTATATCTACTTGATACGCTGAATCATTCACACTGTACGTCATTCAGTCATTCTTTTCTTGTTCTAAATGAAGGTGACTCATCTTGTTGTTAAGAGACCTCCATCCTTTCAGTACAAGCCTGGTGACTACATATACCTGAATATACCCCTCATTGCCAAGTATGAATGGCACCCATTCACCATTAGCAGTGCCCCTGAGCAGGAAGGTAAGAGTCAATACTGAGCCTACATACTGCAGCTATCCCAGGTTTATGGACAGCATAACCCCATAAGGACTGGCTATTTTATGTCTTTAGGACCACTCAATGTTTTAGTACTTTTATCTCTCCATTCTCGGACTAATATCTTCTTTATCTTTGCATCAATATAATAATACTAGATGGTGGCCCAATTCTAACTCATCGGGTATTCTAGAATATGTCTCCCGACGGTGGCGTACTTATTTAAAATCTGCCGCTAATAGTCACATCCCCCCCATAGTGGCCCATGCAGGATGTCACATCCGCCCCCCCCTTATAATGGCCCATGCAGGAAGTCACATCCCCCCTATATAATACCCCATTCAGGAAGTCACATCCCCCCTATATAATACCCCATGCAGGAAGTCACATCCCCCCTATATAATACCCCATGCAGGATGTCACATCCCCCCCCATAGTGCCCCATGCAGGATGTCACCCCCCCTCGCTTATAATGGCCCCTCCACGATGGTACACACCCCCACCCCACCATTTAATGCCCTATGCCCCCATACAATAAAAAAAAAATCCAATACTCACCTCTCTTCTCAGCTGCTGCTCGGGACTCCAGCGTAGCCGGCATCTTCCCGCTGTGCTCTGTGACCTCTCAGGAGAGAGCGCAGTGTAAAGACGTCACAGCAGTCTCTGACCTGAGACTTCACAGAGCTGCACCGGAAGACACAGGACCTGCTGCGGAGGCACGGGGAGGGGTAAGTATGGCGCCGGGTGCCGTGGCCCTGAGCAAGCAGGGGGAGGGGAGGGGAGGGGAGGAGAGGGGAGGAGAGGGGGGGCGTCATACTTGCCGTCGGGAGATAAGCGGCCGTAGCCGCTGATCTCCCGACGGTAGCCGCTTCGAGGTCAGCGGCGCCTCCGGTCGGGGGACTTATGCTGCGAGCAGCCGGCTGCATCTCCCGGCTGCATCGCCGCTAACCTCCGTCCCGCAGATGAGCCGCTAACGGCTGCCATCTTTTTCTGAAATGCCGCGTCGCTGATTGGCCGCGGCCGGACCAATCAGCGACGTGGGATTTCCTGGACAGAAGGACAGACAGACAGACGGGATAAGACAATTATATATATTAGATGGGATCTTGCAGGACAAATTGTAGTATTGATATGTATTATTTTAGCACTTATATTGTTTTTTTTTATCTTGTTCATCACTAACCTGCAATACTGTAGAATCAAAGTACATGTTTGGGGCTGATGTGGGGATTTCAGTTACATGGTGGTTATACTATTGTATAAAGATATTTATATTAAAATAAATATATTTTTAAATTTATTTTTTTTTTGGGGGGGGGATTTTAGTAACCTTGTTTTTTATCAACATGTTACTTATATATGCCAGAAATAATGCATAAAACTGTGTTATTCACATGTAAAGCGCCATGGAATAAATGGTGCTATAATAATAATAATAATAATAATCAGCATCTACTAACAGAATTAAATAAATGGACAGGTGAAAATGTGCCATGACTTTCATGTCAAAGCAAATAAACACAAAAGTGTAGCAGTACACAGTGGGTGCTAACATACGGTATATGCAAACATCTAATATCTATAATGTTTTAAAAAGCATTATTGCTATATTTATTATGCTAATATATTTGAGGATCTTAATGCACAATTTGATAACCATTCATGTGGGTCTTAATACATATAACATAACCAAGAGTAAAGTATCTTTCCGTTATTTGCCAAGCCTCATGCCACTTTTTTCCTTGCAGAAACACTATGGCTACATATCCGTTCGCTGGGACAATGGACTAGCAGTTTGTATGACTATTTCTGTTCCCCAGAGTCTGCTAAGAAACATAGTACTAAAAGACTGACCCAAAATATAAAGAAGAAAAAACATCACAGCCAGGTACCATCAATTACTTTATAAAGATAATATTACTTTATATCACACTGCATATACAGTGCCTTGAAAAAGTATTTACGCCCAGTGAACTTATCCACATTTGTTCACGTTATAGCCACAAACGTAAATGTTTTTATATTTGGATTTTATGTGATATATATATAAACACAAAGTAATTAGTATTTGTGAAGTGTAAAGGAAATGATACATGTTTTTTTTTTTAATACTTTAAAAATGCTTTCAAAAATGTCTTTCTCTTGCCACTCTTCCATAAAGACCAGATTTGTGGAGTATACGACTAAGGGCTTGCTCACACGAGCGTATAACTCAGTTGAGTGCTATCCGATGTTTTATCAGATAGTACTCGGACCAATGTTATTCTGTGGGACAGTGCAGATCTGCGTGTTTATGGGTGCTTGGAAATCATCGGACTGCACTTGAATGACATCTGAGTGCAGTCCAATTTCCATGGACTCACAGAATGGAGAAGATGGAGAAATCTTGTTCTCCATCATCTCTTCATCTGTGCTACTATTCTATCATGCAAGAGAATCAGATCACACAAAGCTTACACTTGGCTCAAACTCTAATCAGAGTTTGACCCGAGTGTAATTTACATAATCGATCTGATTCTCTCATTTGAGAGAATCTATGCTTGTGTGACCCTGGCCTAAGGGCTCGCTCACACCAGCGCATACATCGGAAGAGTACTATGCGATTTTTTTTTTTTATTTTTTTTTTTTTTATCGGAAAGCAGTCAGAGAAAAAGAATCGTAACACTTTTCTGGATGAAAATCGTACCAACTTTTTATACCGCCTAATGATTGTCCTGTGGACAGATTCTCCCACAGGATGATGGATTGAACAGTACTCCGTGAGATGATCAGAGCTTGGGCTATTTTTTTTACAGCCTATCCCTGCTTCATTCTTCTCCACAACTTTATCCCTGACCTGTCTGGTGTGTTCCTTGGTTTTCATGATGCTGTATGATCACTAATGTTCTTAAATAAACCTCTAAGGCCTTCACAGAACATCTGTAGTTATGCTGGGAATAAATTACTCACAGGTGGACTACATTTAATTATTATGTGACTTCTGTGAGCAATTGGTCACTCAGGATTTTATTTAGAGGTATCAGACTACAGGGGGCTGAACACAAATGCACGTCACAATTCTCAGATTTATATTTTTAAAATAATTAGAAAACCATATATCATTTCCTTTATGCTTCACAAATACTTGCTACTTTGTATATCACATAAAATCCCAATAAAATACATTTTAGTTTGTGAGTATAAAGTGAAAAAAAATCTGGATAACTTCATGGGGTATGAATACTTTTTCCAAGGCACTGTATAGAAGGATAAACCATATCAAGATGGGTTCCACTGATATAGATTTTATCTTTTTCAAGTGATATGTTTTGACCATAGTACCACTAATAAGGGCCCACTCTCCATCTATACATAACCCGTGTATGCCTGTTTTCAATGGCACTTTCTAAAATTGTTATCATTTTTCACATAGAACAGATGAACAGTAAAGTTAAAAAGACTATTTCTAAGACTATGTTCACATTGAGTTATTTCAGGTTTTTTTTTTTAAAGCGAATCCACTCAAAAATCCTCCTCAAGAACCGCTTCAAAAACCGCTTGGAAAAATGTTTCTATATATTTTGATGTTAAATCCACTTTCATATGACAAGGCTTTTTTAGCACAAGAGGTTGTGAAAAACACCTTGAGGAAATCTAAAAGAGATTATCACCTCTTTGAAGAGGATCCTGATGGAATCTGCATCTAATTATGTACTATTCAATCACAAGGCTGCAAAAACACTGCAGAAAAAGATGCTTGCAAAACTGCTTCAGGAAAATAAAAATTCTTCAAAAACTCTAAAAAAAAAAAAAAAGTGACTTTCTCAATTTTTATCAGCCTGAAAACATTGTGTGAACGTAGCCTAAGTCCACAATAACAAGTCCAAAGCCAGCTTCAAAAGGGACTATCCTCTGTCTGTTTTGTCAGAACCTGGTCAGATACCAACATTGGTCATGATAACTGTAGTGTCACTGGTCTACTATAATATCTGCAGCTGCTAACTGCTGGGCCACTGGTCTAATGGTTGGGGAGCACTGCTTTATGAAACTGATTTAAATAATTTCTTTATTAGAATTGAAGATAATAGTAGTAGACGAAAGAAAATAGACTTTGAATCACCGATACCTATATATATACACATATCACCAATTGGAGGACAGGCACAGGACCTCTTTGTTTAAACAGAATCGATAATACAGAAAGTATCAGATTATATATTTTAATGCAATGAAAAGTTTAAAGAGACAATAATGATATTTGTAACATTAAAGGGTTTTTCCCCAGACTCACTGATCCCGAAAACAGGATTCTGAAATGCATTTTTAGACTAGAGTGATGGCCCCTCATGTGCAACCCCCCTCCATTCATTCTCTATAGGATTACTGGAGATAGCTGAGTGCTGTAATTCTCTAACTCCTGAAGTCGCACAGAAAATAAATTTTGACAACGCTTCATTTCGGGATCAGTGGGGTCCAGCATTCACACCCCCACCGATCTACAAGTTATTACCTTTTGGACTTGTGATTTTTTTTTTTTAATATTTGGAATAACCCTTTAAAAATAATCTTAATCTGCATTTTTAGTGCATGTGAATAAGTAGGCTAAAATCAGAGTCTGACTGGGGTGTCAAGTGCCCACTAACATTGACTCTGGGGGCCCAAATATTACATTTTCCATATTCACAAATTTATGCTTCTAGATAATAATAAACTTGGTAGTTCGTTAAATGAATGATGAGCTGCTGCCTTTGTCTGTACATAGTGAATATAGTGTATTGTGACAATTGCTGCTCATCTAGAGAGGTGGGGCACTAACTCCTGCACAGGGGCCCACCGGGGGATTCACCTGTTCCCCAGTGGGCCAGTCCAAGCCTAGCTATAATCTATAAGAACTCAGGTATTTCAGGCTGAATGTTAGTCCCCTTTACGCCTCCACTTAAAAAAACATATGCATGAGACGATCCGTTTTTACGATCTGTGTGATTTTCTGCTGGCCACCCGCATGTGTCAGCTGTGTGCTGTGTGTACGTGTGTGACATCTGTGTGCCGTCTGTGTGATACGCACCGGAATAAAATGCATTCAAGAAATTATTGTTTTTTATATTTTAAAGATGTAAAAAGAGAATAGATTGATAGATAATAGATAGATATCTTGTCAGATATATAATTTCACAACCTCACGACACATTATAAAATTGCACCCTTTAGTGCCTTTCATGTGGAGTTTATTGTACAGCTTTGTATTAACCTAAAAAATAAATAAATGGAAAAAAAAAAAAGATGTGGGGTCCCCCCCATTTTTTATAAACAGCAAAGTTAAAGCAGATGGCTGTGGGCTAACATTATCAGGCTGGGAAAGTCCATGGTTATTGGGCCCTTCCCAGCCTAAAAGCAGCACATGAGATGCTCCAGGTCTGGTTCTTCGCTTTGGCTCTTTCCAACTGCACTGGTGCATTGGCATTTGGGGTAATGGTATCGTAGTTGGGGTTGATGTCAGCTGTGAATGGTCCAAAAACAGTGCTGACATCAAGCCCTGGTGCTAGGAATGGAGAGGTGTCTATCAGACACCACATTACTAACCCAGGAAAAAAATGGAAACCCACACAAAAAAATACTTTATTGAAATAAACACTCCCGACACTTTCCCTGGTTCATCACTTTATTAAAAAAAAAATTCCATGAAAGTTCGAAGTTGTCCAGTGAATCCGATGTAGTCCAGCGAATGGAGACCTGAAAAGAACATACACACCAAACACGGAGAAATAAAACAACGACACTTTCCCTGGTTCACCACTTTATTATAAAAAAAGGGTTCCCATGCTGGTCTGAAGTAGTCCAAGCAAATCCAACGTAGTCCAAGCAAATCCAACATAGTCCAAGCAAATCCAGTAAATCCTCCCTACAAAGCCTCGTTCTGACGCTCCATAGACTTTGCAAACAACCACCTCCAGGTCACGCCGCTCTGCGCGAGACCTGGCAACTCTGAAAAGTGGTGACATGAGTAACGTTCCAGTGACACGTACATGTGGCAAAACATGGCTTGGTGTGATTTATAAAATGTGGCTGCTTTCTTTTGAAAACAGATTCACAACTTTTGACCGGACTTGTATGGGATTGCAGCTCTACCAAATTAACTCTAAGGCTATCTTCACACATTGCGGGGTTTTTTTTCAGCGTTTTTTTATGCAAATTTTCAGCTGCATTTCAAAGTACCAGCAAAGTTTGTGAGATTTCAGAAATCTCATGCTGCACACACCTTGTTTTTTGTGTCATCAGTATTTTGTGCTTTGCATATATTTTTGCAGAATAGAGCATGTCACTTCTTTCAGCATTTTTTCAGCATTTCTGCAGCATTTTTCACCCATTGCAAGTAACGGGCAGTAACAAAAACGCTGAAAGAATGCTGCAAAAATGCAGGTATTAGGTTTTGCTGCGTTTTTTTGTGCCAAAACCTGATGAAGTTGAATAGGTAATTTTTTTTGGTCACTGAACTTTATCAGCATGAATAAAGAGACAAATGGACAGTGGAAAAAAAACGCAGCAAAAAAAAAAACAAGCAAAACCTGCTTTTTAGAGGCGGAAACTTTGCTGCCAAGAAATCAGGTTTTGCTGCAGAATAAAAACGCTGGAAAAAAGCCTAGTGTGAACATAACCTAAGGGAGCTAATCTGCAATGTCAAATATAATGGACGGACAGGTTTCTGTACTTTAGAAGCCAATCTGTCAGCTTAATATGCTCTGCTTTATAAGAACAGAGTATAACAGGTGCCGGTCAGTAGTACATGTGTTCAAAATGGTACAAACAAAATTTATTTTATTTTTACTTTTTGTAGCACTGAAAAGGTTTAGCAAATTGCTGCTCTGCCCCAGAAAGCAGTGCCCGGGTGCTGTATATTCACTACAAGGGGAGCACTCTCACCGTGTATAGTACTGTATTCTTTCACCGTATTCCCCCCCCCCCCCCCCATGACGACACCATGGAGAGAGGGGATCCGCCCTTCAAGGACAGGAAACCTACAGATAAAAGGGCGGTACCTCTCTCCCGCATCAGTTGGTTTCCTGTCCTTGACGGGATCCTACAGCTCCTATAGGAGGCATACCTGCGGGGTGCCAGAAGATGGACGTCGTGGGATGCCAGGCCCGGCCAGCGATCTAGAGGACCTCCGGGTCTGTAGCGCATACGCGAGCTCGCCGGGCGCCTCCTGATGACGTGGCGCCGCAATGCATGACTGGGAAACCAGTCCGGCAGATCGTCGCAGCGCAGCAAAGACTCCACCTCACCATCTTCCAGGAGGACTCCGTCTACAAGGATGGCTCCGCCTCCTCAACCGGTACCCTCTCTTCCGTCTGGTTGGTAAGTGATCTTTGTGAAAGTCCACTTTGTAACTAGGGCCCCCCTCTCTTTTTTCCTCTTATTAGGGAAGAAAGAGTACAGGAAAAACAAAGAATAGGACCTGTGCACTGTGCATGGAAGTCTTACCCGCTACTTGGAATAAGAGACTCTGCAGCTCCTGTATTAAGCAAACCATATGCGAGGAATCTCCGAAATTTGCCTCAGAACTTAGATACCTGATAAAGTCGCAGGTTGAAGATACCATTAAGTCCCTTCAGGGGGGTAAAAAACTTAAAAACTAAAAACATATCCCCCGAGTCCGGGTCTAGCAGCTCTGAGAATGGCGGAGATTCGGACACGTCCGTTTCTTCATCATCCTCTTCCTCGTCTACAGATAGGGGAGGACGGAGCTGTTTCCCTATCGAGGAAACAGCCTCATTAAGGCCGTTAGGTCCATCATGGGGTTAGCAGATCCCCGGCCCAAGAGATCTATCCAGAACGTAATGTTCAGCGGTCAAGAACAAAAAAAAGAGGAGATCTTTTCCACTTAATGAGCAAGTTCACTCTTTAATTAAAAAAGAGTGGAAAAGACCGGAGAGGAAGGGCCTCCTTTCCCCAAAAAGGAAGTACCCGTTCGATGACCCTGCATGTTCCTTTTGTGAGAAAGCTCCAAAACTGGATTGCCAAAGCCTCAAAGAAGTTCTCCCTTCCATTTGAGGACATGGGCGTCTTATAAGACCCCATGGATAAAAAAGCAGACCCCTTCCTAAAGGGTTCCTGGGAAGCCGCTGGGGGGGGCTAAAAGCTGCGGCAGCTGCCACATGTACGGCCAGGTCATTAATGGTCTGGTTAGACCAGCTTGAAACACAACTGCGACAGAAAACATCTAGAGACACAATACTAGAAACCATCTCGGTAATGAAAGGAGCAGCGGCCTTCCTAGCTGACTCCTCTGCGGACTCCGTCAGATTAGGAGCTAGTGCGACAGGGCTCGCTAACGCGGCCAGATGAGCCCTCTGGCTTAAATGTTGGCCCGGGGATCTACAAACAAAATCGAGATTGTGCTCCATCCCCTGTGAGAGCGAATTTCTATTTGGGCCCACCCTTGATGACATCTTAGAGAAAGCGGGGGACAATAAAAAGCGGTTCCCTATCCTGTCTAACACTGCTTACAGGAAGCCTTTTCAGAGCAAAAGGTTTATCCGCAGAAAGCCCCCTAAAGAGCAGGATAGGTGGGAGGGCAGGAGAAGGAAGACCTCCCAATGAGGATTTGCCCCGGGTGGGGGGAAGGCTATCAGATTTTCTCCCAGCCTGGGAATCAATATCCAACAGCTCATGGATTCTGAGCCTAATACAATCAAGCCTGAAATTACAGTTCTTCTCATTTCCACAGCCAAACTTTGTTTTAACCCCCAAAAGGTCCTCAAACGAGGAGCAGCTGGCCTTAGAGCAAGAAATTCAAGGACTGGTAGGGAAGGCGGTCCTTCAGAAGGTCCCGAGGGGGGAGGAAGGCGAAGGCTTCTACTCTCTCCTATTCCTAAGTAAAAAAATAGATGGGACTTACAGGATGATTATAAATTTAAAAAAGCTGAACAGACTTTTGAAGGTGGAAGCCTTCAAAATGGAGACAATAAAATCATCAGTAAAAATGCTGTTTCCCAATTTGTTTCATGGCCTTTCTGGATTTAAAAGACGCCTATTATCACGTCCCAATACACAAAGATTACCAGAAGTTCCTCAGAGTAGCAGTTCCCATACGCGGAGTGGTCAAACACTATCAATATGCGGCCCTCCCATTCGGCATCGTCATAGCCCCAAGGGTATTCACCAAAGTTATTGCGGAGGTGATGGCACATCTAAGGGAACAGAACACCTTAGTCGTTCCATACCTGGACAACTTCCTAGTAATAGGCAGTTCCTTCCTAAACTGCAAAACCCATCTGGGAAAGGTCATGGATTTCTTGACACACTTAGGATGGCTTTTGAATCTGGGAAAATCCAAAACAGAACCATGCCAGATACAGGAATACCTAGGCATCATGCTGGATTCAAAAAGACAAGAGTGTCGTCTCCCCACAGGAAAAATTCACAAAATCATAGACCAAATATCGCGGGCAAAGACCCAACCGTCTATGTCCCTACGGAAAGCCATGTCCCTACGGAAAGCCATGTCCCTTCTAGGCTCCCTGACAGCATGTTTTCCGGCCGTCAAATGGGCCCAAATACACACCAGGGCCCTGCAGTGGGAAATCCTAAAGGCAGAAAAATCCCTAAAAGGGCATTTAGAATGGCAGCTAACGCTATCTGCAGAAACCACACTTTCCCTAGAGTGGTGGGGGAAGATAGACAATCTAAACCAGGGTATTCCATGGACAATCCCTACACCTCAAATCCTGACCACAGACGCAAGCCCTGGGGGCTGGGGGCTCACCTCAACAATCTTGTAGCTCAGGGGGTTTGGACAGAACATCTGAAGCTACTGTAGTTTCCTCAAACATGAAGGAGCTTCTAGCATTAGAGGAATTCATACGCACACTACAAGGCCACCACGTGAGGGTGTTCTCGGACAACCGAGTAGTAGTAGCGTACCTGAACCACCAGGGGGTACCCGGTCCCATTCTCTGATGCAGGCGGCAGAGGTCATCTTTCATTTAGCCGAGGAAAACTTACAATCCCTATCAGCCCTATACATAAAAGGGATAGAAAATCGCATGGCAGACTTCCTGAGTCGGACACAGCTAAAGCAGGGCGAATGGGAGTTAAATCAGTCAATTTTTCATCAGATTGTACAAATGTGGGGATGTCCTTCCATAGATCTGTTCGCCAACAGTCGGAACAAGAAAATGCACTCATTCTGCTCTCTAGACCCCAAAGGAAACCCCATAGCTTTAGATGCCTTTATGATCCCATGGAGTCACCCTCTAGCTTACGCTTTTCCTCCAACCGCCCTGATTCCAGCTGTTCTGAGGAGAATCAGGGAAGAAAAAGCGAGAGTAATCTTGATAGCCTCCTTCTGGCCAAAGAGGGCATGGTTTTCTTGGCTGAGAATGATGTCAATCTCCGACCCATGGGTTCTTCCGGAGCTTCCGGACCTTCTTTCACAGGGTCCGGTTCTTCATCCTCAGGCATCAAACTTACACTTGACAGCCTGGAATTTGAGAGGGCTCTTCTGAAGGATTAAGGTTTTTCCCCAAATCTCATCACCACACTACTTCGAAGTAGGAAATCCGTGACCACCAAACTTTACGGGAAAACTTGGAGGAAGTTACTTTCAGTCTCAGGTTCCAGGCTAGGAGGGGAGATTCCATTAACAGCTATCCTGGAATTCTTAAAGAGGGGTTTGGAACAGGGTCTGGCCACAAATACCTTTAAAAGTCCAAGTTGCGGCCCTGGGAGCCCTCTAATAACTTCGATCTGGCTAGGGACAGATGGGTATCAAGGTTCATTTAAAGCATCATCCAGATCCCGACCTATCCCCTCTCAAAATACTGCCCCTTGGGATTTAAACTTGGTCCTTTCAGCTTTAACAAAGGCCCCTTTTGAACCTCTGTCAGGAGCGTCCCTAAAAATCCTATCCCTCAAGACAGCGCTTTTAGTAGCTCTCACATCCGCACGTAGGGTTATCGATATTCAGGCCCTATCTGCAGGCCCTCCCTTCACACAAATCTTGGAGGATAGGGTTACTCTGAGAACTGACCATGCCTACCTGCCAAAAGTGGCATCAAAATTCCACAAATCTCAGGAAATCACCCTCCCTTCTTTCTGCCCCAATCCTAGGAACATGAAAGAGAGAGACTTGCATACGCTAGACGTCAGAAGGTGCCTGATCAGTTACCTAGAGGCGACACAAGAGTGTAGGGAGGATAGTTCTCTTTTTGTTTGCTTTCAGGGCCCTCGTAAAGGGAAAAAAGCTTCTAAGGGCACGCTGGCCAGATGGATAAGGGAAGCCATCACACTATTGTACTCCTCACGCGGGGAAGCTGCCCCCGAGAAACTGAAGGCCCACTCAACAAGAGCGGTGGCAGCCTCCTGAGCGGAGAAGGCCTGTGCCATAATAGAGCAGATATGTAGAGTGGCAACCTGGTCTTCCCGCTCTACCTTCTTCAATCACTACCAGCTAGACTTAACCTTTTCTTCAGACCTTACTTTCGGGAGAAGGGTTCTGGAAGCTGTGGTCCCCCCTAATGATCACTTCTCTGTAATTCTCTCCATGGTGCCGTCATGAGGGAAGGAGAAAGACGTAGTTACTTACCGGTAACGGGATTTCTCAGAGCCCATGACGATACCCGTACATTCCCTCCCTTCACATGTGGGTGCACACACTTATTAGTTGCTTGTTTGTAGCCACATGGTGTTTCTGACAAGTTCTTAAAATGTAAAATTTTGTGTTACTAACCTGGTGGTCCTCTCATGCTCTGTAAACAAATGATGCGGGAGAGAGGTACCGCCCTTTTATCTGTAGGTTTCCTGTCCTTGAAGGGCGGATCCCCTCTCTCTGTGGTGCCGTCATGGGCTCTGAGAAATCCCATTACCGGTAAGTAACTACGTCTTTTCTGTGCAGTTTTTGGCTACTATTAGTACTGCCCTGCACCTGTAACGTGCTGCCCCATAAAACAGTGTGGAAATGTGATCTGGCACTCGTATGATGCAAGTGGAAAAATGTGATTTATTAGGATTATTTCCTAATAAATCACATTTTCCACTTGCATCATACGAGTGCCAGATCGCATATATAAATTGTTTATGGAGTGATATTGATGCGCCCCCTGGGCCGTGGGGTACCCGGTGCCCGGCCGGTAGATGCTGGGGGGATGTCACAGTGGCGGTGACCCGGTCCGTGACCCAGGGCGGTCAATAAAAGGGGGTTATCGATAGGGGATTTATAGTGTTTTTATAGAGTTTGTGACGCCACCTGTGGAATGCGGCTAAAGGGAGCCACCGCTGCGGAGCAGTCCTCTCAAGGTGATGTTACTGCAGCAGGGATGGTGTGGCTCTCCACAGGAAGAGCTAGCTCCAGGGCAGTGTAGATATTGTAGGTTGTGCTGGGCGTTGTAGTGCAGGGGTTGATGGCGCAGCAAGGAACACAGAGACAAGGAAGTGCAGTCCCAGGGTCTTTACTCACAGTTGTTGCAGTCCAGATTACAGGGATCCATGTAACTGCCCTAGTCGTCCTGTGTTTACTCAGGGAGGGGTTCGGTCTACCCCCAGGTAACTCCGGAGTACTTAGCAGGACCCCCTTCTGTGTGTCCTCGCTCTCTGGCCTTCTTCCTGCACCTCACACCTAGTATCTCCAATCCGGTACCCGCGGGCCTTGGCGGGCATGGTCTGTTCCGTCCCCTGGGTCCTATATGGCTACCTTCTCGGTGAGACTGGCGTGGACTTGTGGCTACAGGACATAAAGTACTGCAGCCTCCGGTTTCTAGTTGTGCATAAAGTCCTCCGCTAGTTGAGGGACCGGTTCCCTTTAGATGGCCTGACCCCTCCACCGCCTGGCAGATGCGGGCGTATGGGTGGCCTTCTGCACGGCCCGTACCCCTGGGGTCCTTTCCTGATTCCTGGAACCTTTCTGCTCCTCTCTCTCTCTTCTCCTTTCAGTCCTGAGCCTTTCACCAGGCCCTCTGCCTGAGCAGAGCTCCTGCAGAGCCTCTGCTCCTTCACTTCTCCTCCTCTGACTGACCTCACTCCCTAAGATGGCTTCCCAATTTATACCTCCCTCTCATGTGCTCCCCTAAGCTACTTCCTCCACCCACACCCACTACGTGGTTCCCCCTCTCTAGGTTCCCCCCACTCAAGCCAAGGGAAGGGCTCAGCAGGAACCAGAGACATCTTTCCCTCCCCTGTTTGCCTGGAGTGGTGTGTTGGATGCAGGTGTTAGGGTCCCTGGCTGTACTCCTTCTTTACCTGAGAGTGAGATACCACACCTCTGGGTGAGATGCAACACCTCTGTGGCGACCGAACCCTCAGGGGCGCCACAATATCCTATCTCATTACACAGAGTGACATATATCCTTATCTACTGTAACATACGGCCCTTACATAGGACACATTAGCTATAATATTAGGAAGTTCAAATACCTGAATGCCCCCATAATCATTACTTTTATTTGGGGCATTTTCATAATAAAAAAAAAATCCAATCTCCTCAGTATTTGTAGAGTAAATTGCAGTGGGTATGTGCCATCTTCTCCAAAATACATCTGCCAAAATTCAAGCATTGATACTGCAAATAGTAATACTATTATGTAATTAGCAGCTTTTTATTCTCCTACTTTTACAGCATGTGGATTACGTTGCTACTTTATATTAGAGCAGTTACACGCACCTTTATATTCTCTGTTACTTCATTTAGGAACATCTCGTCAGGCTCAGTGGAGCGATTGCCAATGACATTGATGACCAAATTGAGCTGACGTCCTACAAACCACGTAGAAGCCAGCCAGGAGATGAAATCTGCATCAGCTTAGAGAAACGTGGAAGTACCCAGAGTCGAAATGTAAGATGTAAGAATGTCAGACGGCCCATACAAACTACGATGGTCCGCAACGTGGATACTGAGTATATACACTGGTACTATATAATTTACAGTCATGTAAATGAAAGTGATGAAAGTGTTGGCATTCTTGAAATTGTTCCAGAAAATGAAGCATTTCTCCCAGAAGATTATTGCAATTACACATGTTTTGTTACACACAAAGGAAATAAACATGTTTATATGAGTAACATATATACCAGGATGGGGAACGTATATATCAGGATGGGCCCAGGATGGGGAACGTATATACCAGGATGGGCTCAGGATGGGGAACGTATATACCAGGATGGGCAACATATAAACTAGGATGGGGAACATACAGGGTGGTCCAAAAGTAGGTGGACAGAAAGTGTAATAAGGTTATGAAGGGGGAGATTTATCAAACATGGTGTAAAGTGAAACTGGCTCAGTTGCCCTTAGCAACCAATCAGATTCCACTTTTCATTCCTCACAGACTCTTTGGAAAATGAAAGGTGGAATCTGATTGGTTGCTAAGGGCAACTGAGCCAGTTTCACAGATCTAGTTTTCACAGATAGATCTCCCCCAAATCTGTTTTCTTTTCAGATAATTCATATAACACATAATGGCAAATAATTTAAATACAGATCAAAGAAAATGGATTTTAACAGAGTATTGGAAATCTCAAAATGCTGAAACCGTTACAGCAAATTGGTTTGAAACATTTGGTACTCAAGCCCCAAAGAGACAAACCATTTACCGCATTCGTGACAAATTCAATGCCACTGGCTCAATCCTTAATGCTCCAAAAACTGGTCGACCCAAAACAGTCTGTACAGAAGATAATAAACAACTTGTTGCTGAAACATTTGTTCAGAGTCCAAAAAAGTCCACCAGAAGAGCCTCTGTGGAATTGGGAATTTCACGAGCTTCTATCATGAGAATCCTGAAATCTATTGGGTGGAAAGCTTATCGTCCATGTCTAATTCATGGTTTATCGGAGGAAGATCCAGACAGGCGGCTGCAATTTAGTGAGATTATGCTTAACGAAATTGAAGAAAATCCAGTAATTTTAGATAACATTATGTGGAGTGATGAAACTTCTTTCAAATTATCCGGCCATATTAACAGACATAATTGTATTTACTGGTATAATGAGAACATGCATTTAACATTAGAGCAACAACTAAATGAGCCTGGTGTCAGTGTTTGGGGTGGTATTTCAAGTTTTGGTGTTTTAGGACCAATATTTTTTGATGGAACAGTCACAGGAGATAAGTATCTCAAAATTCTAATTAATCAAGTTGTTCCCCAGTTACAGCAACAGCTTAATTCAAATGTTATTTGCTGTCCACCTACTTTTGGACCACCCTGTATATATACCAGGATGAGGAATGTATATACCAGGATGGGGAACGTATATACCAGGATGAGCAACATATATATACCAGGATGGGGAACGTATATACCAGGATGGGCCCAGATGAGGAACATATATACCAGAATGGGCAACATATATACAAGGATGGGCCCAGGATGGGGAACGTATATATACCAGGATGGGGAACGTATATATACCAGGATGGGGAACGTATATATACCAGGATGGGGAACGCATATACCAGGATGGGGAACGCATATACCAGGATGGGGAACATATATACCAGGATGGGTCCAGGATGGGGAATGTATACAGTGTATACCAGGATAGGGAACATATATACTAGGATGGGCAACATATATATACCAGGATGGAGAACGCATATACCAGGATGGGGAACGTATATATACCAGGATGGGGAATGTATATATACCAGGATGGGGAACGTATATATACCAGGATGGGGAACGCATATACCAGGATGGAGAACATATATACCAGGATGGGGAACGCATATACCAGGATGGGCCCAGGATGGGGAACATATATACCAGGATGGGCCCAGGATGGGGAACATATATATTGGGTGGGCAACATATATATATACCAGAATGGGGAACATATATACCAGGATGGGGAACGCATATATCAGGATGGGCCCAGGATGGGGAACATACAGTACAGACCAAAAGTTTGGACACACCTTCTCATTTAAAGATTTTTCTGTATTTTCATGACTATGAAAATTGTACATTCACACTGAAGGCATCAAAACTATGAATTAACACATGTGGAATTATATACTTAACAAAAAAGTGTGAAACAACTGAAAATATGTCTTATATTCTAGGTTCTTCAAAGTAGCCACCTTTTGCTTTGATGACTGCTTTGCACACTCTTGGCATTCTCTTGATGAGCTTCAAGAGGTAGTCACCGGAAATAGTTTTCACTTCACAGGTGTGCCCTGTCAGGTTTAATAAGTGGGATTTCTTGCCTTATAAATGGGGTTGGGACCATCAGTTGTGTTGTGCAGAAGTCTGGTGGATACACAGCTGATAGTCCTACTGAATAGACTGTTAGAATTTGTATTATGGCAAAAAAAAAGCAGCTAAGTAAAGAAAAACGAGTGGCCATCATTACTTTAAGAAATGAAGGTCAGTCAGTGCAAAAAATTGGGCAAACTATGAAAGTGTCCCCAAGTGCAGTTGCAAAAACCATCAAGTGCTACAAAGAAACTGGCTCTCATGAGGACCGCCCCAGGAAAGGAATACCAACAGTCACCTCTGCTTCTGAGGATAAGTTTATCCGAGTCACTAGCCTCAGAAATCGCAGGTTAACAGCAGCTCAGATTAGAGACCAGGTCAATGCCACACAGAGCTTTAGCAGCAGACACATCTCTTCAACAACTGTTAAGAGGAGACTTTGTGCAGCAGGCCTTCATGGTAAAATAACTGCTAGGAAACCACTGCAAAGGACAGGCAACAAGCAGAAGAGACTTGTTTGGGCTAAAGAACAGGACATTAGACCAGTGGAAATCCGTGCTTTGGTCGGATGAGTCCAAATTTGAGATCTTTGGTTCCAACCACCGTGTCTTTGTGCGACGCAGAAAAGGTGAACGGATGGACTCTACATGCCTGGTTCCCACCGTGAAGCATGGAGGAGGAGGTGTGATGGTGTGGGGGTGCTTTTCTGGTGACACTGTTGGGGATTTATTCAAAATTGAAGGCATACTGAACCAGCATGGCTACCACAGCATCTTGCAGTGGCATGCTATTCCATCCGGTTTGCGTTTAGTTGGACCATCATTTATTTTTCAACAGGACATTGACCCCAACCACACCTCCAGGCTGTGTAAGGGCTATTTGACCAAGAAGGAGAGTGATGGGGTGCTACGCCAGATGACCTGGCCTCCACAGTCACCAGACCTGAACCCAATCGAGATGGTTTGGGGTGAGCTGGACCGCAGAGTGAAGGCAAAAGGGCCAACAACTGCTAAGCATCTCTCGGAACTCCTTCAAGATTGTTGGAAGACCATTTCCGGTGACTACCTTTTGAAGCTCATCAAGAGAATGCCAAGAGTGTGCAAAGCAGTCATCAAAGCAAAAGGTGTCTACTTTGAAGAACCTAGAATATAAGACATATTTTCAGTTGTTTCACACGTTTTTGTTAAGTATATAATTCCACATGTGTTAATTCACAGTTTTGATGCCTTCAGTATGAATGTACAATTTTCATAGTCATGAAAATACAGAAAAATCTTTAAATGAGAAGGTGTGTCCAAACTTTTGGTCGGTACTGTGTATATATATATATATATATATATATATATATATATATATATATATATATATATATATATATATATATATATATATATATATATATATATATATATATATATATATATATATACACACACCAGGATGGGGAACATATATACTAAGATGGGGAACATATATATATATACTAGTATGGGGAACGTATATACCAGGATGGGCCCGGGATGGGTAACATATACATATATATATATATATATACATACATACATACATACATACATACATACATACATACATACATACTAGCATGGGGAACGTATATACCAGGATGGGGAACATATATACCAGAATGGGCAATATATATATATATCAAGATGGGGACCGTATATACCAGGATGGGCAGCATATATATACCAGGATGGGCAACATACTGTATAATCCTCGCACTACCTGAGGAATAATGCTAATTTTATATTCCTATAACATATAAAGTAACATTTGTTTATAGGTACACAAGTCTGATTTGCTCTCGCTGACGTCCAGGCATCGGGTTTTGAGTCACAGTCAGACGAGGGTTCTATGGAAACAGAAGGATCATCTTCAGGAAGGAAATTTATTTCAGGGGTTGCTGCATGGTAAAAAGATTGGGAATTACTGGTACAGATAATACATGATGCCCTTTGTCAGATACAGATATCACCAATACTGACATCCACACATGTCCCCCTATAGTGTTTAGGATAAATAATAAAAATGTTTCTTTATAGCGGAGTTTGGCTTTATTAGTGTAAATAATATCTGTAATCCCTTTTCAGGGTGGTGAAACTCATCAGATATGTAACATTAAGGCAAGTATCATGAAATCACTAACTTTTTACTACTTTTCTGCCAGATTTTCATGCTTGAGGAATACTTTCTGGTGGGAATGTCTGGGTTATAGATCACATGGGTCATCCATATTTCCATTCTATACATTCTAATAAACTAATATATTTTATTGTCCAATCCAATTTTGCACACCATGTACATTTCTGTTTTCTCTTTTTTGACCCCCTATCCTTCCTTCATATCTGCCATATTCCATTTATAGTACTGGTGGGCTATTATGTGGTAGAGGGGTCTTTGGGCCGCTTCCTCACATACCACCCGCAAGACACATCAGCTAACCCCACAACTCTTATTGCTGTGCCCCAGCTTATAAACACTGAAGTTGTAGAGGTATCAGCAATAATTTAGAAAGGTTTTAATGCAGGTCCTACACTTGATGTGACCAATGAATACACGTATACTAGTTCATACAAATCATGATCAGCTAGTGTTCAGAAGGCCATGCAGTCTCCAGATCCTTTCTTTCACCTGTGTGCTCTAATATAATGTTCGCTGTGCCAGCACTACAGAAGGGATGTTACCACTGTACACATATTAAGGGAACCTGTCACTAGATTCATGCTGCCCCAACTGCGGGCGGTATGAACCAGAGTTTTGTCTTACTCTGAAATACTGCAGCGTTTTAGAGAAAACAGTTTAAAAATCCATCCGAGGACTATAGGGAGAGATCTGGCTAGTCAGATGACGCCCTTGGCCAGCTTCACCCCACATTGCTCCAGGTGATTGACAGGTGTCTCCCATGTGTGTACATAGTCAGAGAACTGTCAATCAACTGGACTGCAGCTGGCCTTTCAAACTATGTTTTCTATGTAATGTTGCAGCGTTTCAGAACAAAACATACTTATTGCAATCGTGCACCCAGGGTCTGATTCATTCTGTCTGAGATTTTAGCTATTTAAGGCATTTAGTTAGGATATACAGTACAGACCAAAAGTTTGGACACACCTTCTCATTTAAAGATTTTTCTGTATTTTCATGACTTTGAAAATTGTACATTCACACTGAAGGCATCAAAACTATGAATTAACACATGTGGAATTATATACTTAACAAAAAAGTGTGAAACAACTGAAAATATGTCTTATATTCTAGGTTCTTCAAAGTAGCCACCTTTTGCTTTGATGACTGCTTTGCACACTCTTGGCATTCTCTTGATGAGCCTCAAGAGGTAGTCACCGGAAATGGTTTTCACTTCACAGGTGTACCCTGTCAGGTTTAATAAGTGGGATTTCTTGCCTTATAAATGGGGTTGGGACCATCAGTTGTGTTGTGCAGAAGTCAGGATACACAGCTGATAGTCCTACTGAATAAACTGTTAGAATTTGTATTATGGCAAGAAAGAATCAGCTAAGTAAAGAAAAATGAGTGGCCATCATTACTTTAAGAAATGAAGGTCAGTCAGTCTGAAAAATTGGGCAAACTTTGAAAGTGTCCCCAAGTGCAGTTGCAAAAACCATCAACATCTACAAAGAAACTGGCTCACATGAGGACCGCCCCAGGAAAGGAAGACCAAGAGTCACCCCTGCTTCTGAGGATAAGTTTATCCGAGTCACCAGCCTCAGAAATCGCAGGTTAACAGCAGCTCAGATTAGAGACCAGGTCAATGCCACACAGATTTCTAGCAGCAGACACATCTCTTCAACAACTGTTAAGAGGAGACTTTGTGCAGCAGGCCTTCATGGTAAAATAGCTGCTAGGAAACCACTGCTAAGGACAGGCAACAAGCAGAAGAGACTTGTTTGGGCTAAAGAACACAAGGAATGGACATTAGACCAGTGGAAATCTGTGCTTTGGTCTGATGAGTCCAAATTTGAGATCTTTGGTTCCAACCACCGGGTCTTTGTGCGACGCAGAAAAGGTGAACGGATGGACTCTACATGCCTGGTTCCCACCGTGAAGCATGGAGGAGGAGGTTTGATGGTGTGGGGGTGCTTTGCTGGTGACACTGTTGGGGATTTATTCAAAATTGAAGGCTTACTGAACCAGCATGGCTACCACAGGATCTTGCAGCGGCATGCTATTCCATCCGGTTTGCGTTTAGTTGGACCATCATTTATTTTTCAACAGGACAATGAGCCCAAACACACCTCCAGGCTGTGTAAGGGCTATTTGACCAAGGAGGAGAGTGATGGGTTGCTAGGCCAGATGACCTGGCCTCCACAGTCACCAGACCTGAACCCAATCGAGGTGATTTGGGGTGAGCTGGACCGAAGAGTGAAGGCAAAAGGGCCAACAAGTGCTAAGCATCTCTGGGAACTCCTTCAAGATTGTTGGAAGACCATTTCCGGTGACTACCTCTTGAAGCTCATCAAGAGAATGCCAAAAGTGTGCAAAGCAGTCATCAAAGCAAAAGGTGGCTACTTTGAAGAACCTAGAATATAAGACATATTTTTAGTTGTTTCACACTTTTTTGTTAAGTATATAATTCCACATGTGTTAATTCATAGTTTTGATGCCTTCAGTGCGAATATACAATTTTCAAAGTCATGAAAATACAGAAAAATCTTTAAATGAGAAGGTGTGTCCAAACTTTTGGTCTGTACTGTATAGTAACTACAAAAATATTCATATAGCACATACAGTACATGGTTTTCCAGCTAGGGACATAATAGTGTGAGTTCCTCCATCAACATGCCAAAATTGTAGAGTGGATTACTGTCATATAAATACTGCCCAAATACTGACCAAAGAGTTTTCACAAACCACCCACAATTATTAAAAATCAAATATAATTTGTTTTAATCACTAATAAAAAGTATACATATTTAATACAGAGAGACCACATAACAGCACATTTATCTTTAACTATATAGACACAAAATATAAGCTGCTCATATGTATATCAAAATAAGGTGCCAGTATTTCCAATATTTGCAAAGGGACAGAATAGTAATTGGTAGTAGATATGTGAAGGGGGTGTTTAATGATTATCCGTTGTGCGTTTAATATGAGATCCTCTACGTTTCGCGTATGTTGCTTTTTCAGAGAATTAGGCATATCTCTTAGCTGCCATGTGCCAGAGACAGAAATGTTCTCCACTCATGGGCTGGAGTGTAAGGCTATGTTCACACACGTTGTGTTTTGCTGTGTATTTTGCAGCAGATTTTTATGCAAATTTTCTGCTGCATCTTGCAGTACCAGCAAAGTGTATGAGAAAAGAGAATTCTCTGTTCACACATGTTGCTTTTTGTTTACAGAGTATTTTCTGCCTTGCTTGCGTTTTTGGAAAATAGAGCATGTCACTTCCTTCAATGTTTTTTCACCCATAGGAAGTAATGGGTGGTGAAAAAACGCTGAAAAAATGCATAAAAAAATGCAGCTAAATTTTTTTCAGCATTTTTTATGGCAAAATATGGTTTCAATTTTGTTATTTAACCATCTTGTCTTAGTCACTGAGATGGTTGTTTGTATTGGGAGGTCTTAAATAAATTAGTGATGTGTAAACATTGGCTGAGCCACGTGTGAGATTGAACAATATCTGAGGCCCAGT
This sequence comes from Phyllobates terribilis, assembly GCF_046119375.1. Taxonomy (NCBI): domain Eukaryota; kingdom Metazoa; phylum Chordata; class Amphibia; order Anura; family Dendrobatidae; genus Phyllobates; species Phyllobates terribilis. Next base: position 484,606,974 of record NW_027362771.1, read on the forward strand.
GAGGTGTGAAATTGAACAATGCCTGTGCAAACTGAATGGCAGACCCCATAGTGTGAAAGCAAATAGTGTCATACAAACTCAATGCATTGCCAGGGTCTAAACTATTCCTGAACAATTCACCTCCCCACTATGCTGAAACCAGAATGATTTTTTTCTTCACAGAACTTTATGTACATGCATGATTAGAGACAGAAGGATAGTGAAAAAAAACGCTGAAAAAACGCAGCAAAACCTGCATTTTTGACGCAGCTGTTTTCCTGCCAGAGAAAAGTTGTCAGCAGATTTAGCGCAGAAAAAAAACACAACGTGTGTGAACATAGCCTAATACATTTTTGCCATGATTTCCACCACTGGCGTAAAAAAGCCAAAAGTTGCAACATTTTTACACAACTACGTGGTGCTCAAAAATGTTTACTCCACAATTCTGGTGCAAACTGTGTGATTACGGATCTATCAGCGCTTGTGCATTGATCATGCATAAATTTGTTAAATCATATAGTGTGGTTAGTATGTTTTTTCATGTTTCTTATGTTTGCAGTGTTACGTTGATGGTCCATTTGGTACGCCAAGCCGGAGGATCTTCACCTCGGACCATGCGGTGCTGATTGGGGCAGGGATAGGCATAACTCCATTTGCTTCAATTCTACAAAGCATCATGTACAGGTTCATATGCCATAAAGTGTCAAGGACTTATTTATGCCTGTCAAAATAATTGGATATAGCTTATTATAGCGTATAACTGCTGTACTAATAATGGATATGATATTTATCCCTAATTCACCAAAGCAAATATATTTTGAGCTAATAAGATCATTCACAATTAACAAAATATTAGTGGGAAACAATCACCACATATAAAGCCCCTGAACTACAACCATCGCATTATATCGGATAAATTAAGGGTTTGAAAGATATCACTTTTTAAAATGTTACCTTAAAAGGAGTCTTCCTGTGAACACAAGTTAACACCTATCCAAAGGATAACTTCTTGATCCATGAGGGTCCAACCGCGGGGACCCCCAATTTTCAGCAGATTGGGGAATTTCTATCCATGACGGGGGAACTTTTTTCTTCAGGGAATGCGAAGAAAATTCAGCAAAGGGTCTGTGCTAGATTTTCCTTGCTTTCTCTGCATTGAACTCTTGCCATACTACAAGGTTTCATCTGTGCATCAGGTATCCTCTATTTCCATGGGTGACTTGATTTCCTAATGGTTTAACTTTTATCTTCATTACAAAATGATACAACAGGTGGGATGCCCAGCCGCCACTCCATTCATTCTTTATGGGGCTCCCAGAAAAAGTTTAGCATACTGCAGCAACCCCAAAGGGAATGAATGGTACGACGAATGAGCATGCGAGCTGCCGCTCCATTCTAAGGTTGTGTGCCCACTATGCGTTTTTCAACCGTTTTTGCCGTGGAATTTCCGCAGCGAAAATGCTTAAAAAACGCTTGGTAATACGTGCTCCATGGTCCCCAATGGCTTTAAGAAACACTGAAAGAAATCAAGAAAAAAAATGTGGTACTCAGTAAGGCTGTGTGCCCGCTATGCGTTTTTCAAGTGTTTTTGCCGTGGAATTTCCGCAGCGAAAACGCTTGGTAATACGTGCCCTATGGTCCCCAATATAATCCGCATGTGCTGTGCACATGCTGTGGAAATTTCCGCTGCGGATTATCATTGCGAAAAAATCCGCAGCACGTCCATTAATTTTGCGGACACGCAGCGTAATTGCCGCCATTGACTTGCATTGAATCGCTTAATATCCGCATGACTACATGTGCACATGTGGATATTAAGCGATTCAATGCGCGGATGGTACCCGGGTCTGGAGAAGAGGAGACTCTCCTCCAGACCCGGGTACCATAGTACCTGTAAAAAAAAAAAAAAAGAATTTAAAATAAAAAATAAACATTATACTTACCTTCCGATGGTCCCCGGTCTCCTCAGCGATGTGTCCTGGCTCCCTGGCGGCTCGCAATGGTCTAAAAGGACCTTGCATGACATCATTTAGTCATGTGACAGGTCACGTGACTGCTGATGTCGGCGGTTGCGTGACCTGTCACATGACTAAATGACGTCATGAAAGGTCCTTTTACACCACCACGAGCCGTACAAGAGACCGGCCGCACCGTACAGGAGACCGGGGGCCATTGGAAGATATGTATAATGTTTATTTTGTTACCATTTTTATTCTTTTTTTTTAACTATTAACTTGGTCACACTATATAAATCTATGCCGGTTGCATGGATTTATATAGTGTGACCAAGTTGTCAAGCACTTTTCCAAGTGATGCTAAAATCGCTTGGAAAAGCGCTTGATAACCCACATGCAGAAATGCATGCAAAACGCCTGACAAACGCTTCTACCTGGCAGGAAAAACGCATATAAAATCCGCATGCGTTTTTCCTGCCAGGGAGATGCGGAAAAAATCTGCTGCATTTCTGCATCGTGGGCACATAGCCTAAAAGGAAAAAAGTTCCTTGTTCTGCTGTTCGTTGCGGGTACCAGAGGTCAGACGCCCCAAAGATCAATATGTTATCATCTATTCTGTAGAAAGGTGATAACTTGTTTTCATTGGACAACCCTTTTAAAGAGAACCTGACAGCTGATACATGGTGCACAATCTGCGGGCAGAATGTATAAGGCATTGGCTGTATGATCTCAGCCAGGTATGTTTGATTCTGAAATGCTGCAGCGTTTCAGAGAAAATCATACATTAATAGCCGCTGGGGACCGAGACCTCGCTATAGACTAATTGGACAGGCGGGTCCTCAGCGGCTTCTCCCTGCCCACTGCTCTGGATTGCATCGTACGTAGGCAAAGACCTGTTAATTCAGGGCAGCAGGCGGGAAGGAGCGGCCGGGGAACCCGCCTATCCGACTAGTTTATAGCACAATTTCGGTCCCTTTTAAAGTATGTTTCTCTGAAACGCCACAGAGTTAAACCTACCTAGCTGAGATAATACAGCCAGTGCTTGATACATGCTGCTCACAGATTTGGCAGCACATATCAGGTGTCAGGTTCTCTTTAAGCATAAAGAAAAAACTAAGTTAGAAAGTAGCAAGCACTACATGTGATTAGTCATGTGGGCGGTCCTTGACTCAGCTCAGGAGTGCTCAAGCCAGTCAAGTTCCAGCAGAACATCTGTAGTGAAGCGATGTCCTGACCTAGGCTTCCTCTTTGCACTGCACCAGATGTTGCTGGAGATTTCTTGTGAGCAAGGACTGGATGACTCTGCCTGGACTGCTCACCCATGACTATTCACAAGTATCACACGCTGCTTTACAACTCTATGGTGGCAGATTAGGGAATTCATATGCCATGACAGATTTCCTTTCAGTTGGATAAGCGGAAACTTTGTATTTTTTTCTTTTGAGGTTTAAATTTCCTACCATTGTGGTAAACTAAGTCCAGACGACGAGTCCAAACCTGTTTAAATATATTAAAAACTAAAAGCTACTAAATTCTATCCTGATGAACTGTGGAGGTTCCTCTTCTGGGGATTTGGGTTGGCCGTGCTCCAGGACTTTTGTGTTAGTTTGTCCTATAAACTCTCAACAAGGAACACTTTATTTCTTTACATGGCTTACTAAAATAATGTAATGCCATTAGAGCACAAAGAGCTTATAAAAACTGCTCTATACAATTGTCCCTTGTGTTGAGGCCTGTACGGAAGAGCTGAATTTTTTTAAGCCCCGGATGCCAAAAATTCTTTATCTTGCAAATGCTGGTGTAAAAAAAAAAAAAAGAATTACAATCCTACTTTTCATGATTATTTTGCATCAGATTAGCAAGTAATATTTTTAGGCGTCCTTCCAATACTTTAGGGCTTTGTATCTGTTCACACCACGTTTAGCCATACTGTTGGCAGCATGCAATGTATGGATATACTGTACACTTTCATATGTTTGCACTCTACATATTTTTATCTACTGGTAAAAAAGGAACCATCAAATGGCTGCTAACTGTATACAGTTCTAATACAACTGTCAATTTTTTTTTATATCAAATATATGGATTTGTCAAAATTTTTTAGTGGTGATATAAAGTTGTGTCCCCCCTGCCAAAAAAAGTATACGTTGTATATACGGCACAAAAGTGGAAAGATCTCTGCCTATAAGGACTTGTTCTCATAACTGTGTTTCAGAGAACATATGGATGTAACATGGAAGATATCTGTGTTCGTTCTTTTTGAAATACAATCGGTTGCCATAAAATAAGAGGTGTCTATGTATGATATCCATTTAAAAAAAACAGACTTGTGAATTAGGCCTTATAGAGATAGTGACACCATTTTTTTTAATTTATAAAGCTTGTTAAAGAGTAACTGTAAGTTCAAGTAACTTTCCGGTATAAGCTATGTAGTGTGCTCATGAGGAATAAGTCTATCTCTGGCTGTTATATGACTTTGTACTCTGCATTTTCAAAAGTTTTCTCCTCTTCAGGCTCTATCTCTTAATTTGCAATGGACTCTGAGCTGGTGGGAAGAGACTAGCTGCTGTGATCTTTCTTATACACAGCACAGTACAAAGAAATAGATTCCCACTCTTTAGTCCATAGTTAGCACTCAGACAATAGCAGCATGGAGGAGATTATGGAAAGGTGTACTGATTACTTTAGATGGGAATTTAGCTCCTGGGTGAAGTAAAACATTTGTTTGAAAACTCAGCACAATCTCTCTTTGTCTCCCCCTGCTTGTTTTCTCACTCTGCTCCTCACTCCTCCTCCCCGATTCTCTCTCCATAAAGTATAATAGGCTGTGTAACCTGAAGAGAAGGAAAAAATGGTAATCGGCTCACCTTCCAGGGAGGACAATTCAGTTTGAAAACTACTTGTATTCACATAGGCACCCTGATAGACCTTGTTTGGTCAGGGTGTGGTGCAAGAAGTGTAGTAACACACCAGGCTGGTGTCCAGGTCAGATGTGGGAGAGAAGGTTCATGAGGACTGGGCTCCAGCACCAAAGAGAAAATGTTAAAGGATAACTTTTACTGAGCAAATAAAAATATGGTAAGAAAAAGAAAAAACGAAAAAAAAAGATTAAGTATCCATAAGCTTACGCCGTTGATAAGGCTTGCTAACCGGAAACGCATGAGCTTATGGATTATCTTTTTTGCTTTTTCTCACCAAGTTTTTAATTACACAGTAAAAGTTATGTTTTAACATTGTCGGATTGGTGCTGGAGCCCAAACCTCATGGACACTTCTTCCATTTCTAACTTGTGTAACCGGAAACCTCATTGAGCTGGCAATGTGGCTTGTCTTGAGCAGGACAGAATTGAGATGCTTTTACAGAGTGGACTACAAGATCAGGAGGCAAGAGTAGGGGCTCATAAGTGGAGAAGGAAGCAGAATTTCCTTTTCTCATTGACCTTACTGGTGCTGGGGTAAATCGAGACTTGAATTGTGATTTGACCTGTGCTATTTTGTAATTTTTTTTTTCATCTCTGGCAGATATCGAATGAGGAAACAGAATTGTCCCAACTGCATGTACTCTTGGTGTGAGACACTGAAAGACAATGATATGAAGCTAAGAAAGGTAGGCGGTTTCATGAAATATGCTATGTAAACTTGGCTAAACATATGCAATAAATTGGACTACCCCTTTCCATATGTCCTATATAGATGTTATAGAGGGGGTGGACTGATTGGGACTTCCAACTTCTTTTCCAATAATTTTTATTAAATTTAGATTTAACAAAGGGAAGGGAATGATAAAGAGGGGAAGGAAAGGGAGGGAGAGGGAGGGGAGGTGAGAAATTTATTTACTTTTCCATGGGACAAGGAAAAAGGAGGGGGGAGGGGAGGGAAAAAGGAAGGGGGAGGGGAGGGAAAAAGGGAGAACTTAATTTGTTACAAAGTAGATAGTAACAAGAGCAGTATTGCAGTGAACAAATTAGAGATAAAAAAAACGTGTGAGAATTATCATTAGGTTTATACTATATAAAATCAGTATTTAAATTACCCACGAGAGTACCAATTGAAAAAAGAGAAGTATTCAAATAACAATGTCAAAGAGAAGAGAATCAAGGGAATTTTGAGGTCCAGCAGTTCCATTTTTTGTGATATTTAGGAAGACAGTTATTGATTAGGGCATATCTAGATTCTAATGAGCTATGGAGAGAGATTTTTTTCAATGATGTCACAAAGTTTAGGAGGTTGAGAATCCTTCCAAAGGACGGCAATAGAATTCTTGGTTACGAGAAAGATGTATATCAGAAGTTGTCTTTGAAAAGGTTTAACATTTTCTAAATCTAGAGAGAGAAGGGCCATTTGAGGAGTAATTGGGAAATTATTATTGAATAAATTTGTTATCAGAGAAAAAACCTGGTTCCAAAGCGATTTAATTTTGGGGCAGCTCCAAAAAATGTGAAAAAGTGTGCCTGGTTGGCCGCAGTTTCTCCAACAAAGAGAGGAACCATCATTAGAAAAATGAGCGAGTCTAACAGGGGTGAGGTACCATCTGGATAAAATTTTGAAGAAAGACTCATGAAGGAGTATAGAGATATTTGAAGAATAGGAGTAATCTATTGCATTGTCCCATTGTTCAGGGTTGAATATTTTGTTTAGATCTGTTTCCCACTTGTGCACGTAGGAAAGTTTGAATAAAGAAGAGTCGTCATTAAAAGTATTGTAAAGATATTTAGTGTTCCAGAAGACCTTGTGATCCCCATCATTAATTAGGTTACATGTAACCTCAGATAGAGGAGCTTTGTTAGATAAGATAGTGTTTTTATTATCCTTCAGAGCTGTATAATATAAAAAAATCAGTCATAGAAAGATTATGTTTCTTTTTTTAATCTTTGAAGGAAGTAAAACTAGAGCCAATATAAATATCTTTTATTTTTTGGAGGCCAACTGAATTCCACGAAGAGAGTGAATGTTGATCAAGAATTAAATTGACAGACAGGAAGAAGAAGTTTTTGATTTGGTCTGATTTTTTTATTTTTTTCCTAGCTTTGGCCAATGTTTTCCAAGCAAAGATGGTAGCTTGTAAAATTGGATGGGGGGGACTTCCAGCTTCTAGCTCCAACTCTGGGGTACTAAAGCCCACCATATACAGTACAGACCAAAAGTTTGGACACACCTTCTCATTTAAAGATTTTTCTGTATTTTCATGACTATGAAAATTGAACATTCACACTGAAGGCATCAAAACTATGAATTAACACATGTGGAATTATATACTTAACAAAAAAGTGTGAAACAACTGAAAATATCTCTTATATTCTAGGTTCTTCAAAGGAGCCACCTTTTGCTTTCATGACTGCTTTGCACACTCTTGGCATTGTCTTGATGAGCTTCTAGAGGTAGTCACCGGAAATGGTCTTCCAACAATCTTGAAGGAGTTCCCAGAGATGCTTAGCACTTGTTGGCCCTTTTGCTTTCACTCTGCGGTCCAGCTCTCCCCAAACCATCTCGATTGGGTTCAGGTCTGGTGACTGTGGAGGCCAGGTCATCTGGCATAGCACTCCATCACTCTCCTTCTTGGTCAAATAGCCCTTACACAGCCTGGAGGTGTGTTTGGGGTCATTGTCCTGTTGAAAAATAAATTATGGTCCAACTAAACGCAAACCGGATGAAATAGCATGCCGCTGCAACATGCTGTGGTAGCCATGCTGGTTCAGTATGCCTTCAATTTTGAATAAATCCCCAACAGTGTCACCAGCAAAGCACCCCCACACCATCACACCTCCTCCTCCATGCTTCACGGTGGGAGCCAGGCATGTAGAGTCCATCCGTTCACCTTTTCTGCGTCGCACAAAGACACGGTGGTTGGAACCAAAGATCTCAAATTTGGACTCATCAGATCAAAGCACAGATTTCCACTGGGCTAATGTCCATTCCTTGTGTTCTTTAGCCCAAACACGTCTCTTCTGCTTGTTGCCTGTCCTTAGCAGTGGTTTCCTAGCAGCTATTTTACCATGAAGGCCTGCTGCACAAAGTCTCCTTTTGACAGTTGTTGTAGAGATGTGTCTACTGCTAGAACTCTGTGTGGCATTGACCTGGTCTCTAATCTGAGCTGCTGTTAACCTGCGATTTCTGAGGCTTGTGACTCGGATAAACTTATCCTCAGAAGCAGAGGTGACTCTTGGTCTTCCTTTCCTGGGGCGGTCCTCATGTGAGCCAGTTTCTTTGTAGCGCTTGATGGTTTTTGCAACTGCACTTGGGGACACTTTCAAAATTTTCCCAATTTTTCGCAGTGACTGACCTTCATTTCTTAAAGTAATGATGGCCACTCGTTTTTCTTTAGTTAGCTGCTTTTTTCTTGGCACAATACAAATTCTAACAGTCTATTCAGTAGGACTATCAGCTGTGTATCCACCAGACTTCTGCACAACACAACTGATGGTCTCAACCCCATTTATAAGGCAAGAAATCCCACTTATTAAACCTGACAGGGCACACCTGTGAAGTGAAAACCATTTCCGGTGACTACCTCTTGAAGCTCATCAAGAGAATGCCAAGAGTGTGCAAAGCAGTCATCAAAGCAAAAGGTGGCTACTTTGAACAACCTAGAATATAAGACATATTTTCAGTTGTTTCACACTTTTTTGTTAAGTATATAATTCCACATGTGTTAATTCATAGTTTTGATGCCTTCAGTGTGAATGTGCAATTTTCATAGTCATGAAAATACAGAAAAATCTTTAAATGAGAAGGTGTGTCCAAACTTTTGGTCTGTACTGTACATTAGATGAAAGTCAGCCGAACCAGTTGACCATCTGATGTGTGGTGACCTCCCAAATGGCTTCCGGGGATGGATGTGTTTTGATGTATGGCATATATTTTTAGACAACTGTAGCATGTATATTGAATTAATAGATAATACATGGCGGCATGCTGATACTATGCACTAATATTTTAAGGTTTATTAAAGGAGTTTGACACTGATAAGATAAAAACAAACTGATGGGGGGGTGTCTGACAACCCCCATTCTCCCCCAATTAGGTGATTGAATGGGTTGAATCCCTTTCTTTGTTTATCAGGCACAACTTTGTACATTTTGCAGTGGTTGTGACTAATACTGTGGCTTAGACACATTCAAGTGACTAATACCATATATTGTAATACTGTTACGGGTCCGGGTGGTGGAACCTCTGTGCTTCGGTGCAAGGAGGGACCAGAGGGGCGTGACTAAGTGCCTACTCGACCTGACCCAGGTCACACGGTGGCTTAGTCGACTCCGTGAACCAGGGAGGGACCGGACAGGTGAACCAGGTGCCACTCTGGGACAGACCTTGTATGAGAGTGTGGCACCCCAGGGGTCCGGTTGCCACTGTGGCATTGCCTCCCTCAAAAGGCCTGGAAGCAAGCAGGGATCCCCTAGTCAGGTATACTAAACATGCAACACTTTCCTGGCTCCAGACCAGCAAGGGGAGCCGCTCCCCTTGGCAACTGGGATCTGGGGGCGGGGTTAGTTAGTCTTAGTGTGAGGAGTTGAAGTGAGGACGTCGATGAGAGAGGAGCTGGGGAGTGGAGCTGCGCTGCAGTTCACCCCAGAGGAAGACAGAAGAACTGGACACCGGAGTCCGAGGCTGTGGGGCACTGAAGGCCCAGCCGCAGAAACCGGAGGGTAGGAGACTGCAGGTTTCCTGGCCCCATCAGACGTCCGGAGGCTCAGCAGCACCGCAGGGCCCAGCACCGCCACGTGGGAGTGACGCACCAGCAAGGCCCGAGCTGCCTGCCATACGAGTGAGCACAAAGACCTTACACTCAGGTACGAGGGCCACCGCACAGCTACAAGCAGCAGGGCCAAAGAGTTTAGTGGAAAGGGAAGGCCTCCAACTTCACCTGCAAAGGAGGATTCTTTACTTGCTTCCAGGCTGCCCGGACTTCCACTTCTAGTCAGTACCCTAGTCCTGGCTTGTCTAATCACCACCAGTAAAAACAAGAGTAAACTGCCATTAAGTTGTGGACTGATTATTGCTGCGCCACCAAACCCTGCACTACAACGCACAGCATAACCCATAACATCTACACTGCCCTGGATCTAAGCTCTACCTGTGGAGAGCCACACCATCCCTGCTGCAGTAACATCAGCTCCAGAGGACCTGCTCTGCAGCGGAGGCTCCCCTAGCCGCATACCACAAGTGGCGTCATGAACTTTATACAATCACTATAAATCCCCTATCAATGACCCCTTTTTATTGACCGCCCTGGGTCACGGACCGGGTCACCGCCACTGTGACATCCCCCAGCATTTACCGGCTCGGCACCGGGTACCCCACGGCCCAGGGGGCGCGTCAAGAGCAGGTGACTCCCACGGGTCAGATGACAGGAGCTGACCGGTACAGCGGATGAGCACGGCAGGAAGGCTGACGAATGGTCTGGGTAGATCCGCAGGCAGGTACGGCAGATAGTCAGACAGGTGTTCCGGGTAGGCAAGCTTTCGGGCACGGCAGGTTACTGGCTGGTACTCCAGGTAGGCAGGTAGGCAGGCACAGCAGGTAACTGGCAGGTGCTCCAGGTAGGCAGGCCGGCGGGCACGGCAGGTTGCTGGCAGGTGCTCCAGGTAGGCAGGCTGGTGGGCACGGTAGGTGCTCCAGGTAGGCAGGCTGGACTGTAGAAAGATTGGCGGGCTGGACTGACTGGCAGCAGGACCTGAGGGCTGAAGCAAGTGTTAGCACACGGAACAACAACCTTGCACAGGCACCTCCATTTTGGAGGAGGTGCTTTATATAGGAGAAGTCCTCCGGCCATTGGCCGAGGACTCTTTAGGACGGCGCACGCGGCCCCTTTAAGAGGGAGCGAGCGCACGAGCGCCCTAAGCACAGTGCCCGGGACGCTGCGCACAGTGCGCGCCACAGCAGCAGGGGAGCAGGAAGATGCCGGACCAGGACCGAGGCGGTAAGGGGAACGGCGTCTCTGCCCGGCAGGAGGCAGAGACGCCGGTGCTACAGTACCCCCCCCCTTTATGCCCCCTCTTCTTTAGGCCCGAGAGAAATTTTTTAATAAGATGAGGGGCATGAATGTTCTCCCTGGGTTCCCAAGACCTCTCCTCCAGGCCAAACCCCTTCCAATCCACAAGAAAGAAAGTCTTTCCTCTTACCCTCTTGGTGGCCAAAATGTTTTCTACCTCAAAGACGTCCTCAGCGGAGACTGGAGCTGGAGAGATACCTGGATCGTCAGAGAAGGAATTAAGGAGAACTGGTTTGAGGAGGGATACATGAAAGGAGTTGGGAATCCGTAAGGTGACCGGGAGTTTCAGCTTGTAAGCCACGGGATTGATTTGGTTCAGAACCGTGGACCCTATTTATAAGAAGGTATCTTGAGACGGACATATTTGGAGGAAAGCCAGACCTTGTCTCCCAGATGGAATTGAGGCGGATCCAGACATCTCTTATCAGCATGTCTCTTCATCCGCTCAGAGGACTGAAGAAGTGCAGATCTAGTGTCTTCCCAAATAGCCGAAAATTTGCTGACAAGAGACTCCGCGGCAGGATTGTCTACTGAAGAGCAGACGGGAAACGGAATCCGGGGGTGTCGACCGTAGACCACAAAAACTGGGGATTTAGAAGAAGACTCGCTCTCATGATTGTTATAGGAGAACTCGGCCCAGGGCAGGAGCTCAACCCAATCATTATGGTGAGCGTTGACAAAGTGCCGAAGAAAGCTGGTAAGGATCTGGTTGATACGTTCCACTTGACCATTGGACTGAGGATGATAAGCAGAAGAGAAATCCAAAGAGACATCCATCAGCTTGCACATAGCTCTCCAGAAGCGTGAAGTGAACTGAACTCCGCGATCAGACACAATGTGGAGGGGTAGGCCGTGAAGACGGAAGATGTGATGGATGAAGTCTCTATGACGGACTCCTTGCCAGAGACGGACTACACCTCAACAAACCCGGGAAACACACATTCGCCAGGAGACTCGCAACACTCATCAGGAGGGCGTTAAACTAGAAGAAGAGGGGATGGGAAGAAAAACGCCGGACACGAACATGCAACCAGAGAACATACTAATGAAAGATATGAAGTGCGACAAAGAAGGTCCCAGACAAGATACTTGGAAGGGAGGTAAGAAAATTTCTAACACAATCCACAGGGAGAAGATTGGAACAAAACAAAATCGTGTAAACTGCGTGCTAGCAAATGCCAGGAGCCTGACAAACAAGATGGATGAACTGGAAGCAGAAATATCTACAGGTAACTATGACATAGTGGGAATAACCGAGACATGGTTAGATGAAAGCTATGACTGGGCAGTTAACTTACAGGGTTACAGTCTGTTTAGAAGGGATCGAAGAAGTCGGAAAGGGGGTGGAGTCTGTCTATATGTAAAGACATGTCTAAAGCCTACAATACGGGAGGATGTATGGGAGGGAAATGAGGAGGTCGAGTCCTTATGGGTGGAGATACATGGGGCAAAAAACAATAATAAAATTATCATAGGAGTCTGTTATAAACCACCAAATATAGCAGAAGCCACGGAAAGTCTATTAATGAGACAAATAGACGAAGTAGCAAAAAATAACGAGGTGATTATTATGGGGGACTTCAACTACCCCGATATAGACTGGGAAACCGAAAGCTGTAGATCTCAGAAAGGAAACAGGCTTCTGTCAATTATCAAAGACAATTATTTGTCACAACTTGTGCAGGAACCAACTAGAGGGACGGCCCTTTTAGACTTAATATTAACTAACAGGCCAGACAGAATAACTGAAGTGCAGGTCGGGGGGCACCTGGGAAATAGTGACCACAACATTATACAATTCCACATGTGCTTCAGTAGGGTGCCCAGCAAGGGAGTCACAAAAACACTGAACTTCAGGAGGGCAAAGTTTGATCAGCTAAGAGATGCCCTTCACCTTATAGACTGGGATAGTATCTTCAGTAATAGGAGCACGGATAGAAAATGGGAAATTTTCAAAACAGTCCTACATAGTCACTGTAGAAGGTACATACCTTATGGGAATAAAAGGGCTAGGAATAGGAGGAAGCCAATGTGGCTAAATAAGGAAGTCAAGAGGGCAATGAAAAACAAAAAAAGGGCTTTCGGTAAACTTAAACAAGAAGGCAGCGAGGAAGCACTAATATCTTATAGGGAAAAAAACAAAATCTGTAAGAAACAAATAAGAATAGCAAAAGAGGAGACAGAGAGACTAATTGCCAAGGAAAGCAAAACGAATCCCAAACTGTTCTTTAACTATATAAACAGTAAAAGGATTAAAACTGACGGAATTGGCCCATTGAAAAATAACCTGGGTAAAATCATAGAGGGCGATGAGGGTAAAACAAACCTACTCAATAGCTTCTTCGCCACTGTTTTCACAAAAGAAAACAATTTATCGGAGGAAATGCAAAGTGATAAAGTAAACCCTCCGCTAAATATCACCCACCTAACCCAGGAGGAAGTTCAGAAACGCCTAAATAATATCAAAATAGACAAGTCACCAGGCCCAGATGGCATACACCCCCGGGTACTAAAAGAATTAAGTAATGTGATAGACAGGCCGCTGTATCTTATATTCAAGCACTCTTTATGGACAGGGAAATGTGGTACCAATATTCAAAAAGGGGTTTAAAAGTGACCCTGGGAACTACAGGCCAGTAAGTTTAACGTCTGTTGTGGCTAAATTGTTTGAAGGATTTCTTAGAGATGCTATTGTAGAATATCTTAATGATAATAACTGTCTAACTCCATATCAACATGGATTCATGAGGGGTCGCTCCTGCCAAACAAACCTGATGGCCTTCTACGAGGAGGTGAGCTCACAGCTGGACCGGGGAGAGTCAGTGGTTGGTATATAAAATGAGAATGCTTGGTCTGGGGGATAATGTGTGCAAGTGGGTAAATAGCTGGCTGAGTGATAGAAAGCAGAGGGTGGTTATCAATGGAGTAAGCTCAGGGTGTGTCAGGGTTACTAGCGGGGTGCCTCAAGGGTCTGTCTTGGGCCCTATATTATTTAACATATTTATTAATGATCTAGTGGAAGGGTTGCATAGTAGAATAGCAATATTTGCAGATGATACTAAACTTTGTAAAGTAGTTAATACAGATGAGGATAGGGCACAGCTACAGGAGGATTTAGATAAATTGGGGAGTTGGGCCAAAAAATGGCAAATGGGGTTCAATGCCGATAAATGTAAGGTCATGCACATGGGAAAGAAAAACAGCAGTCACCCATACATATTAAATGGGAAACCGTTGGGGAAATCTGACATGGAGAAGGACCTGGGCGTCTTGGTTAATAGCAAATTAAATTGAGTGCCCAGTGTCAGGCAGCAGCTGCGAAGGCAAATAGAGTCATGGCATGCATCAGAAGAGGAATAGGGGCATATGATGAGAACATTGTTCTTGCTCTGTATAAAGCGCTGGTAAGGCCGCACTTAGAATATTGTGCACAGTTCTGGGCTCCGGTGCTCAGGAAAGACATATTGGAGCTAGAGAGGGTACAAAGGAGGGCGACTAAGGTAATAAAGGGAATGGAGGGACTAGAATACCCAGAGAGGTTGTCAAAATTAGGCCTATTTACTTTGGAAAAGAGAAGGCTTAGGGGAGACCTCATAAACATGTATAAATACATCAGGGGGCAGTACAGAGATCTCTCCCATGACCTGTTTATACCAAGGATGGTGACAAAGACGACGGGGCACACTATGCTTCTGGAGGAAAGGAGGTTCCTGCACCAGCATAGAAGGGGATTCTTTACGGTCAGAGCCGTGAGACTCTGGAACTCTCTGGGAGAGGAAGTGGTGATGTCCAACTCACTTAATGAGTTCAAGAGAGGCCTGGACGCCTTTCTTGAGAACAATAAAATTACATCTTATGCTTAGTTAATTAATCCAGGGATTTAATCTGACTGCCAGATTGGTGTCGGGAAGTGAATTTTTCTTCAATGATGTAAATTGGCCTATACCGCATGGTTTTTTTTGGCCTTCCCCTGGATCAACGCTGCGGAATAGCTGCAGTGCACAAGAAATAGGCTGAACTGGATGGACACTTGTCTTTTTTCGGCCTTATAAACTATGTAACTATGTAAAGTCCTTAGCTAGCACAGATGCAGATGGAAGACCAGGCAGAGGGATGAAGTGGGCCATTTTAGAAAAGCGGTCAGCGACCACTCAAATGACAGTACAACCGGCAGAAACAGGGAGATCTGTGATGAAGTCCATTGCAATGTGTTGCCATGGAGCGGAAGGCATGGGAAGAGGAAGGAGACGGCCAGATGGAAGGTGCCTGGGAACCTTGTTACGGGCACAAGAGGAACAAGCCGCGACAAAGTCCGCAACATCCTTGCGCAGGGAAGGCCACCATTAATGTTGGGCGACGAGCAGAAAGGTCTTCCTCTGGCCAGCATGACTGGCTAGTTTGGAAGAATGGCCCCAGAGTAGACCCTTCTTTCGATCCGGAACCGCTACAAAGGTCTTACCGGGTGGAAGATGAGACAGGTCAAACGGAGCAACAGTCATTACTTTGGAGGGGTCAATGATATTTAGAGGCTCCTCCTCTTGGTCAGAAGATAGGAATGAACGGGATAGAGCGTAAGTTTTAATGTTCTTATCCGCCGGGCGGTAATGCAGAGTGAAGCAGAATCGGGCAAAGAATAGAGAAGACCTGGCCTGACGCGGATTTAGTCTTTGGGCGTTCTGCAAATAAGCGAGGTTTTTGTGGTCAGTGTAGATGACCACCGGGTGCAGAGCCCCCTCCAGCAAGTAGCGCCACTCCTCCAGCGCTAATTTGATGGCCAGCAGTTCATGATCACCTATGGAGTAGTTGTGCTCGGACGAGGAGGAGAGCTTGGAGAAGAAACCGCAGGTTACCATTCTCCCGGACGAGGACTTCTGGGTGAGCACTGCTCCGGCTCCGGAGGAGGATGCATCAACGTCCAGGAAGAACTGCTTGTTTCAATCCAGACGGTGTAGCACAGGAGCGGAGGAGAAGGCTTGTTTGAGGGAGACGAAGGCCTTCTCCGCTTCGGAAGTCCATTCCCTGGGATTTGCTCCTTTATGGGTGAGCGCAGAGATGAGAGCAGTCCGGGAGGAGAAATGAGGAATGAAGAGGCGGTAATAGTTTGCGAAGCCCAGGAATCGCTGAATCGCCTTCAACCCCTCCATTCGGGGCCACTTTAAGACAGCAGACACCTTCTCGGGGTCCATCCGCAGACCAGTCTCAGAGATAATATAGCCCAGGAACGGCAGAGAGGTCTGCTCAAAGAGGCATTTCTCGTATTTAGCATATATGCGATTCTTCCGGAGCCTCAGCAGAACCTGACGAACATCCCTCCTGTGTGAGGGCAGATCCGGAGAGAAAACCAAGATATCGTCCAGGTACACCACCACGCAAGAATACAGGAGATCACGGAAGATGTCGTTAACCAGTTCCTGAAAGCCGGAGCATTACAGAGACCAAAGGGCATCACACGGTATTCGTAATGACCGTCCCGGGTGTTGAATGCCGTCTTCCACTCGTCTCCCTGGTGGATCCGGACCAAATTGTACGCCCCACAAGGATCGAGCTTGGTGAAGATCTTCGCACCTTTAAGGCGGTCAAACAGCTCCGAAATGAGAGGCAGGGGTTACTTATTTTTTATGGTAATCTGGTTAAGGCCCCTGTAATCGATACAGGGACGTAGAGAACAATCTTTCTTCTTGACGAAGAAGAATCCTGCTCCAGCTGGAGAGGTGGATTTCTGGATAAATCATCTAGCAAGATTCTCCTCTATGTACTCAGACATGGCCCGGGTCTCGGCCAATGACAAGGTGTTGATTCGCCCGTGGGGAGGAGAAGCACCAGGTACCAGGTCGATGGGGCAATCATACGGCCTATGAGGTGGTAGTATCTCCGCTTCCTTTTTGTCAAAGACGTCCGCATAGGACCAGTAGGGTGCCGGCATACCAGGTAGATGAGCCAGAGTAGACGGGGGTCGAGCAGGACAGACCGGAACCAGACAGGACTCATGGCATTCCTGACCCCAATGGAGCACTTCACCAGATCTTCAATTCAGGACGGGCTCATGTCTTTGTAACCAGGGTAGACCAAGCAAGAGGGAGTGAGAGAGACCGGCCAGCACATGAAAGGAGATCTTCTCCGAGTGCAGCATTCCCACCTGAAGGGTTACAGGCTCAGTAACAAGCAAGATGGTTTCCGGGAGAAGCTTCCCATCCACAGAGGCAACTGCCAACGGTTCAGCCAGAAGTACGGTAGGAATCTGGTGACGCTCCACAATGGCCTGTTGAATGAGATTCCCAGCGGCTCCGGAATCCAGGTGGGCTGTCTCGTAGAAGCGGGTCCCACCACTGGAAATGGAAACAGAGTCAAAGACAGAGAGGGTTTACTCTTGCCTAGGACGACCTCTCCGAGGGGTCCTAGACACTGGAGTTTTCCGGCCTCACCGGGCAGAAACGGATCAGATGCTCTATACTGCCACAGTAGAAGCAACTCCCCTCGGCTCGGCGAGTCTCCAGGCGAAATTTTACCATCTTGGTTTGGTCAATTTGCATAGGCTCAGGTGAACATGCCCAGGGAATTGCTGGTTGCGAAGCTGGCCTCTGGAATGTTGGAGCGAGACGCGGAAATCTTCTCTCCCGGGTAGTCTCCTTAGCACGTTCCAGAAAACGGATGTCAATCCAGGTAGCTAATGACACCAGGTCATCCAGGGTGGAAGGGATGTCCCGATCAGCTTGCTCATCCTTGATCCGTCCGGAAAGACCCTCCCAAAAGGTGGACACCAGGGCCTCATTGTTCCAGGCAAGTTCAGATGCGAGGGTTTGGAAACGTATGGCATACTGGCTCATAGTGAGACTCCCTTGGCGGAGACAGAGAAGTGATGAGGCAGTAGAAGATTTTCATTCAGGCTCATCGAAGACCTTCCGGAAGGCAGCGAGGAAAGCCAGAAGATTGGACACCAGGGGATCCCCATTTTCCACAGAGGGTTTAGTCTAGCCAATGCCTCTCCGGTGAGATGAGACATGATGAACGCCACCCAGGGGCAGATGTCCTGGGAGGAGGGTCCGGAATGGGTCTGCGTCTTCCGCGCCCGGGAGCAGAGGGCCTTGCTGGGGTGTCAGGAGCGGGCTGGTGTCAGTAGCGCCCGGGATCGGCTGTTCCACCAGGGGGCCCAGGAGCAGGTCAGCGGCTCTAGCACCCGGGACAGGGAGACTCCTCTTACCTGCTCCCGTGGCCGCTCTTGCGCTGCACTCTGTTACCTGGCGCTGGTCCGGATCCGCCAAGGCTGGGGCGTTGCCTGTGCTTGGCAGCGTTGTCTGCTGCCGGCTTGCCATACTTTCCACCATCTCCTTTTTCCAGCTTGTGATGGCATCTTGCTGGGCCCTCTCCATTCTCCGGTTTAGGTCCTCCATCCCGGCGTAGAGGAACTCTGAATCCTTCCGGGACAGCCTGGCAACTAACCCCTCCAGGGTGAGGGGCGCCTCCGGTCGTAGCAGGCCGCTGGCAGGGATTCCGGTTTCTCTTCCTTCCATGTTCCCTGCCGGGTGTGATCTGTCTAGATGGGCCCAGACCACACCCCGTCTCTCAGTTTTATTCTTCCCTCTCCCCTTTCTGGGGCGGTCCCATGTCTGCTTGCTGTCGGTCACACTTGGGGGCGTCTCCTCCAGACCGATGGACAGGTCCAGGGTCCACCTGGGGGCGTCTCCTCCAGACCGATGGACAGGTCCAGGGTTTTTGGCGCCATTCTGGGACCCGGCCCACGATGGGAGATGATCTCTTGTTAATGTTTGGCTCGCACATAATGGCGCCCGTTCTTCTGGGGCGGGTGCCACATTCAGTACAAAACACAGTCCTTAGGCGCACAATACCTGGTGATAACGGGTGGGTTACAGATCCTGTTCGTGAGGCCAAAAATGACGTGCCCCCTGGGCCGTGGGGTACACGGTGCCGGGCCGGTAGATGCTGGGGGATGATCTCACAGTGGCGGTGACCCGGTCCATGACCCAGGGCGGTTAATAAAAAGGGGTTATTGATTGGCGATTTATAGTGTTTTTATAGAGTTCGTGACGCCACCTGTGGAGTGCGGCTAAAGGGAACCGCCGCTGCGGAGCAGTCCTCTGAAGCTGATGTTACTGCAGCAGGGATGGTGTGGCTCCCCACAGGAAGAGCTAGCTTCAGGGCAGTGTAGATGTTGTAGGTTGTGCTGGGCATTGTAGTGCAGAGGTTGATGGCGCAGCAAGAAACACAGAGACAAGGAAGTGCAGTCGCAGGGTCTTTACTCACAGTTGTTGCAGTCCAGATTACAGGGATCCATGTAACTGCCCTCGTCGTCCTGTGTTTACTCAGGGAGGGATTCGGTCTACCCCCAGGTAACTCCGGAGTACTTAGCAAGACTCCCATCTGTGTCCTCTCTCTGGCCTTTTCCCTGCATCTCACACCTAGTATCTCCAATCCGGTACCCGCGGGCCTTGGCGGGCAACGTCTGTTCCGTCCCCTGGGTCCTATATGGCTACCTTCTCGGTGAGACTGGCGTGGACTTGTGGCTACAGGACATAAAGTACTGCAGCCTCCGGTTTCTAGTTGGGCATAAAGTCCTCCGCTAGTTGAGGGACCGGTTTCCTTTAGATGGCCTGACCCCTCCACCGCCTGGCAGATGCGGGCGTACGGGTAGCCTTCTTCACGGCCCCTACCCCTGGGGTCCTTTCCTGATTCCTGTAGCCTTTCTCCTGCTCCCTCTCCTCTCTTCTCTCCTTCTCTTCAGACTTGGGCCTCACTGACTAGGCCCGCCTCTGGAGCAGAGCTCCTGCAGAGCCTCTGCTCCTCCACTTCTCCTCCTTTGACTGAACTCTACTCACTAAAATAGCTTCCCAATCTATACCTCCCTCTCATGTGCTCCCCTAAGCTACTTCCTCCACCCACATCCACTACATCCACTACATGGTTCCCCCCTCTCTGGGTTCCCCCCCACTCCAGCCAGGAAAGGGGCTTAGCAAGAAACAGAGGCATCTTCCCCCTCCTGCTGGCCTGGAATGGTGTGTTGGATGCAGGTGTTAGGGTCCCGGGCTGTACTCCTTCCTTACTTGAGAGTGGGATACCACACCTCTGGCTGAGATGCAACACCTCTGTGGCGACCGAACCCTCAGGGGCACCACATTAGCACACGGAACAAAAACCTTGCACAGGCACCTCCATTTTGGAGGAGGTGCTTTATATAGGAGAAGTCTTCCGGCCGTTGGCCGGGGACTCTTTAGGATGGCGCGCGCGGCCCCTTTAAGAGGGAGGGAGCGCGCGCGCCCTTAGCACCGTGCCCGGGAAGCTGTGCGCGGTGCGCGCCACAGCTGCAGGGGAGCAGAAAGACGCCGGAATAGTACCGCGGCTTTGAGGGGAACGGCGTCTCTGCCCGACAGGAGGCAAAGACGCCGATGCTACAAATACCAAGCACATTAACTGCAAAATGTACAAAGCTGTGCCTGGTAAACAATGAAGGGAACGCTGCACTTGCTGAAACGCTGCTGCCCCTTCAGTCAGTGGAGGTGCCACCACCGACCTGATATTGACCGAGGCTAAGAATTAAGACCTCAGTACACATTAGATAAAGGTCAGCTAAACTCGCAGATTTCAGTGGGAACGGCCAACCATCTGATGTGTATGGGGGCCTTCTGACTGTCAGGGAGAGAAGGATAGGGGTTTTAGTATTTCAATGCCTGATTCTTTTCAGGGGAGATAAGCCTCTGCCTCTGTTTTGCAGCACCATTTCCTCTATCCCCATTTGAGAACACACGAATGCTCAGCCAAGCGCTCTTATGTATGTAAAAGTCCGGAGAGATAGCGGTCGGAAGAATGTATGTTCGGCCAACAACTATTTCATGCTTATGGCTTAAAAAGTAATGTAAAATCCCTTTGACATATAATCTACACTCATGTACAACAGGAATGCAGACCAAATCTACTGTGCACGTTAGTAAATATCATGTCATGTTTGGTAGGTGGATTTCATCTGGATTAACAGAGACCAGAAATTTTTTGAATGGTTTGTCAGCCTGCTAACCAAGCTTGAGCTGGACCAAGCTGATGAGGAACCCGAGGGTAAGTCATTTTCTCTCGGACTGGATAGACTAGTTCTGCTATAAAGACCATCTATGGATCACCTATGTTGTGCAGATTGTGATATGATATAATACATTGCTGTCATTCTGTTTCCTTGCAGTGAACTGAGAACTGTGTGTCCTCCTGGGCAAAAGTGTTCATGGGCCCCTTCACTGTTTAATTATTGTTCCATGCTTCATTCATTTAAAGAAGTGTCCCAGGTCTTACATTGGATATTCCAAAAACCCTGACATTTTTTAAAAAAAAGCCTGTAATAATCTTCTCTCACAATGCCAGAATGCTTCCCTGCTGTCAGTTCTCCACACTCTGCAGCCACTATTAGGAAAAGCAGACTGCATGGATTTTTACCATCTTCTTGTAGCAAAAATGGGGCTACAGAAATCTGTATACAGTCAGCTTCACCTAGAGGCGGCTGCAGATAGCCATAATTTATTATGTAAGTAGATTTTTTGGGAAGCAGGGATTTTGGGGCTTAAAGGGGTTGTCTCACAAAAAAAGTACATTTTAATTAATAGATCTTGGAATAATAATAACTTCCACAATTGCATGTGTTAATAAAAAATGTTCCTGTGCTGAGATAATGTTATAAATGTGCCCCTGCTGTGTATTGTGTATTGGCTGTGTCTGATCATACAGGAACATGGTCTGATCATACCACATCTCCTGGGCAGGGGAGGAAGCAAAAGAGTATACAGAAAGCACAACAGGGGATCACAGCTGATTCTTTCTGTGAGGTAAAACATTTCACTGCATGCTTAAAAACAATGTTTTACCTCACAGATAGAATCAGCTGTGACCCCCTGCTGTCCTGTCTGTATACTCTTTTGCTTCCTCCCCTGCCCAGGAGATGTGGAATGATCAGACCATGTTCCTGTATGGTCAGACACAGCCAATACACAATACACAGGGGCACATTTATAAAAGATTATCTCAGCACAGGAACATTTTTTAAGATATCAAATTGTGGAACTAATTATTATTCCAAGATCTAATAATTAAAATGTACTTTGTTCGTGGGATAACCCTTTTAAGATAACATCTGTCTAGATATAGCATGATTTTATTTTAATCGTCCTACAGTTTTATACTGTTTGCAGATGCCTCGAAATAGGGTCTCTCCTTTTATTTTTCTTGGCGCCAGAGGTGATGAAAATAATTTGGCTCCCAATATACAGACATGACATGACGCTCTGTGCCATAATTCAAGAATACAATGTTCAGCAATACACATGTATATTTTTTCCCAAAGGCTGCATTCAATTTACAGATCCTTTCTCAGCCCCATACTGATCAAGTGTAAGCATGCAGATTTAAGACAACAGAAGCATGAAAATCTTTCTACAAATAGCCCGGCACCCCATTGTATATGTGCCAATCAGTTACACAGCAACCAGATACACAACAGAGAATGCTATGTACAGTGTAGCCATGACACTACACAATACAAATCAATCAATCTGCTTCTATAGCTCAGAGTATTGTTGGCATCTATACAATGTCATGTATAATGCATGCAGAAATAGACTTATTATTATATAGTGTTGCAGGACTCTCTCTCTGGAGTTGGCTTTGGAGTTCTGCCTGATTGTTAAAATGTCTTACACTGTGACACTGAGCCACTTCTCACTGGCAAACTATGGAGCAGAGAAGTCAAGGAGTCCAAGGTCAAAAGCCAGGAGGGTATGTGACCAAAGGGATTAAACAAATGGATAGTCAGAGGCAAAGTCCGGGGTCAGGTAACTAAGGTCAGAGTTCATCAAAGGCAAAAGGGGTAATACAAACAAGTAGTCAAAAGGGAAATCTAAGGTCTTGAAACAAATATCAGAAAATCAAAACACAGGAGTACAGAGCAAACACATCACTGAACGAGGCTACAACTGGCAATGGTCTGACCATTGCCAGCCAGCTAAATAGCCAGGTAATCACCCTGAATAGGTGACACCTGGAGGAAACTCCACAGGCCCAGCCAGATTGGACAGTTAGGCTGTCATTCACAATACTGACAGGCCAGGACGCCCCTGACTTAGATTGGATAACTGGGCTGTCACTCACAATACTGACAGCCCAGCACCCCCTTGATTCTATAGGGTGGCTGATCTGTCACTCACAGCGTCCTTAGGACACAGTGAGTGGTGAAAACGTGACATACACAATAGCCATTACTAAATCTGAGCTCCAATTTAGAAAACATGGTCCCATTTCTTTCTCCCAGGTAGATTTCTCGAAATGCATATGTACATGACATCAGCTCTCGGCAAGAATGACATGAAAGCCATTGGACTACAGATGGCTCTGGACCTTCTCGCTAAAAAAGAAGAAAGAGACTCTATTACAGGGCTAAAAACCCGAACCCAGCCAGGGCGTCCAGACTGGAATAAGGTAATATTAACATTTTCTCTTATTCTATGGCTTCTTGTCTTTCTTATTATTGCAATTAATATGTTTCATCTTAGGTTTTCCAGAAAATTGAAGAAGAGAACAAGGGAAAAGTGCAGGTCTTCTTCTGTGGATCTCCAGCCCTAGCTAAAGTGATCAAGGCTCATTGTGAACAGTTCAACTTCAAATTTTTTAAAGAAAATTTCTAGCACTTGGTTTGCTTTGCATTGTTATATAACCCTATATAAATTAATTAGTATGATCACTGAATGGTTAGTGTATTCGCATAAAATGTAAATGTGGGCCAGGTGGACTAGTGACAATAAAGGACATTTTTGGTAGTGCATACTTAAAGCTGAAATGACTGATCATATACAAATGTTGATCTCATGGCAATGTAGGATTTGAGCAGGGGATGCTATGGATGTATTCCATGTTCATTGAAAAGACACTTGTAAGCTTTCATCATGTACCCACAAATGTGGCCACTTCCATACCCTGAATCACCTTAATTGTAATTTTCCCTAAAGACTTCCATACACAGTAAAGTAAAAAAAACAAAAATGCCTAATTTGGTGAGACCAACCCGCCATCTGAATTGTATGCAGGCTTCCTGGCTCTCACCCACCAGATGACACCAAGGTAGGGAAGGATTGGGCAGTGTATATGGAAACACGTGATCATTTTGCTCTCAGGGGAGATAAGGAGTTAGGCAGTGGTTATCTTCCCTCTTTCCAATGAAAACACATGATTACTTGGACGAGCAGTCATGTAAATGGGGATCGAGAAAGAGAGCTGTTGACTGAATGAGCCCTCATCTGAGGCTCTGTTCACATGCCCATTTTAGGAACAGACAGACAGAATAAGCGATCAATCGCTGCATTAATTCTCGTCAAAGAGAAGCAGAACAGCCTTTTTGATTATTATGGGGTCCATTTGGTGTCTGTTTTTTAGAATGGGGGGAAAAAAGTCCTGCATGCAGAATACTTTCTTCCATTCTAAAAAAATGGAACCTAGATGGACCCCATAATAATCAATGTGGCCCCTCTGCTTCTAGTTGCATCTCAGAAGCAAAGCATCAATGGAATATTTCATTTGTCTGTTCCTAAAAGGGAACAGATGAACAGAATGTCTAAGTGGACATGTGAACATAACCTAACTACAGCTACCTCATGGGTATGGACACCATTAGTGTGAATGCTGAAGCTGCCATACTATTACAGTATTGAGAGCAGGATCCTCTATGTAACATCCCTGGTGGCATGCTGGCATGGCTTACCATCTCCCACCATGCAAGACCGCCAACTTACCTATCAGTCCACGCTGCACACTTTGCTCCAGTACTTGCTGTGTGCATGTCTCTTGTCTGATTGCTTAGGGCGGCGGCGCGGTTACTGCCTGATTCTTAAAGTTACAGTGTGCACACTCCTAATGCATCCCCAGCCTATTGCTGTGAGTCACTGGATACTTAAACCCCCTCCACCCAGTAGGAGGTGCCTGAGCAACACTTTCTTTCAGTGTGTTCTGTGCAACTGAGTTGCCAGGTCCTATCCTGCATCTTGTCTGTTTCCGCCACCCTGGGGGCTGTATACCCAGGCCCGTTACCTGTATCTGTGACTTCTAGTCTGTTTCCGCCACCCTGGGGGCTGAGTTCCCAGGCTCGTTCCTGTGTCTTGTTCCTGGTTCAGTTCCTGTCTGAACTGTGTCCTAGCCCTTTACCTGTTTGTCTCTATGTCCGTACCTCCCCTTTTCCTGCAGTGTCTGAACCTGCACCTAACTCCAGCTCGTTGTCTCTGTACTTCTGTTTGTGAGTTTTGTGTCCACTTGCTACTTCATTGTAAGTACCTTGTGTGTATCTGGTTCTGCTTGTCCCGTTTCCCTGCCTCCGTATCTACCTCCTGTGTTCTCACTATCTTCCTGTGTTTCCCAGTCTGTTCCATGTGAACAGTGTCCTGTCCTGTCTGCCTGCACCTTCTGCTCTGCGGTTTCGCTCTGCTCTGTTCTGCTCCGCTTGTTCCTCCGCACTTGCGGTTTCGCTCTGTTCTGTTCTGCCTCGCTTGTCCTCTGCACTTACGGTTTCTCTCTGCTCTGTTCAGCCTCGCTTGTCCTCCACACTTGCGGTTTCGCTCTGCTCTGTTCTGCCTTGCTTGTCCTCCGCACTTGCGGTTTCGCTCTGCTCTGCTTGTCCTCCGCACCTGCAGTTTTGCTCTGCTCTGCTTGTCCTCCGCACCTGCGGTTTCGCTCTGCTCTGCTTGTCCTCCGCACCTGCGGTTTGTTCCTGTATCCCAGTCTGTACTGGTCCCTATCCAGCCTTCTTTCCTACCTGCCAGTACCCGCCTGTCTGCATACCAGCCGTGCCTGCCAGCACCCAGCTGTCTGCATACCAGCCGTGCCTTCCAGTACCCACCTGTCTGCATACCAGCCGGTCCTTGGGCCTTGGGCAAAAGAGTCTCAGTGGGCCCCTTCAACACATACCACGATTCATGATGCACAGATACCGCAGATAGATATAGATATATATAGATATAGTACAATGCCAAAGATTTCACTTCTTACATTTCATGAGCGACATCTATTGTAAATTCTACAATAGTTCAGAAACCGGCAAATCGTTCCATACAGAATACTGGCCCCCATAAAATGCTCCATACAGGATACTGGCCCCCATATAACGCTCCATACAGGATACTGGCCCCCACATAATGCTCTATGCAGGCTGTCACCCCCCCTCCCTTATAATGCCCCATGCAGGATGTCACTTTTTCCCCCATATAATGCCCCATGCAGGATGTCACACCCCCCCCTTATAATGCCCCATGCAGGATGTCACACACCCATTCCCTTATAATGCCCCATTCAGTATGTCACTCCCCCCCATATAATGCCCCATGCAGGATGTCATTCCCCCCATATAATGCCCCATACAGTATGTCCCCTCCCTCCTTTTGATGCCCCATTCAGTATGTCACTCTCCCCCCCTTTTTAATGCCCCATGCCTCCATACATTAAAAAAAAAATCAAATACTCACCTCACTCCTCCTCACCTGCAGCCGCTGCTCAGGTCCAGACACCAGCGTCGCTGGCGTCTTCCCGCTCTGCGCTGCCTGTGACGGCTCAGGGGAGGGCGCGGCGGGAAGACGTCACAGCACCCTCTGACCTGAGACATCACAGGGAACGCGCAGCAGGAAGACAGCGGATCTGTGGAGGCACGGGGGGAGGTAAGTATTATGCCGGCTGCCGGGGCCCTGAGCAAGCGGATGGGGGGGGGCGCTGGCACCGCTCTCCTCCGCTCACGGGTCCCATAGCGCGCCGGGGTGCCTGACGGCGAGTGGGCACCCCGCTTGCTCAGGGCCCCGGCACTTGCCTGGGTGCTCCGGGTGCTGGCGCCGGCCCTGGGATCACCCCCTATGGGAGCAAGGGATCCTATCGTCTCTCACCTGCAGGCCTTCCTGGTGGCCTTTCTAATGGTCTTCGATGACCCTAACCCTGAAGCTTCTGCTAAAGCTTCCCTTCCCAATATCCTGGAGCAGTCCAGATGGGTGATGCCTGTAGGTAGCCCACCAGTTCCCCAGCCTGAAGAGACTGCTGCCCATGCAGAATCCACACAGGATGACAATGCTCCGCAGAATACTTCCCTTCCCAACCTCAAGAGGCAGTCCAGACGTGCAAGGCGTAGAGGTAAACCATCACGTCAGGTTCTGTCCTCCTGAAGACCTCCTGTTCCCCAGCCTGTAGAGGCTGCTACCCACACAGAATCCATGAAGGTTGACTATGTTCGTCAGGCAAAGCAGAAGCCAGAACTAAGTCATAAAATCGTATTGTGGACCCACTGCGGTTGTTTGGAACACCCTGATGGTCTTTGTCCAGCGAAGGTTGGAGAGTCCCATGACATTAGGCCTGTAGGAGAAGCTGCCCTTGGCGTTAGTGTTTCCTCTCCACAGATGACTGTGACTGTCTCCATGGCAAGTGAAGGCCTCGGATTAACCGGAAGTTTTGGGCTGAAAGCCGTGAAGATTCGGTGTCTGATCCCCGTCCGACTTCTCCAGAATCCGGTTTGGGCATTGTCAGCAGAAGGACGAGCCCTACTCAGAAACAGTCAAAATATGTCTGTACAAATTAAGCTCCAGATTGGAGCATTACACATGAAGAAGTTCACATTCCAGGTGCTGTCTGGTTTACCCACAGATCGTCCAGAGCCAAGAGATCTAGTGCCCGCTCAGGTCTGGAGATCCTGCATGGTGTTTACTGGGGGACTGCTGAGGTACAAGGGGTGTCCAGTCCCCATACCTTCAGGACAGTCAGCAATGTCTTCTTCTTCACCAGATCTGCTAGTCGCTGACTCGCTGTGCGCTGTAGTCTCCGAAGGAAGGGAGGCGGAGGCAATGTCCCCACACAGTCTCGACGATTGTACCAATGATCTGGCTTCAGGTACCGCCCCGCCTTGCAGACGTGTCATCTCATAAACCAGACTGAAGTTGGTCCCAAAGCAAGGTTCCTCCATCTCTAATAAATCTGGCAATAAGTCCATCAAGGCGGTGGCTACCTCCAAGTCTCTGCACCCCTCCAACCAGGCGGAGGGCCTCCAGTTGTCTCCTGAATCCTCCGGGGTGCTACCTGATAACAAATGGAGATAGACTTTCCTACACCCTGTACCTGGTACTTCAGCCACTTCATCCAGTAAGCTTGGCAAAGTGTAGGTCAAAGTGGTGGTTACCCCCGAGTCTCTGCACCCCTCTAACCCGGTGGAGGATCGCCAGTTGTCCCGTTAATCCTTTGGGGTGCTACCCCATATTAACAAATGGAGAGAGACTTTCCTGTGTCCTGTTCCTTGTACTTCACCCACTTCTTCTGATGCTGAGGATAGCTCGATGGGAGGAAGCATCCTAGTCACCAAGATGGTGAGACCAGTTTCGTTCCCTCTAGTGGACAGAGGAGGTAATCTTGAAGAGAAGGATCGGCCTCCAAATTCTCTGCAGAAAATGCTTGCAGGCTTGAAGAAGAGGGGGCGTAAAGGGGGGGTACTGTAACATCCCTGGCGGCGTGCAGGCATGGCTTACCATCTCCCACCATGCAAGACCGCCAACTTACCTATCAGTCCAGGCTGCACACTTTGCTCCAGAACTTGCTGTGTGCATGTCTCTTGTCTGATTGCTTAGGGCGGTGGCGCGGTTACTGCCTGATTCTTAAAGTTACAGTGTGCGCACTCCTAATGCATCCCCAGTCTATTGCTGTGAGTCACTGGATACTTAAACCCCCTCCACCCAGTAGGAGGTGCCTGAGCAACACTTTCTTTCAGTGTGTTCTGTGCATCTGAGTTGCCAGGTCCTGTCCTGCATATTGCCTGTTTCCGCCACCCTGGGGGCTGTATACCCAGGCCGTTACCTGTATCTGTGACTTCTAGTCTGTTTCCGCCACCCTGGGGGCTGAGTTCCCAGGCTCGTTCCTGTATCTTGTTCCTGGTTCAGTTCCTGTCTGAACTGTGTCCTAGCCCATTACCTGTTTGTCTCTATGTCCGTACCTTCCCTTTTCCTGCAGTGTCTGAACCTGCACCTAACTCCAGCTCGTTGTCTCTGTACTTCTGTTTGTGAGTTTTGTGCCCACTCGCTACTTCATTGTAAGTACCTTGTGTGTATCTGGTTCTGCTTGTCCCGTCTCCCTGCCTCCGTATCTACCTCCTGTGTTCTAACTATCTTCCTGTGTTTCCCAGTCTGTTCCATGTGAACAGTGCCCTGTCCTGTCTGCCTACACCTTCTGCTCTGCGGTTTCGCTCTGCTCTGTTCTGCTCCGCTTGTTCCTCCGCACTTGCAGTTTCGCTCTGCTCTGTTCTGCCCTGCTTGTCCTCCGCACCTTCGGTTTCACTCTGCTCTACTTGTCCTCCGCACCTGCGGTTTCGCTCTGCTCTGCTTGTCCTCCGCGGTTTGTTCCTGTATCCCAGTCTGTACTGGTCCCTATCCAGCCTGCTTTCCTACCTGCCAGTACCCGCCTGTCTGCATACTTGCCAGTACCTGCCTGTCTGCATACAAGCTGTGCCTGGCAGTACCCGCCTGTCTGCATACCAGCCGTGCCTGCCAGTACCCACCTGTCTGCATACCAGCCGTGCCTGCCAATACCCACCTGTCTGCATACCAGCCGTGCCTGCCCGTTCCTGCATTCCCCGGTGTGGGTCAACAGCTGTGACCGGGGTCTGACCTGGAGTAGCACCCGGGCCACCTCCCACGTCCCTCCTCAGACCACGGAGTCGATTAAGCCGCCGTGTGTTCGTGGTCGGATCTGGCGAGGCCCCTAGTCACGCCCCTCCAGGCACTCCTCGGTTCGTGGCCCAGTGGGACCACTAACCACGCTCACGCCAGTCAGTCCGGCGTGAGCGTAACACTCTGCATCTTGAGTAGAAGAATAACTTTTGTGGTATAAAAAAGAGAAGGTTGCACGTGCATTACGTTTTGAAAGTAGGTGAAGCCACTCCAACATCCTTCATCTGGAACATCATGAATTTGGTGCTGTCATCTCCATAAAAGTAATTTTATGTTTAAATAAACATCTCAGTGTATCCAATGTGGGATTTTAATTAGCTCATGAATTGACAGACGAAAGCTGACATCATAGATGACAAGATTCAGCAACAAGAATCTGTCACTGTAGATTAATTTCTGGTGATAGCATCAGTTAATCGTTGTGGCCAGTATTTGTACTTGGACAAAGGATGTCAATTATCTTCTTTGCGCTGAGCCTATTACATTTTTCAGACTTTCTTTTATAACCTGCTGGATTTATAGACTTGCAGGATAATTTTGCATACTACTGAACCATCAGGATTTCTGGACTTATGGTCAATGGACAATAAATATTGTTTTCCGTACCCAAAGTTGTTAATACAGCACGGCTAGTTTAATTATTCATATCAATGATCAAAATACATCTATTTGCCAGCACATGTAGTGGCCACCCAACTCTGCCTCCATGTAGATTACTTGTATACTTAATATTGGCAGTCGTCTCCATAATCCAGCACGCTCTCCAGCTGCTCATGTCTTTATTACTGTGTGATATCTGAATTATTATTGTAATGTGCTGTCCATGAATCCCTGATGCCTGTAGCTGGTGCTGCCGCTTATTGCTTGCCCACTGGCAGATGAGCCAGCATCCACTCTGGTGAATGAGCAGGGAAAACCTGAGTGTCCCGACAATTGCTCATGTCTTTCACTCTGGTCTTCCCAGCGGTCCCCTTCAACGTCTTCATTTAGACAGAAGAATAACAAGTTACTGCTAAAAATCGAATTTACAAGGCATGACTCGCCATTTCATGTGTTTCTTATCTGCTCACACAGACTCTCCGGATTGCAAATCTGTCTCTCAGGGGCGTCCATAACCAAAAGTGGCTTTGTTTATATTAGACAAAAAAGTAATGTTAAATGGGAAACCATTTATAAAGACATTTAAATCTCCATAAAGCAAACTCTGGCTTACAGTTAAGAAGGCATTCTAGCAATGAACAGAGCTAGCTTAAATGGGCTGCCTGTCCTGCCTACCTTATTATACAGTTACAGGGAGTAGTTAGAACTACTGTGAGGCCTCGTTCACACTAGCGTCTCATTCTCATCCAGGAGAGTGGGACAATTTTTTCTCGCTTGTCATCCATGTGCTGTTCGTATACAATCCGTTTTTTTTACTCAGCAGCTATTAATATTTTACAGGACCATTTACAGATTCCTATGCTACAGAATTGTAATATATCCGTAAAAACCGGATGCCGTACTGATGGCTGTATGGCATGCAATTTAATTTTCATACCGTCCGATTCCGGAGGGAAATGGCAGCATGCTGCGATTTTTTTTCTCATGCTGAATACAACTGAGAAAAAAATACGCATCTGCAGTGCTTCATTGAATAACATTGGTCCGAGTGCAATCTGATTTTTTATTGCGCTCGGCATATTTATACGAGTGAGCGAGGCCTTACATTGATAATCTAATCTTAGAATCAGATAATGGAGATCCCACACCCGGCGCACCCAACAATCAGATCTTATAGCCTCTGGCGGAGGTCATATGTAACCAGTGTATGGAGAAGACTTCAGCTTCATACACTACGTAGTGGCTGCTGCCGGGTGCTGCAGGTCAGTTCCTATTCTTTTCACTGTCACACTAAAATTGGCCATCTCCCAGAAGTATCACAGTAAAACCTTATGCCCAACCAGTTGTTTTCCCCATCCATTCACCCTGAAACCATTACAATACGCTGTAGTTTTCACCGATAGCACTTGTTCCTGTGATAGTCTATGGGGCCAGTTGAAATACAGTTGAAACCAGAAGTTTACATAAACTATATAAAAAGACACATATGCATGTTTTTCTCGATATCTGACATGAAATCAGAATAAACTTGTCCCGTTTTAGGTGAATTAGGATTACCATAATTTTTAATATATGCCAAATGCCAGAATGAGAGAGAGAGAAAGTTTTAAGGCAATTTTATTACTGCAAAGTCAAAAGTTTACATACACTAAGATTACTATGCCTTTAAACAATTCTGGACTGCCCATATGATGATGTCATGTGTTTGGAAGCTTCTGTTGTTTTTTTTGGCAACATCATAGTTAATTAGAGACACACCTGTGGATGTATTTTAATGCACACCTGAACACACTGCTTCTTTGTGTAGCATCATGGGAAAGTCTAAAGAAATCAGCCAAGATATCAGGAAGGGAATTGTGGGCTTTCACAAGTCTGGCTCATCCTTGGGTACAATTTCAAGATACCTGAAGGTGCCTCGTTCATCTGTACAAACAATTATACGCAAAAACAAACAAGATGGGAATGTCCAGACATCTTACCGCTCAGGAAGGAGACGGGTTCTGTGTCCCAGAGATGAACGTTCTTTGGTCCGACATGTGCATATCAAACCAAGGACAAAAGCAAAAGACCATGTGAAGATGATGGCGGAAGTTGGTAAGATTGTGTCAATATCTACAGTGAAACGAATACTGTATCAACATGGGCTGAAAGGCCACTCTGCCAGGAAGAAGCCATTACTACAAAAGAAACATAAATAAGCCAGATTAATGTTTGCAAATGCAAACAGGAACAAAGACCTTCATTTTTGGAGACATGTCCTGTGGTCTGATGAAACTAAAATTGAACTTTTTGGGCACAATGACCATTGTTACGCTTGGAGGAAAAAGGGAGAAGCTTGGAAGCCTAAAAACACCATCCCAACTGTGAAACATGGGGTGGCAGCATCATGTTGTGGGGTTGTTTTCTGCAGGAGGGACTGGTGCACTTCACAAAATAGATGCATCTTGAGAGATGATTATGTGGCAATACTGAAGCAACATCAAGACATCAGCCAGGAAGTTAAAGCTTGGGCGGAAATGGGTCTTCCAAATGGACAATGACCCAAAGCATACTGCCAAAATGCTAACAAAGTGGCTTAAGGATAACAAAGTCAATGTTTTGGAGTGGTCATCACAAAGCCCTGATTTCAATCCTATTGAAAATTTATGGGCAAAGCTGAAAAGGCAAGTGCGAGCAAGGCGACCTACAAACCTGGATCAGTTACATCAGTTTTGTCAGGAGGAATGGGCCCAAATTCCAACCAACTATTGTGAGACGCTTGTGGAAGGATATCCCAAACGTTTGACCCATGTCATTCGGTTTAAGGGCAATGGCACCAAATACTAATGAAATGTATGTAAACTTTTGACTTTGCAGTAAGTAATAAAAATGCCTTAAAATATTCTCTCTCTCATTATTCTGGCATTTGGCAAATATTAAAAATTATGGGAATCCTAGTTGACCTAAAATGGGAAAGGTTTATTCTGATTTCATGTCAGATATTGAGAAAAACATGCATATGTGTCTTTTTATATAGTATGTAAACTTCTGGTTTCAACTGTATGTCCAATTTTGATTTGAGGGTGGGATCAAATCCGATAATGTAAGTCTCTGGGTTCATGAAAAAATATTCACGGAGTGTCAGAAAGGAGAAGGTTGAGAAACTTTTTTTTTCCCCACATAAGAGAAAAACTGGTGACATTCGGACCACACTCTGATCAAACTAATCGACCCGTTTCCTCGTGAGAAAATCAAACGTCTGAACGAGGCCTAATGCTGAGGTTCTCCTTAAATTGTGACACTGGAGCTTCAATACTTTATTTTAATATTAAAGGAATTTTCCCACTTTAGACTTTTACAACATATCCATTTATATCATGGGCTGACAACTTATCTGGAGAATGGAGTTCCCTTGACGCCTGTTGTACATGCCAAAGAGTCCACAAACGCGCCCTAACAGTAGAACTGAGAGGAAAAAGAGGGGACACAGAGTTGGTCGATCTTGAGGTGGTGAGTGGTGATACAGAGCCTCCTGGCAGGCAGGGATATGGCAGCCGTGTCTGGCTTCTGATTCATCATTATTGGTGGATGTTTAATGTGTTAAAGCGACCCTCCATCCTGGCACTGAAAAGTAACTATACATTTCTCATGTACAACTACTTGGTGAACTCCATTTGCCTCCTTCTGCATACTCCTATAAGACCAGCGTTTCGGTGCAAGATGGCCACCTCAGGGGCACATGGAGCTGAGTGATAAGTCTGAGCCATGCCACCACATCAGAGGTGAGGCAGGGAAAGCCTTAGTTACTTACCGGTAACGGGATTTTTCGGAGCCCATGACAGCACCACGTGAGAGAGAGGATCCGCCCATCAAGGACAGGAAACCTACAGGTTAAAAAGGGCAGCCCTCTCTTCCCGCCTCAGTTTAGTTAACAGAGCATGAGAGTACCGCCAAGGTTAGTTATAACAAAACATAATCACATTAAGTACATTACTTTTCATCAATTTCCCACAAGGGTGCACAAAAAGAAATCAAATCTACAGGAGTGCACAACACCAGTGAAGGGAGGGAATATACGGGTGCTGTCATGGGCTCCGAAAAATCCCGTTACCGGTAAGTAACTAAGGCTTTATTCGGTCGTCCATGACAGCACCACGTGAGAGAATTACAGAGACGAAGGAAATTAGGGAGGGACCACAGCTTGAAGCACCCTTCTCCCGAAAGTGAGATCTGCAGAGCCACCCAGATCCAATCTATAGTGCCTATAGAAAGTAGAGGGAGAAGACCAAGTGGGCAGCCTTACAAATCTCCTCAATGGAAAGCCCTGTCTTCTCCGCCCAGGAGGTTGACACCGCTCTGGTAGAATGCGCCCTCAATCCCTCCGGTATCTCTTTATCCCCTGAGGAGTATGCGAGGGAAATGGCCTCCTTGATCCATCTAGCGATTGTAGCCTTTGAGGCCTTACAACCCTTCCTAGCCCCCTGATAGCAAATAAATAGGGACTTATCCTTTCTAAAGCCATGTGATACTTCTAAGTACCTTAGTACGCACCTCCTAACGTCTAAAGTGTGAAGTCTCTCCTCTTTTTGATTTTTGGGCGGAAAGCAAAAAGTTGGGAGAACTATTTCCTGGGTTCTATGGAATTGAGTGGCCACTTTAGGAAGAAAGGCTGGATCAGGTTTTAATATAATCCTATCGTCCAGAATTTGCGTGAATGGAGGGCATATTGAAAGGGCCTGTAGGTCACTGACTCTCCTGGCTGAAGTTAGGGCTACTAACAGGACCGTCTTTAGGAAAATAATTTTGGGGGAGACTAAATCTAGTGGCTCAAAAGGAGGACTGGTCAAGGCATCTAAGACAAAATTCAAATCCCAGGGAGACATCTTTGCTTTGGTAATGGGTCTACACCTAAAGGAAGCTTTTATAAAACGGCCTATCCAATAGTTATCTGCAATATTGGAAGAAAATAAAGCTCCCAACGCCGACACCTGTACTTTTAAGGTACTGGTAGTGAGACCTAATTCTAAGCCTCGCTGCATAAATTCCAGAATTTTCCCAATAGGGGGCCCCTCCTCCACCTTACCTTCTGCAAAGGACAGAAACTTCCTCCAGGTCCTGGCATAAATACGGGTGGTAACAGGTTTTCTGCTAGCCAGGAGAGTATTCACTACATTTGCGGGGAATCCTTTGTTGGTCAATAACACCCTCTCAAATTCCACGCCGTCAAATGTAGACTCGGGGTTGGAGGATGGGAAAGTGGCCCTTGAGTGAGGAGGTCCGGAATCTCCGGAAGAACCCAGGGATCTGATATGGACATCTTCCGGAGACAAGGGAACCACGGTCTTTTGGGCCAAAAGGGACATACGAGTATCACTCTGGCCCGGTCTGCCCTGATCTTTTTTATCACCACTGGGAGCAGGATCATGGGAGGGAAGGCATATGCCAAAGGAAACCTCCAGGGAACCATAAAGGCGTCCACTGCCAGGGGTCCTTCTCTGGGGTCTAAGGAACAAAAATTTTCCACTTTCCGATTGGCTCTTGTTGCGAATAAGTCCACAGTCGGAAGGCCCCACATTTGTACGATTCTGGAGAATATTTGTGTATTTAGGGACCGCTCTCCTTCTTTTACAGAAGTACGGCTGAGGAAATCCGCTGTGATGTTTTCCTTGCCTTTTAGATGAGTAGCCGAAAGAGAGAGACAGTGATCTTCGGCTTTCAGCAGAAGTGCGTTCGCTACCCTCATCAAGTTTCTTGAGCGGGTTCCCCCTTGGTGGTTTATGTAAGCTACCGTGACTTGATTGTCCGAGAGTACACGGACATGCTGGTCCTGAAAATATATAAGGAACTCGTTGAACGCATGCTGCACCGCCAGAAGCTCCTTAACATTTGATGACAACTGTTGCTCACTGCTTGACCAGGTTCCCTGCACTAATTTCCCTTCAAAGTGAGCTCCCCAACCTGTAGCACTTGCATCAGTGGACAAGACTGCAGTTGGACTACATTCCCAGGGAACCCCTTTAGCAAGATTGTCTTGTCATAACAACCAACGAAGGGACCATATGGCACGAGGACCTAGCGTAAACTTACGGTCTAGATGCCCCTCTAAAGCTGCGTTATTGTACAACACATCCCACTGAAAGGCTCTTGAATGCAATTGTGACCAACGAACCGCAGGAAAAGTGGAGGTGAAGGTTCCCAATAGTGACATGGCCTTACGGAGTGACATAGAAGGTTTACGTATACATTGTTCTACCAACTCCCAGATTCTATCAATTTTCTCTTCTGGAAGACAACATAGCTGTTTCCTGGAATCTAATATGACCCCCAGATATTGTTGTACCTTGAGTGGAGATAGTCTAGATTTTTCTAAATTTAGAAACCACCCCAAACTCTTTAAGACCGACATGGTCTCCTGCAGGTGGGTCTCGCATTGAACCAACGAATTCCCCACTATCAGGAGATCATCCAGGTAAGGGATAATTAGAACGTCCCTTTCTCTTATATGGGCCATAACTTCCGCCATTACTTTAGTAAAAACCCGTGGGGCTATAGTTAAACCGAAGGGGAGTGCAGTGTATTGGAAGTGTTTAACCACCCCGTCTATTTCAATGGCCAGCCTCAAGTATTTCTGGTAATCACTATGAATTGGGATATGGTAATACGCATGTTATGCACACGCCCGGGCTGAGCGGCGTGTGCGTGTGATAGTAGTGATTCCACTGGACCGTGCCGGAGAGTGAATGCCTGGAGGGGCGTGACTAAGTATTCACCCGATCCGACCAGGGTCGCACGACGGCATACGACGCCAGTGCACCAAGGAGGAACCGAGCAGAGGGACCAGGTGCTACTCCAGGACAGACCCCGGACACGGCTGTTGACCCACACAGGGGAATACAGGAACAGGCTGGTAGGCTGGCACACAGACTGGAGGGTATAGGCAGGCACGACTGGTATGCAGGCAGGCGGGTAAAGGCAAGCGCAGCTAGAGTGCAGACAGGGAGGCACTAGCAGGTAGGAACACAGGCGGGATAGGACCCAGTACACACTGGGACTCAGGAACAGGCAGGTTAGG
Source organism: Phyllobates terribilis (assembly GCF_046119375.1). NCBI lineage: Eukaryota > Metazoa > Chordata > Amphibia > Anura > Dendrobatidae > Phyllobates > Phyllobates terribilis. The sequence continues at coordinate 484,644,260 of NW_027362771.1, forward strand.
CTGGCACAGACTGGTGGATATAAGCAAACACGGCTGGTATGCAGATGGGTGGATACAGGCGAGTATGCAGGCAGGGAGGTACTGGCCGAAAGGACGGGCTGGAGCACAGAAAGGTTAAGACCCAGTACAGACTGGGTCACAGAACCGCAGATGCGGTAGACAACCACAGCAGAGAGGGAACGCCCGAAGCGGTGGGCAAGAACAGAGCAGGACGGGGCTGCAGGAGCAGCGAGCACAAGCAGGGCAGGACAGGACTGCCGGAGCAGCGGGCAGAAGCAGGGCAGGACAGGACTGCCGGAGCAGCGGGCAGAAGCAGGGCAGGACAGGACTGCCGGAGCAGCGGGCAGAAGCAGGGCAGGACAGGACTGCCGGAGCAGCGGGCAGAAGCAGGGCAGGACAGGACTGCCGGAGCAGCGGGCAGAAGCAGGGCAGGACAGGACTGCCGGAGCAGCGGGCAGAAGCGTCAGAGCAGGCTAGGCTGAGTAGGGGGGACAGGGCTCTGTTCACACGGAACAGACAGGAAGGGAAAGGCAGAGCCAGACACCCACAGGGTACTTGCAGTGAAGTAGCGAGTGGACCACAAACTCACAAACGGGAGAACAGAGACAACAAGCAGGAGTTAGGTACGAGTTCAGACTCTGCAGAAAAAGGAAGGGAACGGACATAGAGGAAAAACAGGTAAAGGATAGGAGAGAGTTCAGACTGGAACTGAGTGTACGGAGGAGACCGACACTGCAGCGGGATACAGGAGCGGGTCTGGGAATACGGCCCCCAGAGAGGCAGGATGAACAGGCAAGGAGCGTGTTCAGACAGGACAGACAAGATACAGGAGCGGGTCAAGGGAACCGGCCCCTAGAAGGCAGGAGGAACAGGCTAGGAGCGTGTTCAGACAGGTAAGACAAGATACAGGAACAGGTCTAGGTAATCGGCCCCTAGAAGGCAGGAGGAACAGGCTAGGAGCGTGTTCAGACAGGTCAGACAAGATACAGGAACAGGTCTAGGTAATCGGCCCCTAGAAGGCAGGAGGAACAGGCTAGGAGCGTGTTCAGACAGGCCTGGTAATACAGCCTCCAGGATAGGCAGACAAGAGAACACAGAACGGGACCTGGCACCTTCAGAGTGCAAGCACACACTGAAAGAAACACTTATGCTCAGGCAGGGATAGAAGGGAGCTGCTGAGCTATATACCAAGTGTCAGACAGCAATAGGCTGAGGACGCACAAGTGGTGTGACCCACAGCAGGTACAAAAAGCAGGAAGTGATCGGGCGCCGCCCTTAAGCAGCAGAGACAGACACAAACAGACAGCATGGAGGGAAGCCAGAGAGACACTCTGGACAGGAGATCAAGTGCGCTCTCTTGCACAGTGGGAGATGGACCACCATGCAAGGACGCCGCCAGGTATGTTACAGTACCTCCCCCCTTACGCCCCCTCTTCTTCAGGCCTGCCAGAATCTTCCGCAGGGAATTCGAGGACCAGTCGTTCACTGGGTTGGAGGGGGACAGAGACTTGAGGGTAATCTCTGCTTCGAGGTACATCTTGTCAAGCTCACAGGAAAAAATAGACGGGTTATCAGGTACATAATGAGGAAAAGTCACTGTCTCTTTGTTATCTGGTGGTACCCCGGAGGATTCAGGAAACAACTGGAGGTCCTCCGCCGGGTCAGAAGAGTGCAGAGGCTCAGAGAAAACAACTGCTTCAGAGTACACTAGGTCGGACTCACTGGAGGAAGCAGGCGAGGTATCGGGTACCGAGTATAGGAAAGTCTCTGTCCATTCACCACCAGGTGGCACCCCGAAGGGTTCTGAACACAACTGGAGGTCCTCCACCTGGTCGGAGGGGTGTAGAGACTCGGGAGTAACCTCTGCTTCGGAGTACACTAGGTTGGACTCACTGGACGAAGCGAGCGAGGTATCAGGTACAGAGTATAGGAGAGTCTCTGTCCTTTCACCACCAGGTGGCACCCCAAAGGGTTCTGAACACAACTGGAGGTCCTCCGCCTGGTCGGAGGGGTGTAGAGACTCGGGAGTAACCTCTGCTTCGGAGTACACTAGGTTGGACTCACTGGAGGAAGCAGGCGAGGTATCGGGTACCGAGTATAGGAAAGTCTCTGTCCATTCACCACCAGGTGGCACCCCGAAGGGTTCTGAACACAACTGGAGGTCCTCCGCCTGGTCGGAGGGGTGTAGAGACTCGGGAGTAACCTCTGCTTCGGAGTACACTAGGTTGGACTCACTGGACGAAGCGAGCGAGGTATCAGGTACAGAGTATAGGAGAGTCTCTGTCCTTTCGTTACCAGGTAGCACCCCGAAGGGTTCAGGAGACAACTGGAGATCCTCCGCCTGGTCGGAGGGGTGTAGAGACTCGGAGGTAACTACCACTTTGGGGTACCCATTGTCAGGCTCACAGGACGAAGCGGACAAAGTATTGAGTACCGGGTGTAGAGAAGTCTCTCTCCATTTGTCATCGAGTGGTATCCCGGAGGATTCAGGAGGCAACAGGGGATCCTCCGCCAGGTAGTAGAGGTGCACAGACTCAGAGGTAACCACAGCTTTGGAGCATCCTTGGACATGCACACCGGTTAAAGAGAGAGAAGCATCTGATGCCGGGTGCAGGAAGTTCTCCTGTGTGGAGTCTGGATGGGCAGAAGTCTCTTCGGGCAGGAGAACTGGTGCACTACCCACGCACATTACCCATTGGGGTTTCTCCGGGATACAGGGAGATGAAGCTTCAGTAGGGACTTCTAGGTTGGGGTCAGGAGGTCTCAGGGAGGACAGACCCTGGCGTGACGGCTTGCCTCTACGTCTAGCATGTCTGGACTGCCTCTTGAGGTTGAGAGAAGTATTCCGGAAAGCGTAGTCACCCTGTGAGGATTCTGGGTGGGCAGTAGTCTCATTGGGCTGGAGGACTATTGCGCTACCCACACACATTACCCATCGGGGCTGCTCCGGGATATTGGGAGGTGAAGCTTCAGCAGGAGCCTCCGGGTTAGGATCATCGAAGACCATTAGAAAGGCCACCAGGAAGGCCATTAGGTCCCGGAGGATCGGATCCTGTGTTTCATATAGGGGGTTGATCCATTCCAAGGCATCACCCGCCAGGTAAGACATCATAAAGGCCACTTTAGCCCAATCGGAAGGAAAGTAGAGAGGGTAGGCCTTAAAGTGTAGCATGCATTGCTCCACAAATGCACGACACTGTCTTGGATCCCCATAGTAACGTGGCGGATCCGCAGGAACGAGAGCTGATAGATCCATCTGGACGGTGCGTAATTTCGCCTGGAACTCAGCTAAGAGAAAAAAAATGTATTTATTTATTTTAATGCATATATTCGCTGGAAAACTTCTCAGAGGGCGAAGGCCGTGGGGCTCAACGGGAACCATGGCCTGAGCATGCTGTTATGCACACGCCCGGGCTGAGCGGCGTGTGCGTGTGATAGTAGTGATTCCACTGGACCGTGCCGGAGAGTGAATGCCTGGAGGGGCGTGACTAAGTATTCACCCGATCCGACCAGGGTCGCACGACGGCATACGACGCCAGTGCACCAAGGAGGAACCGAGCAGAGGGACCAGGTGCTACTCCAGGACAGACCCCGGACACGGCTGTTGACCCACACAGGGGAATACAGGAACAGGCTGGTAGGCTGGCACACAGACTGGAGGGTATAGGCAGGCACGACTGGTATGCAGGCAGGCGGGTAAAGGCAAGCGCAGCTAGAGTGCAGACAGGGAGGCACTAGCAGGTAGGAACACAGGCGGGATAGGACCCAGTACACACTGGGACTCAGGAACAGGCAGGTTAGGCTGGCACAGACTGGTGGATATAAGCAAACACGGCTGGTATGCAGATGGGTGGATACAGGCGAGTATGCAGGCAGGGAGGTACTGGCCGAAAGGACGGGCTGGAGCACAGAAAGGTTAAGACCCAGTACAGACTGGGTCACAGAACCGCAGATGCGGTAGACAACCACAGCAGAGAGGGAACGCCCGAAGCGGTGGGCAAGAACAGAGCAGGACGGGGCTGCAGGAGCAGCGAGCACAAGCAGGGCAGGACAGGACTGCCGGAGCAGCGGGCAGAAGCAGGGCAGGACAGGACTGCCGGAGCAGCGGGCAGAAGCAGGGCAGGACAGGACTGCCGGAGCAGCGGGCAGAAGCAGGGCAGGACAGGACTGCCGGAGCAGCGGGCAGAAGCAGGGCAGGACAGGACTGCCGGAGCAGCGGGCAGAAGCGTCAGAGCAGGCTAGGCTGAGTAGGGGGGACAGGGCTCTGTTCACACGGAACAGACAGGAAGGGAAAGGCAGAGCCAGACACCCACAGGGTACTTGCAGTGAAGTAGCGAGTGGACCACAAACTCACAAACGGGAGAACAGAGACAACAAGCAGGAGTTAGGTACGAGTTCAGACTCTGCAGAAAAAGGAAGGGAACGGACATAGAGGAAAAACAGGTAAAGGATAGGAGAGAGTTCAGACTGGAACTGAGTGTACGGAGGAGACCGACACTGCAGCGGGATACAGGAGCGGGTCTGGGAATACGGCCCCCAGAGAGGCAGGATGAACAGGCAAGGAGCGTGTTCAGACAGGACAGACAAGATACAGGAGCGGGTCAAGGGAACCGGCCCCTAGAAGGCAGGAGGAACAGGCTAGGAGCGTGTTCAGACAGGTAAGACAAGATACAGGAACAGGTCTAGGTAATCGGCCCCTAGAAGGCAGGAGGAACAGGCTAGGAGCGTGTTCAGACAGGTCAGACAAGATACAGGAACAGGTCTAGGTAATCGGCCCCTAGAAGGCAGGAGGAACAGGCTAGGAGCGTGTTCAGACAGGCCTGGAAATACAGCCTCCAGGATAGGCAGACAAGAGAACACAGAACGGGACCTGGCACCTTCAGAGTGCAAGCACACACTGAAAGAAACACTTATGCTCAGGCAGGGATAGAAGGGAGCTGCTGAGCTATATACCAAGTGTCAGACAGCAATAGGCTGAGGACGCACAAGGGGTGTGACCCACAGCAGGTACAAAAAGCAGGAAGTGATCGGGCGCCGCCCTTAAGCAGCAGAGACAGACACAAACAGACAGCATGGAGGGAAGCCAGAGAGACACTCTGGACAGGAGATCAAGTGCGCTCTCTTGCACAGTGGGAGATGGACCACCATGCAAGGACGCCGCCAGGTATGTTACAACGCATCTTTGAGATCGAGCACTACCATATAGCAGTGGGGAAAAAGTAACTTTATTATGGATTTTAAAGACTCCATTTTAAAGGTGTGTATTTTAAGGAAATTATTCAGGGATTTCAGATTTATAATTGTCCTGAAACTTCCATCCGGTTTCAGAATCAAGAAGAGCGGGGAGTAGAAACCAAGACCCTTTTCAGTTTCCGGAACCTCAATCAGGACGTGCTTTCTTATTAGGGTTTTTACTTCCGAAACGAGGGCAGCCTGGCGTTCTGGGGAAGAACTGGAGGGAACAACCATGAACCTTTTGTGAGGCAATGCTTTAAATTGAAACTTAAGACCATACTTAATCAGGCTCAAAATCCAATTACTATGAGAAATCTGTTCCCAAGCTGGGACAAAAAATGACAATCTCCCTCCCACCTGGGCTGATTGTGTATCCCCTGGCTTCTGCTCAATTTTTGGAGACGGACCAAAGAGTAGACCTCTACCTTTTCGACCTCTTTCATCAGACTTGTCTTGCTCCCTTCTTCCGGAACGATCTCTTAAAGGAGGGTAGAGGTACTGATGGAAACCCCTTCTTAGGGTCCCCCGCTTTCTCCAATAAGTCGTCCATGGTCTGACCAAAGAGGTATTCCCCTTCACACGGGATTGTACACAGTCTGGACTTAGTCTGTAAATCCCCTGGCCAGCTTTTAATCCACAAGGCTCGCCGAGCCGCATTTGACAGTGCTGCTGACTTTGCTGCCAACCTCACCGAGTCCACAGATGCATCAGCAAGAAAAGCTGCCGCCCCCTGAACCAGTGGAAGGGAAGAAATAATGTCTTTCCTAGAAGTCCCATCCTTCAACTGACTGTCTAGCTGTTCAAGCCACACCATCAGGGCTCTGAACGTACAGGTAGCTGCTACTGTTGGTCTCAGTGCTCCCGCAGCTGTCTCCCATGCCCCTTTCAGGAAAGTATCAGCCCGTCTGTCTAGGGGATCTCTCAATGCACCCATATCATCGAACGGGAGGGAAGTTCTTTTCGCTGCTTTAGTAACAGCAACATCCAGCTTGGGTGCTTTTAACCAGGAGGAACACATAGCATCCTCAAACGGATATTTCCTTTTAAAGAATGGAGGAACACTACCCTTCTTGTCAGGATTTCTCCACTCCTTATCAATGAGGTCTTTCACCCTTGAATTTACTGGAAAGACCCTTCTCTTCTTTAGCCCCAGACCACCAAACATAACATCCTCAGCTGACTTCACTACCCTCGAGTCCACTATCCCCATTGTAGATCGGACGGCTTTTACTAGGGCATCGACCTCCTTCAGGGGGAAGCACTGTCTATCTGGCTCACTGTCAGAGGAAGAGAAGGCGGAGGAGGAAGCGACCGATAGCTCAGAGTCTGAACCCGGCTGGGTTTCTTGAGGAATATGCCCAGACTCTGAACCTTGCAATGCTTTGCCTATTTCTTCCCTTATTAAAGTTCTTAGGCCTAGGGAAAAATCTGGGGTTTCCTCCGATATCATTTTGTTGATACAAAGCTGACATAACCTTTTGCTATATGAATCAGGGAGTGGACAGCTGCATAAGGCACACTCTCTGTGCTTGGACTTCGAGGAACATTTCTTGCTCTAAAAGAAAGTCATAGATAGAAAGAAGGAGGAAACATTAGTAGAACTTTCACGAAGATTCCACTCACCCCACAGAACCTTCGGTACCGTAGAAGCAGAAGAATCAAGCATGCATGGCGAGGAATCACGCCGCACCGGACCGTCCTTCCTGCTCTTAGTGGTACGACCAGACCCTAGCCGGGAATGAAGCTGCGCCACTAGTTGTGAGGGCTCCCCAGAGGGCTGCTCCTGCAGCAGATGTTGTTGCCTAGGTGACAGCTCCTGTGAATCTTCCATAGCTTACAATGTAAGAATGGGCTGGGAAGCACCTCTGTATGTTACTAGACCCTTTATATACTGGCCATACCGGTACCATGTGTGGGTGTGTGCTTCTTTTTTTTTTTTTTTTTTTTTTTTTTTTTTACCCAGGAGGCCGTTACCTGCTCCTTGGTCTTCCTCCCCAGGTCCAGGTGGGATCCAGGTGGGCTACTCGCCGCCAGGTCCTCAATCCCCCGGCGTTCAGCTGCTCGCGCCAAAAAATTCAAACGAGCCCCGCCCCTTCCGGTGACGTCACAGGGCTTCCTGCCCGGCGCACCGGAAGTCGCGTCAGAAGGTCGCGCCCGTCACGTGCGCCGCCGGCACGACCTGGATCTCCTGCAAGCGGTAGCGGGGGGTGGGGGGAGAAGCCCGCTAGCGGCCCCACACCTGGGGGACATCTACCTCCCGTGAAGCGATGTCGTGCCTGCCGCAACGCTCACGGAGGCGCCCCCATGAGCCCTGCCGTGGCGTCTCCAGAGGACCGGGACGGACCGGCTCCAACCACCTGCTGTGGCCCTCTCTGGGACAGGAGTCCATCTTCTGCAGGTAAGCCTGCAAGGTCCCCCATCATGGACAGGAAACCTAAACTGAGGCGGGAAGAGAGGGCCGCCCTTTTTAACCTGTAGGTTTCCTGTCCTTGATGGGCGGATCCTCTCTCTCACGTGGTGCTGTCATGGACGAAGGAATAAAGCATAGTTCAGACTTATCACTGTAACCCGCTCCCATGTCACTGCAGAAGCAGAACCCCAACACCGATCTCAGCAAAGGGGGAAGTGGGAGGAAAATGGAGGTCAGCAGAAAGGGCAACTTTGGGTGCCAATTGCATAGTCACGTTCAGTGCTAGAGTGGAGGGTCACTTTAAATGTTACGCTTCATTAATGTGTATCTTATAACATGTTAGGTTATTAACCTTATCTAGTGTCGTTACTGCTTGGAAACAACTCCCAAAGCTGCGCAGCACAGCACATGACAGATCATTACTGACTCAGCTAATGTCCACCACTTCTTCTCTTTTTTAACAAGCACAGTTTCACGGGTCCTGCTTGTAGAATAAGTTACCCTTACAATGACAATGTGAAGAATTACAGCATGGACTAAGTTTGGGTCACAGTCACATATCACCGCAAACATGGGCCAAGGGGGAAAATCAGAACGACAGAAATCAAGGTCAACACTTGAGTGTAACGCAGTCTTAATGATATAAATGCACAGCAATACAATTCTGAAAACCTCTGGGATTCCTCACACAATAACCTTCATGGTGAAGTCTCTTGTTTTCTTATCAATTGATCTACAGGGAACAATTGTTTAAAGGAAATGTTCCCCTTCAGGCTCTGATTTACAATGGCTGTATGTGCTAATGCACCAGGGTTCATCTGTAATTAACCCTTCTCATTCAGAGGCTATAATATTTATGACCCTGAGTCAAGCATCTACATATCTGCCAACTTCTCTCTTGGAATGCTTGGCAGTGAATAACGCTGGCAGTATAAAGGCGGTGATTATTATCAGCATTAATGCGATCAGCCTTTATGGCTAGAACTGTTTGCACATTGCTAAAAGAGTATTAGGATCAGGAAGTGACACAAATAAAGTGGCCATTGACATTCGGGCAAAAGCTGTCCTGATCCGAGCGAGGAGTTTATATGAGCAGGTAAAACTCTGTTTAGCCTACGGTATACATTAAATAACTGCTATATAGCCAAGCACATTTCTGGTAAGTGGCTTTCTCTACTGTCTCCCCTATAAATTTTCAAGCAAGGATTAAGCAGAATACGGACACCTGTGGGATTGTCCACCAGGGCAACCAAGGATCCAGCTGGGTCTCCCCAAGCTCTAATAAAGCTGGGGCTACATGGCGATATGTGTTGCACTACAGCAGATCTATGAAAAAAAATAGAGAAGACTATTTTACAGCTCTGATTTTGCTGTAAATAAATCAGCCAAGTCTATGGCAAGTGAGTCACATGCAAACAGCGACAAAAAACCCAACTCATTTGGAAATATTTGTGATGAGGTTACAATGCGACACCATAGGAAATCATTAGATGTGATGTAATGCAACACTGCAATGTCAGTGTTGTGTGACACATGTCACTATGTAACCCTAGCCTTGGTGTGGGCAGAAATAATACTAATATTCCTGGCAGAGGAGGGTGGTCTATGTGGGCAATAGCTACTCCTCTGTCTACTACATCCTCCAAGGCCAACATTATACTACACCAAATAAATGTCACAGAACGACAGGGCCAAAGTCACAACATCAACATCACAGGAAATAGAAGATTTTTATGAATTTGTTCCTAGGGGCAGATTAACTAATCGAGTCTAATAGTTAGACAGTGTAAACTTATACCAGTCTTAAAATGCACCAAATTTATCACAGTGGCTTGTGCTGGATGATAAATCTGGTGCTTCTGGTTTTACACATGTCAACCGTGGCCGATAAATGACAATCGGTTCCATGTGAGCTAATTGCCGGTCATTTATTGGCCTGTATAGACTGGCTTACCCGAATTCTATGTGCACCGAATGATTGCTAATACCATCGCTCTGTGCACATAGGATATCATTATTCTCTGTAGCACATCTCTTGTTTACACTAAAAAATCTGCGGTCGTGAACAATGAGTTTTAAAGGGAACCGGTGACATAATTCTTGCTTCCCACACTGCGGCCAGCATGGATCGCAGCCTGGCTGCACGATTTTAGCCCAGTAGATCATTCACTAAACTTTAAAGATCCGGTTGGGGACCAGACTAGTCCAGTGCCACCGTGGGCCATCTCGTCTCAGGAACCACAGCAGGTGATTGACAGGTTTCTCCGTTTGTACACGTAAGGGAAATACCTGTCAATCATCTGCAGTGGCTGAGGAAGAGCTGGCCGATGGCAGTGATGATCTAGTCTTGTTTCTGGCTATATTTTCTTTGAAACCCAGGAGTATTTCAGAGATTAATATACCTGCCTGCAATCAAGCAGCCAGGCTGATATTCATGCTGTCTACAGTATGGACAGCATGAATCGCCTGTCAGGTTACCCTTAAGCCAGCTAAAATCATCTCACCCAACGAAAGAGGTAAGTAGTAGTCTGTTACACAGCCTGATAGCGGGCAATGAGTGTTCCTAGGAATGCTCGTTCCCCAATTACCCAATTGCTTAAACTACCTATTAGTTGGCTTACATTTAGACCACCTTTTTAAGCAAAAAAAGCTGGAGCACGTCTTTAGCAAATCTGATGTATTTTACAAACACACTTCATTACACCCACTTTTATGAACACTTTCTAAAAGTGTCTTGTGAATTGCAAATTGTCTTTTCAGAGAGGAAGAGGACTAGAACTCTAGTGCCACCTATAGGAAGTAGCAATCCTAAAAGTCAATATCGACCCCTTAACAAGCCTTGTCACATCACTTAAGATAAAAGCCAGAACCAGAAACTCAATTTTCAGACAGTGTTTTGGGGTACTACCCCTCTTCAGTGCAAAGTGTGAGTTCTGGTTTGGCTGGGTGAATAAACTAAAACCCATAACAAATGTTGTACATCATGTACACCAGACCAGGCGCATTTCTGTTAATAGATGCGCAGCCGAGTACGTGCTTTTGAGACAACAGTAAGACCAGTAATTTGTGGCAAGAACAAGATAAGATCCCATCAGAGCAAAAGGGGGGATTGCTTTTCTAAGTATTTCTCCGTTTTTGTGACACATGATCCAATGGTATTCTTGGTGCATAGATTAAAAAAATGAAATATCCATTGAAGTAGGTGTCTTGTCTACACATTTTACTAAATATGTCATAGACCTATCAAATTACTGAGATTTTTTGCACAAAGCCTTGCTTCTATGATAGTAGTAACACATTTTCTACAAGATTGGCTGTTCGGGGACGTGCACAGACACAGGCTCATGTAAGAGGTTGCCATAATCTGTCAGCGGCAGCCGTTTTGGAAATAATACAACAAAATAGTGAGTAATATCTCCCCCATCTGTTTGTTTCTTCTGAAATCTCGTAACATATGAATCTATCATTTAGGCGTGAAAACTATCAATTTATGGCAGAGCCTGCTGTATAATTCTCGATACAACGGAGGTATATTTATGCACGGTATTTAGGAGGATTTCTATATATAAAATACGTTGTGGCTATATACATAAACACAGATTTGACTGTGGAAACATTGTGCATCTGCACTTATACTGCACATATCACATAGAGAATTGCCATGAAATTAAAGGGCCTCTCAGTCCAGGTGTATTTTCAGAATAAGCCATCATCTATGCACTTGAGTAATAAGGGTAGAAACAGACATGGCAGCTACCAGGTGGTCAAGACCCAGCCCAGACCCTCACAGGAACAAGTATCTTAAGTCATTAGTCTTAGAAAAAGCATGACAGAAGGAGCACAAATCATCATAGAAGAGATCGAAATTATAAAAATAATCTGACCTTTGCAACACAGAAATGTACATGTTGGAAACAGTAACGTCGATCTGAACTCTGACCAATTTATCTCCTCCACGTAAATGATGTGCCCCCTGGGCCGTGGGGTACTTGGCAGCCGGGCCGGTCGATGCTAGGGGATGTCACAGTGCCAGCAGTGACCCAGTCCGTGACCCAGGGCGGTCAATAAAAGGGGAATAAAAATAAAAGGAATAAAGTTTTTATATATAATGTTCGTGACGCCACCTGTGGTATGCGGCTATACGGGGCCACCGCTGCGGTGCAGATCCTCTGGAGCTGATGGTGACACAGCAGAGTTGGTTCAGCTCTCCACAGGCAGAGCTAAGCTCCAGGGCAGGATATAGTGATTCTATAGGGTAGATGTTGCTGGTGCTGTGTGGTGCAGGGCTGGTGATGGCGCAGCAATAATTCCAGGACATAGTGGGGTGCAGTCTTCAAGGCTTATTCACAGTTGTTCAAGACTCCAGGTTACCAGCGCCAGTGTGTAACCTCCCACGTCATCCTGCGTTCACCTCAGATAATTCAGGAGTACTTAATAGGACCCGTTCTGTGTGCCTTCCTTGGTCGTCTTCCTGCGCTGGCTCTCACCCTCCTGCCCTGCGCCTCACAACCAGTGTCCCAAGCCAGTAGCCTCGGATCTCGGCGGGCGACGTGCAGCCCCCTGAATCCTATGCCGCCACCTTTTCGGCGATATAATTGTGGTTTTGGGCAGCTGCACCTTGAAAGTACAGCAGCATCCAGTTTTCTAGCGGAGCCTTGTTGTTCTCCACTAGTTAGGGGCCAGTCCCCTCTGCGGCCTGATCCCTCCACGTCCTTGTAGATTCGGGCGCACGGGTGGCTTTCTGCACTTCCCATGCCCCTGGGATCCCCGCTGTTCCTCTTGGAGCCTTCCCTCTGCTCCCGTCCTCTCTCTCAGTCTGTTCTCCTGGGCCTCCCAGACTAGGCCCGCTCCTTCCTCCTCTCCTCCTGAGCAGAGCTCCCACAGAGCTCCTGCTCCCAACTCTCTCTCCTCAGACTTCTCTCTCTCCTCCAAGATGGTTCCCTTTTTATACTCCATCTGAAGGTGCTCCATTGTACTACTTCCTCCACCCACACCCACTACATGGTTCCCCCTCTCTTGGTTCCCCCCACTTCGAACCAGGGACAGGGCTCAGCATTAAGCCAGTGCATCTTGCCCCGCCTGCTGGTCTGGAATGATGTAGTGTTGGATGCAGATGGGTGGGTCCCGGGTAGTACTCCCTCCTTACCTGAGAGTGAGGTACCACACCTCTGGGTGAGATGCAGTACCTCTGTGGCGACTGAACCAGCAGGGACGTCACATAAAAAAGTTCTTACACATGCCTACAGAACTATTGCATTTAGATAGGCCAATGACCGTCTTTGAAACATTGGCAGGATTGTTCCTGACCATCAGCCCATCTAAGTAAGCCAGCGATAACCCAATGAACTAGCAAAATGCTCGTTTGTTGGATATGATGAGTTTTATGCCAGCAAAACCATCATTCTCAGCCATACATCTTCCTGGGTAAATAGGTGATGTGCTGCTGATAACATGATATTCTATATGTAGAAGGATGACATTAATGATTGTCCTATGTATGGAGAATGTTTGCCAGTCTGCGTAAATAGTTCGGTGAACGACCACTGATTGACTTTTCTTTTGACGGCCTGGATCGGCTCATTTAAAAGGGCCATTAGGATGATGATGATGAAGGGATTAATTCAACCTAAATGTGTAGTCTGAAGTGGTTAATTGTACCCTAAAATGCCTAGTTTGTACAATTAAGGTATCTTCACCACAAGATGCATGCCTTAAGACTCTTCTTTTTTCCACTGGGCAGTATTTCCTAAACTGCAACTTTTCGGTTCTTACTTCAGGTGGAGTAAGATGAGATGTGAGACGGGCAAGAAACATTTTATTACAGCCATAATACCAATGTACATTGGCTTGGTAAGTCTCCTCGTATGCTTTTATAACAGTCCACAATTTACAGTGGTAGTACTGTAGTTATGGCTATATCGGGGGGCATAGTTAGTAGGGACCAAGCTCTACTCATTGTTCTGCTAAGGCATACATGTCAAACTCCAGCCTGTGGGTCAAATCTGGCCCACAGGGTGGTTTTATTTGGCCCCTGACACCAGAACCACCACCCCTATATGGGTCCATTATGTGAGGCCCATTATTCTGTATGGAGGACTATGTGAGGCCCATTATTCTGTATGGAGGACTATGTGAGGCTCATTATTCTGTATGGAGGACTTTGTAAGGCCCATTATTCTGTATGGAGGACTTTGTGAGGCCCATTATTTTGTATGGAGGACTGTGTGAAGCCCATTATTCTGTAGGGAGGACTTTGTGAGGCCCATTATGCTGTATACTGGTTGGCCCACGACTTTGCCAAAGTTTTTCATTTTGGCCCTCTGTGTGTTTGAGTTTGACAGCCCTGTGCTAAGGCCTCATGCAGAAGGGCATATTACATCCATGTTTAACTCTTACTTGCCTGGAATGTCTGGGAGGTTACCAGAAAAAGAGGGACATCTCCTGGACTCCCAGAAAAGTTGGCAAATATTCCAAGTGCCATCAAATGCTCCAAAACTGACAGAAAATCAGTGCTTTTGGAAGGTGTCTTCTGTCTTATGGTAGGATGCCTTGTCATGAGCTGGAGCTTCGGCTTCCAATTGCAAATTCGGGGGTCAAGAATCAAGTTCTGAGGGCATAGCTTGTAAAAAGGGGGTGCAATAACACTTAAAACAATTTGGCTATATGCTGCACACAGAATGTTCCCAGCAAGTCAGGTATTCTTGTAACCCACAGCACATACTTTTCTTGAGCACGAAAAAATATATACCCCCAAAGAGAACAGTAATTGATATTTTATCCATTACAAAGTTATACCTACTGGTAATTAAAAAACAACAAACACAGCGGCTTCAATATGTGTTGTTCTTAGAAGAACGGTTGTACTAGGACTTTTTGCTGTATGTCATCTTCCAAATGAACAATATAGATGGCGTGAGCTTAACCCGCCCCAAGCTTGGCTGCAGTGATACACTACATGACAGCTGTGCGGGCAGATGATCCTGATGACTCTCAGGATCTCAGCAGCTTGGGAAGCTGCCACTTTCAGCACAGGCAGACATAGTAATTATAACCCATGTGCTGGTGCAGAAGGCCTGCTTATTAATCTGTCAGGTCTGAGAGTGCAAGTGAGAAGACATGTACATGTTTCCATGGAGACGTGACCTAAACATCACACAGGTATTCTGCCATCAGTTCAAGTGTATGGAGAGAACGCTGAGCATTCATTTATAGACAAGGGAACAATTAATAAATGCCTACAAATACGTGGCCACTTATACTGTGATAAAGTCTGCTATCTTATCTATAAGTCTCAATAATTTCTTCACAGATTCCTGATCTTTGCAGATCTACACACCCAGACAATCTCCCGGATGACGAGCCGTTCTGCAGTCTGTTTAGCCAGGCCGACCACAATTAATATATAAACAGTTCAAACAGTAATAGATCATTTCAGGAGCACAGACCGTCATTGTTCTGGGCAGCACATGTTCTGACTACACAGGGCGATGTGCTGCCGAGAATGACTATCTTTTATGCAAAGCAAAAGATCATTTCACCAGACGAACAACCATTTTGCTCGTTATTCGGTTAATGGAAGCCTATTTACGCTGCACGACAGGGGCGGACCTACCTCCGGTGCAGCTGCATCGGGGCCCAGCGGTGCAGGGGGGCCCTTGCCGGGCTGCTAATATTGAGGGCAATCTGGCCGGCTTCTCGGAGCCCAAAGCTCCAGGGGGCCCATGACCAGAATGCCCTCATGTGCGGCGGGCAGGGAGCGATCCTTGCAGCTCCGCTGATGACAAGGAGGAAAATTGCAGTGGAGCTGCAGAGATAGGTCCTCTGCTTCCTGCCCGGTGCTTCCTCTCTGACACAGGCCCGCGGAGCATGAGGACGTCATCAAGCAGCGCGGGCCTGTGTCAGGGAGAAAGTTACCGGCAACAAGGAGGATGCTGCGGGAGCGTGCTGAGAGGCAAGTTGTGTTTTTTTTTTGTACTGATACACTGGGGAGAGGAACAGGAGAATGAGGGAAGGTGAGGGAGAGCAATTATGGGGAGAGCAGTGATGGGCAGAGCAGTGATGAGCAGAGCAGTTCTGGGCAGAGCAATGATGGGCAGAACAATCATGGGGATGGGGAGAACAATGATGAGGATGCTGGGGATGGGGAGAGCAATGATGGGGCTGGGTAGAGCAATGACGGGGATTGCTGGAAGAGAGCAATAATGGGGGTGCAGTACTGGGAGAGAGCAATGACGGGGGTGCTGGGAGAGAGCAATAATGGGGGTGCAGTACTGGGAGAGAGCAATGACGGGGGTGCTGTGAGAGAGCAATGATGGGGGTGCTGGGAGAGAGTGTGACGCCCAGCTGTGCTTGGCATCACAGATCCTAGAAGGGTGTATTGAAGGATTCCTCCACAAGAGGCCCCCATAGCCATTCACACATCTCCACCTTCCATCTCAGACCACCAGAGGGAGCCCGTTAGGGATATATAAGGGAAGGTGGGGCCAGGCAGCAGTTAGTCTAAGTGAGTTGGAGTCAGAGTCTGGTGCAGTCTGGTCTAGACTGGAGTCGACAGAAAGCAAATGTGTTGAGAGAGTTCCTGCAGTAGAAGCCTGAGAGAGGTTAGTCTGCGGTGCAGCACAGTCCAGACTCAATTGTAGCTCAGAGCAGTGAGCTTCAGGTGTGCCGGCGCCATAAGATCGGTGAAGCGCGGCAAGCTGCTGTTAGTGTGAGGAGCCTAGTGAGGGCCCGAGTAGGCCGAAGGCGAGAGGAGAGTTAGTAATAGGGGGCAGAGGAGCTTAATTGGCTCACCCCGAATCAGTTACCGGACACCGGGTCCGAAGCTTACCGGGATCTCCACGACCCAGTAAGATAAACCGGAATCCCTGGAGAACTACAGGTCCCAGGATCGCTAAAGTGCTGATACGTAACAGAGCCAGGAGACACATAGGCCCCGTAAGTCGGGAGCGTGCACTCCAAGGAAAGGCCCTACCACAAGGTCAGCCAGCGCAGGACAGAGATAAAGTTAGGCCTAGCTCCAGGCAGGTCAGAAACTTACCACGCAGAGGCAAGAAACAGGAGGCCTAACACCTGCTCTTTGGGGAGGATCCTGATATGCACCCTTCACCCTACAGTGCCCCGGGATGTGCCTGAATTTCCATCAGTAAAGGTACTGAAGTGACTATCGTGTCCATCCCCGTTCTTGCTCTGACCAGGCCAAATCTCTCCATCCTGCATTCCCCGTCCATACACTGCCCTGAGGCCTAGCTCCACCTGTGGGGAGCAATTCCACCCAGCTGCCTTATCACCGGCGTCAGTGGACTGCGCAGCGCTGGTGAATCTCACCAGAAACAACAGATGGCGTCACGAACTCTTTTATAAACTTAACATCTATCAACGCCTTTTTAAGGAGTGATCCAGGGTACGGGCCCGGGAGCCGACCACCGCGACTTCCCTAAGGTAAAGGCCCGGGTACCGAGTCATCCCCATTCCCCTGGGCGAGTCATCTCCAACCTGGCGTCACGAACAGGATTGCGTGCCCGCTGCAGCGACGGAGTGTTGTGCCCATTGCCACCGGGTATTGTGCGCCTTTATTCTGAACTGTGTACGTAAAGTTGTGGTGAAGGTTGCCGCCATTGTTGGGCCGCTGAGCAAGAAGAAGGGCGTAACCGCGGGAAAATTAGGGGCGTACCTGCAAAAGAGCGCGAAGCTTCGGACACGCCCTCCATGCCTTGACGTTAAACCAGGAAGCGCCTGGTCCTGTACGGAGCGTCGCTGAACGCTCTGACGTAGGACGCAAGCAACGCAAGGTCCTGAAGACAACCGTCACCTGCGGAGCTGCGGCCTACCGGAAGAAAAGCCAGAAGGTAGGCCACGGTTAACTAGGGGGGCGCCAAGATGTCCAATGAACAGCAGAACGCCGACCTGCCGGTCAATGTCCCTGAGGTTCAACCCGCGCCCGATGATGAGCAGGCCGAGGCCGCCACTCCGGCAGCAGCGCCTGTAACACCCGTTATCCCTATGACTTTACCGTACATCCCTGGAGCAAAGTGGCTCCCCCAGTACAACGGCAAACCAGATACCCTGTCTGGATTCAAACGGAAGATATGTGGTATCTTAGACATGTACTCTATGACCGGCAAACAAAGAGCCGCCATTGTATTGGGACAACTGACCGGTGCTGCGGAACGGGAAGTGGAAACATGGTCAGCCGCAGACCAGGAATCAGTGTCCGCAATATTCCAAAAACTACAGACTGTATTTGAGGACCTTACTGAGGCGGACCTCCGGATGAGGTTCTACAGCTGTTCCCAACAACCAGAGGACAATGTCCGGGACTACGCCTGGCGTCTACAGGGGGCCCTGCGGGCTCTGAACCAGGTTAGTCCAGCCAGCGTTGAGAATGAAAACAAAATGCTGAAGGAACAGTTTGTCCGGGGACTGAGGTCTCCAGAGGAGAGCAGGACTGTGCGTTGGTGGTCCCTGGATCATCCAGATGCCACCTTTGACAACCTCAAGGACATGGCTATAAAAGGACTGCAGCCCCTGGAAACAAATGCCATCCAACGTTACCAGGGTGGGGCTACCCCAGTACCTGCAACACCCACCTTTTCCCCAGTGACCGCTGAAGCAAAAGTCCCAGCAACGCCCCCTAAAGAACCGGACAGTTTACGCTCAGAGGTGCGTCAGTTGAGCAAAACCCTGACCACTGTACTGAGTGCTCTGCAGCTGCGGCCGGAGCCTGAGGAAGGAGGGAAGATCCTGTTAGCCGATAGCTCTGAGGATGTCCCCTGGATGCGTAGGAGGAGGAGGCCAACACCACCCTCGCCGAGGACCAGTGACCAGCGCCGTCCACCGAAGGACCCAGCCTGCTACCGCTGCCGCAAGACTGGACACATCGCCCAGAATTGTCCTTTAAACGAGAAAACCCTGGGTCCGAGGGCCGACACCCAGGAGTAAACTCACCAGGCCCATCAGACTGGTACAACAGGTTCGTCGGAGGAAGACCTTTCCTGTCCATTGTATTGGATGGGATCCCGACGCATGCCCTGCTGGACACAGGATCTCAGGTAACCATCATGCCTGACGTCCTCTACAAGAGGTTCTGGTCCATGGACGATCTACGTCCGCCAGCTCCAAATTTGTCTGTATACGCCTCAAATGGACTCCCCCTTAACCTATTCGGCAGGGCCGGCGTCAGCACCCGGCGCACCCGGGCAAATGCCGGGGCCCTGAGAAGGCAGAGGGGCCCACTGGCAGTCGCGCACCCCGCTGGGCTATGGGCGGAGGAGAGCGGTGTCAGCGCCCGCCCTTCTCCGCCGCTTGCTCAGGGCCCCGGCAGCCCGATACTTACCTCTCCCCGTGCCTCCGCAGATCAGCTGTCTTCCTGCTCTGCGCTCCCTGTGACGCCTCAGGTCAGAGGGCGCGGTGACGTCTTTACACCGCGCCCTCCCCTGAGCCGTCACAGGGAGCGCTGAGCGGGAAGATACCGACAACGCTGGAGTTCGGAGCCGAGCAGCGAGCGGCGGGCAGCAGGCAGCGGGCAGCAGGTAGCAGGTAGCAGGTGAGGAGAAGGGAGGTGAGTATTTGATTTTTTTTTTTTTTAATGTATGGAGGCATGGGGCATTATAAAGAGGGGAGGGGGGGCATCCTGCATGGGGCATTATAAAGAGGAGGGGTGACAGCCTGCATGGGGCATTATAAAGAGGGGGGGATTCCTGCTTGGGGCATTATAATGAGGAGGGGTGACAGCCTGCATGGGGCATTATAAGGTGGGGACCAGCCTGCATGGGGCATTATAAGGTGGGGAACAGCCTGCACGGGGCATTATAAAGAGAGGGGGGGACATCCTGCATGGGGCATTATAAAGAGGAGGGGTGACAGCCTGCATGGGGCATTATAAGGTGGGGAACAGCCTGCATGGGGCATTATAAAGAGGGGGGGATTCCTGCTTGGGGCATTATAATGAGGAGGGGTGACAGCCTGCATGGGGCATTATAAGGTGGGGACAAGCCTGCATGGGGCATTATAAGGTGGGGAACAGCCTGCACGGGGCATTATAAAGAGAGGGGGGGACATCCTGCATGGGGCATTATAAAGAGGAGGGGTGACAGCCTGCATGGGGCAGTATAAAGAGGAGGGGTGACAGCCTGCATGGGGCAGTATAAAGAGGAGGGGTGACAGCCTGCATGGGGCATTATAAAGAGGAGGGATGACAGCCTGCATGGGGCAGTATAAAGAGGAGGGGTGACAGCCTGCATGGGGCATTATAAGGTGGGGAACAGCCTGCATGGGGCATTATAAAGAGGGGGGGATTCCTGCTTGGGGCATTATAATGAGGAGGGGTGACAGCCTGCATGGGGAATTATAAGGTGGGGACCAGCCTGCATGGGGCATTATAAGGTGGGGAACAGCCTGCACGGGGCATTATAAAGAGAGGGGGGGACATCCTGCATGGGGCATTATAAAGAGGAGGGGTGACAGCCTGCATGGGGCATTATAAAGAGGAGGGGTGACAGCCTGCATGGGGCAGTATAAAGAGGAGGGGTGACAGCCTGCATGGGGCATTATAAAGAGGAGGGGTGACAGCCTGCATGGGGCAGTATAAAGAGGAGGGGTGACAGCCTGCATGGGGCATTATAAGGTGGGGAACAGCCTGCATGGGGCATTATAAAGAGGGGGGGATTCCTGCTTGGGGCATTATAATGAGGAGGGGTGACAGCCTGCATGGGGCATTATAAGGTGGGGACCAGCCTGCATGGGGCATTATAAGGTGGGGAACAGCCTGCACGGGGCATTATAAAGAGAGGGGGGGACATCCTGCATGGGGCATTATAAAGAGGAGGGGTGACAGCCTGCATAGGGCATTATAAAGAGGGGGGGGCAGCCTGTATGGGGCATTATGTGGGGGGTAACAGCCTGCATGGAGCATTAAAAGGGGGGGGCCTGTATGGGGCATTATGTGGGGGGGAACAGCCTGCATGGAGCATTATAAGGGGGGGGGCAGCCTGTATGGGGCATTATGTGGGGGGTAACAGCCTGCATGGAGCATTAAAAGGGGGGGCCTGTATGGGGCATTATGTGGGGGGGAACAGCCTGCATGGAGCATTATAAGGGGGGGGCAGCCTGTATGGGGCATTATGTGGGGGGTAACAGCCTGCATGGAGCATTAAAAGGGAGGGGCCTGTATGGGGCATTATGTGGGGGGTAACAGCCTGCATGGAGCATTATGTGGGGGGTAACAGCCTGCATGCAGCATTATATGGGGACCGGTATCCTGTATGGAGCGTTATATGGGGGCCAGTATCCTGTATGGAGCGTTATATGGGGGCCAGTATTCTGTATGGAGCCTTATATGGGGGCCAGTATTCCGTATGGAGCCTTATATGGAAGCCAGTATTCCGTATGGAGCCTTATATGGGGGCCAGTATTCCATATGGGGGCCAGTATTCCATATGGAGCCTTATATGGGGGACAGTATTCCGTATGGAGCCTTATATGGGGGCCAGTATTCCTTATGGAGCCTT
The DNA here is from genome assembly GCF_046119375.1 of Phyllobates terribilis. Classification (NCBI taxonomy): domain Eukaryota; kingdom Metazoa; phylum Chordata; class Amphibia; order Anura; family Dendrobatidae; genus Phyllobates; species Phyllobates terribilis. The sequence continues at coordinate 484,665,410 of NW_027362771.1, forward strand.
ATATGGGGGCCAGTATTCCATATGGAGCCTTATATGGGGGCCAGTATTCCGCATGGAGCCTTATATGGGGGTCAGTATTCCGCATGGAGCCTTATATGGGGGTCAGTATTCCGCATGGAGCCTTATATGGGGGTCAGTATTCCGCATGGAGCCTTATATGGGGGTCAGTATTCCGTATGGGGCCTTATATGGGGGCCAGTATGCCGTATGGGGTCTTATATGGGGGCCAGTATTCCGTATGGGGTCTTATATGGGGGCCAGTATTCCGTATGGGGTCTTATATGGGGGCCAGTATTCCGTATGGGGTCTTATATGGGGGCCAGTATTCCGTATGGGGTCTTATATGGGGGCCAGTATTCCGTATGGGGCCTTATATGGGGGCCAGTATTCCGTATGGGGTCTTATATGGGGGCCAGTATTCCGTATGGGGTCTTATATGGGGGCCAGTATTCCGTATGGGGCCTTATATGGGGGCCAGTATTCCGTATGAAGCGTTATATGGGGGCCAGTATTCCGTATGGGCGTTATATGGGGACCAGTATTCCGTATGGAGCCTTATATGGGGGCCACTATTCTGTGTGGAGCGATTCACCGGTTTCTGAGCTATTGTGGAATTTACAATAGATATCACTCATGAAGTGAAATCTTTGCATTGTACTATATATATATATTTCTCCGCCGTATCTCTGCATCATGAATCGTGGTATGTGTTAAAGGGGCCCACTGAGACTCTTTCGCCCGGGGCCCAGAAAAAACTGGAGCCGGCCCTGCTATTCGGGGTTAAGAATGTGACTGTAAAGGTGGGGAGAGTGGAGCTGAAGGACCAGGGACTAATTGTAGTAGAGACTAATCCTGATGACGCTAACCCATATATGGTACTTGGCACTAACATTGTTGGTAACTGTTTGGGAGAGGTTGTGTTCTTACTCCAACAGATCGCCGACACTGCCAGACCAAGACAGAGGAGGGCACTGCAAAGGGAGATCCGAGTCCTGATGTATCAACAGCAAGAAAGGTTAACAGATGGTGAAATCGGTAACGTGCGGGTAACAGACCCAATACCCATTGTCGTCCCCCCAATGAGTGAAATGCTCATCTGGTGTAGAAATGCTATAGGTCTTAGAGGACAGAGCTACCAGACGGTAGTAGAACCCCTTTGCTCCAAGCACAGACCCACGCTTTTAACCGCCAGGGGAGTGGTAGATGTACGTAATGGGAGGGTGCCCATCCATCTTCTCAACATAGGGGAAGATCAGGTCAGACTGCCACATTATGCCACTGTTGCCAAATTACATGCGGTCAATAACAACTGCATCCATGAGGCGGAGTCCTTAACCTCACCAGATGAAGTAGAGGATAATGACCCTGCGACCCATGTGGAGGATTGGTGTCAACAGCTCCATGTTGGGACAGACACCACTCCTGCCCATCAAAAACAGGGTGTACACCGGGTGGTTCAAGAATACTCGCAGGTGTTTAGTAAACATCCACTTGACTTCGGGAGGGTTAAGGGGGTTCAACATCATATCCCCACAGGCAACCATTCCCCAATCAAAGAACGTTATAGGCCTATACCCCCAGCTCACTACCAGAAGGCAAAAGAAATGCTGCATGACATGAGGAAGGCAGGAGTGATAAGGGATAGTTGTAGTCCCTGGGCAGCTACCCTAGTGCTAGTGAGGAAAAAGGACGGGAGCATGAGAATGTGTGTAGATTACCGTCAAGTAAATCGCATTACACATAAGGATGCATACCCTTTACCACGCATAGAGGAGTCCCTAGCTGCCTTAAAGTCTGCAAATTACTTTTCCACCCTTGACCTCACTAGTGGGTACTGGCAAGTAGCTGTGGCTGAGGAAGATCGGGAGAAGACGGCCTTCACCACCCCGATGGGACTCTGCGAGTTCATCAGTATGCCGTTCGGACTTTGCAATGCCCCGGGAACGTTCCAGAGATTGATGGAGTGCTGCCTGGGACACCGCAACTTCGAGACTGTGTTACTTTACCTGGATGACGTAATTGTGTACTCCAGAACGTACGAGGACAACTTGAAACACCTGGCAGAGGTATTTGAGTCACTGTCCCGGTACGGGATGAAGTTGAAGCCCTCAAAGTGCCACCTGCTCAAGAGAAAGGTACAGTACCTGGGGCACATTGTCAGTCCGGAAGGGGTAGCACCAGACCCGGAGAAAGTCACAGCCATCCAGAAGTGGCCGGAGCCGAAGAGCCTCAAGGAGGTGCGTCAGTTCTTGGGACTAGTAGGGTACTACCGGAGGTTCGTAAAGGACTACACTAAGAAAGCAGCTCCTCTGCAAGACCTCCTGGTAGGGCAGTCCCCCAAAAGCAGTAATCCTCCATTCCACTGGGGTAAGGAGCAAGCCGAGTCGTTTCAGGAGATGAAGGAGATCCTGACAGGTGATGAGATCCTAGCCTACCCTGACTACAGCCAACCGTTCCTGCTGTATACAGATGCCAGCAACGAAGGCCTGGAAGCTGTCTTGAGTCAGAAGCAGAATGGCCAGGAGAAGGTAATCACATACGCAAGCAGGAAGCTCCGCCCGACCGAGAGGAACCCAGAGAACTATAGTAGCTTCAAGTTAGAGTTCCTGGCCTTGGTCTGGGCCATCACTGAAAGGTTCAAGCACTATCTGGCCTCCAGCAAGTTCACTGCCTTTACTGATAACAACCCCTTGACCCATCTTGAAACAGCTAAGTTGGGGGCACTGGAACAACGATGGATGGCTCGGCTGTCAAACTACCAATTTGCAATTAATTACCGGGCGGGCCGCAAGAACGCCAACGCCGATGCTCTGTCTAGGATGCCTCACCAGTCAGACACAGAGGAAGAAGTGGATGACCTGGAAGAGATAGAGCTACCTGCCTTTCATCGGAGTGGGATGGTCCACGAGCAACGAGCCTCCCGGAAGCAGCATGGAAAGACGTTAAACCCCCTGCCTCACCACTGCTGGAAAGAGACCCAGGACAGTGACCCGGTTGTCAGCCGCATCAAACAGCTGATAACCCAAGAAGGTGCCTCCCTGGAGAAGGATGCGTCTCTCCAAGCAAAGCAGCTGTGGAGCGAGAGAAGCCGTCTGTTTATCTACCGTGAGAAGCTGTGCCGGAGGTACGTCAATCCAAGAACTCATGAGATGGTATGGCAGATAGTGGTCCCGAAGACAGACATCCAAATGGTATTAGAAGCTTACCACGATCAGGCGGGGCACTTTGGCTGGAAAAAGCTAGAGACCCTGCTGAAGTGTCGATTCTACTGGGTAGGAATGCGCAGCTCCATTGAGAGGTGGTATCGGGACTGTGGACCCTGTGGCCTAAGAAGGAAAGACTTCAGCAGCCAGAAAGCACCCCTGCAACCCATCAAGACGACTCGACCTCTGGAGATCGTGGCCCTGGATCATGTCAAGCTGTCCCCCAGCAGGTCAGGGTACTCCTATGCTCTGACCATGGTGGATCACTACTCACATTTCCTGGTGGTCGCCTCCCGTCAAAGACTTGATGGCAGAGACAGCAGCAAAGACATTCCAAGCGTACTTCAGCAGACCCCACGGATATCCTGAGCAGGTGCTGACGGACCAAGGCCCGGCCTTTGAGGCTGAATTGTTCAAGGATTTCTGCCATTTGTATGGTTGTAAAAAGATAAGAGCTACACCTTACCACCCACAGACAAACGGTCTCTGTGAGAAGATGAGCAACATCATCATTGACCTGCAAAAGACCATACCACTTGAGGAGAGAAACCAGTGGCCAGACCTACTACCAGACCTAGTGGATCTGTACAATCATATACCAGTCAGTTCCACCAATTGCATTCCGGCATATCTCATGCGGGCAAGGCCAGGAAAACTGCCCATGGACCTGGAGCTTGGTGTTGTTGAGCCTGAAGCTGATATGACCACTGAAGACTGGGACAAGACCAGACAAGAGCAGTACAGAAGGGTACAAGCTTGTGTCAAGGACAGTCTTACTCGGGTGAGAGAAAAGCAGGAAATGCACTACAACAAAAACGCACCCGCAGAACCCTTTACACCTGGTGAAACAGTACTAAAAAGGAAAAGATGCAACCACAAACTTGATGACCAGTGGGAAAAAAAACCCTACACTGTGTTACCGTCAAGGTTTGACAACAAAAAGACTTGTATAATCAGTCGAGATGGAGGAAAAACATCTACAACAGTGTCCAGGGACCACCTAAAATTGTGTCCAGATTTACTGAAACCCCAAGAAAAAGTGCCTCTCACAATATAGGAAGAACCTGAAGAAGCAGTGATACACACTGACCTAGGAGACTTCCCAGCGGATTGGCCTCAAATAGGAGGTGCAATAATCATTCCAGTACTCCAATTCTGTGAACAGCCAGAAAACCCTCCACAGCAAGTTGAACCTGTAAGTGCTGCAGAAGAGCCAGCTCAAGAAGTGTCCCCGGATGAAGGATCCCCGGTAGGAGCAGAGCAAGAGGGCCCAGCCAATGGTAGACTTGCCAGCCCAAGAGAGAGGTTAAGGCAGTTTCACAACATGGTCACACGTAGAACTGGTAGAGTAACTGAGAATATAGACATTGACACCCCACAAGTCACCGCACTACGCAAATCAATACGTAGCACGAGAGGTAAACCCCCTGCTAGGTACACACAGTAGATGATCAAAATTCCTGAAAATGTAGATAGTTACTCCTGGGGTATTGTGTAATAAATTGAAATGTATTGAATTAATTGTGTATTTTTATGCATGCTTATCAAATTGTGTTTTACTTCATTAATTCTTTTATGCATAACTAAAGAACTGCGTGGCTGAGGACTGTGTGCAGCCCAAAAACTGCTATTGTATATAAATTGTGCTCCCTGGAGTGCCCCTTTCAGGTGACCTCAGAAGAAAAACCTGTCTGGAGTGGCTCTTTTGGAGGTCCAACTTGGGATCTTCATGCCCTGCAGCCACCCCAGGGCCTACGTAGAGGGTTTAGGACAGGTCCCTCAAAACCACCAAGTACTCTACCTTGTGAGATGGACATCCTTGCTGGGAACCTCACCAGAAGGGACTTGGATTCTGAGGACACTCTGCATTTGTTATTGTTATGCAACGTTTAAGATTCGTGCCTCCCATAAAGGGAAGATTGTTTTTATATTGCTTATGTTTCCTATTGTTATTGTTTTATTAAATGTACTTCAGCCCGGGAGTGCTGAGCTTAACTAGAGGGGAATGTGACGCCCCGCTGCGCTTGGTATCACAGATCCTAGAAGGGTGTATTGAAGGATTCCTCCACAAGAGGCCCCTATAACCATTCACACATCTCCACCTTCCATCTCAGACCACCAGAGGGAGCCCGTTAGGGATATATAAAGGAAGGTGGGGCCAGGCAGCAGTTAGTGTAAGTGAGTTGGAGTCAGAGTCTGGTGCAGTCTGGTCTAGACTGGAGTCGACAGAAAGCAAACCTGTTGAGAGAGTTCCTGCAGTAGAAGCCTGAGAGAGGTTAGTCTGCGGTGCAGCACAGTCCAGACTCAGTTGTAGCTCAGAGCAGTGAGCTTCAGGTGTGCCGGCGCCATAAGATCGGTGAAGCGCGGCAAGCTGCCGTTAGTGTGAGTAGCCTAGTGAGGGCCCGAGAAGGCCGAAGGCGAGAGGAGAGTTAGTAATAGGGGGCAGAGGAGCTTAATTGGCTCACCCCGAAGCAGTTACCAGACACCGGGTCCGAAGCTTACCGGGATCTCCACGACCCAGTAAGATAAACCGGAATCCCTGGAGAACTACAGGTCCCAGGATCGCTAAAGTGCTGATACGTAACAGAGCCAGGAGACACATAGGCCCCGTAAGTCGGGAGCGTGCACTCCAAGGAAAGGCCCTACCACAAGGTCAGCCAGCGCAGGACAGAGATAAAGTTAGGCCTAGCTCCAGGCAGAAACTTACCATGCAGAGGCAAGAAACAGGAGGCCTAACACCTGCTCTTTGGGGAGGATCCTGATATGCACCCTTCACCCTACAGTGCCCCGGGATGTGCCTGAATTTCCATCAGTAAAGGTACTGAAGTGACTATCGTGTCCGTCCCCGTTCTTGCTCTGACCAGGCCAAATCTCTCCGTCCTGCATTCCCCGTCCATACACTGCCCTGAGACCTAGCTCCACCTGTGGGGAGCTATTCCACGCAGCTGCCTTATCACCAGCCTCAGTGGACTGTGCAGCGCTGGTGAATCTCACCAGAAACCACAGGTGGCGTCACGAACTCTTTTATAAACTTAACACCTATCAACGCCTTTTTAAGGAGTGACCCAGGGTACGGGCCCGGGAGCCGACCACCACGACATCCCTAAGGTAAAGGTCCGGGTACCGAGTCATCCCCATTCCCCTGGGCGAGTCAAGAGCAATGACGGGGGTGCTGGGAGAGAGCAATGACGGGGGTGCTGGGAGAGAGCAATGACGGGGGTGCTGGGAGAGAGCAATGACGGGGGTGCTGGGAGAGAGCAATGACGGGGGTGCTGGGAGACAGCAATGACGGGGGTGCTGGGAGAGAGCAATGATGGGGGTGCTAGGAGAGAGCAATGATGGGGGTGCTGGGAGTCGGAGACAGCAATGATGGGAGTGCTGGGGGAGAGAAATGATGGGGGTGCTGGGAGAGAGCAATGATGGGGGTGCTGGGAGTCAGAGACAGCAATGATGGGGGTGCTGGGAGAGAGCAATGACGGCGGTGCTGGGAGAGAGCAATGACGGCGGTGCTGGGAGAGAGCAATGACGGCGGTGCTGGGAGAGAGCAATGACGGCGGTGCTGGGAGAGAGCAATGACGGCGGTGCTGGGAGTCGGAGAGAGCAATAATGGGGGTTCTGAGAGCAATGACGGGGGTACTGGGAAAGAGCAATGACGGGGATGCTGGGAGAGAGCAATGATGGGGATGCTGGAAAAGAGCAATGACGGGGGTGCTGGGAGAGAGCAATGACGGGGGTGCTGGGAGAGAGCAATGATGGGGGTGCTGGGAGAGAGCAATGGTGGGGGTGCTGGGAGAGAGCAATGGTGGGGGTGCTGAGAGAGAGCAATGATTGGCCGGTAGACATTACAGTTAATGGGAGTCACAGTGCTGCTTATCACTTTATATTTTGATCCGTGGCTAATATTATATTAATAGGGGGGGTACATATCTGTAGTCAGGGGTGCAGTGAGGGGGAGATACATGTATACAATATATGTGACCTTGTTATTTTCTAGGCTGGAGATCATCGTGACAAAACGAGTCGTGGCTAGGAGATGTCGACATGAAGGTCTGACCAGATGGAGAAAAAGCAGCAGAAACCGACTCTGATCGGATGAGACATCAGCGGTAAGTGCCTGGATGTACATATTATTCTATATCTGCACTGTGTGACTTGAAGTGATAATGTTATCTGTAAAATCCCTTAGGCTGCATTCTCACATTTGTGTGAAATGTCTGTGTGCTGCCAGATTTTTTTATGGGATGTCCACGGACTCGTAGAGTCCATTCACACATCCATGAAAATCACGGATCTAAGAATGAGATCTGTGAGGGTCAGAGAATGTCCTGTTCTGATCCAAGTTTGAGGATCAGAATAGGACATGCTCAATGCGTCTGTAAAAGCGGGCAGCACACCGACACTGCACACAGATACAGGAATATAGCCTTATTATGTATACCACAGTCGCTTAGTATATAGTGTACTCACTTATTACGTATAGCGCCATCCTTTCTTACATACCATCCTCTCTAGTTATATATGGTGCCATCTCTTATTATATAGCTTCCTCTGCTGTTATGTACAGTGCTGTCCCTTACATAGCGTATTCTTGTTATTTTTGTCAGTCACAGTGCCCTCTTTTATTACATAGTCGTCTCTTGTTAGAAATAAAATGACTGCTGTTGGAGCAGCCGGTGACCAGAAGATCAGTCCATCAGCTCCTCCATTACAAAAGAAGCTTTCCCATGCTCCATCAGCTGTCATTGCATTATATATCTAACAAGAGAGGACAGTATGTAATAAAGAACAGAGTGCTATAGATAATCCAATATGTAAGGGACAGTGCTGTACATAACAAGAGAGGGCACTGTGTAATAAGGGACGGCAATATACATAATAAATGAGGCTATGTAAGAGGTATATATGTGTGTGTGGCTATATATACATCTGTAGCTTTGTCACCATAAAAGGAGGGGGGCCCAGACACATTTCTTGCACAGGGGCCTCAAGCAGTCAGTGTCCGCCCCGGCTGCATGAGTATCATAAGATCCTAGGAACACTTGCTCCTGATAATTTTGCACTGAAAATGCACCTGTATGAGACACATCTCTGTCCTCAGGACCCCAGCTGTATCATCGTGTTTCCTAAAGGTGAAAAACCACTGGAACTGAGTTACTTAAAGTCCCAGAAAACCCTGAAGCTGACCCGTTACCTACAGAAAAGTACTATGGTTTACAGGCAGCAAACACAAAATTTAAAGGGCACAGACTATAAACAATTCAATATCCCAGACAGCGTAAAATTACACTAATTCAAAATAGTTTCTTGTGCAGCATATTTGCAATAATGAGGCAGAAAGCCTTTAAAAGCCCTAGAAGAAAAGACACCATAAATATAATGTTAGACCGCATAAGGCAATACAGATTCAGTATCCACTCACGACCACAGTCAGGTTTTCTGATCGTCTGTTCAGAGGTCTCATAAAATGGATGCCTCAATTTAAACCATCATGGATCGGTGTCAGCCGCTCCACTATACAAAATAATCCTCCAGCGCTATTTCTATAAGACCAACAGACATCCAATCACAGTGTAAAGCACTAAGGACTGATTTATTAAATGTAATGTAGATAAAACAGCACTTTAAGATAATTTAAAAGTCCTTAAAACAATATGCCTCATGTATCTTGCCCGACCCAGAGTTTCGCCCTTCCGACTTTGTCAAGAGCATGCACATAGCCACCATATATAAAGCAGGAAGCCTCTTTCTCCACAATTTCTCCAAGAGCAGTCAAGGTAAGGAAGGGTCTGATTTATGACTAGATGGTAGAGTAAGATATCAGCAAAACAATTAAACAATCTCTTTTTTGCCATTTCCCAAATGGCCACTCCTTTAGAGAACTTTTTAGTCATTATATGGCCTGTATCCATTCACTAGTATGAACGGTAGTATTCCATTCTATTCTCCATATTTTTCCCAAGTGATTGGGAAAATGGAAGAAGATGAAGTGTGTATTAAAAATGGGTCTCCCGAAGATATGGAAGGTTTGTTGTTATATATGGGATGATATCTTTGGAGACTTCAAGTAACGAAGATGTCTTATTTGTGAGAATACGTTGGATACAAAGATTCAGAAGATGCAAAGAACCTTAAAAATAATTTCACCTAACGAATGAGTTCATTTGTCAAGTGATAATCAGACAAACAGTTTTTGATCATTAGCCAATATAAATAGGCCTTAAGTTACCATATTTTATCACATGCCCTGCTTTTCCACCATAAAGCAATGTCTAACAACCCTTTAAACAAATCTTAATCTGTTGCCTCTAACATCTCCTCAAGTGCCTAGAAATACACTAAGATTGGACCCACCACTATCTTCATCTATGGTAACTAATTTCCACTCTTTGTTCAAGACTTTTCTCATGCTGCTACATTTTTTTAATACCCTCCTCCACATCATAAGACTATCAACCATTACAAATCCTTAAAACACATCCCTTCAAGAAAACCTACTAGGAAACCTAGAAAGTAAACCATATTACTCAATCCCCAATTTCTGCTTCCTCTTTGCCTTACAAATACTGCACCCATAGCACCTTTCATCACCCGCACTGGATGGCTGGTCAACTGAATTGATTCTATGCTATGTACATTATACATACATATTACTTCATATTAATTTTGCTTGTAGATATCAGCTTGTTCAGTAGTGCAACAAATACCCTTATTCCTATTCTATCATTCCTTGTAGATTGCAAGCTTGTGCACAAGGTCTGATTCACAGAATTATAGGGGTAGTCTGATGCAAAAATATATTTTTTTAGGCATGGTGGCTCTTAAAATAAAAAAATGTATGCATACACACCTGCCAGCAGCCCCGTACGTACAGCGCAGGCTGCGTTGGAGCTCTCCACTGGCTCTGGAAGTGGTGTCTCTGTTTGGAAGCCACAGCACCGCTGCAGCCTATGATGGGCTGCAGCAGTCAGGTGACTAGTAGAGTGCGTAATCAGAGAAACATTTGATTGCATCTAGTTATCTGACACAGGGACTGTAATTGCATGGCAGCATTGATATTAGTCTCAGGATCCTAACGGTATGCCATCACTTTCCGAGATGGGAAAATCCCATTAAGGGTATGTGCACACAATGTTTTTTTTCAGGTGGATGAACCCAACAAGTTTTTAAAGAAAAAGACAATTCAGGAATTGTCATCATGTCCTCATGTTCATGTTTTCCTGAAGCGTCTTTTGTAGCGTTTTTTTGTTTTTTTCCTAAACGCTTTTGCAACGTTTATGGCATTTTTATCGTTTCACCAGCCCTTTTGGGGCATCTTTTTTACTGATATTTTCCAGATGTTTTTTTAACTCAAAATATGCCAGCAGTTTTTTGAGGCAAAGGCACTGGCAAAACAAGCCAGTTGTCTTTTGTGCTGTCCCATTGACTTGTAATAAAAATTGAACGTCTTCCAAGCAGAAAACACATGAAGAATAATCAGGTCATTTCTTTTAACCCCTTGGTGTCTTTGAAAACCTGACGCAGGTAAAAGATGCTCAAAAGACTGCATGAACTCTGCGACTGACACAATACCATCAATCACTTAACTGCAAGAAGGAAAAGTGATATTAGAGCTGTAAAATGTGATATTAGAGCAGTATGCGCCACACGCTTCTATAATACAACATTGAGACTAATTTTGATTCTTGCTGATGATCTCCTCAACATGTATATACTCATAGATAATCGCAATCACCAATCTTTACTACATAATTTGATTGGAAAATTTGCAAATAGCCTCGTATGAATGCAGACGCTCATTAGTTGTCAGTTACACCACACCTCTGTACCATGAATCTACAATTACAATTTTTTGCAATATGCAAACATATAATTATGGTTTTTAAAGGTCTGTTGTGAAAGTAACATGACCAAGAAGTTCACCCACTAGAATGGCGCAGGATAACAGACAGAGGTGAATATCAGAGTCACTATGGGGAACTTTTTTTTCGGGAAAACTGCAAATAAAAAGGGTATTGTCAGCAAGGATAGTTATAGAAAAAATAAGGCCCTTTGAAAAAGTTAAAAGTGACGCCCCAAATGGTAACACATTGCACCATCCCATAGAAACATTAGGGTGCATTTACATGCACTGATTTCAGATCGTTAAACTAGCGCAATTGACTATATTGAAGTCAGTCGGCTCTTGTTTATCGGGCTCTTTACACCGCCTGATGAAGAATGATGGGCACAGAATGATCAATAGTAGATCAGTCTGTGCCCATACAGTATCATGTTATCAGCAGCACATCTCCAATTTACACCAGGGATGCGCTAACTAGAACAATGACTTTTATTCCAGCATAAACAATCCAATTAACTGATGAATGAGCATTATTTTGCTCATTCATTGGGTGATTGCTGACATATTTGCACCATTGAACTCTCGTCTGCACTACCGTTGTTTAGAAGGCTATAAGGCTATGTGCACACAATGTGTATTTGAAGCAGAAATTTTCTGTGCGTTTCTGCTTCTCTTTGGCAGGAAAAACGCATACGTTTTTACTTGCGTTTTTTACGCGTTTTTTGAAGCGTTTTTGTACATCAATGAATGCTTTTTGGAGCTAAATAAAGTTATTTGGTGGGACATTGCAACCTTGGATTACCATCAGAACTGGGGTGAGTATATTGGTTAATTTGAATGATTAAAGACTGTGTCTGTTGTATTTCAAATAAATTGCTTACTCTGTGTTTGTGTGTTTATTTAACTCTTTAATTAAGTTTGGTCATGAAAAGGTCTGATTGACACCCTGTCATAACCAAACAAAAGAGCTAGGTGTCAGCTAGTACAATTGACCCAATCATCATTAGCATTTCTATTCACGTAATTTATGCAGCAGCTGTGAGCTGCTATTTTTAGCCTGGGAAGGTGCCATTTGCAAACATGGTCCCTGGCCATTAATAACATCTCACAGCTGGTTCGTTAGCTGCTATGTCCCCCTGATCAGCACTCAGCAGGGCTTTGGACACAGCTTATTTTTGCTGCATCCAAAACGCTGTGTTGTAATGTCGCACTTTTGTTGTCAGTAAATGTGAATCCACCGCATATAATGACACTTCAATTGGTCAAAATCAGCAGCGGAGACTGGCGTGTCCGCTACAGAAATTGACATGCAGGTGAGTTTGGGTACGTGGCCACAACAGGAGCCGCTGCAAGTTTAACGCTGCGTGTTTATACAGCGTCAAACTCGCAGTGTCCAGATGTTACGGTATAGTGGATGTGATCTCTAGAAATCCCATGTCCACTATGCGTGCATCAGAGGCTGCGAATCACCTGTGGACACTGAAATGCACCGCATCTTTAAGGATCGCAGCATGACAAATTCTCTTGCGGAGTCGCCAGTCTCCGCAACAGAAATTTGACCACTAGAAAGTATTGAATGCAGTAAATCCGTAAATCCGCATGTTTCAGTGAACACAAGTGGATTTACCTGCGTTCAATAGAATGCAACGTTTTGCGTTTTGGACGCAGCAAAAAATATGCTTCCAAAGCGCTGCTATGTCCGGATCGTGGGCACAGAGCCGAAAATGAAAAAAAAAAATGGCATGGGCTCCTGCGTCATTTCTATAACCAGCAGAGGGAAAGCTGACCGCTGGGGGCTGATATTAGTAGCCGGGAAAGGGGCCATTAGCCAACAATGTTCCCTGGCTATTAATATCAGCCCACAGCTGTTTGTTTAGCCTTTACTGGCTAGATTACAGGGGGACCCCAGAAAAAAATTGATGTGAGGTTCCCCTATAAAATCTAACCAGCAAAGGCTAAACTAGACAGCTGCAGGCTGATATTAATAGCCATGGAAGGGGCCATGGATACTAGCCCCCTCTGCAGCTATTAATATCACCCCTCAGCAGTCCCAGAAACGGTGCATCCATAAGAAGCACCAAATCTGGTGCTTAGCCTCCGTTCTTCCCACTGCCCTGTAGCGGTGGCGAGTGGGGTTGGGGTTCATGTCAGCCTTGTATTGGTGGTTGACGTTAAGCCCAGGTTAGTAATGGAGGGCGTCTATAAGACGCCCCCATTACTAACCGAGTAGTAAAATGGTCGCCGCTTTTCCAATAAAAGTCCAGAATAAAGTATTTTAATGAAATAAAAAAACACACGGTTCTACAATTTTTTTATTACACGGGTCCACGAAGCCCTCGATCTCCGGAAAAAAACGTAAAATAAAAAACAACCATATTCCTCACCTGTCCGCCATCAACGACGTAGTCCACGCAACGGCACCAAATGTCCCACGATGGTCCGTGTCACTTCTATAACAGTGACATCAGCCATCACTGATGTCACTGCTGTAGAAGACAGCATTGTATACTGACAGGGGTGTAAAATCACCCCCTGTCAGTATACATGTGGTGAGCTTACGATCAGCTGATGGTCACGTGCCCATCAGCTGATCTGTGACGTCAGCGCAGGTCCTGTAAGTACCGTTGGCTGCCAGGAGGAGAAGATCGCCACCGGGGCCACCGGACAGCTGAGTATAGAGGTTTATTTTTTATTTTTAACTTTTTATTTCTTGTTTTTACCGCGTGAGGTAGCCGACTTTGCTGGGGAGACTACTTCTCCTCCCATCCACGCTGCTCCCGCTGTTATCAGCGGGAGCAGCGGTCAGGATGAGAGGAGTTGTAGTCTCCTCTTCATCCCGGGTACCACACGCACCGCGATCACGCTGTATATTCGCGGCCATTGAATTTAATTGAAACGCAGCAAATCCACATTTACCTGCGGGTTTGCTGCTTTCCAATGAAACTCAATGGCCGCGAATTTGAGGCGTGATCAAGCTAGAAATGGCCATGCTGTGTTTTGCAATGCAATGCGAATTCGGCGCGTTAATTAACGCACCATGTGCACAGCACATCCGAATTCACATTGCTACGCATGGCAGACCGATTACCAAGCGTTTTCGCGGCTGGAAAAATGCCGCAAAAACGCTTCAAAAACGCAACATGTGAACTTAATCTAAATGTGGTTGCTACTGTGAGGCAGTGACCGGGATCGTATACGAGGGACGCTATATTTCCCCCAGAATGTGTACACAGACCTATTAAATCCATTGGAGTGCATTGCAGTCACAAACTCACCTGCGGCTGCAATGCAGGAATGAAGGCGAGCATTGACCTGGTCAGGCTATCTGGCTAAGGCAGATTAAGTAAACCCGGCAAGGCCTTCATTTCTTGGGGGAGGCTACACGAAGGCAGTGGGGCGGCCTCCTCTGTCCAACCCGGGTTTTCCAGTGGCTCTTGCCACAGGTCCTTTAAAAACCCTGCACTAAGGGATTCTTCTATGTTGGAACCTGCTAGGAGCATAGCAGGAAAGCTCAGCAGGATTGAGTGTGGCTGAACCCACGCCTGGGAAGGCTCTGCACCTGTCAGGCTCTGAGCGGCCCGGCGCGGCCGTTGCCCACGGCAACCAATGTTTAAGGACTCGTGTTAACCCGGCTGTGAACCGGAGGACTTTTCTGTTTACCCGTGAGTTGCTGAATAAAGCTGTTTATGTTGGACTTGCTTGGGTCACTGCCTCAGTGTGTGAAAACCGCCGCCTTACACTGCACAAACACACTATATGTGACACACATATATCTATATTGTTGCGCTCGCGCCCGGACTGACTGGCGTGAGCGTGGTTAGTGGTCCCACTGGGCCGCGAACCAAGGAGTGCCTGGAGGGGCGTGACTAGGGGCCTCACCAGATCCGACCACGAACACACGGCGGCTTAATCAACTCTGTGGTCTGAGGAGGGACGTGGAAGGTGGCCCAGGTGCTACTCCAGGTCAGACCCCAGTCGCAGCTGTTGACCCACACTGGGGAATGCAGCAACGGGCAGGTTTGGCTCGTATGCAGTCAGGTGGGTACTGGCAGGCCCGGCTGGTATGTGGGCAGGCAGGCACGGCTGATATACAGACGGGCGGGTACTAGCAGGCTCGGTTGGTATACAGACAGACCGGTATTGGCAGGTAGGAAAACAGGCTGGATAGGGACCAGTACAGACTGGGATACAGGAACAGAGCCGCAGGTGCGGAGGACAGGCGGAGCACAGCTGAGCGAAGCAGAGCAAAAGCGGAGCCGCAGGTGCGGAGGACAAGCGGAGCCGCAGGTGCGGAGGACAAGTGGAGCCGCAGGTGCGGAGCTGCAGGTGCGGAGGACAAGCAGAGCAGAGCGGAGCCGCAGGTGCGAAGGACAAGCAGAGCAGAGCGGAGCCGCAGGTGCAGGTGTGGAGGACGAGCGGAGCCGCAGGTGCGGAGGACGAGCGGAGCAGAGCGGAGCCGCATGTGCAGAGGACAAGCGGAGCAAAGCCGCAGGTGCGGAGAACAAGCGGAGCAGAGCAGAGCGGAGCCGCAGGTGTGGAGGAAAAGCGGAGCAGAGCTAAGCGGAACCGCAGGTGCAGAGGACAAAAGGAGCAGAGCAGAGCAGAACCGCAGGCATGGAGGACAAGCGGAGCAGAGCGTAACCGCAGGTGCAGGCAGACAGGACAGGGCTCTGTTCACATGGAACAGACTGGGAAACACAAGAAGACAGCTAGAACACAGGAGGTGGATACGGAGGCAGGGAAACGGGACAAGCAGAACCAGATATACACAAGGTACTTGCAATGAAGTAGCGAATGGACACAAAACTCATAAACAGAAGTACAGAGACAACGAGTTGGAGTTAGGTGCAGGTTCAGACACTGCAGGAAAAGGGAAGAATCGGACATAGAGACAAACAGGTAACGGGCAAGGACACAGTTCAGACAGGAACTGAACCTGGAACAAGATACAGGAACGAGCCAGGTACTCAGCCCCCAGGGTGGTGGAAACAGACTAGAAGTCACAGATACAGGTAACGGGCCTGGGTATACAGCCCCCAGGGTGGCGGAAACAGACTAGAAGTCACAGATACAGGTAACGGGCCTGGGTACTCAGCCCCCAGGGTGGCGGAAACAGACAAGATACAGGACAGGACCTGGCAACTCAGTTGAACACAACACACTGAAAGAAAGCATTGCTCAGGCACCTCCTACTGGGTGGATGGGGTTTAAGTATCCAGTGACTCACAGCAATAGGCTGGGGACGCATTAGAACTGAGCACACTGTAACTTTAAGAATCAGGAAGTAACAGCGCCGCCGCCCTAAGCAATCAGACAAGAGACATGCACACAGCAAGTAATGGAGCAAAGTGTGCAGCCAGGACTGATAGGTAAGTTGGTGGTCTTGCATGGTGGGAGATGGTAAGCCATGCCAGCACGCCGCCAGTGATTGTGCAGCCAGGACTGATAGGTAAGTTGGCGGTCTTGCATGGTGGGAGATGGTAAGCCATGCCAGCTCGCCGCCAGGGATGTTACATATATACACACACATTTATACACTGAGCACAAACACACATGTTTACGCATAGCACATACACATACAGTATGTATATATAAAGCACATGCGCACACATATGTATACACGGAGCACATGCACACACACACACATGTTAATACTGTAATGTCTGTGGTAGTGGAACCACTGTTCCGCGGACCGAGGAGTGCCTGGAGCGGCGTGACTAGGCGAACATCTGACTTCTCGCTAGAACCCCTGATGGTGGGGTTAGACTTGACTCCAGATGGACGCCAGGTGCTACTCCAGGACAGACCTCGGACACATGGCAGCTGGCCCCGAAAGGGGCAGGTAGATGGAGCGGGCAAGACTAGATTGACTTGACAAGTACAGGCAGACACGGCAGGAATACTAGAAGACACGGCAGGTGCAGGCAGGTACGGCTGGTATATGGGCTGACACACAAGTTGCACGCAGGTATGGCCAACATACAGGCAGGCAGGTATGGCCAACATACAGGCAGGCAGGTATGGCCAACATACAGGCAGGCAGGTGCTGGCGGGAGTGGCTGATATACAGGCAGGCAGGTGCTGGCAGACACGGCTGATATACAGGCAAGCAGGTGCTGGCGGGCATGGCTGTTCACAGGAATACAAGGCAGACAGGTACGGGACAGGTAAACTGACCAGGGCTGTGGAGTCAGTAAGCCAAACCTCCGACTCCAACTCCTCAATTTCCATGACTCCGACTCCACGTTTTCGACTCCCTCATACATGGCTCATATTTAAGTGATAAATTTACTGTAGCACAGATTCATCTCAGCTAAAAGTCTAGACCCTTAGATCAGGAATAGGACAGACATTTTTAGGACATTTCATAATGTTACCAAATTCGTATGAAAAAAATATTCCCCACAAAGTGCATTGAACTACTGTACCCAATTTATTATATATTTTAGGAATTGGAGTCTGTCCATTTTATACCGACTCCACCAAAATGGACACCGACTCTAACTCCACAGCCCTGAAACTGACTTACAGGTACAGGGGACCTGAGAACTAGCAAGTGTGCAGACTACTGACATAACACGTTGCTCAGGCACCTCCCAACAGGTGGCGGTGCCTTAAATAATAAGTGTCTCCCAGCCATTGGTTGGGATCACTTTAGGATGGCGCTGTGGCCCTTTAAGAGACCAGGAGCGCACGCACCCTAATCACAGTGCCTGGGGATCTGCGAGTGGTGCGCAGACCCCAGGCAGCAGGAGGAGGAAGTGCGGCACGGGGGCCGTGGTGGTGAGAGTCGGCGTCCCTACCGGGGGAAGGGAGAAGCGTGTAGGGACGCCGACTCTACATATACAGAGCACAAGTGCACACATATGTAAACAAAGAACACATATGTATACACAGAGCACATGCATATACACATATGTATATAGACAGAGCACATACACACATATGTATACACAGAGCACATAAGCACACATATGTATACACAGTGCACATGCGCACACATTTATACACAGAGCACATGTGCACACACATGTATATAAAGTACAGAGCACACACATATGTATACACAAAACACATACACATGTATACACAGAAAACAGATATACACATGTATAGAGTACAAACACACACACATGCACACATATGTATACACAAATGTATACACAGAGCACATACAGTACATACACACATTTTATACAGAGTACACACACACCTTTGTATACACAGAGCACACAGACATATGTATACAAAGAGCACACATATATGTATACAGAGATTGCACACACATATATGTATACACAGAAAGCATACATGTATACACAGAGCATATACATACAGAAATGTAAATACAGAGCACATACATATGTATGCAGAAAGCACATATGTATACATAGAGCATTGTAGGGGTTCACACTCAGCAGTAGGCACTCAGTTAGCACAGCCATAGGTCTTGTTAATGCGTTTTTCCGCACTGCAATGAAAATGCATTCTCCAGCATAAGAAAATCAAGACATAACAGCTTTTCTTCAGCCCAAATTGTATAGTAAACCACACAGTCCTTTTGTCAGGGTAGGCACGGTTTTATTCACGCCATAGCATAGGCATTAGTTATCGCAGGCACAGTCTGTAAATCAACACTGGCTCCACTACCACATAGAAGTGTTCACCTCCCAGACAGCTCACATTTGTGGCTCACTCACCAGCTCCAACCCAGACTCCTCAGCTCCCCCAGGTGACTAAAAATGAACACAAGGTGTGGCTCTAGATATAACTCGCCAGGTGAACATAATCAGGACCTCCAGTGATAGGTTTTAAACCTGTCCTACCTGGCTTTCCTGCATCACATACACATATATATATACACACTGTGACAGAGTCACTGGTATGATATATGAGGAGAGGTATGTGTCGCACAGGTTGCTAGCCTGTGTGAACTGAAACCAATGGACTTTCTGCCAGCATGTTATATGCTGGTGGGTTAACTCACGTAAAGGGTGTGGTTTTAGGGGAATGACAGTGATGGGAGGGACGTCATTCCCCATACCTCCACCTCAGGGTGTGGCTGAGCATCGTTTAAATGTTCAGTCCTGTTTTTTTTTCTTTGAGTTGTCTTTGGAGAGGCAAGGTCTCCAGACTGGACAGCCATAGCTCAGGAGGGAGCTGAAGGCTGGAGATAACTTGCGTGTGCGACCCGCACACACATACAGTACAGACCAAAAGTTTGGACACACCTTCTCATTTAAAGATTTTTCTGTATTTTCATGACTCTGAAAATTGTACATTCACACTGAAGGCATCAAGACTATGAATTAACACATGTGGAATTATATACTTAACAAAAAAGTGTGAAACAACTGAAAATATGTCTTATATTCTAGGTTCTTCAAAGTAGCCACCTTTTGCTTTGATAACTGCTTTGCACACTCTTGGCATTCTCTTGATGAGCTTCAAGAGGTAGTCACCGGAAATGGTCTTCCAACAATCTTGAAGGAGTTCCCAGAGATGCTTAGCACTTGTTGGCCCTTTCGCCTTCACTCTGCGGTCCAGCTCACCCCAAACCATCTCGATTGGGTTCAGGTCTGGTGACTGTGGAGGCCAGGTCATCTGGCATAGCACCCCATCACTCTCCCTCTTGGTCAAATAGGCCTTACACAGCCTGGAGGTGTGTTTGGGGTCATTGTCCTGTTGAAAAATAAATGATGGTCCAACTAAACGCAAACAGGATGGAATAGCATGCCGCTGCAAGATGCTGTGGATGCCATGCTGGTTCAGTATGCCTTCAATTTTGAATAAATCCCCAACAGTGTCACCAGCAAAGCACCCCCACACCATCACACCTCCTCCTCCATGCTTCACGGTGGGAACCAGGCATGTAGAGTCCATCCGTTCACCTTTTCTGCGTCGCACAAAGACACGGTGGTTGGAACCAAAGATCTCAAATTTGGACTCATCAGACCAAAGCACAGATTTCCACTGGTCTAATGTCCATTCCTTGTGTTCATTAGCCCAAACAAGTCTCCTCTGCATGTTGCCTGTCCTTAGCAGTGGTTTCCTAGCAGCTATTTTACCATGAAGGCCTGCTGCACAAAGTCTCCTCTTAACAGTTGTTGAAGAGATGTGTCTGCTGCTAGAACTCTGTGTGGCATTGACCTGGTCTCTAATCTGAGCTGCTGTTAACCTGCGATTTCTGAGACTGGTGACTCGGATAAACTTATCCTCAGAAGCAGAGGTGACTCTTGTTCTTCCTTTCCTGGGGCGGTCCTCATGTGAGCCAGTTTCTTTGTAGAGCTTGATGGTTTTTGCAACTGCACTTGGGGACACTTTCAAAGTTTTTCCAATTTTTCGGACTGACTGACCTTCATTTCTTAAAGTAATGATGGTCACTCGTTTTTCTTTACTTAGCTACTTTTTTCTTGCCATAATACAAATTCTAACAGTCTATTCAGTAGGAATATCAGCTGTGTATCCACCAGACTTCTGCACAACACAGCTGATGGTCCCAACCCCATTTATAGGGCAAGAAATCCCACTTATTAAACCTGACAGGGCACACCTGTGAAGTGAAAACCATTTCCGGTGACTACCTCTTGAAGCTCATCAAGAGAATGCCAAGAGTGTGCAAAGCAGTCATCAAAGCAAAAGGTGGCTACTTTGAAGAACCTAGAATATAAGAAATATTCTCAGTTGTTTCACACTTTTTTGTTAAGTATATAATTCCACATGTGTTAATTCATTGTTTTGGTGCCTTCAGTGTGAATGTACAATTTTCTTAGTCATGAAAATACAGAAAAATCTTTAAATGAGAAGGTGTGTCCAAACTTTTGGTCTGTACTGTATATGGACTGTGCTATAGTTTATCTTTTGTTTTGTTGTTTAGCCAAGTAAGGCTGTATTTATTTTGCTGGAGTGCAGAGCTTTATGCTGTTAATAATGCCTACAAAGAAAACCCTGAGTCTACTTCCGGAAGTGGCCGAGCGAGTTGTCCTACCACAACACTAAAGAGTATTTACCAGTCTGTCTTCTCCTGCTCAGTTCTTCTAGACTCTCACAGGGTACAGGACCTTTGGTCACATGACCGTAATGTCACCGATGGTCCTGCTGTACTTTTACATTGGAAGCCACAGTGATAATGCAGAACTGATATTATCAGTGCACTCACCTTCTGCTTGTAATAGCTGGGAGAGGGGGGGGTCTTATTGGGCTGGTAGCAATTGCCCAGCTTTCTCTCCTTCCCCTAACGCTGGGTGTCACTGTGTATGGTGCTCTCTTGGCAAACATTGTGTACGGTGTTAGATATACGATATCAAGTTAAGATGTAATGCTAATTCATCAAAGTAGCAGTTGCTCTCCTAAACCAAATATAAGGTACATATGAGGATGCAATTACATTATCTAGGGTACCAAAATGCTGTACGTAAAGGCCCTTAAAAAAAAGAAAACAATATGAGCATATACACTATAGTAAGTAAATAGTAATAGTACATGTAAATAACATAGAGTACTTAGTTATCACTATTTTGATTAAAACAGTGTAAAAGCCATCCCACTGGTCCTGTCTCGAATATTAAATACTTACCAGGTGTCAACTGACCTCAATGCGATGCGAATAAGGTCAGAGCAGGACAGAAGCCTGTCCATGGGACGCTATATAGATGAAATACCTAGCTCAGAAAGGGGGGCCACACCCCTGTTTGTACAAAGTACAAAAGACAAACTGTTATGATCTGCTACAAGCACTAAGGAAAGAAAGGAGATCTGTCCCTACAATAGAACTAAGCTAGATCCCTACGATGTAACAGGGAACCTGATCCTGCGATCAGACCCGCTAAAGTCCTCGGCTAGTCTGTACGAAGACCTATAGATGCAAGGGAGGGATCTCTACAAGAACTAGGGAATGGGATAAAGTTGGACACCTCCTAGCAGAGATTGTAGCAGTAAAAGACAAACACACAACATAGAACATAAAGGTCCGAAGACCTAGCTAAACTGACTGAGAAAGGTAACAAAGCACCAGGCTAGCTTAAGAGTAGAAATTACAATGAAGTCCAGCAAGGCCAGGAGGGCGGAGCAGGATTAAATAGGCAAAAAAGGTCATGTGACCAGCAAGATAGAACTCTCCTGTTAGAAAAAAACTAACAGTACCCCCTCTTCTATGAGGATCCTCCGGATGCCCTAGGCCCAGGCTTATCAGGAAACCTCTTGTGAAACGCTCTGACAAGTCTGGAAGCAGAAACATCATCTGCCCTCACCCATGAGTTATCCTCGGGTCCGAAACCCTTCAAAGCGACGAGATACTGCAAACTCCCTCTATACCGTCTAGAATTTAGGATGCGGGAAATTTCGTATTCCCCGTCCTCCACCACCTGAGGAACAGTGGCAGAGGCGTCTCCATCCGACACATAAGCTCTTTTCAACAGAGAAACATGAAACACCGGATTAATCTTCCAGGAGGTAGGAACCTCCAACCTAACAGCAGATTGGTTAACTACCTGAAGCACCTTAAAAGGGCCCTACAAACTTGGGACCCAATTTTTTAGAAGGAATCCTCAACCGCAGATTCTTAGAGGACAACCAAACCATGTCACCAATAGCAAACAAAACCTCTTGCCGTTTCCTATCAAAGTACCTCTTAGATTTTTTGTTAGCCTCTTGAAGATTACCACGCACATCCGTCCAAACTCTCTCCAAATCACCGGAAAAACTCTCCTCCTCAGGCACAGCCGATACCAATTTGGAGAATGACCCAAAAGACGGATGTCTCCCAGAACAACAAAAAAAAGGCAAACAACCAGCAGAAGAGGATATATGGTTGTTAAGAGCAAACTCAACAAGTGGCAGAAACTCAGACCACCCCTCCTGATTGTCCGCCACAAAACAACGCAAGAACTGCTCAACATCCTGATTCTTCCTTTCTGTCTGGCCATTAGACTCAGGATGATATCCGGATGAAAACGACAAATGAACTCCCAACCTGTCACAAAAGGCACGCCAAAAACGAGCAACGAACTGAGGTCCCCTATCCGGAAACAATGTCAGTAGGAACGCCATGTAGTCTGACAATTTCCATGACAAAGGCCTTAGCGAGTGTCTTAGCGCAGGGCAGTTTGATGAAAGGAACCAAGTGACACATCTTGCTAAAACGGTCCACGACCACTCAGATGACTGTGAAACCCTCAGAGGGGGG
Source organism: Phyllobates terribilis (assembly GCF_046119375.1). Classification (NCBI taxonomy): domain Eukaryota; kingdom Metazoa; phylum Chordata; class Amphibia; order Anura; family Dendrobatidae; genus Phyllobates; species Phyllobates terribilis. The sequence continues at coordinate 484,688,637 of NW_027362771.1, forward strand.
AAGGTCAGTAATAAAGTCCATAGTCAGATGTGTCCAAGGTGCACTAGGAACCTCCAGAGGGCAAAGCAACCCCGCTGCAGGAGTATGTGAAGACTTAGATCTAGCACACACCGTACATTGACGCACCCACTTAATGACTTCCTTCTGCCATCCAGGCCACCAAAAACTGCGACCCACAAGTCTCTTGGTCTCAGAAATTCCTGGATGACCTGCCAACCGAGACTCATGACACTCGACAAACAAATCTCTCCTAAAGGTCCTAGGCACAAACAACCACCCATGGGGAGTGTTAGATGGGGCATTCTCCTGTGCTTTAAGAATCTCATCTTCCAAAACGGAGTCCAATGCAGCAATCACAACACCTTCTTGTAAAATGCTCCCCTCCTCCTCAGCACCGACCATGGGAGAAAAGCTGCGAGACAAAGCATCAGCTTTAACATTCTTGGTACCCGGGATGTGAGTAACGGAAAAATTAAACCGCGAGAAAAAAAGTGCCCACCTAGCCTGACGGGCATTCAAGCGCTTGGCAGCATCAAGATAGATCAGATTTTTATGATCAGTGAAAACCTGAATGGGAAATTCAGCACCTTCCAAGAGATGACGCCAATGTTCAAATGCGAGTTTAATAGCCAGCAATTCCCGATTACCAATATCGTAATTAAGTTCAGTCTCAGAAAATTTTTTTGAAAAAAAAGCACAGGGATGTACTCCATCCTTGTTTTTCTGAGACAACACCGCACCGACCCCCACCGAAGAAGCATCAACCTCAACCAAAAACGGCTTAGTCACATCAGGCTGCATAAGGATGGGAGCAGAGCTGAACCTCTCCTTTAGAAACACAAAAGCTTCAATGGCCTCAGTAGTCCACTGAACCGCATTAGCACCTTTCCTGGTGAGATCGGTCAGTGGTTTGACAATAATAGAAATTTTTTTAATGGATTTTCTGTAATAATTGGCGAAACCCAAAAACCTCTGTATCGATTTCAAACCAATAGGCCTAGGCCATTCCTGAACCGCCTGAACCTTCACAGGGTCCATCTCAAAGCCCTCGCTGGAGATAATGTAGCCCAAAAAACTAATTCTCTGTACAGCGAACTCACATTTCTCCAGCTTAGCAAAAAGCGAATTGTCAATTAATAACTGTAATACCTCATGTACGCTCCGCCAATGAGACTCCAGATCCGGTGAATAAATCAAAATGTCATCCAAATACACAACCACATTTTTGACGATCAAAGGTCTAAGGATGTCATTAATAAGATTCTGAAAAAATGCTGGAGCATTGGTAAGACCAAAAGGCATAACCAGATTCTCAAAATGACCCACAGGAGTGTTAAAAGCAGTCTTCCATTCATCACCCTCCTTCATGCGCAACAAATTGTATGCCCCCCGGAGATCAATTTTAGAGAACCACTTGGCCCCCACTAACTGGTTAAACAAATCAGGAATCAATGGCAGTGGGTAAGGATTGTGTAACATACCTGGCGGCGTCCTTGCATGGTGGTCCATCTCCCACTGTGCAAGAGCGCGCACTTGATCTCCAGTCCAGAATGTCTCTCTGGCTTCCCTCCATGCTGTCTGTTTGTGTCTGTTTCTGCTGCTTAAGGGCGGCGCCCGATCACTTCCTGCTTTTTGTACCTGCTGTGGGTCACACCCCTTGTGCGTCCTCAGCCTATTGCTGTCTGTCACCTGGTATATAGCTCAGCTGCTCCCATCTATCCCTGCCTGAGCATAGTGTTTCATTCAGTGTGTGCTTGCACTCTGAAGGTGCCAGGTCCCGTTCTGTGTTCTCTTGTCTGCCTATCCTGGAGGCTGTATTTCCAGGCCTGTCTGAACATGCTCCTAGCCTGTTCCTCCCGCCTTCTAGGGGCCGATTACCTAGACCCGCTCCTGTATCTTGTCTGTCCTGTCTGAACACGCTCCTAGCCTGTTCCTCCCGCCTTCTAGGGGCCGATTACCTAGACCCGCTCCTGTATCTTGTCTGTCCTGTCTGAACACGCTCCTTGCCTGTTCGTCCTGCCTCTCTGGGGGCCGTATTCCCAGACCCGCTCCTGTATCCCGCTGCAGTGTCGGTCTCCTCCGTACACTCAGTTCCAGTCTGAACTCTCTCCTATCCTTTACCTGTTTTGCCTCTATGTCCGTTCCCTTCCTTTTTCTGCAGAGTCTGAACTCGTACCTAACTCCTGCCTGTTGTCTCTGTACTCCCGTTTGTGAGTTTGTGGTCCACTCGCTACTTCACTGCAAGTACCCTGTGGGTGTCTGGCTCTGCCTTTCCCTTCCTGTCTGTTCTGTGTGAACAGAGCCCTGTCCCCCCTACTCAGCCTTGCCTGCTCTGACTCCTTTGCTCACCGCTCCGGCGGTTCTAGCCTGCTCTCACTCCTTTGCTCACTGCTCCGGCGGTTCTAGCCTGCTCTCACTCCTTTGCTCACCGCTCCGGCGGTTCTAGCCTGCTCTCACTCCTTTGCTTACCGCTCCGGCGGTTCTAGCCTGCTCTGACTCCTTTGCTCGCTGCTCCGGCAGCCTTGCTCCGCTCTGACCCTTTTGCTCGCTGCTCCGGCAGTCTCGCTCCACTCTTGCTCACCGCTCCAGGCGGCCTCGTCCTGCTTTACTCTTGCTCACTGCTCCAGCAGTCTCGCTCAGCTCTGATCCTTTGTTCACTGCTCCTGGCGGCCTTGTCCTGCTCTACTCTTGCTCACCGCTCCAGGCGGCCTTGTCCTGCCCTGTTCTCGCTCACCTCTCTGGGCGGCCTCACTCTGCTGTGTTTGTCCGCCACATCTGTGGCTCTGTTCCTGAGTCCCAGTGTGTACTGGGTCCTATCCCGCCAGTGTCCCTACCTGCTAGTGCCTCCCTGTCTGCACTCTAGCTGTGCTTGCCTGTACCCCTCTGCCTGTATTGTTCCTGAGTCCCAGTGTGTACTGGGTCCTATCCTGCCTGTGTTCCTACCTGCTAGTGCCTCCCTGTCTGCACTCTAGCTGTGCTTGCCTGTACCCCCCTGCCTGCTTACCCGCCTGCCTGCATACCAGTCTTGCCTGCCTATACCCACCAGTCTGTGTGCCAGCCTACCAGTCTGTTCCTGTATTCCCCTGTGTGGGTCAACAGCCGTGTCCGGGGTCTGTCCTGGAGTAGCACCTGGTCCCTTTGCTCGGTTCCTCCTTGGTGCACTGGCGTCGTATGCCGTCGTGTGACCCTGGTCGGATCGGGTGAATACCTAGTTAAGCCCCTCCAGGCATTCACTCTCTGGCACGGTCCAGTGGAATCACTACAATCACACGCACACGCCGCTCAGCCCGGGCGTGTGCATAACAGATTGCGTACAGTAATTTTATTAATCTCACGAAAATCCAGACAAGGACGTAAACCGCCGTCCTTTTTTTTAACAAAAAAAAATCCAACAGCCACAGGAGACTTGGAAGGCCTAATGTGACCGGCGGCCAAGCTTGTCTGTATGTATTACTCCAAAGCCTTTCTCTCAGGAATAGTAAGATTAAATAAACGACTTTTAGGAAGAGTCGCTCCAGGGACAAATTCAATGGTACAATCGTAGTCTCTATGGGGAGGCAAAATTTGTGACTCCTCCTCAGAAAAAACTCTCCAAAAATCCTGAATAGGTACAGGTAATTCCCCTTTTTCCACCGCAGCAATAAGTCCGTTACAACACTTGTCATAACACTTAGGGCTCCAGGACTTAATTTCATTGGTAGACCAATCCAGTACAGGATTGTGCAATTTTAACCAGAGTAACCCCAAAATTACTGGAGAAGGCAAATTATTTAATACTACCAAATCCAAATTTTCTTGGTGAATACCATTAATAGTGAGGGGAAATTCACAGACCTTGTGAGTAACACTCTTCAAGGGGGAGCCATCGACAGAAACCACAGCCATAGGGGATGACAAAGGTTTGGGTTTTAATTTAAATTTTTCCAAGAATCCCCCATCAATCACATTCAGAGTAGAACCAGAATCCACAAATATCCGAAATTCAATTAATTCTTCCTGAGCAGCAGTAGTAGCAGAAAGAAATACCCCCTTAGTATTTAAACAGGCAATACGGGCGTAACTGACCTTTTTTTTTTTCTTTGTTCATACGAAGCACACAGTGCTTAATAAAATGGTTAGATTTCCCGCAATAAAAGCACAAACCTTCAGAAGATCTGCGGTCTTTTTCCTGAGAGCGGGGTGCCATCGCCCCAATCTCCATCGGCTCTCCAATGTCATTACAGAACCTCTCAAGACTAGGAGCTGACATGGCAGAGGATTTACTCTCATTAACCCTTGCACGCAGTCTCCTGTCCACCCGTATAGCTAATTGCATTGCCTCCTGCAAGTTTCCAGGTGTGGGATAAGCAATCAGCAAATCCTTAACCCTTTCACCTAGCCCCGCAAGAAGCAAACTTTTCAAAGCTGAATCGTTCCACCCCACCTGGGCAGACCACCGACGGAAGTGAGAACAATATTTTTCCACATTACCTGATCCCTGCCTCAAACGTCTTAATTCAGTCTCAGCTGATGAGACACGATCAGGATCATCATACAACAAACCCAAAACAGAAAAAAAACTATTCACTGATCTAAAGCATGGATCACTAGGTTGGAGAGAAAAGGCCCATCCCTGAGGTTCTTTGCGGAAAAGTGACATTATGAACCCTATGCGCTGTGATTCATCACCAGAGGATCTGGGTCTCAAACGAAAATACAACAAACAAGCATTTTTAAAGGAAAAAAACTCTTGCTGATCACCAAAAAATAAATCAGGCAAACGTACCTTTGGCTCCACAAAATGTGCTCCAGAACAGCTACTCACGTGTTGTTGGAGCTCGGCCACCTCCAGAGAGAGTCCCTGCAGGCGTTAAGCCAAATCCTGAACCGACAAATGATGGAATCTGGAGGTCTTTCCTTAGAGATATTTTTGGGCTGGACTTACTGTTATGATCTGCTACAAGCACTAAGGAAAGAAAGGAGATCTGTCCCTACAATAGAACTAAGCTAGATCCCTACGATGTAACGGGGAACCTGATCCTGCGATCAGACCCGCTAAAGTCCTCGGCTAGTCTGTACGAAGACCTATAGATGCAAGGGAGGGATCCCTACAAGAACTAGGGACTGGGATAAAGTTGGACACCTCCTAGCAGAGATTGTAGCAGTAAAAGACAAACACACAACATAGAACATAAAGGTCCGAAGACCTAGCTAAACTGACTGAGAAAGGTAACAAAGCACCAGGCTAGCTTAAGAGTAGAAATTACAATGAAGTCCAGCAAGGCCAGGAGGGCGGAGCAGGATTAAATAGGCAAAAAAGGTCATGTGACCAGCAAGATAGAAAAAACCTAACAGGAGAGTTCTAACAAAAACAAAACCAAAGAAATGACCCAGAGCATAAGTTGGTATACGTGCAATATGTAAGACCACGTTCACACTGCGGCCATTTCACAGACAAACCCAAAAAAACAAAATGAACATATACCCTGTAGTAAAGTAAATGCCCTTATACACCAGCCAATGTTTGTGGGAACACTCATACCTATTATATGTAAGGTTAAACACAATGGCAAATCCAAGCTTCTCCTACCCACTAAATAGTAAAATTAAGAAAGCAAATGGCATCTGTGTGTTTTTTTTACGTGCGCCCATTCACATAAATTGGTGACTTTGGTTAGTAAAAAGAACGGACATGTGAACAGCTCCATAGACTACAATGGGTACATGTTCTTATCTGTGAGAAACACAAACAGAACATGTACGTGAAACACGGACGTCCATTTTTTAAGCAGACGACACTTCAGAAACACACAATGCTGGTTTTTAAGCAAAAACACTGACAAAATGCTCAAAAAGACGTTTGGGTATCTTGCTAGCCTTCCCACTGACTTACATTGTAAAGTATTGAGCGTATTCCTAGAAGATACAAAAATGGCCTTTTTAACCACTTGGTGTCTTTGAAAACCTAAAGAGTTTAAAAGAATCTTAAAGGGAACCTGTCACCAGAAAAAATGCTATTAACCTGCAGGTTAATAGAGTTATTATTCAGCCCGGCGCCTGCACGCAGCCGAACGCTGCAGGGAATAAATTAACTTTATTCCTCCCAGCGCCATTCTGGTTTCAGTCATGGGGGCGGGGGCTCCGCGGGTTCAGTCACCGCTCTGAGTATAGAGAGCGGCGGCTGTAACCGCACCCCCCCCCGCACCAGCTGAGCCCGTGTCAGTCAGGGCCGGGGGCGCGGTTACAGCCGCTGCTCTCTACACTCAGAGTGGTGGCTGAACCAGAGGCGGCGCCGCCCCTGTGACTGAGATCGGAATGCTGCTGAGGAATAAAATTAATTTTCTCCCTGCAGTGTTCGTCTAAGTGCAGGCGCCGGGCATGGTAATAACTCTATTAAGTTGAAGATTAATCCCATATGTGACTATATGACTGCAGACTTGTGAATCCTCACAGTGTGCGCAGTGAGGATTCTCTGGTGCTCTGTACGGAGGTCACGTGACTGCAAGTATGCTATTTGCATACTCCCGGCCAGAATCTGACTAGACTGTATCCAGCCTGGCACAATACACTTGCTTTGAGTGAGGCCGCACATGTCTAGGTGGCACGTGATCATATGCAAATCGCATACTTGCGGTCCCAGCACGATCTTTGACAGCGGCATGTAACTCACGCAAACCCCACCCATCGGCGCCCCTGCCACATGATCGTGGGGCGCTGATGAGTTGCCATGACAGCCGGGGATCTGCATAAGACCCCTGTGCTTGTCACTGCAGATCTATGAACGCCGGCCTGTTGCCGTCATTCATAGGAGATGATGGTTTCTGCAACACATAGCAGGGCTGAAGCCAGTAAAAAGTAGAAAAAAATGCTTTAAAAAATATAAAAAAAAAATGTTAAAAAAATCTAAAGTTCAAATCACCCCCCTTTTAAACATTTAAAATAAAACAATGAAAAAAATTACACATATTTCATATCGCTGCATTCAGAAATGCCCGATCTATCAAAATATGAAAACAATTATTCCGATTGGTAAACGGCGTAACGAGAAAAAAATCAAAACGCCAGACTTACGTTTTTTGGTCACCACAACATTGCAATAAAAAGCAATAACAGGCGATCAAAACATCGGATCTACACCAAAATTGTATCAATAAAAATGTCAGCTCAGCGCACAAAAAATAAGCTTTTACCCGGCCCCAGATCCTGAAAAATGGAGACGCTACGGGTCTCATAAAATGGTGCCTTTTTTTTCTTACAAACTTTGTTGTTGTTTTTTCACAACTTAAATGAAAAAGAATCTGTACATGTTTGGTACCTGCGAACTCGAAATTACCTGGAGAATCATAATAGCATTTAATGAGCAAGGTAAATAAAAAAAAAAAAAAAAAAAGGAATTGCACTTTTTTTGAAATTTCATTGCACTTGGAATTATTTTTCCGCTTTCCAGTACACTATATGGTAAAATCAATGGTGTTGTTCAAAAACACAACTCATCCCACAATAAACAAGCCCTCCCATGGCCATCTTGACCGATAAATAAAAAAGTTATGGCTCTGGGGAGAAGAGGAGCAAAAAATGAAAACGCAAAATCGCAGTCGTGAAGGGGTTAAAGTGGATAATGCTGGAAACTGATCAGTGTGCACATGGCCTTAGTCTGCAGAGGGGCCATTCCTTAGGTCTTCTTCTCTGCAGTGTCCAGTACATGCGCTGATGTATTTGCAGCTGACAATGTGTACGGTTCCTGTTTGCAGATGCACATCCATGTTACACACACATACCTATAACCCAGCATTTCTTGGCTTTACCAGGTGAGGAGTGAAACACCCCAGAATTCGTAATTTTATTATTGGGGCGAAAAAAAAAATCACAATTGAAATTTTAAGCTAGATTATAAAAAAAACAGCAGGCCACCCTGCTGGGAATCTCTATAGCTACATATGTGACAGGGCCGACATTACAGCACATGATGAACTCTCGCATTACACAGGATAGAACTTTCGCATTTCCGCGCCTTTGTTTCAAAACCTGCCGGAGGTAACGTAAGATTCTAGAATCTCCGCCCAGATTTGCGGGTCAAGCCTCGTTCTGGACTCGCTTGTATCTCTGGGCGGGGCCTACCAGCGTCTACCTTCCAGGGAAGGTGTTGTTATCGCCTTCTGATTTGTTGCTCAAGTAGGTGAGAAACCCACGTGAATGACGATTCTCATCGCTTATTGGCTGAGTGGGATTCACGGCTCTGCATCTGATTGGACGCTCTTTTTACTGTGGAAGAGAGGCCATCCTGTGATTGGTGTATTATTTTCCTCTAGGAGATCAGTACGACTCGATTCAGGAGCTGAGGCCCGGGAGACAGAAGCGGATCCGGCGGAGTGAGCAGACCGGTCCTGGAACGGAGGTTTGTGTTCACCGATGCGGATTGCTGTATAGAGGTGTTTACGATCGATCGCTGATCGTATAGACTGCTTGATCGGATCAATATCTGCTTGAGTTTACCGACTGTATATGTAGAAGCCAACGGGCTGTACATGTCCTTATGTGCCCGGTGTGCACCGATGTCTGATTGCACCGATCTGTTGGAGTACATTTATTTGCCTGGACAGTGGGGCCACCACAGGACACTTTGGGCAATCGGTTTCACATATTTGACTTCTGGGTTTGGAAATCAAAGCAAAAAAAAATCTTTCTCCTGATTGTTGCCAGTGACTGTTACTAGTCTTACCAGGATCCAGTCTGCAGTGTGTGCATCCATTGATCATACAATCTGCATTGTGTCCTGTGACTTATTAATACATGGTACAGGGCTCTGATGGCTCTAGTGCTGCTATATGGTGTGATTTAATTGTATAAGTAGCCAATGGCGCTGTTCTTACTGGTTCCCAGTTACTTTGATTCGGTGGTGTCTCATCAATAATAAAAAAAAAATATTATTTGTTTATTGAGAAAAAAAATTGTGACTGTACCTGTAAGGCTGTGTGCACACGATGCGTTTTTCAGTGCAGATTTGTCACAAAATCTGAAGGGTTTCCTGATGCCAGCAGAGTGAATGAGATCCTGAAGTCTTGTGCACACGTTGCTTATTTGTGACGTGCAGATTTAAATCTGCAGTAGGTCAATTCTTTCAGTGTTTTTGCTGCAAATTTCACCTATACTAAAGAGTGGGGAAAAACCGCTGCATTTTTCCTGCCAAGAGAAATTTCTGCACCAAATACTGTGTGCACATACCCCAAGTATAAATATTGGGGGCAGGGATTTTTTTTTTTTTTTTTTAACTTTTTGATGCTTTAGGCTATGTGCCCACGATGCAGAAATGAAGCAGAAAATTTCTGCAGCATTTCTGCATCTCCCTGGCAGAAAAAACGCATGCAGATTGTGCTGCGTTTTTCCTGCAGAATACATGCGGATCCACATGCGGATTCACATGCATTTCCGCATGTAGATTGACAAGCGCTTTCCAGGCGATAGCATCACTTGGAAAGTGCTTGACAACTAGGTCACACTATATAAATCCATGCAAACAGCATGGATTTATACAGTGTGAACCGTAAAAATGAAAACAAATAAAGCTATACTCACCCCCGAGGCCCCGGTGTGTGCAGCAGCGCTCGTTCCTGTCTGGTTCCCGGCTGCCGGCATATCGTGAGACAGAGCGGTGGAGGGCCTGCGGTCACATGACTGTGACGTCACCGCAGGTCCTTCAGCGATGGCGGCATTCAGAGAGAAGCCGCCGGACAGGTGAATATAACTTTATTTGTTATTTTATTCTTTTTTTACAGGTACAATGGTACCCAGGTCTGGATGAGAGTCTCCTCTCCTCCAGAACTGGGTACCATCCGCACATAGAGACGCATAGAAGCCGCTTGTAAAAATGTACAGTCGCAGTTTCTGTGCGTCTCAATGCAAGTCAATGGCGGGAGTTCCGCTGCACTTCCGCAAAATTAAATGACATGCTGCGGATTTTTGTACGCAGCATAAACGCTGCGGAAAAATCCGCAGCATGTGCATAGAACATGCGGAATCCCCTTGGGGACCATGGGGTGCGGATTACCTAGCGTTTTACAAGCGTTTCCGCTGCGGAAATTCCGCAGCATAAACGCTACGTGGGCACCCAGCCTGATAATGGATATTACAGAATCAGGAAATAATCATTGGACTAAACAATGGGACCATCATCTAGTATACATGTATGCCATTTCCTCTGCATATGTCATTTGGTGGCCATGGACTACTGACATGGCTGCTAGACCAGGGTGCTGCACTCTTTGCTCAACTCCAAGGCTATGTTCAAACGTAGCGTAAACACTGCAGTCCTTTTACTTTTTTTGTGCTGTTTGCTGGGTTTGACAGTGTAAGGTTATATTCACATGTGCCAATTTTGTAGCATCATTCAATACATGCTTTTTAACTTACTTTTTTTTTGCAGTTTTTTTTTATCAAGTTTTTCAAACATTCACTTGGATGGGTGCAAAAACACTGAAAGAATTGACATGCTGTGTGTTGCCAAAACGTTGCAAGGATCAAAATATGCATGGAAAAAAAAAAAGCAGCATTTGCACAAGACTTCAGAAATCTCATTGATTATGCTGGTACTGTAATACGCTATGTAGTGTGCGTACCAAATACGCCACCTGTGAATGTACCCTTAGGCCTCATTCAATTGTTCCTTTTTTTTTTTTTTTTCACATACAAAAAAATGAACTTGGTTTTATCAGAAAAACGGACAGCACAAGGATGACACCCGAGTGCTGTCCGATGTGTTTTTTTTATTTTTATTTTTATTTTTTTTATGGACTCATAGAACGGGTTTTGCTGATCTGAGACTCTGACAATATCTGGTATCTCCTCACGATTTTGCGTGGACCTCTCAGTCCACAAAAGAATCATATATATGAATCTCATTAAGGGCTTTATAAGGTGTGTAAGTTCTATCCATGAAAAGCATGGTTAGAGCTCGTACAATGAAAACAGATGTCTGAGTGTTAACGGGGTTGTCCAGTCTTCTGACAACACTGCAGTTACTCTGTGACTGCAGACCTCTGACTCCTTTCAGTGTGTGCACCGCACTCTGTCGGGATTTTCCGGTATTGCAGTCGGCCACATCCTGACTAGACGTGCTCGGCCTCGCTCAATTCACATTTATAGAGCAAACTCGAGCACATCTATTAGTCAGTGCCTGACTGCATGTATGCAAAACGTAAAAAACAATGGAAATCATGCTGCTTCAAATCTGTACCAAAAATACAGCAAAAAAGAGAAAATGCATAAATGTAGTAATTTGAGCACATTGCTATTGCGTGTTCTGGTGCAGAAAATTTTCAGTGGTTTAAAAAAAAAAAAAAAAAGCTGAATTTTTGCACATAGGAACGTGGCCTAATAATTGCCTAATTCCACGACTTAAGACTGGTAATGCTTTCCGTACACTGGGATAACATGAGATTTTACATTAAGGAGAAAAACAATAAAAACTACTGTAACCGCACTATGTGCACACAATTTGATCGTGCACGTTTGTTTGCTGCAATTTGTTACAAGTCCTGTAGAAATCGTGCGTTTACTCTGCTGTGGGAAAGTCACGGTTAAAAGGCATAATTTTTGCTGAAATTTTCAAAAATTGCACCCAAAAAATGCACTTTAATTGCATTGTGTGAACATACCCATAGATTTATTTTTGTAAAGATGGCAGCTGTAGGATTTGGGCTCTTAGATGAGTATTGCGATCCTGTGCAGCTTGGAATCTTTTTAGTCAGAAATCAGCTAATTCAGCTGCAGGCCGCGGCTTCTCTGTCATTTCTCCAGCGATCCTGGCCTGTTGGGACACGCGGTAACAGTGGAATTAGATCATGAGATTAATCATGGCTGGGACGTGTATTCACAAGAAGAGGCCAGAAGTTATTTTAGGAACTGAGCAGTTGAAATTAATAAAAATTAGGAGAAAATAATGGGTCTGTTTGGAGGAAGCCAGGCACTACTGTGCCAACTCTGCAGCCTGAAATGGAGACCGATCCCGTTGTTCTCAGTAGCAGTGGAGTTCTTACATGTAACACTATTCTTTTGTCACAAGTTTAGCCATGGCATGTCATAAATGAGGTGTGGCGGGGGCAAGGTTAACCATGGCATGACCCTTCCAACTGGTATCACCACTCCTGTTCCCGTTTTTACAGCAGCCATGATGGATATGGTACATTTTTAGGCATTTATTCCTGCCTTTAAAACCACAGAAACCTGAACAGGCCACATCCTGAGTCAGTGTGGTCCATCAGGGACTGTTAGCTCCTGTCTTTAAAATGTTTCAAAATCTGCATAAAAACAAAAGCTTCAAAAACTCCTTGCATAACTTTCCGATTTGATTTTAATAATAAAACCCTCCTATATCGCACATGGTGCTGTTTTTTTCAACTTTTTGAACATTTTTCATTAGCAGTGAGAAGTGTATTTGAAGCATTTTTCAGACGTGGAGCAAAATCTGCTTCCAAATCCTTGTAAAAAGTAAATAAAAATGGTGGAAAAGAGCTAAAAACAAAAGAATGGTCCTATTATTAATTTATTTGGGAAAATGACTCACTGAGTATATGTTCAGGCTTCTGAACGGTTTTTAAACTCTTCAGGCTTGTCAAAGACGCCAAGTGTGTAAGATAGTTGTCATTTACATTCTTCTGGCATTTTCAGCTAGGAAAATGATCAATGCTTACCATAGAACTCAATGGGTAGGCTGAAAAGACGCCTTAATTGGTATTTTAGCACTTTATCAGTCTTTAGGATGAAAAAAATGCTTTGGAAAACGCTACAAAAAGTTTAAAAAAAAAAAAACACCCAGGGAAACAGCAAAAAAGCTTTAAAAATAAGACTCTTCAGGTTTACAAAACTGCAGAGAAAATGAGCAATTCCTGAAGTGTTTTCTGCTTGGAAAAACAGATGTTTTTGCACCTTTAGAAAAAGGTGCAATTTGAACATAACCTAAGACTACATTCACACAGTCTTCTTTACAAGGATTTTTAAGGGGCGTTTTTTCTTTTTAAAATCACACATCTAACCACTTCAATTGCTTTTTGAGTGTTTTACCATTATTAACAAGAGTATTTGAAGCTAACCAGGTAGATTGAAAAAGGGTTTTCTTACAAGACAGCCATAAATGTCTGATAAATGAACATCCTATCTTAGTAACTATTTATTTGTATTCCCTTTATCCACTGTTCCATCCCACATGTAACCGTCAGTGAGTGGATGGGTGGTGGGGCACGTACCAGCTCTTGTATTTGGTCAGCCTAACTGTATTTCTGTATAATATAATCACACAAATATACAGTCAAGCCGCCAAATACTCTCGACAAGAGCCGGTGCGTGCTCCGCCACCTTTCCAATATATAAAATATATGTATTCTTTGCGCACACAATTATTTTTTTTCTGGAAACCCTGAAGTGTTTAAAAGAAGTGACATTATCATTCTTCTGGGGGCTTCTGGTTGGAAGTCTCCTGCACTCTTTTCTTCACAATATAGAGTGAGACGCCAACTGCGCAGCAAAGCATTGGAGGAGTCACTTCAGGAAAAGGACCGCCACCTTTTTCTTGAAGTGCCTTCACCTGGGAAAACTCGTCGGCTGCACTAACGTCTGAGAGACGCTGTGTGCGCACCTGTGTTTCACAATTCAAGTACCGACCATGATAGGCTATGTGCCTACGATGCAGAAATGAAGCGGAAAATTTCTGCCTCATTTCTGCATGTCCTTGCCCAGAAAAACGCGTGCGGAATTTAACACGCGTTTTTCGCGCATTTTTGAAGCGTTTTGGACATGCGGAATTGCTTTGCGTTTTTTAATGCATTGAGTAGGCAATTCCGCATGCGTAAACCCACAAATAGTGAACATGCTGCGGATTTCTCCGCACATCAAAAACCCTGCGGAAAATTCCACAGCATGGGCATTGAAATTGCTTATTGTCATTGGGGACCATGGAGGACGGATCACCCAAGCGTTTTACGCTGCGCAAATTCCGCAGCAAAAACGCTTGAAAAACGCATCGTGGGCACGCAGCCTTTCAGAACGTCCACCAGTCTCTTCACCTGAATTCGACGTCCTTAAAGGCACATATGAGGCAGCGGAGTTCAGGAGACCCGCATCTAGTCAGAAATTGCCCGCGTAAATGCGGCCTAGGGGTATAGTCACATGCAGCAGAGTCCATTTTTCTGAATGTGACTGTTGAGACAATAGCTACGTGGAGTTCTGCAAGTTCTATTCAGTATTCCATTCACACGCTCAGTATTTTACCTCAATATTTGTAGCCAAAACCAGGAGTGGGTGATAAATATAGAAGTGGTGACGTGTTTCTATTATACTTTTCCTCTGATTAAACCAAAACCAGGAGAGGAACAATCACAGGGAAAGTATAATAGAAACATGTCACCACTTCTGGATTTATCACCCACTCCTGGTTTTGGCTACAAATACTGAGGTAAAATACTGAACGTGTGAACGTGCGTGGCTTTGCAGATATTGCTGCACCTAATCTGCCTCATGTGAATATAACTAAATGAATGTAGTGATTCTGTTACTTGAGGGTTTAGTGTTTCTCAAATATTTTTATTACATTTTTTTTTTTCTAGCTATGCCGGAAATTTGGTCAGTGCGTGGCTGTTTTGGGAAGTAAGACTTTATATACGTGTCAGGTTTTATTTTGGTTCTCAGGACCTTTCAGTACAGTGAAGTAACAGTCTTGTTCGCTGGCAGTCGCCCTGCCCGCCATGGTGTGAATGATCTCACATGGCCAATAACACTTGGCTCAGGGCGAGGAGCTGGAGCTGCCCTGCTCATTTAGGCCAGAAATCGAAAAATACTAACAGCGACTCCCCCATAAGTAAAGAAATGATTGCATTTTGTAAGTAAATCTTGAATAATGCTGCCGTTACAGACTTCTGTAAGACTTTTCACCCAGCTTTCGCTGGCTCTTGAATAATAAGTCTTCATACTTTGGATATGGTTTTACTTCCGACATTTACGGCATTTACGGTCTAAGTATAAAACACTTTATCCGAACCGGCCGGGGGGTCTTGTGAGCTGAACTCAGCAGCCTTCTATATACCTACGATAGTGTTGAGAAGTTGGGGTCAGCGGACCTGTGACCTCTTGAGATATAGCGGTCCATACTCTAGTCATGAATGTTGGGTGTGCGAAAGCGGCAGTAGGGTTTGTGCACACGGCGTCTTTTAAATGCCGGCATTCTCACATTATTTTTCCAGTAAAAGACACTTTAATCGCAGGTGGTGTTTTTCCTGAAACATCTTTTTAGACATCTTTTTCGGACACCTTTGGGGAAGCTTCTTCCAAGCAATGGGTGCCACGAGAATGTACCGGTGACTTCTTTAAATCACTTCACCTGTTTTAAAGACCTGAAGAGGTTAAAAGAAGCTTAGAAAGGTGTTCTAATATGTTTTAAGGGTTAAGTGTGAAAAATGTCAGGTTACAAAAAAAAAAAAAAAAAGGATCCCTGAGATGTACATGAAGACTGTCCTTTAGGGCATAAATGTGACAGCCAAACATCTGGACACTGTTTCCTGACATTGAAATCTCAACTGATTGACAGCAGTAAACGCCGCACCTGAAGGTTACAGCAGTTAAGCTACTCGGCACTTTACATAAGACTATGGGCCCGAGTCATCATTTGTGCGTTTTTTTTTTTTTTTTTTTACTTTTCACTGATATTTTGCACCAAATTCATCAAGGTGGCGCAGGCTGCTCATAAATTTGGTGCAGAGTCCAAAATTGTATATTTTATTCTTCTCTTTAACTGTTTTTGTGACTGTCCGTGGGAAAAATAACATATTTTGCATAATATCGCAAGAAATGCATCAAAATAGCATAAAACCCACTCCGGGTGGTCAACTGGTGTAGAGTTACACCTAATTTTAAAGTCGCATTTCATTAATCTGTCTACAACATCGGGAAAAACTATATTGACCTAAAAATCAGAAAGCTGTCCAATCCACAAGAGACAATTTGAAAAAAGGTACAAATTGTTTTATACTCTTGTCACTAATTGAGAGAAATTCACTCCAGAATATTGATGGAAAGGCCATGGTGAATTGGGCCCTATGTTTGGGGTATACATCAGGAAAAGCTCCCTGTATATTCGACACATCTATCCATACGGCTCTATTTACCCATCAAAGGCCAAAATACAAAGGATCTTCTATATGCTTTCCGTGAATGGTTGTATTTTTTTTTTTCTGCATAAGGCCATTTCGCTACATAGCATAATTTTATTACTGCAGGAAATCTGCTGCTTTTAAAGGGAATCGATCAGCACGTTTTTGCTATGTAATCTGAGAGCAGCACGAGGTAGAGGCTGAGACCCAGATTTCAGGGATGTCACTTATTCGGCTGTGTGCTGTTTCCATACAATGAAGGTTTTATCACCAGGAGATTATCACATCCCAGACTAGCTTGCTCATGCCAGGTAATCCAACTACTCCCCCTCCTCTGATTAGCAGCTCACTGTCTTTAAACAATATATACAGACAACCTGGTGTGGGCGGGGTTAGCTCTCTGACCTCTTCTACATCTAAAAACTCTGTGTCACAACTACTGCACCCAGTAAACTAAGTGACACATCGCTGGAATCAGGGTCTCTTTCCCTACATTATGCTGCTCTCAGATGAGGTAGCAAAAACCTGCTGACAGATTCTCTTTAACAGTCCAAGCAAAGTGGATGTAATTTTATGAAACTGTCCACTCTGTGTAAAGCTGTTGAACTCTGCATTTTTGGGGTGCATTTTTTTTTCTTTTTCAGCTTCTCTGGGAGCCTGAAAAAACACATGTGGGAAAAATAAATACAATTGCTTTTTTAATTTTAGAATCAATGCATTTGTGTACTTAAAAAAAAAAAAAAGCAACCCATAAAAAGCGCTGTTTCAAATCTGCATCAAAAACGCATCAAGTAAAGGGAAATACGCAGCAGTCAGAGAAGATTGTGTTTGCGTATTATGGTGCCGATGAATTTAAATGATAAAATGTAGCGGTTACGCAGCGTGTGAACACGGCATAAGGGTATACAGTAGAATAACGTCTACCCTGTGATATACATTTCCTTAGCAAAAACGTACTGTCGGAAACACACAAGCCTGAGTGTTCCCAGTGATCTCGTCTAATGAATGAAGAATAAAGCTGCTGTTATACAGGAGGTGCTGGAGGTCAGACGCTGCTTTCATGTGGGTTTTCCTTGCAGAGCTGGCAAGATCCCTCTGAACTCCAGGGTTGTGAACGTGAGTTTGACAGGTTGAAGAGAAAACGTGAGGGCTGTGATGTTACTCTTCCATTATACTGCTGTGTGCGTATATAGTGGGATATGTCAGTGCTGTGTCAGGGAATGCCCCCGACTTGTACCACGGATGGAGACTTTAATAATGGTGCATTGTGTGTACTTTGATACCATATAGATTAGCAGAGCTGCAGTCACTGTAGATCGCACACACACTCGGCATCATTATAATTTGACATTTTGCATTTTTTTTCCCAGCTGTTTTTGCTTTTCTGCCACGATCGGACGCTTCTCAAGATTAGGGTGATTGTAATGGCCGCTGGTTGTATTGCAAATCACTTTCAACCGTTTCTGCAAATTGCCTAATTATCATTGATGATTCCTAAAAGTATGGAAATACCTCTTCGGAGACATATAGAGGCTGTGTTCACAAGTTGTGTTTTTGCTGCGTTTTTTTTGTTTTTAATGCAAATTAAAAGCTGCTTTTTAAAGAACCAGCAAAAAAGCTTTTTTATATTTTTTTTGCTGACTTAACTGGAAATCTGCAACGTTTTTGAAAACTGTCGCCTGTCACTTCTTTCAGTATGTTTCACCAATAGAAAGCAATGGGTAAGTAAGTGAAAAAACGCTGCCATCAGTCTTTGCAGCTTTCTTGGTGAAAAAACGCAGGTACAGCAGGATTTGAAACACATTAAGTTTTGTGATTTTTACAAAGTTTAAATGTTACCATAATGTTTAGTATCCTCCCATGAGCATGGCTGTTAGTATTAGTGATATGTGTTAAAGTAAACAATGCCCTACCAATCTGTACAGTAAACAATGCCCGACCAATTCAACTTCCCCCTCTGTTTTTACATTTGCAATTGTGTATTTCTTCATGAACTCGTATAACCTTAGATCACAGCTGCACTTCATCCACAAATCCATCTTTTTTGTTCAGAATTGTTCATGCTTGCAAGGTAGAAGCAAAGCTGATCTTTAGTATCCTGAAAAATGTAGCCAAAAGCAACTTGTGAACATAGCCTAAAGGGGTTATTCAGGGATAGTCTCCCACCTGATCTGACATCCGTTGTGAAGAGATTTAAGTGGTAACTGTTCAATACCCGAGTAGTATTATACATGGGTCCGGAGCAATAGAATCAGACCCGTGGATAATACTCGCTGGCAACAGACGGATGCCTGACCACCCAGCGTCTAGCGATCCACGTCTCATGTCCTATCAGGCAAGAGATTATGCTTGGACCACTTCTTTGAAGGAGATGTTTTTAAAGGGGTTTTTCCTCTTCTAGGGACTATTATGTTTATTTCTTTTTTACTTAAAGTGTAACAGTCATTTTTATTTCTTAAATCAATAGTACACATGAAAATAAGCAATTTTGTAATATATCTTATCAGAGAAAGCTGCTTCTTTCTCCTCCTGAACTGATCATTCTCAATTCATAACTAATATCTGTATTCAATGAAGATTCATTCTACAGATTTTACTCATGAACTGAGTGAGAGAAGCAGATTTCTCTGACCAGATATATTGCAAACATTTTTATTTTCACATCTACTATTGATTTATCCAAAAAAATAAAAATAAATTGTTTACTTTTTATATGCATGTATTTATTTCTAAAAATCATTTTTGCAATTCTGATTCATTAAAGATATTACGCCGTTTACTTTTTGTTTCATTGCTCATACAACCTTGAAGTGGTCTGTATTAATAAATCTTCTTTGAGGAGCTCAGAAAAAGGCTGATAAGAGTTACAAACTCTCCCATTGGACCGTCAGCATGAGCTCACTGACAGATTATCAGTTAACCTATTCAGCAGCCATCAATAGACACTTGAACGCAGAGGCAATATAAGGCCAGATTTGTAATGAAACCTAATTATAAAAATGATATTTAGGCAATAATAAATACATTTAGGTAAGAGAAAATAAAATTGCCCCTAATCTCATACCACCATCTTTTTTTAAAGACAACTTCTTTTCCAATTGTTCAACCAGCCCTGTCTAGTAATATTCGAGGTGACAGCGGGCGGGGGAGGGCACTGTTTCAGCCCATCGTCTGGTTCGGTCCGCGGACCAGACTGGAACAGCCAGAGGGCTTGATGTGGCCCACAGGCTGCACTTTGCCCAGGTCTGATGTAGATTGTTGTCCCCTACATGTCTGGTGTACATCACAGGATTTTCTTGCATGTGAATTCTCCTTATATAATCACTATGTAAGATTAGTGAGATAATAATTTAGCTGGTACGGCATAGTAACACTGCTCTATTTACAGAGGATTGATCAGCATGCTGGCGAGCCATCTATTATGTAAATGGTGAGTCCGGGTAATTGATGGCGGTCTGTATGCTGACTGCTAGAATCGCGTGATTGACAGGACCTCAGTTCCATGAATAATAGGAAATTTGACCTTGTCTCTGTAATCTCATATGATCATTCTCATCTAATCAGGAATATTAAACATGGTTATTTTAAATATCATTACCATCTAGATAACGTTTGACGACCAACAGGAGGAATTTCCACTGTTAGAGGACCTCAGATGCTAAAGGTGTTATATATATCACTAGTTGTTGAATATTACTGTCAAGTGCTCAATAGGTGAGGTGGATATTCAAAGCCCAAAGTCCGGATGGGCCGTGTGTGTCGGTGCAGCATCCGGGTGTTGCATGTGTAAAACAGGTAGCAGAGTCACTGGAAGACTCAGGCAGACCAGAGATGTCCAAGAGACGACAGGCAGGTAGCAGGTTTACTGGAAACTGCGGGCAGAGAGGAGGCATCCTGGAAACAGCAGACAGGTAGCAGGGTTAGGCCATGTTCACACGTTCAGTATTTGGTCAGGATTTCGCCTCAGTATTTGTAAGCCAGGAGTGGGTGATAAATACAGAAGTGGTGACATGTTTCTATTATACTTTTCCTCTGATTGTTCCACTTCTTGTTTTGTCTTACAAATACTGATGTAAAATACTGAACGTGTGAACGTGGCCATACTGGAAACTGCAGGCAGAGAGGAGGCATCCTGGAAATAGCAGACATGTAGCAGGGTTACAGGAAGACAAAGGCAGGCTGGAGATGTCCTGGAGACCGCAAACAGGTAGCAGAGACAAAAGAAAAGTCTTATTAAGGTCCTAGAAGCCACAAACAGAAGTGTAACAGATGTCCTGGAAGCTGCATGCGAACACGTAGCAGACAGAACTCTGGAGTAACTAGAACATCTGAATACCATTGAAGCCGCAGGAAGACAAGAGATGTCCTGGAGACCGAAGACAGTTAGTAGCAGTGTTGAAAGCCCCAGACAGGTAACTCGGGGACTGGAAACCACAGTCAGCCAGGAGACGTCCTGGAGACTGGTCAGGGACTCTGCTCAGACAAACAAAGTCTTACGAGAAAGTCTTAATACCAAGATCCATATATGTGTCTTGGTAGGCCTTGTATAGAGGTAGATGCCCAACAGAGTTCAACGGACCGAAGTGAGGGGAGCACAGCCCAAAGGTGGGACAGTGGCATAACATTTACCCTCATTTGGAGGGGTTGGAGCCAAGTTTCTATAAGGGCTCATGAATACTTATATGCAAATCGGTCCGATCTCAGACCGCAGTGCACAGATTAGCCGTGGCTCGCCACACCCGAGCGTGACAGCCTCATAGAAATACATGAAGCTGTTACGCTCTGGTTGGGAGACCCGAGGACAGTCCATTCATTGCAATCCAAGATCGGACGGATTTGCACAGACGTCTGAATGAGAACTAAGGCTGTGTTGACACATTGTAGCCACAGAACCTGTAACACGTGAACACAGCCTGAAAAAAGGTTATAGATTAGTGTCTGCCTATACACGTAGTGCGCCTGAGCCGGGCTACCACAGCAGGTAAAATGTACAACATAAATGGCCATGATACCTTAGATATAAGGTGAGCCCTAATACATTTTCTTTTTACTTTGGCACAATATAAAACATACTTGTTGTTCCTGGTAACTTTTCAAAATAAATTTGTGTACCTGGGGATTTACACTATTTCTGACCATTATTTGACTTGTATTCTGCATTTTTCACCAGTTTTCCCCTTTGCAGACTCTTCTAATTTTCAGTTGTCTATGAGCTATTGAGTGGAGACTAGCTGCAATAATGTCTCCCATACACAGTACACTTAGCCAGCAGCATGGAGGACATTATTCTTCAGTACTGAGGGATGTATCTGTGAAGCCAGCACAGCAAATATATTTAATTTCCATCAGCTGCAGCATGATTTGCCTGCTCTCTGTGTGCTGAATGCACCTCACTCTCTCTCTACTTTGCTTGAAGTATAATTCCAGCTGTAACCTGTCACCTCACTGCTGCCAGTCAGTCTTGCTTTGACTGACTGACCAAAACTAAGTAGAGCTGTTTTTTTTTTTTTTTCTTTTGTGTAGATGACTAGTTCATGAGGGAGGCAAAGAGGTGGCTCATAAGTGGAGAAATAAGCATAGTTCTGTGATAAGATATATTACAAAGTTTCCTATATTCGCTTGTAGTAATGATTTATGCGAAGTTTGTTGAAACAGTAACCGATTTTAAGCACTTACCTGAACCAGCGATGGACGCTGCGTTCAGCGCTTCCTAAGTCCCTAGAGTGATGAACGCAATCCTGACTGTACCATACAATTGAAGTTGAAGTACACTGAAGAAGATCTAGTTTAGACCGAAACGTTTGTGAAATCTTTTTTGGATATCATATTAAATTATCTTTGAATTTGCATCTATTTTGAGGGCCAAGTTTTTGCTCCTTTTATGTGTGTTCTACAGGTCTCCATGGCTATATTGTTTTTTATTTTTTTCCCTGCAGGTCCCGATGGCTATTCTCTATTTAATAATGCTGCCAATTCAATTAGTAGGCCTATAAATTCTGTACTTGCCCAGTGTACAAGAAGCTGCTGATTTCAGTCTGACGTGGCAGCTTATTAGGCTATGTTCACACATCATGTTTTTTTCAGCGTTTTTTTGATGCCTGTATTTTAGGCAAATTTTCAGCTGAATTTTGCAGTACCGGCAAAGTCTGAGATTCCAGAATTCTTAGTTCACACATCATGGGTCTTTTTTGTTCAGGATTTTGTGCCTTGCATGTTTTTTTGGATAATAGAGCATGTCACTTCTTTCAGCGTGTATTCACCCATAGGAAGTAATTGGTGGTGAAAAAAAAAAACGCACCAACATTTTTTTTTCATAATTTTTGATGCCAAAATAGAATGTTTTTTTTTTGTTTTTTTGCACTGAACTTTATGTACATACATAAAAAGAGACAGAGTGAAAGTGAAAAAAAACACATCAAAAAATCAACAAAACTTTAAGAAAAATCCTTAACAAACCTCCCTTGAGAGATCAGGTTTTGCTGCAGAAAATTGACGCCAAAAAAACATGATGTGTGAACATAGCCTTACCGTTCAGTTGTTGCAGCTGCTGATATATGACGATCTTTCCAGGTATTGGCTTATCTTTGTCATATAATGCACTGGTGTCATGTCCAGTGTCGGATGGCGATATTCCAGTGGTACATATTTTATCTGTGAACCCCTATCTATGGCAATGGCAGCTATCAATGCACAAGAGCTTCGATTGTGGGTAATTTAAGAAGTGTGGGGATGGATGTGCATGTAGCTGAGCTTGTGTAGCTTCACTTCTGTTTTATTCTGTGATACCTATTTTAGTAATTAATAAATATATATAATCCCCATTCTCATACATCAGTTTTTAGAAGTTTACATTATGTCGTCTATTACTCCTCCTAGTAATTTATGAATAGATTGACAAGTGGGTGCTTCCAGTAAAATAAAATAAAAAACAGCCATATCCTTCACCTGTCCACCGTCACTATGTAGTCCACGATTACCGCCAACGATTGTCCCTAGGCGATCCGTGTCAATTCTACAGCAGTGACATCAACAATCACTGACGTCCCTGCTGTAAAACACAGCAATGTATACTGACAGAGTAAAATCACTCCTGTCAGTGTACATGCTGCTGCAGGAGTCAGGTCACTGGGGTTCATCAGCTGAAGATCAGATGATCAGCCCCGGTGAGAATGTTCCCATGGTGAGGTCACGTGAGCTCTCAGCTGATCTTCAACTGAGAGCTCACGTAACCACAGGTCCTGGCAGTGCAATACACTGCTGGCAGCGAGCGCGCTCCCGGCAGTGTACTGCCGACCTGATCAGATCACAGAAGACCAGGACGACACTGGGGGTACCAGACAGGGGAGTATAGTGGGTGTGGGTGTGGGTGTGGGTGTGGGTGTGGGTGTGGGTGTGGGTGTGGGTGGTGTTGTGTGTTTTTTTTTTTTTTTTTTACACCGCGTGGTACCTGGCTCGGCTGAGGAGACTACTCCCCTCAGCCGTGCCGCTCTCACTGTTATCAGTGGGAGCAGCGGTCGGATGAGAGGAATAGTAGTCCTCCTCTGCTGACCTGGGAACCACCGGCAGCACGTTTCCGCCTCGAATTTGCGCCAATTGGCTTTTATTGAAACGCAGCAAGTCTGCAGGTATAGATATTATACCTGCGGATTTGTTGCGGTTCAATTAAAGTCAATGGGTGCGAATTCACGGCGGTGTGTCCAAACCAGGACTGTGGAGTCTGCAAGCCAAACCGCCAACTCCTCAATTTCCCTGACTCCCGACTTCACAGCCCTGCCTCACTACTGAGCGTGTACATAAAGTGCAGCACAGATTCATCTCAACTAAAAGCTGAGATCCTTAAATCAGGAACAGAACAGACATTTATAGGACATTTCATAACTTTCCCAAATTCTTATGAAAACATTTACAGCACATCCTGCATTGTACTACTGTAGTCAGTGTATTATATACAGTATTTTAGGAGTCTGAGTCGGTCCATTTTATACCGACTCCAACTCCTACAAGCGTTTATGTGCACTTTCCCACCTACTTGTTTTCCATCCATGTCCACCCTTCTCTTGCTCTATAGAGCCAGAGCTGTCAATCAAAGAAGATGCAAATTGGTTTTGTGTCTAAATTTATTGAATTTGTCTGGGACATCATTGGTTCTCAATTGCAAAGGCTGCTGCCAGCAACGGATTTTGATGATTTACTCATGTGCATTCAGTGCGGCAGAACATTCCTCAGACAACTGTTAATATGCTCATTGATAGTAGACAAGGCGTGTAAGCGCAGGGATTTCTGCATGTGGTGCTCATCAAAACCTATACTGAATAAATCGAAATCTTTTGAAAATGGTTTCAATGTTTTTCATTATTTGCATATCATTATCATGTCTATATCCATGCTATGATCTCTATTATTCCGTGCCTTTTGCTTCTGGGTTTTGCAATTTCAATATTGTATGCAGTCTTTCACTATACAGTAAGTAGCAATTATTTGCTCAAATATTTTGCTGCCTGGCTTCTTAGACTTGTCCAAACTCGGCTGTAAAGTAAAACTCGGGCGGAAGATTCCTGAAGTGAAGAACTAATAGAAACTCCGCAACATGAGCTCGAGCTAAATCAAAATGTCAGAGCTGGAGGAAAGAAAAATATTAAACCCTAATGGAAAGTAATCACAGTCCTTTCAGACATTTCTGTTTGTCCTGAATGATATGTTCCTACTAATTGCTGATTTCAGACGAACCTCCTCTCTGCTTGTTCTTTGGCAGCGTGTAAGGGCCTGTTATTCATATTGATTTCTCCTGATTGATGCCACATTCTGGGACATGTTGATTCCAAGTGATATTTTATGCTTTTTTTGCTTGAACGCTAATGTATTTGCTCAATTTATGCATGTGGGTTTTTTCCCCTCCCTTGTTCTTACATCTAATGACTGGGGATTGTATTTGTAACTGCTGCACTCGGCCCTTCAGTTCAGCTGCTAACTCATTTGTTGAGTAGCGATTACAGAACATGGTATAAATTGTGATGTGGGTAGAAAAAAAAATTAGTTTTTTTTTGTTCATTTCACTTAAAGAGGTAGTCCCATTTCCAAGATTTTATTCCAATAGGTAAAAGGTTTAATAATAATATTAGCAAATACCTCTAGTTTAAAATGTAGTATAGTTCTTCTGATAAGCTATGTCGCTTGCTCTATTGCAGTAACTTAGATATCCATGGATACAACCACTAACAACAAACTGTTACTATATGACTGGTCGTAACCATGGATGCTTAAGCTACTGCAATGCCCTGCACATTAGGTAAGCGACATGGCTTATCAGAAGAACTAGGCTACATTTCTAATTCGAGGTATTTGCTATTATTTATTATTATTACACCTACTACATATTGGGATAGGATCTTGGAGATGGGAATAGCCTTGTGCTTGTCTTTGAGCATTCTTAACTTTCACATCTAGGCATACCACATATATTACGCCATTGAGGCGCCGGTAAACTGTATGAGGGTTGTCCCAGGCAGCCAGAAGTTTGTTTTGGACATAGGCACCTGGACGGACAATTTCTGGTCTAAATCATAAATCCTTTCCCTGTAATTACGATCATATCATCCTTTCTGTTTGGCATTGGCCTGTTGCATGTTTTCATGAACAAGCTTTCACATCCCAACATATTGTTGCCCTTACACCATTTTATTTTATGGGAAATAATTACATAATTGGAAAATATTGGACAGTGGAAATATTTTATTTTCAGAGGTTTCTGTTTGGAAATCATTAGCCTAGCTTGTGTCTGGGACAAACGTGTAAAAATAAATAAATAAAAATAAAAAATATGTGAGAAATATACAAAGTGTTAGTGGTGTATAAACTACTAATCTATCTAGTTCTCACTCTTGGGTTTATCTCATCTTTTCAACTAGTGCCCATAATTTGGGTGCTTAGCTCTGTTGATTCTTGCAGCCTTTAAAGGGCATCTGTCAGTAGGATCAATCCTCCTAAGCCATCCATATGGGCATGTAGGTCATAGATGGGTGAATAAAATGATACCTTGATATCTGTTGACCGATCCACCGAAAGTGGCAGATTCGCAGATGTTAAAGGCCATCCGTCAGTAGAATCAACCCCCCCTATACTGTCATGTGGGTTCTAGACAGTTGAATAAAGTGATACTTTGATATCTGTGATATGATGTTTTATTCCAGAGTAGGCCATGGTTTTTCTCAATATGTAAATGAGCTGTTAGGATCTATGGGCCGGACATAGATCTCCTTGAGAATCTGCCTCCAGAGATTATTGTAAATGAAAAGGGGAGTTACCAGTGTGAGTCAGGAGAGCGGACTGTCAGTGATTACATGTCTCACACTGGTAACTCCTCCTTTAATTTAAAATGCGCTCTAGAGGCAGATTCTTAGGGATATCTATGTCCGGCCCATAGATCCTAACAGCTCATTTACATATTGAGAAAAACTGTGGGTGTCCTGAATCTTGATCTTTCATCAGAAGAAGTATTTCAGATTTCAGCATCCCTGATTTGGTTATGTTATGTGAGCTATTTTGCTATTCTGCTACCAGAGGTGTTTGGCTAATTCTTCCCTCTCCATTGATAGCTGACTGATCTTGTGGTGGTTGTGGTTGTGGTGGTGAAGGGGGGGGGGTGCAGAGTTCGACAATCAAGATAAATGGCCATCAAACAAGTATGTGGCTGAAGACCCCCATTCATCAGATAGGGGCCAAAAAATGCTATTTTGGCCTCCTTCTGGGCAATACATGTCTGTATACTGCAGACTGTGCTTTCCTACACCATACATTTACAGTAGTTGGTCGGATGGCCAGTTATCCATCCTCGCTGTGGGCACAAGCGTGGTGTGTACCTAGCCTATAGTTATTGGCACTGTATTATCTTCTATTTGACCCTTTTTTTGGAGAGGTGATATATAAATACATCATTACTGTGTGCAATTCAACTGTTTTGTTTTTTAACCATTTATGATCAAAATAGTACTTTTAGAAATCTTCAATTCCTATTGCAACAACTCAATGGTCTTTCAATTAAAATGTTGTCGTGCGATAATGATCCTGATTTATGATCTCAACATGGGCACAAAATTGAATAACCGCCATACGCAAGACGTCATAAACGCCCTTCTTGATCAGCAGTAAGTGGTGAATGGTACTTCTTATTGAATCCTGTAAAGCTTCCATAAGATCTTGCATTTTTCTTTCTATATTTGCGTGCGCAGTTATTTTCTAGGCAGCACTTTGATTTCCTATCCTGCACAGTGAAGGGGTTGTCGGCTTTGACAAGCCTCCATGGATGACAAATGTGTAATCTGCATACGGTCCTACTGAGAAAATGTACATTTGTCCGACTCCTCCTCTGACCAGGCACCAAAATCCCGTCGCCGTGAAGGAGCTAAACGGGAAAAGCGGAATATATTAGTAATGCTAGCGTGAAAAATGGCTTTAATATTTAAACCTTTGGAGTGGAGCGTCTGGAGACTTTGTTTTAATCCTTAAATACTTAATGTTCCCGAGCCGTCTGGCAGACGGGGGTGTTTGTGCCCTTATTTTGTGTTTCTGTTACATAATGGGGAGATTCTCCAGAGTCCGAGAGCCACTTGTTTACTTGACAGCCGGCTGCAATTCTGAAAGCTGTCTAAATATTTGGAGAAGATCAGAGAGGCTTTTTCTAACCCCTGTGGCAGTAATGGCAGTGTACATGTAAAGTGCTACAGGATACAGCTCATCATCCTCCTGACCTATTCTTGTCTTGGGCAGAAATGTGTATTTTCTTTCTTTCTTTTTTTTTTGGGACTGGACTGTATAATTCTGAGAATTGTCTGTGTCGTGCAGGGATAAATGGGATATTTTGAGTAAAGCTTCAGTAATCTGTAAATTTGCACAGTTAGAGCTTTCTCGCCACCATGGATTTTTTTTTTTTTCTAAGGATGGGGGTTGGGGTGGGATACATTTTTAGACTATGTGAAAACTGCGGCTTGTCTTTTTGCAAGCCACAGATGGATCGGATGAACTTCAAACAGCATAACGTAATAATCTCCTCCATCCATCTTGGGCTTGTGGTGGCTTTCTCAGAGATCACGATATACATTGGGGGCTTCTGAATGGTGTCGCTATAGGAGATGTCGGGTAAACGTGGATATATTATAATCCTAATCCTCTGCCTTTCTATTTAATTGGCGTGTATATTAAAAAGAATGATCTGCAGGCTGCTAGCAGACATGGCTGCGGAACAGCTGTGCCTGTAAAGCGGTAATCTGTCCCAGCGACGCACATTCCAGTGAAATGCTGGAGATAGGCAAGCCTTCAAAGTCAAGATGCCTGAGCCTTCACAAATGCTCTCCATATGGAAAAGAAAGTTCTAATTCCAGATCCGGCCGCCACCCCCCTCCGCCAGGCCTTTCTTCGAGGTAACATACGTGGCACCTTGCAGAGAGCGACAGATGTGCACGGCCTGCAGCTGCTGTGAGAAGACTAATATTCTGCGAGCTGCTGTGTAGAGGCCTGGATTATACTTCTGCATAAGTCATTGCATCGGGCGGGCGAAACGCGTCTATCCAGCTGCGCAGACGGTTATCACTTGTTGACAACAGAAGCAGCCTGAGGGCGCTTAGCTCTGACTTTATTCTCACCCCTAGACACAAAAGGCAGGCGTAGAAACCTAGTGGAAAGGAAAAGTGCAGCACTTGCCCATAGCAACCAATTGGCTTGTAAGCTAACCAGTTTGGTTGCTATGGGCAACGGCTCCATGTTTTGGCCTGTTGTACTATTCTACGTGAGGCCTAGACCTCTTCTGCTGTGTGTTCTGGGACCACAAACTAACATCTCGTAGATGAGACGTACTAAATGTGGCAGAGCATAAGTAGTGGGTACAGAGGCTTCAGTCACACTCAAGCTGAACTAGGCCCGAAGGATCCATCTGACCCGTATGAGTAGACCCTTCATAGCTGGGGGCCCATTTGGAAATATTGCATTGGGGTATACAAGCTTCAGGTTACACCACTGTAAATGTGACACTGTGCCCTTGACTTGTGAGGTGTTGATTGGGCTTTGCCTTCTTTAAAAAAGTAGATTTAATAAAGTGGTCTCATGAATTTCTCTAAAATTAAAGGGGTGTGCTTCTAGTTCAGACTAGCGACATGGTTGCTCCGCTTCGCCTGACCTGTGCACTGTCTGATGCTGCTAGCAGAAGCAGCGTGGGTTCAGCGCTGCGGACTGAGGCTGGTCAGATCCAGAGATCCGCTCTGCACTACGGCGCACTCTGCTCTACGGCGCGCTCTACTCTGAAGCTGATGGCTTGCAAGCACACACTCCTTGCCTAGGTGACCAGTCAGTCTAACGAGGGCAGTAAACTTGGCCACAATCAGAAAACTATATAGAATTAAAAATCCGTCTGTTCTTTGAAGCCAAGAGAATTTTTAGTAAGCAAAGTTACTTTGTTTTTCCAATTTCATCCATTACTGAACATGAAACAACCACTTTTAAGATGGGAGTAGCCACAAAGCATCCTCTTATCTGTGATCGCTTCTATTCAAGACTAGAACCCCTGGCAAAAATTATGGAATCACCGGGCTCGGAGGATGTTCATTCAGTTGTTTAATGTTGTTGAAAAAAAGCAGATCACAGACATGGCACGAAACTAAAGTAATTTCAAATGGCAACTTTAGGGCTTTAAGAAACACTAAAAGAAATCAAGATAAAAAATGTGGTACTCAGTAAGGCTGTGTGCCCACTATGCGTTTTTCAAGCGTTTTTTGCCGCGGAATTTCCTCAGCGAAAACGCTTAAAAAACGCTTGGTAATACGTGCCCCATGGTCCCCAATGATAATCCGCATGTGCTGTGCACATGCTGTGGAAATTTCCGCTGTGGATTATCATTGTGGAAAAATCCGCAGCATGTCCATTAATTTTGCGGACACGCAGCGTAACTTGCATTGAAACGCTTCATATCCGCAACACTACATGTGCACACGCGGATATGAAGCTATTCAATGTGCGGATGGTACCCAGGCCTGGAGAAGAGGAGACTCTCATCCAGACCTGGGTACCATAGAAACTGTAAAAAAAAAAAAAAAAAAAAAAAAAAAGTAAAATAAAGATTATACTTACCTTCCGATGGCCCCCGGTCTCCTCAGCGATGCGTGTGGTGTGTTGGGCGGCTCGCGGTGGTGTGAGGACCTGACATGACGTCATTGAGTCATGTGACAGGTCACGCGACCGCTGACGTCGGCGGTCGCGTGACCTGTCACATGACTCAATGACGTCATCGCAGGTCCTTCACACCACCGCGAGAGACTGGACGGAGCGGAGAAGGAGACCGGGGGCCATCAGAAGGTAAGTATAATCTTTATTTTTTATTTTTCACCATTCTTATTAATTTTTTTAACTATTACTTGGTCACACTATATAAATCCATGCAACAGGCATGGATTTATATAGTGTGACCAAGTTGTCAAGCACTTTTCCAAGTGATGCTAAAATTGCTTGGAAAAGCGCTTGATAACCCGCATGCAAAAAACGCTTGACAAATTCTTCTACCTGGCAGGAAAAACGCATGTAAAATCCGCATGCGTTTTTCCTGCCAGGGAGAAGCAGAAAAAATATGCAGCATTTCTGCATCGTGGGCACATAGCCTAAGGGTAATTTTTTTCAGACCAAGCAGAGGGAAAATATTATGGAATCACTCAATTCTGAGGAAAAAATTATGGAATCACCCTGTAAATTTTCATTTCCAAAACTAACACCTGCATCAAATTTAGATCTGCTCGTTAGTCTGCATCTAAAAAGGAGTGATCACACCTTGGAGAGCTGTTGCACCAAGTGGACTGACATGAATCATGGCTCCAACACGAGAGATGTCAATTGAAACAAAGGAGAGGATTATCAAACTCTTAAAAGAAGGTAAATCCTCACGCAGTGTTGCAAAAGATGTTGGTTGTTCACAGCTGTGTCTAAAATCTGGACCAACTACAAACAACATGGGAAGGTTGTTAAAGGCAAACATACTGTTAGACCAAGGAAGACATCAAAGCGTCAAGACCGGAAACTTAAAGCAATATGTCTCCAAAACAGGAAATGCACAACAAAACAAATGAGGAACGAATGGGAGGAAACTGGAGTCAATGTCTGTGACCGAACTGTAAGAAACCGCCTAAAGGAAATGGGATTTACATACAGAAAAGCTAAACAAAAGCCATCATTAACACCTAAACTGAAAAAAACAAAGTTACAATGGGCTAAGGAAAAGCAATCGTGGAGTGTGGATGACTGGATGAAAGTCATATTCAGTGATGATTCGCGAATCTGCATTGGGCAAGGTGATGATGCTGGAACTTTTGTTTGGTGCCGTTCCAATAAGATTTATAAAGATGACTGCATGAAGAGAACATGCAAATTTCCACAGTCATTGATGATATGGGGCTGTATGTCAGGTAAAGGCACTGGGGAGATGGCTGTCATTACATCTTCAATAAATGCCCAAGTTTACATTGATATTTTGGACAGTTTTCTTATACCATCAATTGAAAGTATGTTTGGGGATGATTGTATAAAGAGAAACCTCGGCACACCAATATGTATATGAAGAAAATTCCAAAGAGTTCTGGAGGTGCAGCAAAATCAAATTTTATTCACTGAAAGCACAATCCCTTTCTTGTGGCAATATATTCATCATGCATCTTAAAGCTTTTGCAGGTCAAACAACACAATGGACCAACGTTTTGACCTATGTAGGTCTTTGTCAAGGTTTACTTGGCTCAGATAGACATTTGCTGGTTGGACCAGAGAGATACTGGTATAGTAGAGAACGGAGCCTCCAAAGGGGATGTGCCCTGAGCACCGGCACATCCCCTTTGGAGGCTCCGTTCTCTACTATACCAGTATCTCTCTGGTCCAACCAGCAAATGTCTATTTGAGCCAAGTAAACCGTGACAAAGACCTACATAGGTCGAAACGTTGGTTCATTGTGTTGTTTGACCTGCAAAAGCTTTAAGATGCATGATGAATATATTGCCACAAGAAAGGGATTGTGCTTTCAGTGAATAAAATTTGATTTTGCTGCATATCCAGAACTCTTTGGAATTTTCTTCATATACATATTGGTGTGCCGAGGTTTCTCTTTATACAATATTTCTCTTTTTACCTCTGAGCACCCACTTCACAGTGAGCGACCCCTCATTTATTATTGTTTGGGGATGATGACATCATTTTTCAAGATGATAATGCATCCTGTCATAGAGCAAAAACGGTGAAAACATTCCTTGAAAGAAGACCCATAAGGTCAATGTCATGGCCTGCAAATAGTCCGGATCTCAATCCAATTGAAAATCTTTGGTGGAAGTTGAAGAAAATGGTCCATGACAAGGCTCCAACCTGCAAAGCTGATCTGGCAACAGCAATCAGAGAAAATTGGAGCCAGATTGATGAAGAGTACTGTTTGTCACTCATTAAGTCCATGCCTCAGAGACTGCAAGCTGTTATTAAAGCCAGAGGTGGTGCAACAAAATACTAGTGATGTATTGGAGTGTTCTTTTGTGTGTTTGTTTTTCATGATTCCATAATTTTTTTCCCTCAGCTTGGTCTGAAAAAAATTACCCTTACTGAGTACCACATTTTTTTTCTTTTAGTGTTTCTTAAAGCCATAAAGTTGCCATTTGAAATGACTTTAGTTTTGTGCCATGTCTGTGATCTGCTTTTTTTCAACAACATTAAACCACTGAATGAACATCCTCCGAGCCCGGTGATTCCATAATTTTTGCCAGGGGTTGTAGATGAGCCTTTTAGTCGCTGTAAATATGTAGGAGATTGCTGTGCACATTTCTTATTTGTTAGAAGGGTACCCCAGCAATGAGCTGATCACAAAGTGTCCCTCTGCTGGGACCCCATCATTGTGCTGTAATCTGTGGAAACCGTGCATTAAGGCTGAGTGCCCGCGTAGCGTTTTTCAAGCGTTTATGCTGCGGAATTTCCGCAGCATAAACGCTTGTGAAACGCTAGGTAATCCGCACCCCATGGTCCCCAAGGGGATTCCGCATGTTCTATGCACATGCTGCGGATTTTTCGCAGCGTTTATGCTGCGTACAAAAATCCGCAGCATGTCATTTAATTTTGCGGAAGCGCAGCGGAACTCCCGCCATTGACTTGCATTGAGACGCATAGAAACCGCGACTGTACATTTTTACAAGCGGCTTCTATGCGTCTCTATGTGCGGATGGTACCCAGTTCTGGAGGAGAGGAGACTCTCATCCAGACCTGGGTACCATTCTACCTGTAAAAAAAGAATAAAATAACAAATAAAGTTATATTCACCTGTCCGGCGGCTTCTCTCTGAATGCCGGCATCGCTTGAGGACCTGCGGTGACGTCACAGTCATGTGACCGCAGGCCCTTCACCGCTCTGTCTCGCGATATGCCGGCATCCAGGAACCAGACAGGAAGCAGCGCTGCAGCCACGCCGGGGCCTCGGGGGTGAGTATAGCTTTATTTGTTTTCATTTTTACGGTTCACACTGTATAAATCCATGCTGTTTGCATGGATTTATACAGTGTGACCTAGTTGTCAAGCACTTTCCAAGTGATTCTATCGCCTGGAAAGCGCTTGTCAATCTGCATGCGGAAACGCATGTGAATCCGCATGTATTCTGCAGGAAAAACGCATGCACAATCTGCATGCGTTTTTTCAGCCAGGGAGATGCAGAAATGCTGCAGAAATTTTCTGCTTCATTTCTGCATCGTGGGCACATAGCCAAAGTGTTCACTCTTCCTCTGGACAAATTAAGACTTGCACTGGACTCATCCACATCAATGGGTTGTCTATGCAACTCAGGACAGGTCCTCCAGAGGTAGAGACCTCACTGTAACTTCTCCACTCTGGTCAAGGACAATCCTTAAAATTTCCTAATGGTGTATAGGGAGTTCCTGATTTACCAACATCCGACTTGCGTACAACCCCTAGTTATGTAGGTCAGATGTTCAAAAAGGAAAACCTAATATACTCACCTTTAAAGCTGAACTTTCTGGCCGCCATCTAGTTTTTCTTTTTTTGTTTCTTTCCTGTTGTCGCGTGCTGCAACTCAAAGACTTTCAACCCTGTCCAGGCCTCGTAGGCCACTGCTCGTCATAAGGTTGCGATGTTGATATTGCGACCTTATGACTCACAGTAACCTCCGAGGCCTGGGCGCAGCCGGAAGTCCTGGTCCATAAAAGTTAGGGATGTTTTGGCTTTCAGGTGAAATTTATGGAAAACTTAAAAAGCTCACTCTACAGTGATATTTTTTTCATGAATGTAGGGCATTTAAGTAGAGGTATGCAATGATGATTTTATCAAATAATTTATTGAAACAAAAGCCAAACAGTGGTGGGTATATCCCCCCCAAAAATGTCAGTGCCTCAATAACTTGTCATGTGGCCTTGAGCATCAATTAGGCAAAACTGATCTCTGACAGGAAATCGGCTGCATCAAAAACGCAGGTGTTTCTGCTTTTTTTTGTGCGTTTTTTCAGCATTTTTTCCACTGTCCTTCTGTCTCTATGCATGTACATAAAGGTCTGTGAAAAAAAGAACCCCATTCTATTTTGCCATCAAAAACGTTGAAAAAATTTACCTGAGTTTTATCAGCGCTTTTTTTCACCACCCATTACTTCCTATGGGTGAAAAAACGCTGAAAGAAGTGACATGCTCTGTTTTCCAAAAAGCCAACCAAGGCACAAAATACGCAGCAAAAAAAAAAAGTGTGAACAGAGAATTCTGGTTTCTCATACACTTTGCTGGTCCTGCAAAACGCAGCTGAAAATTTGCATAAAAATCTGCAGCAAAATATGCTGAAAAACTCAAC
Organism: Phyllobates terribilis; assembly: GCF_046119375.1. NCBI lineage: Eukaryota > Metazoa > Chordata > Amphibia > Anura > Dendrobatidae > Phyllobates > Phyllobates terribilis. The sequence goes on from NW_027362771.1 coordinate 484,723,582, forward strand.
GTGTGTGAACATAGCCTTACAGCTTGACAACGATGTCTCATGCTGTTTACAAATCAAGTTATTGTCTGCTGAGGCATGGCATCCCACTCTTCTTGAAGGGCGGCCCTCAGGTCATTGAGGTGCTGGGGTACAGCGTTACGAGCCTCTGCATAGCGACTCTGCTGATCCCATAGGTTTTCAATGGGATTCAGATCTGGAGAAAGTGCAGGCCACTCCATTTGAGGTATCCCAATCTCCGGCTGCCGTTCCCTAATGAAGCGACCTTGATGAGCTGGAGCATTGTCCTCCATGAAGATGTAATTAGGCCTGTCTTGTTCATGCAGAGGCACAATGACTGGATTAATGATGTTATTCAAGTAGTAGATGTTTGTCACTGTACCATTCACAAAGTGTAGGGCAGTTCGGTATCAACTAGACACACCTGGTAAAGCCTCCACCACCACCACCAAAGGTTCGCCTGGTGACAACAGTGGCTGATGCATAGCGCTCCCCTTGATGTCTCAAACATAGTTGGCCGCCATCATTTCTGCTCAGAATTAATCGACTTTCATCAGTCAACAGCACTGAAGCCCACTGATCCCTCGTCCATCGTAGATGCTCCCTGGCCCTGGTGGTGTGGTCAGTTAGCATTGCAGGTCGTCTACCACTCAGACCACGCTGATGTAAATGGTTTTGAATGGTCTGACAGGACACTTGGTGCCTCTCGCCTCCCTTAAATGTGCCTGGAGTTGTGTGGCATTCATCATCCGTTTCTGAAGGGCATTGTTCACAATGAAGCGGTCATCAGTGTGGGATGTGGCCAAAGAATGTCCACTTCTCTGCCTTTCTGTGTCTCTGTATCTCTGTTGCACCCTGCTTATCACACTCTAAGCTCAGTGACCACTTACTTCTGAGTACATCCTGCTTGAAGCCTCACAATGGTGAGGTACTGAAGATTAGTTGTTAGGTGTCACCTTGGTCTCATGATGTCAAAATGTGAACAGCACAATGAAGAGGACTGTTTAATACCAATTCTAATTGAGCCCTGTTAATTTATTGGGCGATTCATGGATCAAAAACCTGTTGTGCATTTTGCCATTAACCTCCTTGTTAGAAAACAGCAAATTGAACAGTAGGACATGTGCATTCCAAAGTCTAGAGAAGGTCACATTAAGTTCACCTGAAAGGTTAGAGTGCAAAGGATAGGCGCAATTTTGTAATTTTATCTATTTATCCATCCATGACAAACACTGATGACCATACTAATGGTAAAAACAGACACCTGCAGGAGCTTGACACTGGTACCATATTTTCATGTACGTGATTAAACATGGACATGTGAATGAGACCTAAGGCTGAGGTCAGACAACTATATTTTCAGTCCATGTGCTGTACTTGTGCGTGAAAGACTGCAAGTCATTAGCACAATTCAAACATTTTTTCCATGAACACATGATCAGTGTGAAGAAAAAAACTAGCATTTATTAGTCTAGTCAAGTTTGATTTGCAGATGAGATTCTCCCAATGAACTCAATGAATGCGAAGAAAAAACAAGACAACCTAGACAACCCATAACACCCCCCCCAGGAACACATTACAAAAATAAGATTTTTACATTTTTTTTAAATGAGTTGTTTTTTGTTTTTATTACTTCACCTGACTTTTCAGGTCTTGATGACCTTCTTCTGCCCATTCTAGTATAAATCATTTGTACATTTCCTACCAACTTATGCTGAGATATTGGTCGGAGCTATTGTTGCTCACTGAAGGGGGATACACATTACCTTTACAGGAAATTCTCACGAGTAAGAACAATGGGCCATATTAATTCTTATTGCCTGTTACTCTATAGGAAACTTTTAGACTTTCCAGAGTTCTTTTAGGTTTTCTAAACCAGGTTGCCCCAGTTTATCAATTTTCATATACCTTTTATAGCATGTTTAAAGCGCACCTGTCAGCAGGATTGTGCTCAGCAAGCTACATACACTGTCAGGTGGGCGATGTTACACTGATTAATATGATACCTTGGTTGAAGAAATCCGTCCTATGGTTCTTGTGTAATTTTTACTTTCAGTTTGAAGATAATGATATGCCCGTGCTCCGGTGCAGCCTGTGGGGGGCGCTCTATCTGGTATTCTGCTTACATATTCATCTGTATGCTCTTATGATGGCTCACTGTGCCTTCACTGATCTGCCTCTTATTTTACTTAGTCATGCACTACTAGATGCATTATGTAAAATAGGCAGGTCAGTGAAGGCACAGTGAGCTGTCATGAGAGCATACAGATGAATATGTAAGCAGAGCACCAGATAGAGCCACCCCCCCCCCCCCCCCACACACACACAGGCTGCCCGAAGCACGAGCATATCATGAGCTCCAAACTGAAAGTAAAGATTACACAAGAACCACAGGATGGATTTAATCAACTAAGGTATCATTTTAATCAGTGTAATGTCACCCACCTGACAGTGTATGTAGTTTACTGAGCACAATCCTGCTGACAGGTGCGCTTTAAAAGGGGCTCTTGGATCCCTATGTATTAAGCAAGGTGGGGATCATCTATAAAGCGCATGTCTTGCTTTGAAGGACCCGGCAGATAAAACCATGACGTGAGAAGACCTTGATCTCATTTAACAGTATGTAATGCATCAATTGCCCTGTGGGAGTGCTGCACGGAAATCAATCACATGATGCACTGCTGATCACAGGTCACCCTCAGTAAATACTTGATTCTTGGGAGATTCTTGAAACAAAAATGGATTATCCGAAGCTGCCATCACTTGTCTGCTAGCACAAATTGTAAAACCGATAGTCATGGACACTTTACAACTGTCAATCAACAATGGAAGGAATCTCTTCCTTCATTTCTTCATACTTTGTTCTTTTGAGCTTGTTATTTCTTTGTAAATTTGAATTTCATGCATTTTTTTTTTTCTATAGTGTTTTCATTTGAACTTATAATTCTGTTTGCTGCTGAGATTTTTTGTATGAATCACTGGTGACTTTTTTTTCTTAACAAGCTAGGCACATTCGTCTAGAGCGCTAAGCTTGTCCACCCACTGAGATCCTTTTGATGGTCAGGGCTAATTAAAAGTTGGATCAATACTGCTGCATAATTATAATGTAGGTTTTATGCTTTTGGTTGTGTGGCTCAGGAAGCTGCTTCTGAGGTTTTTATGCTCCAGAAATGTTACATTTTGTGTGATCTTGCACTGAGTAAGCTTTTGTGAGTGGGATAGACTTCCGATAAAGTGTACTTCCAGTGATCTACTTTGATCCTTGTATGATCTGCGCCTCCGTGAGTAAAGTCTCATTTCTTGAATAGAGAATTTGTAAATGAAAGCTCCGTGCTGCTTATTAGCTTTACTTACTGTCAGGCTGCACATTACACATTCATCCTTACTTTTGCTGAGAGAGAGATACGGGTATAGCTCAAATGACTGACTTAAAGGTTTAGTTCTGATCCGCTAAATTCTGTATTTGGAGAAGAGCAGGGCCGGAGACATCAGGTCCACTGGATGTGCGTACGATCAGGTATCATGTAGCTGACCTATGGGACAGGTGCACAATACCTGCCATCACGTCCATGCTCAGGCACATATCCGTAGAAGTGATGTCGCAGTACGAAGTGAGCAGTGCAAGAAAAACCATTTAAATAGATTTTGCAGTTAGGGAATAACAAACTGTCTGTGTCTATAGGGAATTTTTGTATCTAGTAAAGTCCTGTAATCCCAGCAGCATCAGCACTGATTTAGACAGGAAGCCTCTCCTGCTCTCTGCAGTATGAGCAGTGGCAAGAGTAATGGAGTTAGTAGGACGCAATAATACTCACAGGGGGATTTTGGACATTTATGGCATATCGAAAGTATAGGTGTATCTCACTAAATGAGAATATCATCAAAAAGTTAATTTATTTCAGTTCTTCAGTACAAAAAGTGAAATATATATATAAATATAATATAATATGTGCTCTATTTCAAGTGTTTTTTTCTGTTAATGTTAATGATTATGGCTTACAGCCAATGAAAGCACAAAAGTCATTATCTCAGTAAATTAGAATACTTTATAACAACAGCTTGAAAAATGTTTTTAAAATCTGAAATGTATGTTCAGTAAATGCCCTCAATACTTGGTCGGGGCTCCTTTTGCATCAATTACTGCATCAATGCGGCGTGGCATGGAGGCGATCAGCCTGTGGCACTGCTGAGGTGTTATGGAAGCCCAGGTTGCTTTGATAGCAGCCTTCAGCTCGTCTGCATTGTTGGGTCTGGTGTCTCTCATCTTCCTCTTGAAAATAAGGTCAGGCGAATTTCCTGGCCAATCAAGCACAGTGATACTGTAGTTTTTAAACCAGGTATTGGTACTTCTGGCAGTGTGGACAGGTGCCAAGTCCTGCTGGAGAATGACCTTTCCATTTCCAAAAAGCTTGTCAGCAGAGGGAAGCATGAAGTGCTCTAAAATTTCCTGGTAGACGGCTGAGCTGACTTTGGTCTTGATAAAACACAGTGGACCTACACCAGCAGATGACATGGCTCCCCAACCATCACTGATTGTGGAAACTTCACACTAGACCTTAGGCAGCTTGGATTGTGGCCTCTCCACTCTTCCTCCAGACTCTGGGACCTTGTGGAGTGTGTAAATGACTGCCTTCTGGGCATCTGTCAAGTCAGCAGTCTTCCCCATGCTTGTGGAGCCTACTGAAACGGACTAAGGGAACTTTTTAAATGCTTAAAAAGCCTTTGCCGGTGTTTTTTGTTAATTATTTTAATTCACTGAGATAATCACTATTGTATTTACATTGGCTGTAAGCCATAATCATCAACATTAAAGGGGTTGTCCACTACTTTATATGATCCCCCAATGCATTCCCCCGGGGCCCATAAGTGTTTCTCTAAATACCTTGTGGTGCCTTTTCTGCCTGTGAGCGCTGCTATCGCTGGCCGCTCACAGGCATCACATGACCCCCGGCTGTAGCTGGCTCTGACATCAGCTGACGTCACGACAAGCCCAGGCTGCAGCCGAGGGCCCCTCTTCCGCGTTCAACCGGTGGCTGCTTAGTTATGGGTGGGGTTACCCCGCGCATCACACCCGGCATTCACCGCGCGCTCTCCCTCTCCTCATTCACTGGGAAAACGCGTGGGGAGCGCGTCACTGATGTCACGCCTCACTTGACGTGACATCAGTGACGGATCACGTGATGTCTCTGAGTGGCCAGCGATAGCGCCGCTCACAGGCAGAAAAGGTACCGCAAGGTATTTACAAAAACACTTCTGGGCCTCGGGGCGATACATTGGGGTTCATATAAAGTAGTGGACAACTTCTTTAACAGAAATAAACACTTGAAATGGGTTACTCTGTCTGTAATGACTCTATTTGTAATGACTCTATATAATATGAGTTTCACTTTTTGTATTGAAGAACTGAAATAAATTAACTTTTTGATGATATTCTAATTTAGTGAGATGCACCTTTATGTCATAATTGCATGTTAGGGTGGAGTCCTTGAAGAGAAAACCCTTATCAGGAGACTGCAGGTTCCCCATTTTCACTCTATAATGGTAAACGATGAAGCTCTTTCCATTGTAGTTTGTGCTTTGTTGAAGCATCTGAGTGTCATTCATCCCATAAAGTACAATGAAGAAAGTTGCACTTGTGCTTGGTCACCTCTCCTCCTCATGTACTGCTTTCAGGAGACTCTACTCTGCTTATATATGGGGGACCCAGTTATGCTCACACAGTGCATCCTTAGTACTTTCCCCTCTATGCGCCAAAATTACACTCCACTGTTCTTCTTTCTGACATAGAAAATACATGTGAGCAGCAACCAAATACCTGAAAGCATGTCCATGGCTAGATAGTTGGGGACCACAAAGCATGGCATCAGGGGTCGCAAGTTGTGCACCTCTGCGTTACAACAGGAAGTCTGAATCATATCCTACTGGCCCAAAGTTGCCAAGTCTTTATAGATATTGCCTTTTCAAATGCCGCAGAAATTGTTTATGGAGGGACTTTTGTATTAGGCTAGTCTCATGGTTATATAGTGCTCTCTGCCAAGCACTACGTCCGGGGTTTGTCTGATTTCCCAAGAAGTTGCATTTCGACCTGACGGATGTCCTATGGAGCCATTCACTTGAATGAAGCCAGCAAAGTTACGCTAGATACCGCCTGGCCTCCTTCTTGGCAATATTTGTTTTTTTCAGACATGCACAAAAACATGGCCTGACAGTGTCCCCTCAGAATACAGTTTTTTGGGGATTGCCACAGAAACCTCAATGTGGTGCTTGGCGGAGAGCACTATATCAATATGTACCTAGCCTTTACAATTATATCTGGTCATAGACTGACAAATTGGATAGCTCATTTTCCCGTGGACGTGCATCAACTTGGTGACTCTAGACTTAAGTGTATATGAAATTTCTTGTTTCAGTAATTTTCTACAATATTTGGTGTCAGATATGGGACTAGTGATGCTGGGTTTTCAGTAGAGTCACACAGTTGTCAACCTTCCCAAAAATCTGAAATTCAAAAGCAAATCCAAATAAAATCTATGGGTGTGATTCATTATTGCATCTGTGCCTTTTTTGGAGTAGATTTTGGTATTTTTCACCTGATTTTATTTATTTTTTTTTTAATTCTTTTAATTTCACTCCTTTTAAATGTTGTTTTATTCATGTATCTATATAAATAAAAATGTAAATGTTCGTTTGTTCAAAATCTTAAATCTCCGAAAGTTCTTCACCGATTGCTTTGAAATTTTGACACAACGTTGCATTCAAATACACACGTGTTTTTATATACCAGCTCTTGGCCGTAATGGCAACAGCGAGAGGGTGGTCCTACGAGCTCAGTCCCAGGCTGACTCTCCCCGGCCACCCGGCATTCTTTCCCCCTTAGTGACATCTCATTCATAAACCCTTCTCCCTCTCCTTCATTCGCCCCAGCCACTGCCTGTGCTCTGCTCCTTTCGTGTCCCCCGTGGGGGTTTGGGGGAAGGGGAATGATGAGACCGTCTGTTCCGAAAGACGCTGCTGCTTATTACCACCACCACCTGAGAGGCGGCCACCGCTGCTCCTGCGGCTTCTTCTCTGGCAGGTGAGTTTTATTTCTGACTGCGCAACAACAAGCGGGGGAGGGAAGGAAAGAGGGAGGCTGCACAGAGGGGCACAGGCCGCGGCCTCCGCTATGGGCGCTGAGCTGGGCCCGAGCCTCGTAGCAGTGGGCGAATAGCGAGCGAGTGCAAATCTCACTGCACCACCGGCAGAAGCAGCGATGTGATCTGGCCGGTACCGGCCCGGGACATGTCAAGCGGATCACCCCCTCCTCCTCTGCCGCCTGCCTTCATCTCTGCACCCCCTCCTGTCACATTCTCTCTGTACTAGGGAATTGCATAACTAGCAAGCCCTGACATGACCGGCTCCATTGTGACACCTGACAGCAAGTACCGACCTCTTTAGTGACCTGTGCAGAGTACAGGCCTGCAGGGGTCACAGGGTACAGGCTGCCACCATGCCTGCCTGATGGGCATAGCTATCAACAGCGCCAGCATTGCCCCATCTGATAGATAGATATATAGATAGATAGATATATATATATATCTATCTATCTTTAGAATTGTGCGGTTTAAATCTAGACACGGATTGCTTCTCACATGGACAATTATATGTTGCGTGTTCTAGCGTCGCGTCGGCATACCAGACAATCTCTATATCTACACAGACAATGGAACAACAAAAAATATTGTACACTGTAAAAAGAAAAATACTTCTTTCTGTATATTTTTTCTATCGATGACTTCTCAAAATATCAATATCATGATATTCTTATAAAAAATTTATTGATTAATTCTTGGATTGTCCATTAAAAAGAATTATTGCAATAGTTACATAAAACAATTAGATAGTTACAGAGTGATTTGTCCATTTGTCCATAATTAGCTTAATAGTTGAGATTCACCCATCTTTTCCAGGGATCCCGGCTGGTAGATTGCGTCTGTATCCAGCACGTGTGTCCGGAGGACTCCATGTGTCCGAGTAAAGAATGTGTTTCCTTGGGCCTACATCAGCTACTGGTTTACACACAGACCCTCGTTCTGTGTCCTGTGGAATGGCAAGAGACCCCCTGTCTCTAACATGGGCTTTTATAGGCCGGTCATATGGCACATGTTCTTCTAATTATGGTGCTAAACCAAAAATACACAAATAGCGCATGTCATCTAGACACCCTAGCACGATGGCTGATGCAATCTTATTTATGTATGGTACAGAATTCAGAATAAAATGAATATCCATAATTAATATTTAACGTACACCCACAAGCATCGTGAAAGTAAATATTTTTGAAATGTGCGCTCTCTCTTTTCTTTCTTTTCCATTTAACCAGACTGAGCCACAGCAATGCATGGCCGGGTACAGCTAGTTTTAAATAAAGTGTGATCCAGCTCACCCGCTTTGAAGTGGTCAGCGAATCACCGACTCGGATGAAAACCCACTTCTGCTCTATGGTAGCAATAGGAAAAAGGTAGAGATATCCAGCTGCTTTTGGATAAAAATTGCAAAAATAAAATGTATTTTTAGAATTAAATAAAACAAGACAAGTAGTGTAGAAAGAAAAATATTAGATGTGAGAGCTTTTCTCATCTAATATTTTTTTCTGTAGTACTGGGAATGTTCTTTTTTATTTAATTCTATAAAAAATTAAATTTTTTATCCAGAAAACAGCTGGATATCTCTACTTTTTCCAGCTGATTCATTATTTGTGAGTTCATTATTTATTTATTTTTTTAATTTGCAAATTTTGGTGCGAAAGGTCCTTTAGTGCTCCCCCTGCAGTGACTCTATGTACGCCAGAGTTTTCTGTTTTCTTTTTGCACCATTTTGTTAAATGTGTAACATTTTTGCGCTGAAAAATTGCAAAACAGAACAAAAATATGAAAGAAAAAGAAAGGTTTGGCTTTGCCCAAATTTCATGAACTGCTTGCACCATTTTGAAGAATTTGCCTCCAAAAACTGCAACAAATATCACAAGACATAAAAGAAAATTGTCTCATCTTTAGAGCTCACAATTTATAATTTTTATGGAGCATTTACTGTGAACTGTAAAAATCCTAATTTCGGTTATATTAAGCACCAGCACCCGTGGCTTTATGGACGGTCACATCCAGAATTAGACATTTCGTAACCCTGGTCCCGATCCAAGGTACCTGACTGATCGGCCGTTCCGTAGAGCGCTGTAACGAGCCGTCTTAGGGTGACCTAGTTCTATATCTTGTACTCTCTGCCGCTCTATAGAAATACATAAAGCGAGTCGGCGGTAAGATCCGTATCAATCTGCTGCCGCTCTTATTTGAGTTGACGTTGGTTTTCTGATGTGTTCACATTCACAGTTTGGTCTTTTAAGAGCTGTGAATCACTGGAAGGGGTGTACAGATTGTTTTCAGAAGCCAGCCAGGTCCTCTCTAAACACATGCTAAGCCTGTGAGAAGGGAAGGGAATTTACCGCCTGCTCCACAGAATACTTCTGACAGGCGCGTCGGCTGCTGCGGGTGAGAGCCTGAATTATTAAAGCTGCCTTTGTTTATTAAATTCATCCCGAGGCGTTGAGAGCATGTGTGATTATACAGAGGAAACTGCGGTCTTCATTAGCTCCTCCAGTCTGAAGCCTGTCGGCAAACGGGGACACAGACGGGAACTCCAAGGTATGGAGCGTGCATGCGCCACCAAAATGTGTCACCTCTGTATAGTGTTCCTTCCTCTTATTTATCTTAGATTGTCAGTCAGCAGGTTGTCCTCTACCTAACCTACCTGCCTGATCTTCTACCATAGAGTAGGACGTCTTGACATAACTCGCATTATGGCTTCCTGTTACAACGTTGCATTTGATATGTATGGTTTGTTGAGATGAAACTCTTACGAAGAGCAAAATGGAAATGAAGCCATCCTGTTTAAGAAGCAGCATGGACCGGTGAGTTTTGAGGAAGTGTTGGAGTTAATATCATTGCTGATATCCAGCAGTCAGGAGCCTGCGCTCTCCTTGCTCCATCCCATAGCCAATGCTCCCGGTGGGCAAGACTGAAGGTGAGCTGACTGCACACTTCTTGATTTTCTTGCATTGCTGATAAGTTTACAGGAATTTTGTGGACCCAGTGCATTACATGCCAGATGAAAGAGGTTAGAGTATGTGTGGGGTAAGAGAAACAGGAGAGATTACACGGGACAGGTGCTGTATAAGCGGATATAGAAAAGTGTGTGAAAGAACAGGAAATGGCTTCATATTGTATGAGTGCAGGGAGGGAGTGAGTACAGCTGGTGCAGGCAGGGAGGGAGTACAGCTAGTGCGTGCAGTACGAGATCCGGCATTGCAGCCCGACTTTACTGTGAGGCTCATCAGTGGCTGCTGTTGAAATGGTAGCTTATAGGGTTGAGCGAGTATGTTCTGTCCGAGTATGCTCGGGCCGAGCTCCGAGTATTTACAGCTGCTCGGTGATGAGGTTAAATCGCTCCTGTGTGCATGATTTGCAACTGTTTGACAGCTTTATTACATGTGAGGAATGTCTATTTCTTACACATTCCTCACATTTAATAAAGCTGTCAAACAGTTGCAAATCATGCACACGGGAGCGATTTAACCTGATCACCGAGCAGCTGTAAATACTCGGAGCTCGGCCCGAGCATACTCGGCGAAAGGGTTAATAGAACATACTCGCTCAACACTAGTAGCTTACAATGGGTGCACGGTGTATGAGATGAGGCACAGGACATTGCAGTGGGTGCACGGTGTATGAGATGAGGCACAGGACATTGCAGTGGGTGCACGGTGTATGAGATGAGGCACAGGACATTGCAGTGGGTGCACGGTGTATGAGATGAGGCACAGGACATTGCAGTGGGTGCACGGTGTATGAGATGAGGCACAGAACATTGCAGTGGGTGCACGGTGTATGCGATGAGGCATAGGACATTGCAGTGGGTGCACGGTGTATGAGATGAGGCACAGGACATTGCAGTGGGTGCACGGTGTATGAGATGAGGCACAGGACATTAGTGGGTGCACGGTGTATGAGATGAGGCACAGGACCTTACAGTGGGTGTATAAAGTGTGTGGACAGTTCATTACATGAGGGATTTTTATCTCCGTTGACTTTCTAATTTCTCAAGTCTAAAATTTGTTGACCCTGACAGCAAAGTGTGAACTTTCAGAAAGTTTCATCACCTCAACATGAAACTTGACAATCACTGACTGGAAAAAATGTAGAACCAGAGTGAGAAAAATGTAATTCATACAAAGTCCCAGGGAATAAAGAGGAATGGTTTACATGAACGGGACCCCATCCTTTACCCTAAAATCAGTAGTAAGGGGTTTGTGTGCGTATTGTCATAGATTTTCCTATTTTTATGTATGTAGTTGTGTAGCCTGAGAGACTGATTACTGCATTGCTTCTGCTTTCCTTGATACCTGCAAGCTCTGGGATTAGTGGGCTTTCCCTATAAATCATTCTGTCTCTCTTCCCAATGCTCAAGCTCATTGTCTGTTAGTCTATAACTATGATACAAAAGGTGCATGTTTTTTTAATCAAGACTATTTGCAGAGTTGCCATTACCTTCAGTGAGTGATGCGGCTTCTGTGGCCATATCACTAGCTCGTATAGGAAAGCTTCCCATACATGCCAGCTGCTTGGTTACTCAGCTGTTGGAGTTTTCCCTCCTATTTGTAGACCTGGAATAATCGATGACTGTTGAAATCTATACCCTACACTGTTACTTAGCTCTGTGCTTTCCATGGGGAGTTATTGAGCGGGTTTCCTGCCTCTGCCTAACGCTGCGTGGAGTTTGCACTGCCGAGCGCTGAATGGGTTACTGCCTGGCTCCTGCATTTCCCTGCAGAAGGTGGTTAGTGCTGATAAGCGGTGGATTGTGTTCTGCCAGAGGAAACTGGTTACCACAACCTTGCCAATCAGTATATGAATTAATCATGTTTGCACTCCCAGATTTAGGACAGGTGCCCGGGTGCTGCACTGACCTTCTCCTAATACAGGATATAATAGGTGACGCTTTTGATGGTTTCTTGGCATGATGCAGTTACCCGTATTATGCCCTTTTGCCCATCATGACAGCCATTTATTTAGATGAAGTCAGCATAGTGATCGTCTGATAAAGTATATATTAGGGATTGCCCTCAAGACCTGATGCTTAAGAGTAAAAATCCTATAATACATTTTCTCTGTCTCCAATCCTGACGTGTGCGTTTTAGTAAATACTCACATTTTTCATAAAATAACAATTCCAATATCTTTTCAAAACTGTTAGGTGTAACATACCTGGCGGCGTCCTTGCATAGTGGTCCATCTCCCACTGTGCAAGAGCGCGCATTTGATCTCCTGTCCAGAATTTCTCTCTGGCTTCCCTCCATGCTGTCTGTTTGTGTCTGTTTCTGCTGCTTAAGGGCGGCGCCCGATCACTTCCTGCTTTTTGTACCTGCTGTGGGTCACACCCCTTGTGCGTCCTCAGCCTATTGCTGTCTGTCACCTGGTATATAGCTCAGCTGCTCCCATCTATCCCTGCCTGAGCATAGTGTTTCATTCAGTGTGTGCTTGCACTCTGAAGGTGCCAGGTCCCGTTCTGTGTTCTCTTGTCTGCCTATCCTGGAGGCTGTATTTCCAGGCCTGTCTGAACACGCTCCTAGCCTGTTCCTCCTGCCTTCTAGGGGCCGATTACCTAGACCCGTTCCTGTATCTTGTCTGACCTGTCTGAACACGCTCCTAGCCTGTTCCTCCTGCCTTCTAGGGGCCGATTACCTAGACCTGCTCCTGTATCTTGTCTGTCCTGTCTGAACACGCACCTTGCCTGTTCGTCCTGCCTCTCTGGGGGCCGTATTCCCAGACCCGCTCCTGTATTCCGCTGCAGTGTCGGTCTCCTCCGTACACTCAGTTCCAGTCTGAACTCTCTCCTATCCTTTACCTGTTTTGCCTCTATGTCCGTTCCCTTCCTTTTTCTGCAGAGTCTGAACTCGTACCTAACTCCTGCTTGTTGTCTCTGTACTCCCGTTTGTGAGTTTGTGGTCCACTCGCTACTTCTCTGCTAGTACCCTGTGGGTGTCTGGCTTTGCCTTTCCCTTCCTGTCTGTTCCGTGTGAACAGAGCCCTGTCCCCCCTACTCAGCCTAGCCTGCTCTGACTCCTTTGCTCACCGCTCCGGCAGTCCTGTCCTGCCCTGCTTCTGCCCGCTGCTCCGGCAGTCCTGTCCTGCCCTGCTTCTGCCCGCTGCTCCGGCAGTCCTGTCCTGCCCTGCTTCTGCCCGCTGCTCCGGCAGTCCTGTCCTGCCCTGCTTCTGCCCGCTGCTCCGGCAGTCCTGTCCTGCCCTGCTTCTGCCCGCTGCTCCGGCAGTCCTGTCCTGCCCTGCTTCTGCCCGCTGCTCCGGCAGCCCCGTCCTGCTCTGTTCTTGCCCACCGCTTCGGGCGTTCCCTCTCTGCTGTGGTTGTCTACCGCATCTGCGGTTCTGTGACCCAGTCTGTACTGGGTCTTAACCTTTCTGTGCTCCAGCCCGTCCTTTCGGCCAGTACCTCCCTGCCTGCATACTCGCCTGTATCCACCCATCTGCATACCTGCCGTGTTTGCTTATATCCACCAGTCTGTGCCAGCCTAACCTGCCTGTTCCTGAGTCCCAGTGTGTACTGGGTCCTATCCCGCCTGTGTTCCTACCTGCTAGTGCCTCCCTGTCTGCACTCTAGCTGTGCTTGCCTGTACCCCTCTACCTGTATTGTTCCTGAGTCCCAGTGTGTACTGGGTCCTATCCCGCCTGTGTTCCTACCTGCTAGTGCCTCCCTGTCTGCACTCTAGCTGCGCTTGCCTTTACCCGCCTGCCCGCATACCAGTCGTGCCTGCCTATACCCTCCAGTCTGTGCGCCAGCCTAACCAGCCTGATCCAGTAATCCCTGTGTGGGTCAACCCCCGTGTCCGGAGTTTGACCTGGAGTAGCACCTGGTCCCTCTGCCCGGTTTCTCCCTGGTGCACTGGCGTCGTATGCCGTCGTGCCATCTTGGTCGGATCGGCCAGATACTTAGTCACGCCCCTCCAGGCACTCTCCGGTTCATGGTCCAGTGGAATCACTACAATCACACGCACACGCCGCTCAGCCCGGGCGTGTGCATAACAGCATGCTCAGGCCATGGTTCCCGTTGAGCCCCACGGCCTTCGCTCTCTGAGAAGTTTTCCAGCGAATACATGCATTAAAATAAATAAATAAATATTTTTTTTTTTCCTTTAGCTGAGTTCCAGGCGAATTACGCACCCGTCCAGATGGATCTATCTGCTCTCGTTCCCGCGGATCCGCTACGTTATTATGGGGATCCTAGACAAAGTCGTGCATTTGTGGAGCAATGCATGCTACACTTCAAGTTCTACCCTCTATGTTTTCCCACCGATCGGGTTAAGGTGGCATTCATTATGTCTTACCTGGCGGGTGATGCCTTGGAATGGATCAACCCCCTATATGAAACACAGGATCCGATCCTCCTGGACCTAATGGCCTTCCTGGTGGCCTTTCTAATGGTCTTCGATGATCCTAACCCGGAGGCTCCTGCTGAAGCTTCACTTCCCAATATCCCGGAGCAGCCCCAATGGGTAATGTGTGTGGGTAGCGCAATAGTCCTCCAGCCCAATGAGACTACTGCCCACCCAGAATCCTCACAGGGTGACTACGCTTTCCGGAATACTTCTCCCAACCTCAAGAGGCAGTCCAGACGTGCTAGACGTAGAGGCAAGCCGTCACGCCAGGGTCTGTCCTCCCTGAGACCTCCTGACCCCAACCTTGAAGTCCCTACTGAAGCTTCATCTCCCTGTATCCCGGAGAAGCCCCAACGGGTAATGTGCGTGGGTAGTGCACCAGTTCTCCTGCCCGAAGAGACTTCTGCCCATCCAGACTCCACACAGGAGAACTTCCTGCACCCGGCATCAGATGCTTCACCCACTTTAACCGGTGTGCATGTCCAAGGATGCTCCAAAGCTGTGGTTACCTCAGAGTCTGTGCACCTCTACTACCTGGCGGAGGACCCCCTGTTGCCTCCTGAATCCTCCGGGATACCACTCGATGACAAATGGAGAGAGAATTCTCTACACCCGGTACTCGATACTTTGTCCGCTTCGTCCTGTGAGCCTGACAATGGGTACCCCAAAGTGGTAGTTACCCCCGAGTCTCTACACCCCTCCGACCAGGCGGAGGACCTCCAGTTGTCTCCTGAACCCTTCGGGGTGCTACCTGGTAGCGAAAGGACAGAGACTCTCCTATACTCTGTACCTGATACCTCGCTCGCTTCGTCCAGTGAGTCCAACCTAGTGTACTCTGAAGCAGTGGTTACTCCCGAGTCTCTACACTCCTCTGACCAGGCGGAGGACCTCCAGTTGTCTCCAGAACCCTTCGGGGTGCCACCTGGTGGTAAATGGACAGAGACTTTCCTATATCCTGGATCTGATACCTCGCTTGCTTCGTCCAGTGAGTCCGACCTAGTGTACTCTGAAGCAGAGGTTACCCGTGAGTCTCTACACCCCTCTGACCAGGCGGAGGACCGCCAGTTGTCTCCAGAACCCTTCGGGGTGCCACCTGGTGGAGAATGGACAGAGACTTTCCTATACTCGGTACCCGATACCTCGCCTGCTTCGTCCAGTGAGTCCGACCTAGTGTACTCTGAAGCAGATGTTTTCTCTGAGCCTCTGCACTCTTCTGACCCGGCGGAGGACCTACAGTTGTTTCCTGAATCCTCCGGGGTACCACCAGAAAACAAAGAGACAGTGACTTTTCCTCATTATGTACCTGATAACCCGTCTATTTCTTCCTGTGAGCTTGACAAGATGTACCTCGAAGCAGAGATTACCCCCAAGTCTCTGTCCCCCTCCAACCAGGTGGAGGACTTCCAGTTGTCTCCTGTACCCTCTGGGGTGCCACCTGAAAATATGTGGAGAGAGACTTCCTTGTGTGCTGTTCCTGGTACTCCACCTGTTTCGTCTGTTGCTAAGGGTGGCTGGATGGGAGGTAGCATCCTAGCTACCCAGAGGAGACCAGTTTTTCCGGTGGACTGGGGAAGTGATCTCTTCGAAGTGAAGAATTGGCCCTCGAATTCCCTGCGGAAGATTCTGGCAGGCCTGAAGAAGAGGGGGCGTAAGGGGGGGGGGTACTGTAACATACCTGGCGGCGTCCTTGCATAGTGGTCCATCTCCCACTGTGCAAGAGCGCGCATTTGATCTCCTGTCCAGAATTTCTCTCTGGCTTCCCTCCATGCTGTCTGTTTGTGTCTGTTTCTGCTGCTTAAGGGCGGCGCCCGATCACTTCCTGCTTTTTGTACCTGCTGTGGGTCACACCCCTTGTGCGTCCTCAGCCTATTGCTGTCTGTCACCTGGTATATAGCTCAGCTGCTCCCATCTATCCCTGCCTGAGCATAGTGTTTCATTCAGTGTGTGCTTGCACTCTGAAGGTGCCAGGTCCCGTTCTGTGTTCTCTTGTCTGCCTATCCTGGAGGCTGTATTTCCAGGCCTGTCTGAACACGCTCCTAGCCTGTTCCTCCTGCCTTCTAGGGGCCGATTACCTAGACCCGTTCCTGTATCTTGTCTGACCTGTCTGAACACGCTCCTAGCCTGTTCCTCCTGCCTTCTAGGGGCCGATTACCTAGACCTGCTCCTGTATCTTGTCTGTCCTGTCTGAACACGCACCTTGCCTGTTCGTCCTGCCTCTCTGGGGGCCGTATTCCCAGACCCGCTCCTGTATTCCGCTGCAGTGTCGGTCTCCTCCGTACACTCAGTTCCAGTCTGAACTCTCTCCTATCCTTTACCTGTTTTGCCTCTATGTCCGTTCCCTTCCTTTTTCTGCAGAGTCTGAACTCGTACCTAACTCCTGCTTGTTGTCTCTGTACTCCCGTTTGTGAGTTTGTGGTCCACTCGCTACTTCTCTGCTAGTACCCTGTGGGTGTCTGGCTCTGCCTTTCCCTTCCTGTCTGTTCCGTGTGAACAGAGCCCTGTCCCCCCTACTCAGCCTAGCCTGCTCTGACTCCTTTGCTCACCGCTCCGGCAGTCCTGTCCTGCCCTGCTTCTGCCCGCTGCTCCGGCAGTCCTGTCCTGCCCTGCTTCTGCCCGCTGCTCCGGCAGTCCTGTCCTGCCCTGCTTCTGCCCGCTGCTCCGGCAGTCCTGTCCTGCCCTGCTTCTGCCCGCTGCTCCGGCAGTCCTGTCCTGCCCTGCTTCTGCCCGCTGCTCCGGCAGCCCCGTCCTGCTCTGTTCTTGCCCACCGCTTCGGGCGTTCCCTCTCTGCTGTGGTTGTCTACCGCATCTGCGGTTCTGTGACCCAGTCTGTACTGGGTCTTAACCTTTCTGTGCTCCAGCCCGTCCTTTCGGCCAGTACCTCCCTGCCTGCATACTCGCCTGTATCCACCCATCTGCATACCTGCCGTGTTTGCTTATATCCACCAGTCTGTGCCAGCCTAACCTGCCTGTTCCTGAGTCCCAGTGTGTACTGGGTCCTATCCCGCCTGTGTTCCTACCTGCTAGTGCCTCCCTGTCTGCACTCTAGCTGTGCTTGCCTGTACCCCTCTACCTGTATTGTTCCTGAGTCCCAGTGTGTACTGGGTCCTATCCCGCCTGTGTTCCTACCTGCTAGTGCCTCCCTGTCTGCACTCTAGCTGCGCTTGCCTTTACCCGCCTGCCTGCATACCAGTCGTGCCTGCCTATACCCTCCAGTCTGTGCGCCAGCCTAACCAGCCTGATCCAGTAATCCCTGTGTGGGTCAACCCCCGTGTCCGGAGTTTGACCTGGAGTAGCACCTGGTCCCTCTGCCCGGTTTCTCCCTGGTGCACTGGCGTCGTATGCCGTCGTGCCATCTTGGTCGGATCGGCCAGATACTTAGTCACGCCCCTCCAGGCACTCTCCGGTTCATGGTCCAGTGGAATCACTACAATCACACGCACACGCCGCTCAGCCCGGGCGTGTGCATAACATTAGGTCGTTCCCCTGTTGTTCCTCTTGGAAATGTATGAACAAATTGGCAACTGGATGTTACTATTCCCCTTGTCAAAAGGCTGTGTCTCTACCTCCGCTGACGCTGTGTAATCAGCGTCACATTGTATAGGGACACACATTATTGAGAAAGGAATAAGGAACGGTAACACCAACTTGTCATTTTAATTATACGTTAGAGTTATATCAGGGTCTTAAGGAGGACCCTGGCGGCACTAGGTGAAAGTGACCATTTTCTTCCTTCTCCTAAATATTCTTTAAGTTTTTTAAATCCTCCATACTGATCCAGAAATATGGGCCTTTTTATTATGTGCTAGTTTTATGGACTGTACAAGAGGGCGGTGCTCACAGGAGAATTATGCAAAGCAGCCTAAAGACACGCCCCAGAGGATCCTGACAGCCACACCCCCATCAAATAAAAGGCCCAAAGTTCTAGAACCGTATGGCGGATTTAAATTTTAAGGAATATTTTGGGCAAAAACTGGCCACTTTTCACCTGCTGACAAGGTCCTCCTATATTCTTCATGAAATAATGTTTCTATGTTTGTTTGTTTTTTCAAGTTTCTCTGCCACACTGGTTGATAGTCTGGCATAAAATCCGGCACCGAGTGACCCCGAGAGGTACAGGCACTAAACGAAAACTGCTCATACTCCAGAAGACAGAATTGCTGTGTTGCTCCATCTTTGGTTGCAAAGGACAAAGGAGAGAACGCACAGCTTGAACATTTCTATTTGTCTCCCAGTGCTCCCATAAAGTGTTAGCAGCCATCACTATTTAGTTACAATAAAACTGAGCACGCAACTTTTTTCTTTTTTTTAATATGACGCTTTGTGACTAAAAATTGCCTATTCTAGTCCTCCTGTGGAATCGGTCTTCTCACCGAGGCACCAGTCCGTGTCACACGAAGTGTCTACAGGTTTAGCAGATCCAGGATTGCCATGTGTCTGAGCCCTCTGGGTATGTCTATACCGGACTGTTGTGCAGAAGGATTATCCTCTGGATTTTCTTGCAGAATATCCTCTGTGGATTCTAGTACCTGCAAATTGAATAAGATTTTCTGAAATTCTTTTCAAATTGACAGCATCACAATCTATACTGTGAATGTTCACCGTTTGCAATGCAAAGAATGAAATCTGGAGGGAATTTACTGCATTTCTCCAACTTAATCGGTAATGGGGTGTTTTTGTTTTTTTAGCTTTTGCTTGTTTTTCCTCTGCTGATTTTCTGCTGTTCAAAGTGCAGAGTGGATGAGTCCCATGTGGATGTCCCCTTAGCAGGAGCTGGTAGGTGAAGGGTTCCTCTCCAGCTGTGCCGACCTGTAGGTTACACATGCAGTTACTGTATGGAGAGCTTCTGCTGAGGACTCTGGTGTACGAGAAGCCTCTCTGCTGTATAACCCGGCTCGTACTCTTCACGCTCTGCTGGAAGGGTGATTACACAGTCCATACAGGTTGACTTTCATCCAGACATGTTCTCGTTCCCTAATGGTCATGAATAATTCAGGATTTTGAGCAGTCTGTGCGTTTTGTTCTGCAGTCATGAAGTTACTTGCGTAGGATGCACATATATCCGGCTAATGATGATGCTATGGCGGCACTGCCGGGGTTACGGCGCTCAACAGCCATTTTTTATAGTATTTAATAGCACTTATCTATGTGGTCGACTTTCTGCCGGTTGGTTGTGGTGGTCTTAATTTTAGTTGAGCGGTGTTAAATGGCTCCTAATTAATGAGCGAGACCCTGTTCTGTTCAGGGGGGATTGTATAATTAGTACAGGAGGCTTGCTTTTATTTGCAGTGGACGGCCTCTCATTAAACCATGGCTGTACAGTGCTATGTTTAGAAACAGGACTAATTAAAGGGTTATTCCATGCTCATTAAGCGATGTACTAGGACATGTGCACGGTAGGTGACTGACCTATAGGACCTCCCCACCCTTCCATCCTAGGAAAGAAGTTCTCATCACAGCTCGTGGGTCACCGTGCCGCTGTGCAGGGAGAACCGAATGGAGCGCAGAGATGCACCCCCTTCATTGTCGCCAAAAAAGTCAGATCCCTACCAATAGCATATCGTAGCAACATGAATTGACTTTATGGTACAGGAATAGCGGTTTAATCTCAGCCACATGACGTGCAATATTTTGCTGAATATGTTGGCCATGTTAATTATTACCTACTGCAACTGGATATTCGGGAAGTTTCGGGAAAACCTAGTCCTAGGATTTGGAAATGCAATCCACCATTGCTCCATTTTATGTGTGGTTACAGCACTCACTAAGTCCTGACAAACCGGATATAGGAAACCTAGCGAGGCAAAGGAAGCTTTGATAGATTCTCCATTCAGATCTGCCCAACATAGATTTAAGATCCGCGCAGACCTTGGATTAAAGGGATTTTCCAGCTGATGAAAAAAACGTTTAAAAGTTCTGATTTAGTCACTGCTGCGGGGACATTTGCCCATCTGGACCAAGTAGGGAATGCAGGAGGAGGAGTTGTGGGAACCTGTAAGGTGAGAGGTATTTATTTCAATATTTCACAGCGTTTTGAGAGAGGAGATGGTTTTATTTTTTATTTTTTTTTCGCTTTTAATTTTCAGTGGCTGGACAATCCCTTTCATTAAACCTTATTACAGGGTGTTTTTTGCAAAATGCAAGATTTTTGGGGGGATAGGAAGAGGTTGCATCATCTACCATCAGCAGTCGCTAAAGCTCAATAGCAGAGCTGTGGAGTCGGTGTCCATTTTGGTGGAGTCGGTATAAAATGGACCGACTCCTAAAATATATAATAAATTGGGTACATTAATTCAATGCAGTTTGTGGGGAATATTTTCTCATAAGAATTTGGGAAAGTTATGAAATGTCCTATTCCTGATCTAAGGGTCTAGACTTTTAGCGGAGATGAATCTGTGCTACAGTAAATTTATCACTTAAACATGAGCCATGTATGAGGGAGTCGGAGAGTCAGAGTCATGGAAATTGAGGAGTCAGAGTCTGAGGTTTGGCTTACTGACTCCACAGCCCTGCTCAATAGGACTCTCATTTATTGCTCACTAGAAATCTAATGATGGGGAAGTGACCATGGATATTCCAAGGATTTATTTATTTATTTTTAATTTGCAGTTTTTATTTCATTTTTGTACAATACCACGTATAAAAACACAACGAAGCCCCTTCCCTTACCCACCGTCCTTCAAGAGACTTGTGATGATCAGCCTTTTATTATACAGCCTATCAGGGCTGTGGAGTCTGTAAGCCAAACCTCCGACTCCTCAATTTCCATGACACCTACTCCCACATATATTGTTTATATTTAAGTGAAAAATTTATTGTAGTACAATGTGAACAGCAGACATTTAATCATTTTTATGATACAATAATCAAGATATTTAGATAGAACATAATATATATTTATTGGAATACTCTCTCTGGTGAAGACTGCAGAAGACAGGACAGAGGAGAGGAGACTGCCCCCTGCAGTCTGGAGCCAGTGCAGGACGGGAGCACTGCAGCATACAAGTGAGTTTTGATGGGTATGTGCTCCTGCTTCTAGGGGGGGGGGGGGCAGCTACCCCCCTGCCCCTCGCTGGCTACGGCCATGATTCACACACAGCGTTTTTTGCGGATCCGTTTTTTGCAGTAAAATGCAGTGTCTCTGGGCATCCCAGCAAAGTCAATGGGTTTCAAGATATGACATTCAGTCACATAGTTTTGTGAGGATCCATTTTTGGGCTCAAAAACGGATCCTCACAAAGAATGAGCATGTCAGTTTGTGCGGCGTTTTTCTAATCTGCTTTTTCTATTGAAAACATCTATGAGCTCAAAAACCTTTTCAGGTGATGCGGTTTTTTAAAAAGCTGATCTGCTTTTGCAGCTGAAAAACGTATCCTCAAAAAACGCAGCAAAAACGCTGTGTGTGAATGTAGCCTTAGATCAGGAATAGAACAGCCATTTATAGGACATTTCATAACTTTCCCAAATTCCTATGAAAAAATATTCCCCACAAACTTCATTATACTATTGTACCCAATTTATTATATATTTTAGGAGTCGGAGTCGGTCCATTTTATTCCGACTCCGACTCTGACTCCACAGCCCTGCAGCCTATATAAGTACTTAGAACTTGTACTTGAAAGTTAAGGACTTTACCTGTAGTCAGAATTACCGAATTGTCATTGTCCATGGTAACAATGAAGGTTTATGGAACAAACTTTATAAAATTACTAAATGTGCAAATGTACAAAATGTATTAGCAAAGCTGATGAAGAGAAGAGCCGCAGTCCAGGGACCATAATGCTTCAGATTAAATATCCTGGAATTGATAAATGATATTCGTGTGACATGGATTTTCCGACCTGGGCGCCCACAGATTCTCCCCTTTCTGTATGTTACCTCTTTGTTAACATATTTTTCTAGTCGGATGATATTGACTTTAAAAACCGTAATCCACTATGCTAAATGTCTCTAGATCCTTTCGGCTGTATGTAATATGTTTGTGGCCTTGGTATAAAAGATGCAATATTGCTAGCTTATGGTTCTCTGATAAATTGACAACCGAAGTGTAACCAAGGGATCTAAGGGTCAGATGGCATTCATATACTGTGGTAATCAGATCTACCAGATCACTTCAATGTCGCCTTTGTCAGTCCAATGATTGTTAATATTTTTGTACCACGATTACAAAACTTTATACTTGTGCAAAGTGAATCCTTCTGGTTTTACTATTCAGAAATTCTTGTATAAGGAATGTCACCTTGTGCTGTCCACCAAGAACTTCCAGATAAATCACTTACTCTACTAATAAGGGCCCCTGGATCAGATAACCTACCTGCAGATGGTTTTAAAACCTATGACGAGACATTTTTTTTTCCCCGGTACGTCCCCATGACAGCACCATGGAGGAGTAATCCAATATCCCATGTAGGGACAGGAAGCACAAGAGGTTAAGCCCTCCCACTCCCAACCTCCTCAGTGTTTTTCCTCTCCCTACACAGGACAGGGGAGTACAGGAGGACCGCTGGTGCGAAGATAGATGTACCTCAGGGGACCCCGGTGGATCAGGGGGGCCGCGGCTCTTTCCTTCCCGCCGCCAAGCAGGTCCTGGGCCGACACTCCCTGTCAGGAGTCCCTCAGCCCTCCAGTGTGCTGGAGCCTCCAGTTGCCACTTCCCCATCGCCGGGGCTCTCGGCGTCCTGCTCTGGGCGGGTCAGGCTTTTCCTGGCTCCAGGACCGCCCGGCGTCGAAACTGGAAGTTCGGGATGACTACTTCCGGTGGCGGTCGTGCGGGAAATTCATACCGCGGTTTGACCAGACGCCAGGAAGCGGGGAAAAAAAATGACAGGACAACCAGGTAAGGTATAAGAAGGGGGGCTGGGGAGCATCAAAGGCACCTATAACAGCAAAATGGCAGAAATGTCTCACCCGGATACCCTCCCTGGATCGCCCCACAGTCATGTAAATATACCATTACCTTTTTTATATGGTTAATGGAGCTTACTCTTACCAGGTCCTCCATATTTTTTATAGGATATATCTGGGCAATTAACACCTCCTTCTGAGAAAAAGAAGGATACAGGGAAAAAGGCCACAGTGAAATCCAAGAGGTGCCTGGATTGTAACATCAGACTTCCCGACTCTTATACAAAACGTCTATGTGCTGAATGTAGAGCCTCCTTACTAAAGGAGGAGCACGGACTTTATTAAACGAGATGCGTAGTATAATCAAAGAAGTAGTTCAGGCTTCTATTACGTCTCTGCAGCCCCCAAGTTCAGGAGTCCAGGATGTCCAGGGACCCAAAAGACCCATTGAAGATATTGCACCATCTTCTGAGGGTGAGATCGACCCATCTGGCCACTCTGACAGTGAGACCATTAGTCCACCTCAGGGCGGGGAACGGAAAAGATATATGTTCCACTCAGATGGTATGGATATTCTTCTACGAGCAGTCCGAAACACAATGCCGGTAGAGGAAACGGAGAAGAGCAGTAACATTCAGGATGAGATGTTTGGTGGTCTTAGAACCCAGACCTGTTAATGCTCATGTGAAGGACATGATACTAGAGGAATGGGAGGATGCGGAGAAGAGACGCTCTATACCACGAGACTTCCGCGCCCGACTATCTTTTGACCCAGAGGACACAAATGTGTGGGACACTATTCCTAAAATTGACGTCCCAGTGGCTAAGGTGGTCAAGAAAACCTCTATCCCCTTTGAAGACTCGTCAGGACTTAAAGATCCTATGGATAGGAAGGCGGATGGACTTTTGAAAAAAGCCTGAGAAGCTTCGGTTGCAATTATTAAATCTATTGTCGCTGCTACATCTATTGCCAGATCCATGAGTCTGGCTAGGAGAGCTAGAGAGTCACCTAGGAGATGGCACCCCAAGGGAATCTCTCCTTCAATCATTGCCCCTATAAAAAATGACAACAAATTTTATGGCCGGCGCTTCAGCGGAATCGGTCAGATTTGTGACCAGAAATAATGCGCTTTCCAACTCGGCCCATAGAGCTGTTTGGTTAAAGACATGGTCTGGAGATACAGCTTCTAAGAACAAACTGCTCCATTCCATTTTCAGGGCTCAGAGTATTCGGACCTGTACTAGATGACGTTCTAGAAAAAGCGTCCGATAAAAAGAAGGGCTTCCCTGAGGAGAAAAAGAAGGAGCAGCCCTTTTGTAAACTCTTCCCCTCCCGTAAATATAACACCCAGAAAAAAGGGGGGTCCACAAGCTGGAGTTTTAATAAGGGCAACAAAGATAAGAAATACTAGCCCAGTACTAGTTCCTGTCCAAAACGACAATGACTATGTCAGAGTAGGGGGGCGATTAAAGTTTTTCAGAAACAGTTGGCATCTGGTAACTCAAAATCCCTGGATACTAACAACTATAGCTCAGGGTTCCAGGATAGAATTTTTTCAAAATCCCCCTCAAAAATTCCACCTGAGGAGAGGTTCCCCTACCTCTCTTTCCCATCTACGGGCAGACATGGAGAAGCTGCTACATCAGAGGGTTATTGTGCCAGTTCCAGAACACGAACAACATCGGGGCCATTACTCCTCTCTGTTTTCAATAAAGAAACCAGGGGAGTTCCGTACAATTATCAACCTGAAACCCCTAAACCGATGGGTCCGCTACAAAAAATTCCGCATGGAATCAGTAAGATCAGTCATTCCTCTAATAGACGCGGATGCGGAAATGTGCACCCTGGACCTCAGGGATGCATACGACCACCTGCTAATACATTCCTCAAGTCAGCAATATCTGAGGTTTGCACTACCATCAGGCAGTCAGATTCTACACTACCAGTTCCGATGTCTTCCCTTTGGCCTGTCATCTGCTCCCAGAATCTTTACAAACATCGTGGCAGAGGTGGTGGCCTATATCCGACTCAGGGATATTACCATCATTCCGTACTTGGACGACTTCCTGTTGGTGGCCGGATCTCCTCTAGGTATGATGCAACATCTGGAATTTGTCCTACGGACATTAACCAGCCTGGGTTTGATTGTGAGCAAAGAAAAATCCAATCGTGTCCCAAGTACATCACATCTTCCTGGGAGTCCATCTCGACTCCCGAATACGAATGTCTTATCTCCCGGAAGACCAGATGCTCTCAATTCCACAAAGGGTTCGTTCTTTTGCAAGAGAGAAAGAACCTTCAATCCGGAAGGCAATGAGTATTTTGGGACCATGACGTCATGCATCACTTGCATCAGATGGAGCCAGTTCCATTCCAGGCCTCTACAGAAATGCATCCTGGAAGTGACAGACGGACATCAGAATTACCTAGACAGGAAGATGTCTTTGTCCAGAGACGCCCAGGACTCTCTACACTGGTGGCTCGACCAGAAGAATCTACGGAAGGGAGTGCAGTGGATTCTGGAACCTTGTCTTATAGGCTGTGTGCCCACGATGCGTTTTTTAAGCGTTTCCGCAGAAACGCTTAAACGCATGATAGATGGCCTGCCATGGTCCCCAATAATAATCCGCATGTGCTGTGCACATGGTGCGGAAATTTCCGCTGCGGGTTATCATTGCGGAAAAAAAACGCAGCACTACCAATTATTTTGCGGAAGTGCTCCGTTTTCGCCGCCATTGACTTGCATTGAAATGCATGGATTACGCATCACTGCATCTGTAGATGCGCATTCCATGCTTTTCAGTGTGCGGATGGTACCCGGGTGTGGAGGACAGGAGACTCTCCTCCGGTACCATAGAACGCATGCATTTTTTCTGCCAGGGAGATGCAGAAACGCTCACGAAAAAATCCGAAGCATTTCTGCATCGTAGGCACATAGCCTTAGTGACCACGGACGCAAGTCTCTCCGGATGGGGAGCTCGAGTGGGAGATTCTTATCTCCAAGGAACATGGTCCACAGAGATTCAGACCCGATCATCGAATTTTCGGGAACTACAGGCAATCTGATAAGCCCTACAGAGAAGCCGGGCGGTTCTAAAAGACGGACATGTAAAAAATTTTGTCAGACAACATCACGGCAGTCTTTCATCAGACATTAGGGCGGACCAAGACATCCACTTATTCGGTCCCTGGCCAACAGGATATTAGGTATAGAGCAGATAGTGAGCTCCATTTCAGCAGTTCACCTTCGGGGATCTGACAATCAGGAGGCAGATGAAGGCTTCAGAATGGGAACTGAAGGAAGAGGTGTTCCAGCAATTAATTCGCAGATGGGGTCAGCCGCACCTACACCACCTTTTTGCATCCAGAACAAATGCAAAGACGACCTCTTTCTTCTCTCTCGACCCAGGAGATCATCCTCTGGCAGTGGACACACTCTCACAATATTGGAGAGAGGGCCTAACGTATGCCTTCCCACCTGCTCCTCTAATTCCAAGAATGCTGGGGAAAATTCAGGAAGATCGGGCGACAGTCATAGCAATTGTCCCGTTCTGGCCAAGGAGAAGTTGGTTCTCCCTTATACTTCATCTAGCATTGGAAGACCCAGTCATTTGACCATTTCAGGAAGCTCTTCTGACGCAATGTCCAGCTCCAGCTCTCAGCTTGGCTTCTGAAGGGGAAATCCTGAAGAACAAGGGCTTATCCACCAGAGTGATCCAGACAATGCAGGCTAGTAGAAAACCTGTAACCCAGGCCATATATAAAAGTCTGGAGGACCTTTTGTCATTTCCACAGGACGGTAGACACCTCTCAGCCAGATATCCCTGCGATCCTTGATTTCTTGCAGGCGGGATTTGACGCAGGTCTTAGACCAAGTACCTTGAATGTGCATATTGCGGCACTAGGTGCTTTCTTCGACACATCATTGTCCTTGCATCCCTGGATAATCAGATTTGTCAAGGCAATCCAGAGACTTAGGCCTACACAGAGAATTTCTTCCCCTCCGTGGGATCTGAATCTTGTCCTGAGAGTCCTTTGCAAACCTGCCTTCGGCCCGGTTAATTAATTAGAAATAAAGAACTTAACGCTGAAAACAGTCTTCTTGGTGGCAATCACCACAGCTAAACGGTTGGGTGAAATCCAGGCTCTATCGGTTGTCGAGCCATGTATGCAGATTCGGGATGATTGCATCATTCTCAAGCTGGATCCAAGTTTCTCCCCGAAGGTGGTGTCGTCGATGACCTTAAACCAAGAAGTGGTTCTTCCATCATTCTGCGAAAATCCTAGGAATCCGAGGGTGGAAGAGTTCCACCAGCTTGATGTCCGCATAGCAGTGTTGGCCTATTTGGAAGCTACTCGGAACTGGAGATTAGACTCTAATCTTTTTATACAGTTTGGGGGGAAAAATAGAGTCAGGAAAGCTTCAAAACCATCCTTAGCTCGATGGATCACATCCATGATAAATCTAGCGTACCTTTCAAAAGGACAGCCTCCCCCTGAAATTATCAAAACCCATTCTTCCAGAGCAGTTTCCACCTCATGGGCAACTAGAGCAGGGGCTACCATTGAACAAATATGTACCGCAGCCACATGGTCAGGACATACTACTTTCTGCAAACACTACAAGCTAGATGTTCTCTCACAGCAGAGATCTGCATTTGGTAGGAAGGTACTTCAGGCAGTTATCCCACCCTAAGCTATGAGTTCTTTGGTATACTCCTATGGTGCTGTCATGGGGACGTACTGGAAAATGATGTTTCCAGGAGTCCACATGACAGCACCCTTATTTCCCTCCCTATATTTCTACTGTATGTGACTCTAACATATGTCTAAGCAGTCTCAAATAACATTTTGTTGTACCCAGCCGATGTGGTTCTTGGAAAATCACTGAGGAGGTTGGGGGTGGGAGGGCTTTTAACCTCTTGTGCTTCCTGTCCCTACACAGGATATGGGATTACTCCTCCTATGGTGCTGTCATGTGGACTCCTGGAAGCATCATTACCGGTAAGACTAATTCAGTTTTTTCTGCTCCTCTTAGAACTGAATGATTATTCTTCCATGAGACCTACCGATCTGGAGTGGCGGGAAGCCTAACCTAGAATAGAAGGAGGCCCATCTCTTCCCGCGCCATGATTGTACATATTTTGGAATACACTTTAAGGGATGGTTAAGTAGTTGGTCATTGAGGGATCATTGGGAATATTACAAATTGCCTTTGGTAAGGGTCCTTTACCTTCTATCTTGGAAGCAGAAGGATCTCATTGTACATATTCTAAACTTTCCACTCTTGCCCTTCTACACAAACTGTGAATGAAGCTGAGAGTTGTGGCGAATTAGAGGTTGCACAACCTCATACCCCTGTTTTGGGTAATTGGAATCCACCAGTATGTCTAATCGGACCGCAGTGCTTGGACTAGCCGATGGCTCTCCCGAACCAATTATCACCGCTGCATAGAAATATATGGTGTTGTGACGCTGTGATCGGGAGCGCCACCGCCCAGTCCGAGAATTGCGTTCCGATCTATGTCTGATTTATACGGCCATCTGACTATGCCTGAACACTGACCAACTATGCAACTATGGCAAACAACTGGGGCTACTAGATTGGTATATCAAATGTCATCTTTCACACTTTTCCTTATATTATATTATCTTCCCCTCTAGGTGTTTTTACCAGTATTTCTGAATAGCCCATCCGTGCAATGTCCAGATAGAAGAGTAAACCTGCAGATACAGCCAGACCAACTTTTAAATATTTTGGCCTCTGCAACTACCACTTGAGATTAATGTCCAGTCTTTTATAGACTTTTCTAGAAACTCATCCCCTAACAGTTGGAACAGCAATGACAAGCCGTTCTCTGTCCAGTAAAAAAAAGTGATTCTAAGATTTGCATTTTTAGTTCTCTAAATACATATTTATATAGACATCTTTACAAACCTCATTAGGGGGCGACACAACACTCCTACCAATTTATGGGGGTAAATCTGCTGTCAGATTCCCTTTTAAAATAATATGCCAAATGTGTAATATTAAAACCTCCCAGTGTCCCTTTTAATGTGTGTTGTTTAAGATTTACCTTACAGTGGTTTTCAGAGGACTTTCCAACCATAAGTGAACCTCCTTAAAGGAAATCTGTCAGCAGGATTTCACACCCCCGACTATTTGTACATGTAGCTCTTTGAAAGAGAAGTCCAGCAATATCTTTACATGGCTGGTCCACTGCTCCATTGCTGAGAGATCAGTTTTTGAATTGATATGCGAATAGAGCTGAAGAGCTATTTGAGGCCTCTGTCACTCCAGCTCTGTTACCCGCCCAGCGCCGCCGCCTCCTGCTTGACTGACAGTTTCTTTGCCTGAAGTCACACAGCATAAAGGCAGTCAGTCAAGCAGGAGACGGTGCTGGACTTCTAACGAATGCTCATTTGCGATATTTGCTCATCTAAATGGGCCTTAAGTATAGAATTCACACTTGAGGATTGAGCTCTGGCTCCTCAGAAGGAAAGTTGAGATCCAATCACCCACTGTAAAGAATTGCATAATATGTTCAAGCTATTAAACAGTGAACACATAAAATGCCCACTTATTTTTACCACTTCCTCTTATTTTAAAGCTGATTTCCACACAAGCGACAGCTATGCATATGTTGTATTGCCATAAAGCGGACCATCCTTTATAGCAGGGCTGTGGAGTCAGTATAAAATGGACCGACTCCTAAAATATATAATTTGTTGGGTTCAGTAGCACAATGCAGGATGTGCTGTAAATGTTTTCATAAGAATTTGGGAAAGATATGAAATGTCCTATAAATGTCTGTCCTATTCCTGATCTAAGGGTCTAGACTTTTAGCTGAGATGAATCTGTGTTACAGTAAGTTTATCACTTAAACATGAGCCATGAATGAGGGAGTCGGAGTCATGGAGTCAGAGGTTTGGCTTACCGAATCCACAGCCCTGCTTTATAGGGAGGTTTGCGGACCTCTAAGAAGAGGCTCCTTGTGGATTCAGTATAACATCATTGCACATCTGTTTCATTGGGTGAAATATTGCTGCTCAGATCCCCACTTCCCCCTCCCCAACAATAACGGCCAATGACTGGTGGCTTGCAAGTCCAAATTAGCGATCAGACATGTCGCCTTTTACTAAGAAGGGGTGTACAAATCTCCGAAGCTAAATTCGGATTAGTGCTTCTGGATGTTTGACATAAAAATGTACTATTAAAAAAGTAAGATATATATGTATGGCTTATCTATGTGCTGCGCTGTCATTGTTGGGTTGCTCTTTACTCTGTTGCTTTGGCCTCTTGCGCTCTTCAGAGCCGCTTCATGTCCCCCAGGCGTGTCGCCCAGACACCCTTCCAGAGACAATGCGATTTCGATCAGTCTCCCGGAATTTCACCGTCTGCTTGACACTGCTTTGTCGATAGGCGTACTTTACCCAGGATCAATATCCCCCATTTTGGTGAGTGATTTACTGAGCCCTTCTCCTCCTGTGCTGTACTAATGTTGTTCAGTGTGAGATTAATGGCTGGATGCACAGCGCTTGTCACTTTGTGCTCTGTATTCTGATGGATGCTCATTAGATTAACAACAGGGTGTAAATTTGTCTGTCGAGTGATTATTTTGTGCTTAGCTGGGGAATATTATTTATGATGTGTTAGGAGGCAGTAAATGTTAATATATAGGCTTTGTTTTATCTGTCCAGACGGTCATCGCATTTCCAGACGTTCGCAAGGGATCAAAGTGGTCTGGATTACAGAGATTTTATAATTCATGTTTAAGGCCCTGTTCATGTTACATTAAGCCCTGAATTCGGAGTATACGCCAGGTAAAGCTCTGACCGTATTGGCCGAACATATCCATTGGGCTTTATTCAGTCAGCGGCCACAATCTTTTGGCCTCCGCCTGGACAGTATACTTTTTGCTTTTTTTTTTTTTTTTTTTTTTTTTTTTTTACTACTTATAAGAAAATTAGTTTGGTTAAATTTTTCCGACAGTAAAGGGGAAAAAACGTCTTGTGTGGGGGATATGTTTGTTTAGTATGGAACTTTATGGGCAGCCTATCCAATTCTCTGCCTTTTAGGTTGGCATACAGCCGAGCCCTCGGTTGGGGGTATATATTGGGCTATGCTCCTAATGTATACATTACATAAGGCTTGTTGTGAACAGGAGCCAAAAAAGAATTTTAATATGAATTTTCCATACAGGGTTTGTCCATGTTGCATATCCCCTTTTCATCTTGTGTTCCTTGACAGACTGGTACAGAGGGGGAGAGGACCCTTCCCTTTATAGGTTTATAATCTACAAGATAGTAGAAAAGGAGGCCGTAATAGAAAAAAATCGTACGAGTTCTCATATACTCATCTACAGCCTGCTTTGGGGCTTATTCACACATCAGTATTTTATTCCAAAACCAGGAGTGGAATTTACAGAGAAAAACTGTAATTGAAATATTGACACCTGTTCTGTGTTTTGGAAACACTCCTGGTTTTGGCATAGAAATACTGATGTGTGACTAAAGCCCAAGGCTATGGTTACATGTATGGCCGCCTCTAATAGCCTTTTACATTTGGAAAGACCCTTTCCAGTTTCTCATATACTTCCCAGCTAGTCCTCTTTTCGGCCTCCCTCCTGGTGCCTCAGGGTACCAGGACCATGGGGGTCATTTGTTTTTGTGTTAATGAACTCTGGGATTTCTCCTTTTGTGTTGTATACTGCTCGTTTCCTCTGACTGTAGAGATCAGAGGATTGGTAATAAGTGTCTGATCGCTTTCATCTCAGATCTGTCTCCTCACATTCTGTACAATCAAAGCTTCAGCCTTGTCCATCATGGTGTCTGCATCCTAGGAGTGTCTGCACCCGTGTGCTGCTCTAGGCAGAAGTTGAACATTATTTCTTCCTTTTTGTATATGTGATATGTTTTGACTTACTTTATTTTACTTTACCCCATTAATTTGTTAGTGTTATTTGGTTAGTGATGGTCTGCACAAAAGAACTTAGTGATGTCCAATGCCGCCACGTCAGGACTTCTTTTCTGTGGTGAACAGATGACTTTTCTTTGTTACCATGGCTCATTTATCCGATATTCATAAAGCAAAATGGCACAGACTTGTCAGATTTACCCCACTCTGCTATTGTGGCCTACTTTACATGGTAGATACAGATGTGCGGGTCATCACATGTTTTACAGGCGTAACCGTGCGATCTGAGGCGAATGCTCCCTATTATTTTTGGATATGTGGGTATTTTACCATCAAAGTAAATATGATTTGTTAAATCTCATCTACACATTGCGGAAATAGATAATGTAATGCAAGTCAATTCTTTGCAAAGGGCCAAATATTTAAAGGGAATGTGTCAGCAGGTTTTTGCTATGTAATCTGCTGCATGATGTAGGGGCAGAGACCCTGATTCCAGTTATGTGTCACATATTTTAATTGGTGCAGCAGCTGTGATAGAATCTGTTTTCTCTGCTGCAAATCTAGCAGTTACTGCTGAGCTCTGTATAACCCGCCCACACCACTGATTGGCAGCTTTCTGGCTATGCACAGTGTACATAAAGCTTCTAATCGGTGCTGGGAGCGTGGGGTTAAAGTCATTGTCCTGGTGCAGAATAAATTTGAAGCCAATCAGATCCCTCCCTGCATAGAATGTTTCACACACTTTCTCCAAGGGAGTAAGAAAAGCAAATATCTCAGATAATGAAGATGGTTACACAACACAGCCAGGGCAACACAGCTTTAGGCTATGTGCCCACGATGCAGAAATGCTGCATATTTTTTCCGCTTCTCCCTGGCAGGAAAAACGCATGCGGATTTTATATGCATTTTTCCTGCCAGGTAGAAACGTTTATCAAGCGTTTTTTCATGCATTTCTGCATGCGGGTTATCAAGCGCTTTCCAATCGATTTTAGCATCACTTGGAAAAGTGCTTGACAACTTGGTCACACGATATAAATCCATGCAACCGGCATGGATTTATAGTAGTGTGACCAAATTAGTTTTTAAAAAAAAAAAAGAAGAATGGTAAAAAAAAAAATAAAAAAAAAAGATTATACTTACCTTCCGATGTCCTCCCGGTGTTTTCTCCGCTGCGTCCGGTGTCTTGGGCGGCTTAGACTTTTATCTTTGGGGTCATCTGAAGGCAATTGTCTAAGCTGTGAAGATATGAGATGTGCAGCATCTGAAACAACATATACTGGAAGCCTGTGCTAGCATTTCTTCTGCGGTTTTGCTATCAGTGTGTCAAGAGTGGGAGAAGAGGGCTGCATTGACAATCCAACACAATGGGCAGCACTTTGAACACATTTTATAAGTGGCCATAAACTTGTAAAAAAACTCATGAAAGAATAAAGTTACGTTAAAACCAAGCACACCATTGTTTTTCTTATGAAATTCTGAATAAGTTTGATGTGTCACATGACCCTCTTCCCATTGAAAAAAATAAAGTTGGATCCAAAATGGCCAACTTCAAAATGGCCGCCATGGTCACCACCCATCTGGAAAAGTTTTCCCCCTCCCATATACTAATGTGCCACAAACAGGAAGTTGATATCACCAACCATTCCCATTTAATTTAGGTGTATCCATATAAATGGCCCACCCTGTATATATAGAGAGAGATTTATTTTTTGGCAATGTCGTTTTTTTTTTTTTTTCCCATCTATATTTTAAAGGGAATCTGTCATCGGGATTTCACACTCCCCAACTATTTATCTGCGTGTAGCTCTTTCAGAGACAAGTCCAGCAATACCTCTACATGACCAGTTTGTTCCTCCTTTACTGATAAAACAGCATTTGAATTGATATGCTATAGCTCTTCATTCTCATTTACATATCTGAAGCCTGTGCCACTCCAGCTCTATTCCTCACCCACATTTCTGCCTCCTGCTTGACTGACAGCTTCTACGTGTGACTTCAGGCAAAGGAGACATCCGACAAGCAGGAGGCGGCAGCGCTGGCCGAGTAATAGAGCTGAAGTGACATAAAAGTCATCAGTCATATACTAGATACCCAAAAATTGTACCAACAAAGGCTACAAGTCTTATTGCCAAAAATAAGCCCTCAGCTATGAGAACAGAAAAATGCATGTAGGAGGCTGCATGTTTAAACCGCTGAGATGCCCGAGATGTCGAAATACCCATGTCAGTAAAAGGGTTAATAATGTATTAAGTTTGTATTGTCAAATTTAGTTTAAGGATCATCAGAGTGAGGCGCGTCTGTATTTCGGCTTCTCAGTGTTCCCAGCTGCCGCTGTGTTGGGAGTTTAATTAATTTGAATACATCTGTGTTGTAGATGGGCTGGGCTCCTAAATTTCATCACCCGTTGCCTCCACCCATCAGTTATAATTTT
This sequence comes from Phyllobates terribilis, assembly GCF_046119375.1. Classification (NCBI taxonomy): domain Eukaryota; kingdom Metazoa; phylum Chordata; class Amphibia; order Anura; family Dendrobatidae; genus Phyllobates; species Phyllobates terribilis. Next base: position 484,758,248 of record NW_027362771.1, read on the forward strand.
ATGCCATACTGAGAAATAAATAACTTTTATACCCTTTTAAAACTTGAAATGCCTTGTCCCACCTTACTTCTCATTACTGGATGTATGCGCTGTGGTTGGGGTGCTCGGCTCAGGTGACACAGATCTGAGCGCTTCTTCTCATTACACAGGCTGTGTGATCATACAAGTGTCATCGTGGCTCATTATGTGTCTCCGCACAGTGAGGAGACTTCAAGATCCCCTGAGGATATGAGGATGCCGGCAGCACATCAGTCTGTGTTTGCCTGCGCCACCTGAGAGATGCCAGTCACCTTGGCAACATTCCTTGTGACAGGCCTGGAGTATATGTTACCGTCAAAATTTCAAAGAGCTCACATAGGTGAGAGAAAATACTGGAGTAGAACATACAGACTCCTGGGAATAAGGAATCAGATTGTCATTGTTTATAATATATACTGGAAAAATTAAAGCCTAACTGGCTTTTTGAGACGGCTGAAACTGCACCTTACCAAGGTGAGTAAAGAAAATATGTCATATACTCACTGTCTGGAAATATCACACCTTCCTGACCTCCACGACCCAGTCTGCTTGTGATTTCCTACTTCTTGTATTCTACTATTGCTACACAAATAATGTGAAGTTCTTAAAGGGAACCTGTCACCCCCTCACATGCTATTAACCTGCAGAGATGGAGATAATCTGCAGGCTCCAAAGTAGCCCGGCCGCTGCACTGAAAGCCCGGCTACCGGGAGGAAATTTTAAGTTTATTCCTTCCAGTTTTCAGTCAGAGGCGAAGACTGATTCAGTCACCACTCAGTACATAGTGAGCAGTGGCTGTAGCAACGCTCTGGTACTAACTGACAGCTGACTCAGCAGTGCGTCAGTACAGAGCCGGCTGTCAGTCATTACTGGGGCGCGGTTACAGCCTCCACTCAATGTGTACTGATCTGTGACTGAATCTGCACCTCCATGACTGAAAGCCGGAGGCTGCAGGGAGGAATAAGCTTAATTTCCTCCCAGCAGCCGGGCTTCTAATGCGGAGGTTGAGTATTTTTGGAACGCTATTAACCTGCAGATTTACTCCATATCCATAATAGCGTTTGTGACTTGACCAGTTCCTTTTAAGTAGCACTTTTTGATTGTTATTAATGGATTGATTATATTTTTCTCAATGTGATCTCATTGCATGGATCCTAACCCTATTGAATCACCTTTCTACGTGTCTAACCAGACCTCAAACTGGGGTAGGGAGAATCCAGCTTAGTAATTATAAGTATTCTAGGAAAGATGGGTGGATGAGGGTGCAGGGGAGAGAAGGCGGCCGCACATCCCAATGCAGAAAATATAGAACAAGGCCTGCACTCCTATAGTATTAATGTGCAGGTGCACAAACGCTGTACCAATATTATAAGCATACATACAAAGTGCACTCTGCAATTAATACATGATTTTCTCTATTGCTGCACAAATACAGACAAAAGGCACCAAGTTAACATTTTTGATTAGAATAAGTATAAGCTTTCGCCCCCTGGGCCCTGCACCCTTACTCGCCCATCTTTCCAAGACAGGTGTTAATTATTGCTAAGCCGGTTCTGTCTCTTGTCCATCTCCTTTCTCTTATCTTGTGCTAAGTGACTTGTAATAAATGGGAGGCCAAAGACGCCCAAGTAGAAAGCAGAGATTCCTTGGCGCATGCACAGTCGAATTTTTAAACTTTTTTGTAGGATGGCTGACTACAAGTCACTGTCACTGGGGTGGCTAACTTCGGAGTAGGGGGATGTGCCCAGTAGAGCTGTGCGTGGTGGAAGATATAAGCCAAGACACCGGAAATTGTCGTGACCCGGAAGTGCAATATGTAAACCAATAAATATGCAAAAGTAGACAGGTCTGTGGAGTCTGTCTGAGTCTGTATAAAATGGACAGACGCCGACACCTAAAATATGTATAATAAATTGGGTACAGTAGTTCAATGCAGGATGTGCTGTAAAATGTTTTCATAAGAATTTGGGAAAGTTATGAAATGTTCTATAAATGTCTGTTCTGTTCCTGATGTAAGGATCTCGGCTTTTAGCTGAGATAAATCTGTGCTGCACTTTATGTACACGCTCAGTAGTGAGGCCGTGCTGTGGAGTTGGAGGTTTGGCTTACCAACTCCACAGCCCTGACAGTAGAAATGTTTCCTGGAGGAACCTCAAAATGCAGAATTTTTTTTTTTTTTCAGTTCTTCAGGGGTAGGTGAGTTGTGGATGGGTTTTAGAATTAGAGCAGCTTTAAGGGTAACTCCCACACGGTGTACAGGCCATTGCAGAATTATGCGTAGTAAATCTGCAACATACTTTGGGAAACGCTGCAGATCTGAGACTCGCCCTCTGCATTGGAAAGGGAGACATTATCTGTAGCCTTTTCCCATGATAAAATCCGGAGCGGTATTTTCCAACTTATATTTCCTACAGCGTCTGTGCTATGTGGGAATATAGCTTGAAATTGACAATCGCGTCTGAATAATTTACAACTGGCGCAGTATCCGTATTTCTACATCTGTTCCCTGGATCTCCAGGGGGTATACCTCTAAATAACTTGTACCTGTAAGTATTGGTGTAATGCGCCTGGTATCGCCTGCTCAGTTTTTCTGTGTCTTGCATCATCCATGTTTTTCTATAAGTGTGTGATATCTAACAAGCTGGTATGTAGCTGGGCACAGCTCTACCCTGGCTTGGGCTTCTACCACTTCGCAGTGTTTTCCTCATCAGAACCCATCTTGGATAAATACAAGCCAGACGGCACTTGGAAGTGTTCGTTAGGATCGTTCTCGGTGTTTGTTTGGAGAGCATACTCCTGGGTTTATAGTAGATACTGTTTACAGCACAATGTGGCATACCCAGCCAGCCATGCCAGGAGCTCGGCCACCATGTGTCCTCTGGGCTCACGCTCCTGGCAGTGGATCGCTGTTGGCAGGTAAACTAACCACAGTCGTTTTCCTGCTGACTACATGACTGGAGATAATGTAGCCAGGCTTTAATGCTATTGTGCTAGTAATATTTAATTTCTCAACAATCTGTGGCTTTGGTCCTCATCACATTAAAGGACGTCCAACTATCCAACCATGGTCTGCACAAGTCTTTCGAATGCCATGTGTAAAGAGAAAGACTGGTAAGGGCTTATTCACTGAGCAGTTAAAGGGCTAGAGCCCTGATCTACAACGGAGTAAGGTAATATTGCATATGCATTTTATCAGTGGTTGTGCTGATCTTTGAAATGGCTTTTACCGTCTATGGACCAGGAGAGACTGTCTGATTGTCCCCTCTTGTGTCTGTGCACAGTCTACAGGGCTGCTGAGGGGAATTTATTTTCGCCTTGCATTGCCTTTTCTATCATCCGTTTACTCTGATCATATAGAGATGTTGCATGTGAAATCTATTAACAAATTAAAGTATATTCAAGCATAAGTAACAGTGGATCTAAGAAACAGGATCCGCCGTTAAACATTTACAGTGCACCTACTACGTTTCTGTCATTTTCTACAGACATTTCTTTTGTGTCTTCTTGTCACAAGGGGATCCCATGATTATCTAAGCAATTGCACCCCTACAAAAAGAGAGCGAGATTTCAGATCAGGGCAAACAAGCCATGGGATAAAGGCAGGAGCAATGCACTTTGGGAAGTGAGGGAAAGAAAGTTCCTGCACCTACAATGCTGGCAGAATGCTGAGGAAGAGAAACCACCAGCTTAAAATAAGTAGGTAGTAAGTATCAGAGCATGAGAATCACTGATATGTGCCAAAAGCCGTTTTAACCTCAGTGTGACTTAGATTCCCAGCACATGGTTGTGGGCTTCTGTGTTGTGCCATTGTAAGTTTTAGACTCCTGCAATCTAGCTGCAGCTTGTCGCTCCTCAGCTGTCATACACAGCCAGGGATCCCAAGAAGACCAAAAAGGTTTATCACAGCTTCTGTCTTTTCTTCAGCCATTTTCATAGCATTCAGTGATTGCTCTGTAGTGAGTTGTGTAGTGGAACCTGTCCACCTACTGTAGCAGAGCTGCTGGGTGTTATCAGACGCAGATCACCTATGCCAGTCACTATTGTCTCTGTGCTGTCCTGTTTTCTTCTATCACTGGGGCTCCTTTGAATGTCCCAGTTACAGTAGAGAAAAAATGTACAAAAGAGAATCTGTCACCAGGTTTTTGCCACCTAATCTGAGAGCAGCATGATATTGCGACAGAGACCCTGATTCCAGCGATGTTTTACTTACTGGGCTGCTTGCTTTAGTTTTCTTTATAAAATTACTTTTTATCAGCAGGAGATTATCACTAGAAGACTAGTAAACCTGCTGCCAGATTGTCCAACCATGCCCCCACTACTGATTGGCAGCTGTGTACACTGTGCATAGACAGAAAGCTGCCAATCAGTGATGTGGGCGGGGTTATACAGAGCTCAGCATTCAGAGAACTGCTAGATCTCCAGGAGATAAAACCGTTTTTAATCAAAACTTCAGCAACCAGTAAAAGTGCCACTGCTGAAATCGGGGTCTCTGCCCCTACATCATGCTGCTCTCAGATGGGGCAGGAAAAAACTGGTGACAGATTCCCTGTGAAGAGGACCTGTTGTCAGGTCAAGTGTCCAATTTTTGCTTTTATTTTATTCCCTCTGTTCCTCTGAGAATTCTGTTTTTGTTTATAAAATCTGCCATACGGTCCCAGAGAAATGGGCTTTTTTTTAATGATCATTACAAAGGGGCAGTGTTCACATGGTAATTATGTAAATCAGTCTAAAGCCACACCCACAGAGAATCCTGTGAGCCACGCCCCCTTAGTGGGGAAAAAAACAACATCACAAAACCTAAAAATACAAACCAAATAAAAAGGCCTTGTGTGACTAAGACTGTAAGGTGGAATTAAAGAACAAACAAAATATTCAAGTGTGCAACGGGAATTAAATAAAAGCAAATATTAGCTACTTTTAGCCTGCTGACTGGTCCTCTTTTAACTCAGAGATACCATTAAATCCTCCAAGTCTTTTTATATTTTTTTTTGCAAAAAAAGTGGCCAACATGCAAATGGAATATATATATATAAAAAATAATAATAATAATGCAATCTGCTTATTACATTTGTGTCACCGGCCGCGGGTCTCCCAACCTGATCTCGACGGTCTCTTAGGTGCAGTGAGGCTGTCCGGTTTGTGTACTCGGGCCGTGACGTGTCCCCTAATGGTTGCCGAGGGGCACAGGGTCACTGTGGACGAACTCTTCGGTAGTGATTAGGCAATATTAATCATTTACTAAGAGTTAAATCCACAGTGTTGTCACCAGTCATTACAGTGCAACCTGAAGTCCTAGCAGATTCATGAACCAGGAGGTTTAGGATGAACACCACAGTACACGAGAAAACCTAGATATAAAAATGGCGTATAGATGCCCAGCTGCAGACGCCTCTGCAGTCAGAGAGTTGACGGTCACTATTAACCCTGCGCTGCTGATCCTCTTATTATTTTCTTGGTATGTTGCATTATATTTGGTGCCTTTGATCTCTCGTGTCCTTGTGTTACCTGTGCTGTTTAGTACCCCGAGCGCGCAGTGATGACATAGGAGCGGGCTGGCATTCAGCGTGTTGGGGGGCTCTGCCATTCGGGCTGCACACTGATCTGAATTCTACTAGGGCTGAAAGCAATTAGCTTACATTTGTATTCACATTAACCAGGGAACGTCGCTTTTTCTCCCCCACTCAGATTAGAAATGCGTGGAGGAAAGTGGCAGCCAGCGCTGTGTGTGGGCTCCGGATTTAGAGCAAATGCTTCTTGTCTTCAAGACTTGGCTGCGTACGTCTTGTTTTGTGAGGTGGGGAGTAGGTGGGTCCTATGTGCCCACTGGGCATAGCTCTTTGATCTTGGCATAGAAAGTTATGATGTTCTGTACGCTTAGGGGTGTACAAGGGTTTGTTAAATCTCATACTGTATATGTAATCAGGAAGCCAATGTGTGGTTTGGATAATTAATGCTGATGGGTGTAAGGTGATGTATAATTTTACTGTTCATTTGCTTTCTAAATGCAAAGTTTTTAAAGTGAGTCTGGCAGCCCAGACTGATCGTATGGACTAAGCACATCACCTTGTAGGGGTACAAAAATCTCTCCTTTTAGTGGTGTAATCAGCTTTTGCACAACAGAGGCAGCGAAGTTTAATAAAAGATTCTAATTAGGGTGCTCAGTGCCCCCTGGGTGTGACCAAATTTAGTAATGGCCGCATGGAGGTTGAGATGGCTGTACACGGAAAGCAGACCTGCACTGTAGAGGGGAGAAAGTATCTCAGGGAGGGCAGAGAAGGCTGTCAGTTGAAAAGTAGGTAAGCACATGAAGAGGAATTTGCAGGATAGAAGCTGTGATATGTTGGCTACTGAAACCTGCAGCAATCTGGCTACACACACACTTAAAGGGAATTTGTCAGCAGTTTTTTGTTACCTCATCTGAGAGCAGCCTGATGTAGGTAGAGACCCTGAATCCAATGATGTATCACTTAGTTTACTGGGTGCAGCCATTCTGGCACAATCAGAATTTTTTGATTTTACTATGCAGCAGAGCTGAGAAAGCTAACCCCGCCCACAGCAGGCTCTCCATGTACTATGTCTATGGACAGTGAGGGGCGTGTAGGACCAGGGTTCAAGGCTTCTGTAGTCCCAGCAGTAATAATCAACAGGTGATAAAACCTTCAGTGTAAGTAAACAACAGCATCTGGCCCCACATGTGATACATCACTGAATTCTGTATTTTAACCCCTACCTCATGCTGTCATCAGGTTACATAGCAGAACCTTGCTGACAGATTCCCTTTAACATCCAGCCTATGTTAAAGGGAGATACTCGTACAAATGAAAAGGATAAAAATTGGATCAGTCTGCAGTTGTTTTAACTAACAGAAACCATTAACATTTTGCCATGCCAAGTGTCCATAGCTTTAATTAAAATTGGAACTCTCCAGAAAAGTCACTATTGTCGATAGTGGCCGAGATTAGAGTCAACTCCATTGTCTCTTGTTTCTGTGTTGATGTATAATTACATAAACTCTTGTAAAAGTCATTTCAGCATTTCCGAACAGACACTTTCCCAATTTTTGCAGTATGATGCAATAAAATTTACTGTAAAATGAAGATACTTTGCGTTATGAACAGTGAGAGACATGTAAGCTGCTGGCGGTGTCTTTTCAGCTCTGGGAAGAAATGAGTCGGGCATTTCAACAAATGGGTTGGGTGTGGTTAATAGTAGTAGTGCTCCCTGTACCGCCACATGGTGCCACCACAATCTTCAGTGAGAATAGCTCTGATATACAGCATTTCTTCCATAGATTCTCACGGGGTCTTTGCGAATAATCCTTTGGTACGGTATGGGCCACGTATATGCTTTCCTTTTGCTGTCTGTATATCTAACGTTAATCCAGCGTATATGAGGATTGTACGGCTGTTACGGATGTGCTTCGCCGGTAAGCAGTAATGATATGTGGTGTATACACAGATTGTTGCTCTTCATAAATTTGCACAGTAAATGAGGATGCAGGTGTGTGGCGGTATAACATGGGCGTGGATGTGCGGCACATGTGAGCCCGGGGTCGTACACAGCAGGAGTGGGGTTTACAGGGATGGCACAGATTGTGTATGGTGGTGCATCGCATATAATTGTGGCTGTATGTTCTGATCCAGATGGATGACGCCAGGGATTGTGCTGACAACCCTGCGAGGGGCTGATTTAATAGACACGGCTCTCCCCGGCTTATCACTTCTGTCCAGAAATCTTGCTGCTGGCACGGAGCATTTAGTCATCTGTTGCCTCTTCTATTGGCTTAACTTTATCACATCACGGATTTATCCACCCAACCTACAACTCGCAGCGCTCTGCGGGGAAGGTAGAATATCTCCGGCTATTATAGGATATATCTTATGTTCTTGCATGTTCTCAAAATGTAAAACGGTCTGTGGCTGAATGGCTTCCTGTTATTTGGATCCGGTTTCTCCACTACAGATGGTTATGTTGAGATTTTAGTTGTCATTGTGGACATATGCTGCACATCAGGTGCCCACGCTCTGGGGCTTTCCTGCCATTCTCTGCCAAGTGGCTTAATATCCTGCAGTTTTTAGGCTCCGTTTTGCTTCACGTTAAACTCTCTTCAATCTGGATTATGAGTTCTGGATGATGATCAGGAAAAGCCTCTGCTGGATGATATAGCCCAGCGTGTTCTCACCTTGCATTTTAGTTTATTGCAGCATCTAATCGCCCATGGGGGGCCTTAGCTGTGCGGTCTGCCATGTGGTCACCTGCCCTCACTGTTACTAATGCTGTCACCAACTTTGCTTATGGTGGTTTCATCACTCACTTTGGTGTTTGGATCAACTTCTATTGTATGGAGAAGCAAATCTGGAAGATTATGAACATGGCCATACACTACAACTCCCAGCATGTCCTAGCTAGACACAGGTTGAGCATCACTGTCTGTGCGCTTTTGGAACCAGCAATCCCCAATCTTTACAGACAAGTCCTTTTTATAAATGTGTACCATCGCTGTGTACGTTGGTGGATGACCATTATTACTGATGCATCCCACCACCCCCCGTTTTGCAAGAGTCATTTTATGAGTTACTGACTTTGTTTGCACCACTGCAAAAGTTTTTACCGTTTTAACTCCTATTAAATAAGTTCTCCAGGTTTTTTGTTCCCTTCCTCAGGTTTCCTCGATTATAAAAGTAAGAAAACGAGCCTTTACTTGCCCCTGGTATTTGTTGACATGGCTGCTCAGGTGACGTCACAATGGCAGCATTTGACCGCTGCAACCAATTAGTGGACCCCATTGATTGGTCTGTATAGAGTAAGCCTGGGGAGGAAACAAATTACTTGTAAAACCATAGGAGCTGTTCTGCATTTCCTGGCAGCAGCCCCTACGCAGTGTATGGAGCTGTGCAGTGCAGCTCTGTTCAGTGTTTACATCCGGCCGCCATCCGAGCAAGTAACAGCTGATGTGTGGGGATGCCAGGTGTCGGACCACCACCCATCTGATATTGATGGCCCATCCTAAGAATAGGTTATCAATATCATATGACATGACAATCCCTTCAAGGCTGCACGTGTACGGACCATGATTTCTGGACTGTACATGTGGTTGTGGGTCTCTGGACTGAACCCAACAGTATGAGGCAGTCAGGTTCTGGTGAGGAGACACGCAGCTAGTCTATACATTACTGTCCTTACTTGGACCACTAACCACAGATGTGTAAAACGCTCCTTACGGACATTTTCTTTGTAGTTATTAGTTCACACTTTTACAAGTTTATTGTAAACTAATATTTCCTTTCATCTTTTTCCATCTAGGTATGGTCTGAACATGCGTTGCCTGGCAGCTCGAGTCAATTATAAGACTCTAATCTTTATCTGCTCGCTCTTTACCCTGGTGACTGTCTTGCTGTGGAACAAATGCTCCTCCAATGACCATTCTTCTACCCTTCCATGGGGGCCACAATTAGGCTTAAGGGTTGAAAGCCTTGAGAAGAGGACAGCAGCCTCTGAGAGTAATGCTGCCAATGTCCAGCTCCGATCTGAGGAGGCCTCGCCACAGGAGCAGCAGAAGGCTCCACCACTGGTGGACAGTAAAGGAACAGGACTAAAGTATGAGGAGATTGACTGCTTGATCAATGAAGATCAGAGTGTGCGGTGCAGGAGAGAGGGTAGTGAAGTCTACATGCCCTTCTCCTGGGTGGAGAAATACTTTGAGGTTTATGGGAAAATTGCTCAGTATGATGGCTTTGAACGATTTGAGTTTTCCCACAGCTACTCCAAAGTATATGCACAGCGCGGCCCGTATTATCCTGATGGAGTATTTATGTCCTTCGAGGGTTATAATGTGGAAGTCCGTGATCGAGTGAAGTGCATCAGTGGTGTGGAAGGTAATCCATCTAGATCTTCCTAATCTGCTTTTATTTAAAGTGCTGTTACCGTCTCAGAATCTGATGCTGGGAACATTTTCTAGGTGTGGTCTTTGACCCATGCAGAGGTCTCTGAGCAGGAAGGGGGAGGAGGAGATCTTTGACTATCAGCTATTGTGAATGATGGATCCTGTGTTATCTACATACAGGTGTCATTGCAATCCTGCATGTAATAACACTGCAATGTCTGCTGAGAAGTGATCTGTGCAGAACAAGAGGTGTCAGCCTAATATTAGACCAAAAAGTGAAAACTGCAAGATTTCAGGATTATTTTTTTATCTAATCAAAAATATTACAAAAAATTGTGAAATACATTTATCAACAAAACTTGTAAGAATAGGTCCTTTTCTAATTTTTAGGCTAAGTGCCCACGATGTAGAAATGCTGCAGATTTTTTCCCCATCTCCCTGGCAGGAAAAACCCGTTCAGATTTTACATGCGTTTTTCCTGCCAGGTAGAAGAGTTTGTCAAGCTTTTTTGCATGCATTTCTGCATGCGGGTTATCAAGCACTTTTTCAAGCGATTTTAGCATCACTTGGAAAAATGCTTGACAACTTGTTCACACTATATAAATCCATGTAACTGGCATGGATTTATATAGTGTGACCAAGTTAATAGTTAAAAAAAAAGAATAAAAATGGTAAATAAAGATTACACTTACCTTCCGATGGCCCCCGGGTCTTCTCTCCGGTGCGGCCGGTCTCTTGTACGGCTCGCGGTGGTGTGAAAGGACCTTTCATGGCGTCATTTAGTCATGTGACCGGTCACGCAACTGCCGACGTCAGCCTTTCACACCACCGCGAGCCGTACAAAAGACCGGACGCAGCGGAGAAAAGACCCGGGGGCCATCGGAAGGTAAGTATAATCTTTATTTTTTACCATTTTTATTCTTTTTTTAAAACTATTAACTTGGTCACACTATATAAATCCATGCCTGTTGCATGGATTTATATCGTGTGACCAAGTTGTCAAGCACTTTCCAAGTGATGCTAACCCACATGCAGAAATGCTTGACAAACACTTCTACCTGGCAGGAAAAACGCATGTACAATCCGCATGCGTTTTTCCTGCCAGGGAGATGCAGAAAAAAATCAGCAGCATTTCTGCATCGTGGGCACATAGCCTTAACTTCTGGTTCTTTAGCCCCACTGCCATATTATCTTTTGCTGGCTTCTCAGGACAGTCCTCTTTCCATCATGCTGTGCGTTCTTGTGTGTGAATAATTGTTACGTTTCAGTGTGACTTCCCTATAAAGGATTGAAACTCTGCCTATTTCATTTTGTAAGCAAAAGGGGGGGGGGTACTCTTTTCAACAGTGACTCTTATGCTGCACCCAAGCAAAGAGTAGATAGTCACTATGATGCCACAGCAACTGCAGGCCGCAGCCGTTGTTATTGAGCACAGAGCAATAGAAAATATAACCTTGCAAATCTTAACATGAGACAATATAAGGGTAAATTAAATGATACATTGTAGCTAGTATTTATTTGGATCGGTAGTTGTCTGAGACTGGACACCCTTCAAAAGCTCCAAGAAAAATGTTGCCAACCAAACTGCTTGCTGCATTTTTTTTTTTTTCAAAGGACATTTTAAAGGGGTTGTCCACTACTCAGAAAACTCCTTCGCAATCACCATGTCGTCCCCCCAACAGTAAAATAACACCACCTGTACTCTCCTCTGGTACTGGCACCGTTCCCGCAGCCAATCAGTGGCCGCTTCACTCCCCTTTCTGGACAATTTAGACATCCAGAAGTGAGAAAGCAGCTTCAGCTCTGGCTTCCTCTGGATGTCAGTTGGGTCTGAAGGAGGGGATAGAGAAGTGGCCACTGATTGGCTGCAGGGATCACATGACATACCACATGTCACACAAGCCCCGGGGAGAGCCAGTGGACAACCCCTGGCCGTGAATCTGCGTCTACACGGACATGCGGTGCGTCTTTCCAGACCGCAGCATGTCAATTTCTCCGCAAGAGAAATTACATCAGTGCAATGTATAGGATGCGGTGAATTCGCATGGTTCAATGAACACATGCGGATTCACCTGCGTGCAGCGCATTGGATGCAGCATAAAGTATACTGCGTTCAAAGCGCTGCCAATACCGACTGTGTGCACATACCCTTAAAATGCAGCAAAAGTTTTTGCATATGCTAAAAGCTTTGAGAAACTGATCCACAAACCTGGACCAGGATGACACATGCAGTGAGTTTTCCTTGGATCGGGCACAAAATAATAATAATAATAATAATAATAATGGCTCCATTGAATTTTATGGGTTGGTATGCTGTCCTGAATGAAAAAAAACTTCTGACAGGTCAGATTAACGCCAGCTGTGGATATATGTCGGCCCTGCGTCTGCGCAGTCTTGACAAGCACAGAAGATGATGTTGCCCTGGGCCCGGTGGCCGGTTTGCCTGGTGCTGAGGCCGGCCCTGGGTCAGATACTGGTATGAACACATTAGCAGTCCTTACTGGATCTGCACTGACACATTTATTACGGACTGCCCCAAAGTCTCCTATATTAACAGGCTGTACATGGGTTTACCATACACGACAGGTGACCATTATTTTTTATTGTATATTTCTTCTTCTATTTCCTTTTTAATGACCTGCACTACTTGTCTGTTGTTTTTCCTCAGGGGTCCCACTATCGACCCAGTGGGGTCCACAGGGATATTTTTACCCAATCCAGATTGCACAGTATGGGCTCAGTCACTACAGCAAGAACTTGACAGAGAAACCTCCACACATGGAGGTGTATGAGAAGGCGGATGACAAAACCGAAGGCTTGCTGGGCACATGGACTATTCCTAAGGGAGCCTCTGTTACTACACTGTATGATAAGGCAAGAAGTAGTCACGTCAGACACTTTGTAGTCCCAGGTGAGTCTGGCAGGGATCACGTGGTCACATTTCCTGTAACATATTGCTGTATGTACATTCTCATTATTATTATCATCATTATTATTAGGGTTATCTTGTGAAAATAAATTACAGGTGATCGCTTACTGATGTCGGGGAGTCCAACTGCTGGGACCCTCACTGATCCGCAGAAATGTGCACTATTATCGCCATTAGAATGGAGCGCAGTGCTCATGCTGGACCTCTGCTCCATTCATTCCCAGCAGGGGTGCTGAGCGCTGTGCTTGGCTTTTTCCAGCAACCCCATAGACAATGATTGTAGCAACATTCGAGTATGCACACTGCCGCTCCATCCTAATGGGGATAAAAGGTCCCAGTTCTGCTGATCTATGCGGGTCCCAGCAGTCTGTCCCCAAATCTATAAGATATGTGAATGTTGATCACTTGTTTTTACTGGAGAACGCCTTTAACTCAGTATAATCTACATTATGATTATGTTCACACTTTGAATTGAAATTCTGTTTCCTTGGAATTCTGCTGCGGGCGTACAGCAGATTCACTTGAGGATTATTCAGTGCTACTAGTTTTTGGAGTTTCTATCCAGTATAAATGACATGTACCTTAAATCCTCTGCGGATTTTGTTTTGCTGTGCAGCTGGAAATCCACATGGATATTTTTATTGCATATGGACTGAGATGAACCTAAGATAAAAACAAAATGAGCAAATACTCCTGCAGTAAATAAATAGTAATAGTACATAACATAGGGTACTTATTTAACACTATTTTGCTCACAAAAGTGTAAAAGCCATCCCACCGCGACAAGGTGACCCAATCGGGACATTACCGAACCCTTGTAGTGTATCTCACTATGTTTCCGTAAATGTAAAAATAGATAAGGGCAGAGCAGGTTTGGGTCCTTACTGTTCAGACACCTGACTGACTGTGGAAAGCTATGTAAACAAAATAAACAGCCCAAACACGGGCAACCATGCCCCTTTTTTGTACAAAAAGACTAAACCAAAATTGAGCCACAGCTTATGTTGGTATCAGTGCAATCCATAGATGTGCATTTACACTGTGGTCATTTAACAGACAGAATCTAAGATAGAACAGTACTGAGCAAATACCCTGCAGTAAATAAATAGTAATAGTGCATGTAATAACATAGGGCACTTAATTAACATTGTTTTGATATATATATAAAAAAAAAAAAAAAAAAAAAGTAAAAGCCATCCCGCCACGACAAAGTGACCCAATCAGGACGGTACCTAACCTTATCTATTGTTTTCATGTTAGGCTCTACTTGTTAAATGGCCACAGTGTGAATGCATTGCTCTTATACCAACATATGCTCTGGCTCAATTTTTTTTTTTAGGTTTTGATATGAACTGAGATGTGTATTTAGTACACACACATATTCACGGCACACACATTCACCACACAATCCAAGTGTTATGTAATAATACTTGGTTTATGCCATTATTTTTTTGAGAACCCATAACTTTTTTCTGTTTCACATGATGAGAAAAGGAGAGGAGATGTTTTTGAATTTTGTTTATTTATATCTTTTACTGGGACAGTGGAAGCCAGCGTACTTGCACACCAGCAACTGAACCATTTAAATGCTGCTTTGTGAGTTAAATGTTTACACAGCAGAGATCAGAACTAGCTCTGGTCGCTGCTGTTACAGGCAGATGCCGGTTGTATAACACAGATAAGCTCTTGAATTTGCTCCATACGTCTGCGCCATATGTATACGGTGGTATCAGGAAGGGGTTTATGCTGATGTAGATGCCAATTCTGGAATCTGATGTGTGAACTGGACCTGAGCGTCCTCTGAACACATTGTAAATGGGAGCATGTCCCCAGTAAAGGTCCATTTACACTGCATCATTATTGTGAACAAGTGGTGTGTGGGAACACTTGTTTCTCAATAATCCTACACAGGCTGCCGATCACCCAACAAATGAGCTGAAAACTTGTCTAATGGGAGAAATTATCTTTTATGCAGCACAAAAGATCATCATTCTCGGCAGCGCACCGTTCTGCATAGACAACAACCTGCGCTGATGACAATAGTGGCAGCCTATGGACCTTTAATAGCCTGTTTACACAAGTTGACCGTGCTTCAGAGTTGGATAGAATGATCTGCAATAGATTGTTCAGTGCATATAGGCTGCAATTGATCTCTGCAGCGCAGGTCTTGTTATCCCAGGACGATGTGCTGCCGAGAATTGATTTATTTTTTGTGTAAATCAAAAGATTATTTAGACTGCCCGATTATCGTGAAACGCGCTCCTAAGAATGGTCATTCATGATCTTGCAGTGTGAATGAACCCTACGGTGAGGCCAGTGCCCCCTGCATATATTGACATTTTGTTCTTATTTGGAGGCAGAGCGGGATAAAGGTCCCTCATAGATAACTGACAGATGTGTCTGCTGTGCTCTACCATGAGTTCATTACCAGACGGTGGGGGGAACCTGTCCTCCAGCTCCATCCCTTAAGGACTTATCTAGAAGGTGATGACAAAAGTGACTTCATTGTCTGAAGTGATTGACTCGTTAATCCTAATGGGTATTGATTATAAGGAGCCACAGTACGTTAAAAGCTTGTTAAAGAGGCCGTAACGGAGACTAGGAGATGGTGAAAACACTAATAGGACAGAATGGATGAGGATGGATAGGAAGGCAGCCATATATATATGTTCCTGTTTCAGGAACATCTCTCATGGGCTCACATTTGTTATTTACAAAGTACATGATGGGATGCGGTTCATTACTCCCCTCCTCACTTCTCTAGGAGTTGGTACATTTCAATGAGTCCTTTCCGGGCCCATCATAATGCAGTAACAGCTTTCACTAACACACTAGCTCCTTCAATCACTGCATCTTTTATGCAGCTGAAAGAATAGGGCGTAAGCAACCCATCACCCAAAATAAATTGGGAAGAGCTCACGACAATGTGCAAATGTAAAATACTCCCAATTACCCAACATGTGCACATGGCCTTAGAGGGCCCTTACTCTACATGAAGAACAAGCTCATTGTTTCACCATTTATGACCTGTAACGATGAAGAGCTTCTTGGTAGCTTCCACAAAGTTGTCATTGTCCCTTAAAGAGCGATTTCCATCCTGAGAACTATGTAACCAGGACTCATACACACCAGTTCCTCCTTGCACAACACGATTAGATCTTTTTACAGAGATGAAGTAATTGCAGCCTTTGTTCTTAGAATCTGTTGGATTCCCACCAGTCAAGAGATAGATAATGGTTCAAAGTGGTCAACCCCTTATAATCCGCGAGACCCGTGTATAGACCCAGTTGTCTTCTCATGAGTCGAGTTCTGATTGATAGGCTCGTACAAATACTGTTGCAGATGTCGATGGGAGGACCAGTCATGTTA
The DNA here is from genome assembly GCF_046119375.1 of Phyllobates terribilis. Taxonomy (NCBI): domain Eukaryota; kingdom Metazoa; phylum Chordata; class Amphibia; order Anura; family Dendrobatidae; genus Phyllobates; species Phyllobates terribilis. Next base: position 484,774,447 of record NW_027362771.1, read on the forward strand.
GATTTCAGCATGCCCAATACTCTGCCAGACAACGAGCAACGTCATATCTCCCAAAGACTTTATGTACTTATCCACATTGAAATAAACATGCACAGCCAAAGTATAATCTGGCTCTGCTCGCTTCAACATTGGTTTATGAATAGAGCCGATGACTTCACATCTACAGATATCTCAAAGCTCGGGTGCATAAGCAGCAGATATTGTGCACTTGTCCTACCCTGAGGATTAGGAAAGGTGCATGCTACCTGCTGCTTGGAAGTGTTAGCCGGCAAATATCTGTAGATATGAAGTCACCAGCCCTGCTCCCCACCCGATGCAGAATTACTGCTTTACTGTGAATGCTGGACTCAGACATACTTTTTGGCCCATAGCAATTATATTGTCTGCTTAACGAGGTTGACAAGACAATGATCCTGTTCATGGCACCCATGCATAAAAAGGCTGTGCATCTGTGGTTGCCTTGTCTGCTGTGCCACTTAACGTGCAGTGTAGTCTCTCCATACCTACTGTTAGATCAGAATTGATGATTTTTTTACTATATTCAGGGCCATTACCTCTTTGGTAAGTTTTTGACCAAAATGTCTCATTCCAATAACATATCTGTGTCCATTAAGAAACAAACCAGCCAAACTCTCTTTGAAACTGCATAAGGGGGAGGTTGGAGCAACAAAATTTTGTGTATGTGCAACATGTTCTAAAAAAAAATAAGGAAACAATTATATATTTGTGGAGTATTTGTACTCAAATTTTTGCTTTGTGTCTCATCTTATGCATATTTTTTGTTTGCTTTTATACCAGAAAATTCGGAGGGAGCGTCGCTAACGCTGGGCAACGCGAAGGATTTCATCCTGGCTCTTGACTTGAAGTTCTTGACTAATGGCAGTATCTCTGTGGTGCTGGAGACCACCGAGAAGAACCAGCTGTTTACTATACACTACGTCACCAATTCACAGCTTATTGCTTTTCATAACCATGATGTCTATTATGGGATTGGACCTCGAACCACTTGGAGTACACTAACCCGGGATCTCCTGACTGATTTAAAAAAGGGAGTGGGACTGTCCAACACAAAAGCCGTACGTCAGACTAAGATCATGCCGAAGAAGGTTGTCCGCATTGTAGCAAGGGGCAGTGGATTTTTAGATAATATCACCATCTCGGCTACTGCCCATACAGCGGCCTTCTTTGCTGCCTGTGATTGGCTTGTAAGGAATCAGGACGCTAAAGGTGGCTGGCCAATTATGGTGACCAGAAAACTGGGGGAGGGATTCAAAGCCCTGGAACCAGGGTGGTACTCTGCAATGGCCCAGGGGCAGGCGATATCTACACTTGTGCGTGCCTATCTGCTGACCAAGGAGCAGGTATATCTAGACTCCGCACTCAAAGCAACTGCTCCATTCAAGTTGCCCTCAGAAAAACATGGAGTAAAAGCAGTTTTTATGAACAAGTATGACTGGTATGAGGAGTACCCTACTACACCAAGCTCCTTCGTGCTGAATGGGTTCATTTATGCTCTGCTTGGCCTCTACGACCTAAAAGAAACTGCTGGGGAAAAACCGGGCAAAGAAGCAAAGCTGCTATATGAGCGAGGAATAGAGTCACTCCGTGCCATGTTGCCTCTTTATGACACGGGCTCTGGAAGTATTTATGATCTAAGGCACTTCATGCTAGGCACTGCCCCCAATCTTGCCCGTTGGGACTACCACACTACCCACATTAATCAACTTCAGCTTATTGCCAGTATGGACGGGTCTCCAATATTTAGAGACTTTGTTCGGCGTTGGAAGTCCTATTTAAAAGGAGGCAGAGCGAAACATAACTAGAAGGTAGCCAGAAAACCAGCCAGAAACCAAAAGCTGTCCGGGTGTGTCCAACGCCCAAGTCCAGCTGTTCCCCATACGCTTTGCTGATGGTGGTCCACATCTGCAGTTGGGTTACAAATCCCTACCAGTGCAATGGGCATATAAGGTGCAAACTGCCTTGCCGTAATGTGGGTTAAACATGCTAGTGTTTTCTTTAATATTAGTTTTTTTTGGGGAAGCTAGAACCAGATATACTGTAAATGAGGATTGGTTTTAAACTACAATTTTCTTCCCGATTTTCATTCTGTGCCTTCTGTCCTTATGATGTCATAGAAACGGAGGGAACAATCTTTAAAACCCCATTATCTGTTGAAGGGACTTGAGACTTTGGCTGCTGGTGACTTGATCTCCCAGTGTAAATATATATATATTCTTTGTGTTGACAATCATAACAGGTAACTAGTTACCTTTCAATGACATCACGGACTGAAACGCGCAGTGCTCATATACCTTCCCTGTAAACTTCTTCGCCAACTAATATTAACAAAATACTAGAAGTACTGTCTAATGCACTTTAACCCACTGTACCTTTCCAATTTCAGCCCGGTGTGAAGTTTTTCCAACTTTTCTTAAAGTTCCAAAGATTGTGTTCAGCCTCCTCCCTTATGCGGATCTCTGTTCCTGTAAAATAAAATATAGAATATTTACGTGGCATCCAGATATACATACATAGTTTTATACTTGTTGAAAAGCAGAATAATTTTATAAGTGGAATCCCTTTAATTTACCATAATATAGAGCATTACTTATTGTGAAAGAGATTTATAAATTACCTACTTCCCGGATCTAATGCAGAACACTGTGACAATGCCTTTATCGTACAGGTAACTAGCAAGCTGTGTCGTGTGTCTGCTGCTCTTTTTTTTCTGTTATTTGGTCTGTGTTATTCCCATATGAACTTATTGCTCTAAAGATCAGTGAAAATTATGCTTTCTCCATACTAAGAGTTTCCTATAGCTTCCGATACTGCATACACCTAAAGGTTAAAGAAATGATTCACTTTGGACAGTGCCCTCAAGAGATACATGTGTGTGTGTGTGTGTGTGTGTGTGTGTGTGTGTGTGTGTGTGTGTGTGTATATATATATATATATATATATATATATATATATATATATATATATATATATATATTAGTACTGTGCAAAAAAAGGTTCAAGGTAAGAATTTCAAAAATAGAAGTGTTAATAGATGCAAAGTGCATGAACAAAAGAGAAATCTACATCGAATCAATATATATTTGGTGTGACAGGCCTTTGCCTTCAAAACCGCATCAATTCTTCTAGGTACACTTGTACATAGTTTTTGAAGGAACTCGTCAGGGAGTTTGTTCCCAACATCCTGGAGAACTAACCACAGATCTTCTTTCTGTGATTACATAAAGAGACAGAAGGGATTAGCACAAGCCTACACCCAGACTCGATAATATTGAGATCTGGGCTTCTTTGTGGGGGCCATGTCATCACTTAAAGTACTCCTTGTTCTTTACACTGAAGATTGTACTGATCTCCAGCCCGTCAGTGAGAAAACTGCCTTCTGTTACAGCCAAATATATCAAATGTTGAGTCATCGGTCCAGGACACCTTTTGCCATTTTTCTTCACCCAGGTTCCTATGTTTTTGTGCATAGTTGAGTTACTTTGCCTTGTTTCCGTGTCAAAGGTATGACTTTTTAGACACAATTCTTGTTTGAAGACCACTTTTGGCCAAACTTCTCCAAACAGTAAATGGGTGTAGCTGGGTCTCACTGGTTGCTTGCATGTCCGAGCTGAGGGCACTGCTGGACATCTTTCAACTTCGAAGGGACGTCAACATGTGTCTTTCATTTGCTGCACTAAATTTATTTGTCCAACCACTGTGTTTTCAGTCTTCAAGCTCTTTTGAAAAAGCACAAAAAATGGGCAGTGCTGAACAGCACCTTTTGAAACCTCTGTCTGGAAAAATCTTTTCCTGGGAGAGACCTTGCTGATGCACCTTCTACTTTGCTGCTGTGCTCAGTCTTGCCATTGTGTATGACCTGTGACATGAAACTGTTTTCCACAACCTCACCTGTATAACCTGTGTAACAGAGTTTGGCTGTTCATCATCCAGTTTTAAGCCTTCTATACAGCTGTTTCTTTTAATGACTCAGTTAATTATACTATTGTATATGAAAATGATTATTATCCACTTGGTATAATTGGTTATTCATATACGTGACTATAATCATACAAAATCCTTGACTTTCTGTAAGCATACCTAAAAGAATTGATGCTGTTTTAACGGTAAACAGTAGTCACGCAAAGTATTGCTTTTCATACTTGCTTAAACCTTTTGCACAATACTGTGTATAATTTACCTCAGAGCTTTACAAATTTATGAATTTTTGTAATTTACTTTCTTACCTTGTTTGGCTTCCTTTTCTCTCAAATACGTTGCTGCAGTGCTGTTTCAACTGCCTTGTTCATGTTTCTTTAGATGCTGCTTTGAACTGCTGCTCTGGCAAGAAACACTATTTACAAACATTGTCACTGAGCATTGGGGAAGGGAGAAGAAGAGCTCACATAAAGAAGAGTGTTTGTAAATACTGTCTGAGTACTGATTCTTGATAGAGCAGCAATTCAAAGCAGCTTTTAAAGAAGCACGAACTAGACAGATAAACCAGTACTTTCAGCATAATGGTTGGGAGAGAAGGACGCAATGGATTATTTTACATAGACTCATAACTTTGCAAAGGCTTATCAATATTCTTACAAAAAAAATATTTACTTACTTTTAAAGTCAGGTAAGTGGGAGCTGGGTTTACAGTGTGGCTCATTGAGGGGGGGACATATTGCTATTATATTCATATGCCCTAATAGTGCAGATAAACTGGTTGTCTCATGAAGATAACCTAGTTATCACATCTTCATAACTCTTCCCTGTAAGCCTCGTTATTTCTAGAAGTGTTTTAATAGTGCCTGGTATATGTGGGATGGAAATTTAAAGGGAGAAAGAATCCTAGATAACTTCACCACTTTTGGCCATATAGGTAAGACTTTATGCAAAATGGCTGAAGGTGGCATACAATTAACTGGCAGATGAAAGCTCATCCAGCCCATATCCATTATCGACAAGCGTACACGTGCTCTTAGTTGAGCGGAAAATTAGTTATTGCCAGACATCTTTGGTAGTATCCTTTCTCTCATGAGCATGCTTGACAGTCTTCCCTCAACATCTGCCATTAGGGGAGACTTACGCCACTGCTAAACACATTAGATGGACAGCCAGCCCCACCTAAAGTGGTGGATACAATTGAAATACATCTGATTTGAGATGCATGGCTCAGGTGAAACTTCTAGTTAAGATTAGTTAAGGCCCCCATATACATTAGACTAAAGTTGTCCGACTTGGATATCTGCCGGCTTGGCTGACAGTCTATTGTGTATGGGGGGCCTCCCAACATCTCCCCCAAAATCATCCTGTCTGGGAGATTAAATCTGGCATGTCCGATTTCAGACTGCCAGTCCTTTTGTTCTTGGCATAAGTCGCCACCAGAGGAGTTTGTCAGCGTCCCTCTCATAAGGAAAACAAGAGTGGGGAGAGGGCTGCCAACTGGAACATTGTTCGGCTGCCAGCTCTCTACTACGTATGGGTCTCCTTAAGCTGGCCATACACATTGGATGGCTCTCGCCGACTCTCCCATACACAGGAGTGCTCGCTCGGCCTCCGCTTATCTTGTAGATGAAATCTCATCCAGCCTATATCAATTCTCTCCAGCCATATACATGCATGCTCAGCTTGGAAAAATGTGCATGTGCCCTTAGTCGAGAGGGAAATTGGCTATTGCCAGACACTTTTGCTAGTGGCTTTTCTCTTATGAGACGGCATGCCAGGCATGTCTTCCCCGGATATCTGCCACTGGGGGGAGAGTTGAAACATTACTAAATTTAGATTAGATGGACAGCCAGCCCCACTAAAATCAGGACGGGCTGACACGTCAGCTGGCGGCTTATCTCCGGAGGAACGAGGTGTTTGGACATTGTCGTCTAACCTGACCATCAGGCGCCCTATACACATCAGACCGTCAGCCGATCCTGTCAGTATGGGCAGATTCGGCCGACAGTAACCTAATGTGTATGGAAGCCTTTACTCTGTTCTCAGAGGATTTAATGGGAAGAATTACAAGGCACAAGCACGGTTATTAACTTGGGAACCTGTTGGTCGATTAGGTCTCGAGTCACCACTGGTTTCTGGCAGCAGATTTGGCAGAGCATTTTGTATTTTTTCTTTTGTGAACAAATATTGTTCTGCCTAAAAATGATGCCTGTCCTGTATGAAAAGGCTAATCATGCTTCTAGCCTAATGGTACAACTGGAGAATGGCCGTCTACAATATTCTAATGGACACTGCTAAAAGCGAGAAGATATTGGGTAGAAAGAAACCAGGGAAAATCCCCATTCACCAAGCTCACACTATAGAATACATATATTTTTAATAGAAAAGTACAGATCATTTTATATTTGATGTGGTATAAGAGCATGTTACTCAGTGACTATTGTATAGAGGTCTCCTCAAAGTCCAGGAGACTTGTCTTATCTTTTTTTTTTTTCCCCTTACATATTTTCAAATTTATATATTTTTTTCCAGATTATTACGTTAGGTTATTAGTTTCCTCTAATATTAACTTCTCCCTCATAATGTTCCTACTGGGTTATATTTTCATTGCATGTTCCTCTAATCCGTTATGCCTTTCATAATGACCTCACAGTAGCCCCATCCCATAAAGCAGATGTCCACTCGCCTGACATCTGTTCTTTCTTCTATTCCCACGCATGTTTTCTTCTAACTCTGTTTTGCCAGCTTTCAGTGTACACTGTGCATAGGCAGAAAGCTGCTAATCAGTGGCATGGGCTGGGTTATACACAGCTCAGCATTCAGAGCACTGCTATATCTGCAGCATTGTATCAAAATGACAGCAAGCAGCCCAGCAAGTGACCCAATACTGGAATCAGGGTCTCTGTCCCTACATCATGCTGCTCTTAGATTACATAGCAGAAACCTGGTGACCAATTCCCATTAAATTGCTGATTCTATTCAAGTTACCATGGACAATGGAAAGGATTTGCGAGTTTTGTGTTAGACTAGCTTACACCAGCGTTAGGAATTCTGTTTTCCTGTTTATAAGAACAGAAAGACTGAATTCATGCAGGAAACTGAACAGTCACATTGCAGATAGACACAAGCGGCACCAGACTGACCCTATTGATTATATTGGTGTCTGGTTGCTTTCTTTAGTGTCCATCATTTTTCTTGAAAAAAAATAGTGCATTGTGCTGCTATTTCTTTCGGTGAAAATTATGCAACTTGCAAAACTGAGGTGTGAACAAAGCTTTTATGACTCTGTACTGGACTAGTAGCCCCATCTCTGCTATTACTAAGAAAGCGGCCAGTTGTCTCTGTAAAACACTACTCATTTTAATAAAGCTGACTCCATGCTGTAATATACCCTTTAGCATACCCTATTAGAACAAAACCCTTTAATGTGTGGATTTGGTGCAATATGAATGCTGGTTACTCTGGCTCCATTTTTCAGGCATGAGTCTGGATATACGTCCTAGGAAGTAATTTTGCCCAATGGAGAAACGTTCTACCAGTCGCTATGCATCGGAATTACAAAGCAGGGTATGGGAGTGACAGCGCGGGCAAAACTGGATTTTTCTTCTTCCCTTGGTAATATTTAGGGGTTCAGATTTTATGTTGTGTTTTGTTGATATCACTTTCTGACCTTTAACATGTGGGTATATGCCATGTGTTTGTGAGTGTGTGTGTGCACACATATAGAGCACGTGCACACACATATATATGCAATACTTTGTTTACTGGATCCCTTGTGGTGAGGTGGTCCTTCCGAATGCTGTATAGACTTTGCATTTTAAGCACAATGTGCCCATGATAATTTTATAAACAGATTTTTTTTTTGCAGAAAATAAGAGGTATCTGTTGCTATGTTTCTATATAGAAAGACAGATCAGCACCATGCTTCAGTAAGCTGCTTTATAAGATTGTACAATAAACATTTTTATCTTCTGAATGGTTTGTGTACTGTTTTTTTTTTTTTTTCTGCTTTCCATTATTAAAATACCAAAAGAGACTGAATGTTTCATGTGTGTAAAGAATGTGATGTCCTGTCTGGCGACAAGGGCAGATATGTAGGACTGGCACCATGCCCTGGAGACATCTCCTGTTTCTCAGAAATGGCTGCTCTGAAATCAAAGTATTGATTTTCCTCTTTGCCTTTCCAACAAGTGATTGGTCAAACCTGTCAAGTGGGCACTAAGCAGAAAGTAAAGCTTCTGCCGAGATGGATGACTACAGTCTTAGATTGGTTTGTGGTGAAAATTCCAATAGACTCAGGTCCACAAGAAGACCATAACCCTCATCCATAAAAATAAAGCATCCATGTTGTCCATATCCACAATCGGACTTTATTTTACTTCCAGTCCGTGCTCTAGAAAAGAAAATCTGGTTGCTCTAAGTAATCCCAATTCTTTTGTTAGGAATGCTTTAGAGGTAGAAAGTTTGAGTAGATTTAGGGCTCATGCAAACATCTGTGGATCTCGGTCCGATAACGATCAGCAATACACAGGCTGGCCGCAAAGCGGCTGTTGTGCTTCAGTCAGGAGACCCGTGTCACGTTGGGTATGGGGAGAACCCAGCGTATAACGACAGGAAAAGGGAAGGGTGCCCTACAAGTGGGGAAAGGGGGAGTGGAGACCCCTAAACAGCTCAAACAACAAACCCTGACTCTCCCTATGGACCCTATATAGGTTCTGCACCTATTGCCGAGCAGGAAACCTGGCCCTAGCTGACCCTAAAGTTAGGCCCTAGGTAGGAAGGGGTGAGCACTAATTAGCCCCACTGCAAATTAAAGTATACACAAGGGAATACACATAGTTTAAAGATGACACGGGGAAAACAGCAACAACCCACGAATGAACTCCAAGAAAGTTCTAGCCAACTACTAGAATTCAAGGCCTGAATAGAGAACAGTCTATCAACAGCAACTCACTAGAGAAACTGAGTGTATTTAAGGATTCAGCAAGGGTGTAGTAATTAGCAGCAAAAGGTGAGGATCACCGCTGGGTCCTAAAGGTATAATCCCCAAGCAAGGTGAAGATCACTGCTGGTTCCTAGAGAGAGAGGGATAATGAAAGGATCAGGAAGATGTTTGCAAGGCCAAACGCAGCGACCTTCTACAGCCGGACCCCATATGACTGTCTGACACACACGTGACAACCCGCGGCCAATCTGGGATATCCTGTAAAAACATCAAAGTGGAAATACCATATTGGACCTTTCTAGCATATCTACAGGAACAATGTCTCATACACGCGGGTCCCACTTCACATGGCTGGGACTGGAGTGGTGGCAGTTCATGCATAGATCTCCGTTTATAGCGGAGCACGTTGGGTTGGGTTTTGTTTCTGAACTCTTAGGCTGTGTGCCCACGTAGCATTTTTCAAGCGTTTTTGATGCGGAATTTCCGCAGCATAAACGCTTGAAAAACGCTTGGTAACACGCACCCATGGTCCCCAATGGGATTCCGCAAGTTCTATGCACATGCTGCGGATTTTTCCGCAGCGTTTATGCTGCGTTCAAAAATCCGCAGCATGTCATTTAATTTTGCGTTTCCGCAAGCAGAATTGCCTTTGTTCAATGCATAAAAAACGCAAGGCAATTCCGCATGTGGAAAACGCGTGATAAACGCGCGAAAAAAGCGCGATAAACGCGTGCGGAATTCCGCATGCGTTTTTCCGGGAGAGGACTTGCATTTATGCAGCAGAAATTTTCTGCTTCATAAATGCAACGTGGGCACATAGCCTTAGGCTATGTGCCCATGTAGCAGATTTGATGCAGAGCGGTTTTGCCTCTCTGGCAGAAAAAAACGCATGCAGATTTAGATGTGTTTTTTCTGCCAGAGAGAAGCGTTTTTACATGCATTTTTTTCAAGCACTTTTCCAAGCGATTTTGAGCATCACTTGGAAAAGTGCTTGACAAGTTGGTCACACAATATAAATCCATGCAACCGGCATGGATTTATATTGTGTGACCAACTTAGATGCTTTAAATGCTGCATCTATAGTAAAAAAAAAAATATATATATATATAAATAATAAAGTTAAAAATAAAAAAAACCTGTATTCATCTCCGGCGGCCCCCGGTCTGCTCCCGGCGGCGTCCCGCGGTGTACTGGCAGGTACTGCGGTGAAGTCATTTAGTCAGCTGATGGTCACGCGACCATCACTTGACCGCTGGTCGCGTGACCATCAGCTGACAAAATGACGTCACCTTTTGGTCCTGCAAGTACACTGCGGGATGCTGAGGAGAGAGGACGCCGCCTGGGTACCACATGCACCGCGATTACGCTGCAAATTTGCGGCCATTGAGTTTAATTGAAACGCAGCAAATCCACATATACCTGCAGGTTTGCTGCGTTTCAATGTTACTCAATGGCCGCGAATTTGCAGCGTAATCGTGGTAGAAATGGTCATGCTGCGTTTTGCAACGCAATGCGAATTTGGCGCGCTAATTAGCGCATCATGTGCACAGCACATCTAAATTCACATTGCTTTGCATGGCAGACTGTTTTACAAGCGTTTTCGCGGCCGCAAAAACGCTACGTGGGCACATAGCCTTAGGCTATGTTCTCACAGTGAGTTTTTTACATTGCATATTTTTGAAAAAAATACAAGAAATCTGTAACATCAAATACTCATCATGGGAACATAACCATTATAGAGGTTGATGAAGAGAGCCATACATAAAAGGCCACCTCTTCACTGACCCCAGCAAAAGACTGGACCCCATTTTCAACATAGATGTGGGTCCCACCTCTAGACTTGCAACTATCAAACATTTGTCATAACTAGTGTTGAGCGATACCTTCCGATATCGGGAAATATTGGATCGGACCGATACCCAAAAAGTATCGGATATCGCCGATTCCGATACCGGAAACCAATGCAAGTCAATGGGACACAAATATCGTAATGAAAATAAACCCTTTCTTTCCTTGTAGGTTAATTCTACATGAAGGAAAACAACTAAGAATAATGTAGAATGTATTGGGGGAGGTGGGGGAGACAATAAAGGCATAGAGGTTTAGCCCAATCAAATGGAATAGCAGGAATTAATATTTTTTTTAAGACGTTCGGAGTTACGGAAATATTGACTATGTTAAGTATTTTTATATTTTGTCAGATATTTATGTTTCACTACTTCCATGCTCTTCACCTTCTTTTTTACTTCTCCCACTCTCTCCTTCATCATCCTCAGCATCAGCATCTTTTTCATCAACTTCTTCTTCTCCTTCTTCATCTTCTTCTTCACCTTCTTCGTATTATTCTTTTTTTTTTACATTCTTCATATTCTTCTTATTCAACTATTATTCTTCTTCATATTCTACTTCATCTTCTTCATATTCTTCTTCTTCGTCATATTCTTATTTGTGACAGGCATTCATGTAGTTGTTATCTATAAAAGTTTGAACATTACACCTTTTGTTCTGCCCGTCACAAAAGATTTACAACAGGATTTGTCCGCATTCAGTTTGGCCTGCAGCAGCAGGTCTTTTCCAGGGGCACCACGAGGAGGAACGGGCTCACCCCCATACACTGCTTAGTCATCTTCTGCTTATAATTTAGATATTATCTTTTGCTCTGATTTTTAGTCTTATGCTTAATGTTCTTCCGCTTTTTGTTCTGCAGCTTCTTGTACTTCTGCTTCTTGGTTTTCTGTCTCTTGTTCTTCTGTATCTTGGTGGTTGTCTTCTTCTCCTTTGTCCTCTTGGTCAACTTCTTCAGGGTCATCTTCTTGGTCATCTTCGGGGTGGTCTTCAGGGTCGTCGTCTTCGGGGTCCTCGTCTTCTTCGGGGTGGTCTTCAGGGTCCTCGTCAGGGAGATCCAGAGTGATTACCTATAACCATTTCAAAAAGCTTGAACTTGGAAATGTAGCAGAAGGTACAAGAAGGCTGAGGAACTGCCGAGAACCAGCTGATGGTACTGGAACCCGGATGGGTAGCAGAAGGTACAAGAGCCAATGGAACTACCAAGGACCAGTTGACGGTACTGGAACTCGGTTACTAAGCAGGAGGTACCTGTGCCAGAAAGCACTACCAAGGACCATCAGACGTTGGTGGAACTTGGATACCGAGAAGGAGGCACCTAAGCCAAAGGCACTGCCAAGAACCAGCTGACTGTACTGGAACCCGGATGGGTAGCAGAAGGTACCCATGTAAAAAAAAGTTGCAAGGCCGCGAGCCGGCCGCAGTTACCAAAACCCACAGTCCTACAGGGGGTGCTTGTCCTATTGGCACTATGGAACCAGCCTTCATTGCCAGATCCCGCAGCCCACATAGGAGTCACCTAAACTGCAGGCACCATAGAGTCGGCTAACCCGACCGCAACACGACAGGACAACGCATCGGAGGCAAAGTGACGTTGACACTACCCGGAAACAGCTGGCGTGCTGGAACCAGGCTGGGCAGGAGGGAGCACCCGTGCCAAAGACACTGCTGGGAAACAGCTGGCGGTGCTGGAGCCCAGGGTAAATACTAAAAACAGAGGAGCCAGAGGTGTAATTGGAGCAAGTTTTAAATCAGTAGTACAGTAGATGTGGACAAAGCAGGAGAATTTGCCGGACACACAGCTGGGGATCAGCTGACGTTACTGAACCCCAATAACACTGGAGCAAGCGTTGACTGTGCAGACGGCACTTCTGAGCAGCAACTAGTGGTGTTGGAGCTCAGGGATAATACTGAAAACAGAGGAGCCAGAGGTGTAATTGGAGCAACTTTTAAAATCTGTAGTAGTGTGAATGAGGACAGAGCAGGAGAAATTGCCGTCCGCACAGCAGGGGAACAGCTGACGTTACTGAACCCCAATAACACGGCAGCAAGTGTTGACTGTGCAGACAGCACTTCCGAGCGCCAACTGGTGGTGTTGGAGCTCAGGGATAATACTGAAAACAGAGGAGCCAGAGGTGTAATTGGAGCAACTTTAAAATCTGTAGTAGTGTGAATGTGGACAGGGTAAGAGAAATTGCCGTCCGCACCGCAGGGGAACAGCTGACGTTACTGAACCCCAATAACACGGCAGCAAGTGTTGACTGTGCAGACAGCACTTCCGAGCGCCAACTGGCGGTGTTGGAGCTCAGGGATTACAGTTCAGGTGGTAGAAACATGAACACAACAGGAGACCTGGATACTGCTGCCAACCAATTATTTATTCTGGAAGAGGACTGGCAAATTCATGTGAGATCCAGGCCTTGTTCATTTTGAGAAAAGTAAGCCGGTCAACGTTATCGGAGGATAGTCGCATGCGACGGTCTGTTAGTACACCACCTGCGGCACTAAAGACGCGTTCCGATAATACACTAGCAGCAGGGCAAGCTAGCACCTCCAATGCATACTGACTAAGCTCTGGCCATGTATCCAGCTTACAGACCCAAAACTTGAAGGGAGAAGAGCTGTCTGGGAGTACACTGAGAGGGCAAGACATGTAGTCTGTCACCATCTGACGGAAACGTTGCCTCCTGCTGACTGGAGCCGTCTGTGATGGTGTAGACATTTGTGGCGGCGGGGACACAAAACTTTGCCACATTTCGGCCATACTGATCTTGCCTTGTGCTGAGGCGCTGCTTCTGCTCCCTCTTTGTGCAAAGCTTCCTCCACTGCCTCGACGCACTGAGCTGCTTTGTAAAGCACTAGCAGCACTGCTCTCGGTTGGAATGGAGAACATGATGGAATGCACCAGTGCGTCTTGGTACTCCCGCATTTTACGCTCCCGGTTCAATGGTGTTATGAGGCTTTGTAAGTTGTCCCGATAGCGAGGATCTAGGAGGGTGGACACCCAATAATCAGCCGTGTTGAGAATGTGGGCGATGCGGCGGTCGTTTCTCAGGCACTGCAGCATGAAATCAACCATGTGCTGCAGACTGCCAACTGGCCAAGAAACGCTGTCACCTGCTTGAGGCGTGATCTCTGCCTGCTCTGCATCACCCCACCCTCGCTCTAGATACTGACTACTAGAGCAGTGTGTACCTCCCTCCTCTGGACAGATGTCTTCCTCATCCATTGACTCCTCCTCATCCTCCTCACAAAGTGTCCCCTGCCTAGGCCTTTGTGAGGAACCACGTTGCGCAGACGGTAGAGAAGCTGATGGCATTTGTGACTCGTCATCCTCCACCTCTTCCAAAACCTCGTCCCTTAGTGCTTGCAGTGTTTTTTCAAGCAGGCAGATAAGGGGGATAGTCATGCTGACTAGTGCATCATCTGCAATCGCCATCCGCGTGGAATAATCGAAGGCACGCAAAACGTGGCAAATGTCCTTCATAGAGGCCCACTCAGTGGTGGTGAAGTGTGAACGGCGCGCACTGCGACTTGTTTGCGCCTGCTGCAGCTGGTACTCCATTACTGCTGCCTGCTGCTCACACAACCTCTCCAACATATGTAACGTTGAATTCCACCTGGTGGGTAGGTCACATATGATGCAATGTTCCGGAAGACGTAATCGGCGCTGCAGAGCCGCAATGCGTGATCTTGCGTTGCTGGAACGCCGCAAGTGAGCGCACTCTATGCGGACCTTGTGAAGCAGTGCATCAAGATCTGGATAGTCCCTCAAAAAACTCTGCACGACCAAGTTGAGCACATGTGCCAGACATGGGATGTGAGTGAGGTTGCCTAGGCCCAGAGCTGCCACCAGATTTCGGCCATTGTCACACACTATCATGCCTGGCTGGAGATTCGCTGGCACAAACCACACGTCGCTCTGCTGCTTGATGGCATTCCAGAGCTCCTGCGCTGTGTGGCTTCGATTCCCCAAAGAAATTTAATTTTAATACGGCCTGTTGACGTTTGGCCACTGCTGTGCTCATATTGGTCATCATAACAGGTAACCGTTCACGGATCGATGTGGAGGTAGACCGTGACGGCTCCTGCAGCGCTGATTCAGAGGAACTGGAGTATGAGGAGGAGTCAATGTGTACAGACTGGATTCCTGCAATCCTTCGAGTTGGCAGAACACGTTCAGCGCCACTCTCAAGATCTGTACCCGGCTCCACAACATTTACCCAATGGGCAGTGAGGGAAAGGTATCATCCCTGTCCATGCTTACTGGTCCACGCATCGGTGGTCAGGTGGACCTTGCTACTGACGGCGTTTTGTAGCGCATGTTTAATTTTTCCCTCCATATGCTGTTGCAGGGCAGGGACGGCTTGCCTGCTGAAATAAAAGCGGCTGGGCACGTTGTATTGTGGGACTGCCAATGCCATAAAGTTACGGAATGTGTCAGTCTCCACCAGCCTGAATGATAGCATTTCAAGGGCCAGTAGTTTAGCAATGCCAGCATTCAGAGCCTGTGCTCGGGGGTGGTTTGCCGAGTATGGGCGCCTTTTCTCCCATGCCTGTGCTAACGATGGCTGTAGACTGGCCTGGGAGTGTGAGGATGACAGGGAAAGTGGTGCTGTGGGTGGAATTACACTGTGTCTCTGTACAACAGTGCCAGAGATTCTTCCATGGCGATCCTGTGAGGAAGCCGAACCAGCTGTGTGTGAGCTGGAGGAAGAGGCTACAACACGAGCTGAAGAGGTTGTAGGTGGCGCTGTAGGTTGGCCTAGGTCTTCAGTGTGTTTTTGTAACTCCACCACGTGCTTGGTCCGCACATGTTTCCACATATTTGTGGTATTGAGGTTGCTGACACTTTTCCCTCTTTTCACCTTCTGATTACACAGCTTGCATTTGACAAAGCAAATGTCATCTGCAACTGTGTCAAAAAAGGACCAGGCACTGCAAGTCTTGGGAGCGCCCGCTTTGGATTTTGGAAGAGCCATGCTCCTAATGGGTGCCGAAGTGGAGGCTACAGGCAACCAAGTCTGCCCCCTCCCTCTCCCTCCTTTTTGGGCCGTTCGGGGAATCTCTTCCTCAGAGCTGCTCCCACCACCTTCCTGTCCCTCACGCCATGATGGTTCAAGGACCTCATCATCTACACCACCCTCTTCAAACAACTGCTTCTCCGGGGTAGTCTCGACAGCACAGTACGCACCAGAAAGTGGCACCTGAGTCTCATCATCGGATGCGTACTGAGGTGTGCTGCTGACCATAGCCACTGGCCCACCCGCCTCTTCAGATTCAGAGAGACAAAACGGTTGCGCATCACTGCATACTACCTCTTCTTCAAATTCTCGAATTCTGCTTGGCTGGCCCCCTCTTTCCAAGCCAAGAGATTCAGAGAACAGAAGTAGAGATGGCTCCTGTCCAGGGCTCTCTGACTGCCTGGGCAATTTGGCAGGTGGTGAAGAGACAGATGGGTGCTTTTCAGTGTTAAGTACCTGAGAGGATCTGGAACTAATTGAAGTCGATGCGTTAGCTGCCATCCATCCGACAACGGCTTCAATTTGGTCCTCCCGCAGCAGTGGGGTACGGCTAGCTCCTACAAAGCTACGCATAAAGGACTGTTCCCTGGTAAAACTGGGGGATGCTGAGTCACTGGTGCCCGCAGCAGGCACAGAATCCCCATGTCCTCTCCCTGCAGGCACAGAATCCTCACGTCCTCTCCCTGCAGAAACTCCACGCCCACGACCACATGCCTTACTCCCTGCCTTCTTCATCTTGGTAGACTGATAAAGATAGGCAGAAAAGTACTAAGGGCTTAGTGTGCTTATTCCTGAACAGCTGCTAACAGGTATAAGAAACACTAATTTTATAAAGTGTGGACTAGACTTTAATATGAGCTAATGTGGCCTACACAACTGTAAAGTGGAGTGTTTGGTGAACTTTATTTAGTTTTTTTTTGTCACAAAAAGACACTGGATGTGCCCAAAGATGTAATACCAATAGTATCACAAACTTTTTGCAGCTATTACAATGTAGGAAGGTAACCTACAATGCAATAGATGAGGCTACAAAAAATAGGCTAATACTTATCTGGCTGGGGCTGCAGGGCACAATGCTGCAGAAAGGCTCCTCTAACTACTCCTATATAGTGTGTTTGGAACCAATGTAGCTGAATACGGATGGAACCACCACACTAATAGGAGAAATCAGGAAAAATTATGAATTGGCAAAAAAGGACAATGTATGAGGCAGTGACACACACTGAGTGCACTACAACAAGACGTGGCTGAAGCACACACTATAGCGTGAGCTGCACTCACACACAGAGACCTTGCAGACAGCGGTGAACAGCACAGAGAACTGTGCACTAGCGCTGCAAGGCACAGCGATTTATAAAGTAGCTTGGGTAAAGCAGAATAGACCAAATAGGTAGCTAAAACTGTCCCTCAGAACAACAGCGTCCTATCCCTAACTGAATTCACAGCAGAGTGAGCTGAAAATGGCGGCGGCGGCTTTTATAGTGCATCATGACATCATTTCAGCAGCCAATCACAGCCATGCCATTAGTTAAGATGCCTACATGCCTAACAGGATGTGCCCACACTTCTTAGGATCCTCATTGGCTGAATAAAATGAAACTGGCTCATTGCATTATGGGAACTTCCGATTCCGGTATACGATATTGCAAAAGTATCGGAATTAAGTATCGGAATTCAGATATCGCGAATATCGGCCGATACCCGATATTTCAGTATCGGAATGCTCAACACTAGTCATAACTGGTAGATCTGTTATAAATGTCAAAGCTCAGAATACTTCTTTAAACTGGTTGTCCACTACTGGATGACCTCTTTATTATTGGGAGGTGATAAATATATTAAAAAAAATTGATGCCCTTCTACCAAGGAGAAGAAATACTTATTCTTCCGCTTGAAGAAAATGCAGAACTCTGCAGCACTCTCATGACGCCCTTGTTGGATGATGATCCCAGCTGACTGGTGGGGAACACAGCACTGAGTGAGCATGGAGGAATAGTACTGGTCTGTATAGCAAGTACCTATTTTATTTTTTTATCCTCCATCTCCTTCATGCCATTAATGAGATGTCCAGTAATTGACAAACTGATTACAGTCAGTTTGCATTGTAATATCATAGGAACACTTGTTTCATGATAATCTTGCAGTCTAAACACGCTGCCAATCTCGTACTTGAAAAAACCTGGGAGTCTGAACTGAAACGCAATTTGATGTGCATGCAAAATGTAAATGCATGTTCACATAAGGCCACTAGACAGAGAAAAACCAAAGACAAGCAAAATACCCAAATACCTGGAAGTAAATGGATAAATCGCACAGTGCAAAAATAATGATAAATAATAAAGGGTATTTAGTTAACATAATTTTGATCAAAATAATGTAAAAGCCATCCCACCACGTCACGGTAACCCTTATGGGACAGTGCTAACTCTAATATTAAAACCTTACCGTTTGTTAAGTGACATACATATGGGCAAGGGCAGAGAGACTGAACCCCTAGTAGAAACATAGACTTGAGGCATAGACTAGACATAGACAGAGAAAACCCAAAGACAAGCAAAATACCCAAATAACTGTCTTTGGTTTTTCTCTGTCTAGTGGCCTTATGTGAACATGCATTTACATTTTGCATGCACATCAAATTACGTTTCAGTTCAGACTCCTAGGTTTTTTCTTTGTAGTTTGGTGTGCTTTAGTGCATATAAACGGTGTGGCCGCCCTTTGTCTGAGCTGAAAGGTTCATTCTGCCTCAAGTCTATGTTTCTACTAGTGGTTCAGTCTCTCTGCCCTTGTCCATATGTATGTCGCTTGACAAATGGTAAGGTTTTAATATTAGAGTTATAACTGTCCCATAAGGGTTACCGTGACGTGGTGGGATGGCTTTTACATTATTTTGATCAAAATTCTGTCAACTAAATACCCTTTATTATTTATCATTATTTTTGCACTGTGTGATTTATCCATTTACTTCCAGTTATTTGGGTATTTTGCTTGTCTTTGGTTTTTATCAATCTCGTACTTGGCAGCATCAGCGCATCATCCTGTGTAAACAAGACGTGCTGCCGAGAATAATGGCAACATATGCGCACTGAACGATCTATTATAGAAGGTTCATTGCGCATCTGAAGTGAGGTCTGCTTCTAAACAACCTATTGGGCTACGTTCCCATGATGAGCTTTTGGTGTATTTTTGATGCTGCGTCAAAAACGCAGTGTCAGTACCAGCAATGTGAATGGGATTTATAGAAATCTCGTGCCCCCTGTGCTTCTTTTTATCACAGCGTAAACTGACCTGTGGTGCGGGTTTCAAACCCGCAACATGCCAATGAGTTTTCTGTGTGGGATTTCCCCATAGACTTGAATTGGATGCTGAAATTCTGCAGATAAAAAAAAGTTACATGTGTCTTTGATGACTTTTTGCTGCGGAAACGCACCAAGTATAAAAATAAAGTGTATAAATAAAGCCAAATACCAGGAAGTTTCAAAATGAAAGAAGCTTAATTTAAAGCATGACATACCAAACAGACAAAAAACATAGCGTCAAAAACGAGATAAAAACGCATGTAAAAAAAAAACACAATGAAAAACCTTGTCACTTAATTTACATAATAGGTGCAGAAATTCTGCAACATCAAAAGCTCAATGTGGAAACGTGGCTTTAAACTATTGCTGACCAGAAAACAAGTAGTTGGTTGTTTAGTGCCGCCAGTCGCTTTGTGAAACAGACCATTAGGACTGACCACATTTACACCAGTATCTGATCATCCCCAATTATACAATGATTCAGTAAGCCAAGATAAGGGGAAGTTTTTGCAGGGTCCTCACACTGTAGAGCTGCTGTCCTGTGACAAGGAGGGCATACTGTAGTGATCGGTGATTTTCATTCTATGTACTCTGAACTTGGAAGATCTGTAAAGCTATAGACATGGCTTTAGAAGTTGCCTAAAAATCCATAATATCTGAATATATTCTGAATTTCTGCTTTACTTTGCAATACATGAAATTTTTGCTAAACGCCACTGCAAGGTCCTCAAGTTCTACATTACTACTAATCATTATTTCTGCTGCTGTCTGTCATTCGGTCTTTAACGAGATGCCCTGTGTCAAGACAGCCGTCATTCAGATCATGTCCCAGGTGTCCGCTGTTACTGGCACCCTGACAACTGCTATATAATCAGCAGTGGTCTAAATTATGTATGTAGTGTTTTGACCAGAAGCGCCTGGTTGTCAGAACAGTAATCCCTGTGGACGGATTCATGTAATACTATGTGACGGTAAAATATAGCCGGTTATTTTGTTTATTATATCCATAACCACATACCCGCACGGTGTTTTACTGGTCAGAGCCCCCATTCTTATTATATCTTATGCATTTGGGGGGTACGTGGTTTCTCTAGGACACTGTCCTACGGAGTAGATGACTCTTCATGTGCCAGTGTGTGATGCTCTGCACAGTGCCACATTATGGCGGTAGAATTCTGGACCACTGATAGAGAATGCAGTGGGGGGGAGGGTTTCTCCTGTTTGATTATGGAATTAGAGGCTGCACAAGTCTTTATTGAATGTTCCTGTGACTTTTGCTAAGGGTCCGACTTTTACTTGGGCCTAACTCAGGCACGAATCGTGCACAGATCAGCTGCTCGTTTGCTGATCGGTAATTGCTAGATAGCCATTATTCTAGGCAGCGCAGGTCCTGTTTACACAGGAGGATGTGCTGCCGAGAAAGATGATCTTTGTGCATCACAAAAGATCATTTCACCTGACGATCGAGTTCTTTGCTCATTCATCGGATGATCGTCATCCTGTTTAGACTTCTGAATAGATGTGAATACTGAATCGCTCACATAACGGGCCTTAAGAAATCAGGGTCTCCGGCCTCCAGTATTGATAATGCAGTGTGATTTTATGTCCTAAAGGGGGTTTTCCACTTTCAAGAAAGGGATAACCAAACAATTGAATACTTATATAATAAATAAAATGAAGACGCCTTCCCCCTTACAGTGCCAACTCCCTGTTGCTGCTCCGGTCAGTGTGTTTTGGCTGTAGTGGTGATATCAAATCTGTAGTGCACATGACCACTGCAGCCAATCATTCACTTAGTGTCTCTGCTGATGTAGATGGGACAGGCCACTAAAGCTCAGGCTATAGCATTAATGCACACTATAGTCGTGATGTCAGTGCTGCAGCCAAAATGCAAATACCAGAATAGTGGCCAGGAGCCTTCACTGGATTGGGGGATGTTGTGGACTATATGTTTATTTTTTACAAGTAAGCAATAGTTTGGGGACAACTTTCTTTAAAGTGGAAACGTCCTGTAAGGAAGAAGCTATTTTGGATCTCGGGGACACAATACCATATTAGGATAAATACACTCCTCACCATTGAAATTGCAGCACCAAGAAGGAAAAGACTTTGATGCATGGAAATCATAGGATTGACAGATGCTTTTGATATGCAATAATGGAAATAAATGCTTTGTCTGCTATTAATGCGATTATTCATGGTTGTTGGAGGAATTTGTATTCCAAACTCACTGCACTTGGGCAAATCAGCAAGATCCGCTGCTGGCAGCTCCTTTTGTGATTGCTGACCAATGACGCCTCATATGTGCTTGATGGGAGATGAGTTCGGAGTCGCTACAGGCTATCGTAGCACTTTTAGGCCATGCAAGCTGATAACCGTAACATGAACTACATGCGCCCTGGCGCAGTCTTGTTGAAAATACTTTTCAAGAACACTTTGGATAAATTGCCGTACCACTGGTTCCTTAACTAAAGTAATATATTAAAAACTTGATGTTACATCTGGAATGAAGACTAAAGGGATCCACCTACCGTACATTACACCACCCAACACCATAATGCCTGGAGTAGGACTGATGTGACATTCCCTCGTGAAGGTACCTTCATGGTGTCACCCACATGGTGTTCAGATGGAGACTGGAAGATGTAATGGAGCAATGGAGGCTGAAATGGAGGTCTATAATGTATGGTAGCCGCACCCTACTAGTCTAGATAACAGGAAGAATGGAGGTCACAACCCTGCAACTGTCTTTGACACGTGGCTGTATATGTGGGTATAGCTGCTAATCTTGAAGCCCGGAAAAGTGAGATAGTAGACAGGAGAAGGGGAGCCAACTTCAGTGGTACAAACAGAAGAGCTGAAGGTCCAAAAGATAGCCATGGGGTCCTTGGAACACCAGGCAACAGTGACAGCACCTGTATGTAAGCTTGACCTACTGTTAGAGGCAAATTCTAGGCTGCCAGGCTACAGCGTTGAGTGTTGCACTTGAAGTGGGCAAAAAAGAGGAGAAATAACTTTTAAGATAGAGGGCCAAAGCCAGCTAAGCCGTGTAACCGTCAGATACCATATAAAATGTCTAACCGAGAAGTGTGTGCCCCTGTTCAACAAAGAAAATATACCAACTAACGGCAGAGACAGACCTCCGTATAACTCGTGCGATGATCACATCGCACTGAACGGACTGGCTGGCACCTCTCCTGATCTAAGTGTGACAGCGCAATGTATTTCTATGCAGCTGTCAAGCTCAGGTCAGGGGAGGTGCCGGCCAGTACGAGGTTTATGATGTAATCCTCCCACGAGAAATACGGCAGTGTGGCCCTGCCCTAATTTTTCTCCCTGCTGCCCTCTGTACACGTTACATCAATTTTCTCAGTAAACAAGATCCCATTTTTTCTAAATTGGAGAAGTTCCTCCTTTCTTATTAATGTGGCTCCCGGTTACTGCATCACCTAGCAATGTGCGGCCATGGGGAAAGCGGTCCGAGGAAGTCAATGTCACCTATACACACACAAGACCCATTTTACTAGTGGTTAGGGTCTCACAACTGATGTTCGGCCGACTGACCCTTACACAAGCCCCTGGCTCTAAGTGCATTAGTGGCCCCTGGTCTCAGGAATGTTTGGAAAGTGTGGGCCCCTGCTGGTAGGATTTTAAAAAAAAAGTTCAACATGCAAGCAATTTATATAACTATATTCCAGGGAAGAACTGTAAATCTTCCTACGCTTGGCCTTTCCACATAGTATGCTGAAGGTCTAAGGGGTAAGGTTGCCTAAGACATTTTGGATAATTGTATGCTACCAATTTTAAATCACCACTCCAGTGCTTTTTAATTTACTGCTGGAGTGGAGCTTCTAATCTAAATTCCCTTCATTTAGTCTAATGTTTACCAGCTGCCGTCTTCATCTTTTCTCGGCGCCGCTCCGGTTGTCTTCTACAGCTTGTGACCTGTGCGATCTCTTCAGTGTTTGCTAGATGATTCGGAAGCCACAACTCAATGTAAGTCTATGAGAGCAGAACGAGGATCTCCTAGACTTACACTGAGAGCTTGTGATCGTTACCTCTAACTTCTGGTCAGTCAGAAGTTTGGGGACCGGAGGGGCGCCTTGAACAGCTCAAGACAAGTAAGTATAATACTATGGTCAGGGAACTTACATTAGTAGCACCACTCCAATGCTGAAATAAAAAAAACACTGCACTGGTGCTGTAATGGGAACAGTTCGTGGAAATCTATTTTTTTAGCTCCGCATAACTGTGCCCTAGTGCACAAATCGAGGTCCATAAAGCCATGGTTGGGTGAGTTTGGCGTGGAAGAGCTTGACTGGAAGTACAGAGCCCTGATCTCGGCCCTATCCAACAATTTTGGGATGAACCGGAATGGCGATTATGAGTCCAGCCACTCCTCCTACATCAGTTTCTGACCTCGAAAATGTGGCATATTAATGCCTATTGATTCAGGATGGGATGTCATACAATCCCCTGTAGGTGTAATGTGCAGGTGTCCCAATACTTTTGTCCATACAGTGCTGGCCAAAAGTATTGGCACCCCTGCAATTCTGTCAGATAATACTCAGTTTCTTCCTGAAAATGATTGCAATCACATTCTTTGCTATTATTATCTTCATTTAATTTGTCTTCAATGAAAAAAACACAAAAAGAATTGTCCTAAAGTCAAATTGGATATAATTCCACACCAAACCTAAAAAAGGGGGTGGACAAAAGTATTGGCACCCTTTGAAAAATCATGTGATGCTTCTCTAATTCGTGTAATTAACAGCACCTGTAACTTACCTGTGGCAACTAACAGGTGTTGGCAATAACTAAATCACACTTGCAGCCAGTTAACATGGATTAAAGTTGACTCCACCTCTGTCCTGTGTCCTTGTGTGTACCACATTGAGCATGGAGAAAAGAAAGAAGATCAAAGAACTGTCTGAGGACTTGAGAAACCAAATTGTGAGGAAGCATGAGCAATCTCAAGGCTACAAGTCCATCTCCAAAGACCTGAATGTTCCTGTGTCTTCCGTGCGCAGTGTCATCAAGAAGTTTAAATCCCATGGCACTGTGGCTAACCTCCCTAGATGTGGACGGAAAAGAAAAATTGACGAGAGATTTCAACGCAAGATTGTGCGGATGGTGGATAAAGAACCTCGACTAACATCCAAACAAGTCCAAGCAGCCGTGCAGTCCGAGGGTACAACAGTGTCAACCCGTACTATCCGTCGGCGTCTGAATGAAAAGGGACTGTATGGTAGGATACCCAGGAAGACCCCACTTCTTACCCCGAGACATAAAAAAGCCAGGCTGGAGTTTGCCAAAACTTACCTGAGAAAGCCTAAAACGTTTTGGAAGAATGTTCTCTGGTCAGATGAGACAAAAGTAGAGCTTTTTGGGAAAAAGCATCAACATAGAGTGTACAGGGAAAAAAAAGAGGCATTAAAAGAAAAGAACACGGTCCCTACAGTCAAACATGGCGGAGGTTCCCTGATGTTTTGGTGTTGCTTTGCTACCTCTGGCACTGGACTGCTTGACCGTGTGCATGGCATTATGAAGTCTGAAGACTACCAACAAATTTTGCAGCATAATGTAGGGCCCAGTGTGAGAAAGCTGGGTCTCCCTCAGAGGTCATGGGTCTTCCAGCAGGACAATGACCCAAAACACACTTCCAAAAGCACTATAAAATGGTTTTAGAGAAAGCACTGGAGACTTCTAAGGTGGCCAGCAATGAGTCCAGACCTAAATCCCATAGATCACCTGTGGAGAGATCTCAAAATGGCAGTTTGGAGAAGGCACCCTTCAAATATGAGGGACCTGGAGCAGTTTGCCAAAGAAGAATGGTCTACAATTCCAGCAGAGCATTGTAAGAAACTCATTGATGGTTACCGGAAGCGGTTGTTCGCAGTTATTTTGGCTAAAGGTTGTGCAACCAAGTATTAGGCTGAGGGTGCCAATACTTTTGTCCGGCCCTTTTTTGGAGTTTTGTGTGAAATGATCAATGATTTGATTTTTGCTTCATTCTCTTTTGTGTTTTTTCCTTGCAAGCAAATTAAATGAAGAGAATAATACCAAAGAATTTGTGATTGCAATCATTTTCAGGAAGAAACTGAGTATTATCTGACAGAATTGCAGGGGTGCCAATACTTTTGGCCAGCACTGTATAGATAATTTATACTGCACAATGAATACCATTAAAACAAAAACAATGTCAGAATTGCAACTTTTTTGCCAGTCCAAAACACTTTGGAGTTTTTTTTCACGGTTTTCTTTTTTCAGTATGCTATATGAGGTGTCATTCAAAACTGCAACTAGGTCTTAAAAAACAAGCCTTCATATGGCTATGTTGATGGAAATATTAAAAAAAAAAGTTATAACTCTTGGAAGAAATGGAGGAAAAAGCAAACGCGCAATAATAAAAATTGGCTGCAACGGGCAGGGGAATCCGGTAGTAAAAATCCGTAAATTGTATGAATTGATATTTACTGCCACCTAATGTTTGTTTGCTGAACTGCATCTTATTTCAGGTTTAGATAAGCAGAAGTTGCAGTAAAGAATTTCATATCAAACCAGTAGCATTCTAGGTGTTTGTTTACACTGGCAGCCAATTTTGCTTGTTCGTTCAGTGATTGTCAGCCTGTTTACACTGCCCAATTATCAGGAAACAAGCTTTGCTAAGAGCAGTTGTTCTTTATAATCCTGTATTGTAAATGCAACCAAAGGGCTCATTCAGACGTACGTGTAAATTAGACCGAGCTTGGACTGAAATGCACGGGCTGGCCAGGGCTCTCCTGATCCGAGCGTGACAGCTTCATGTATTTCTATGTGGCTGTCACACTCAGGTCGGGAAACCCATGGGCAGTCTGTGCACTGCGGTCCAATTTCGGACCTAAAATCCACAGATGTCTGCATGAGCACTAAGACTCGGTTGTGTCTGGTCAGTTTTTTATGTCTGTGTTGGTCACAACTGATGTAAAGTTATGCTTTTCATGCACTGGTGTGGCAGCCATAGCCAGATCACAATACCCTGCACGCAGCGTTTTATCATCGCGCTGCAAGACTAAAGAAACGGACTAGGTTTTTTTTGCAAAGCATCGCTCTGCCATCCGGGTTACTTGAGATTTGCCATACCTATGTTATGTCTACCCAAAGGCTACATGTATTATGCTTGCAAATCCAGCTAAAATACACCACTAATGTATTCTCTACAATTGGGGGTCACATACACACGGCCTGTGCACACTCAATTGAGGGTTCTATCAGAGTTATAACGAGGAAGATTCCATTATGTAAACTGCCATTGAAGGCTGAACAGTAAGCCATTGTATAGCCATACGGTGGCATCAGTTTAGTATACTGTATGTTGTCTTTTGGTCGCAATATGAATATATACAGGTGTATCTCACTAAATTAGAATATCATCAAAAAGTTAATTTATTTCAGTTCTTGAACACAAAACTTGAAACTCATATGTTTTATATAGAGTCATTACACACAGAGTGATCTATTTCAAGTGTTTATTTCTGTTAATGTTGATGATTATGACTTGCAGCCAATTAAAACACAAAAGTCATTATCTCAGTAAATTAAAATAATCAACAAAAAACACCTGCAAAGGCTTCCTAAGCATTTAAAAAGGTCCCTTAATCTGTTTCAGTAGGCTCCACAATCATGGGGAAGACTGCTGACTTGACAGATGTCCAGAAGGCAGTCATTGACACACTCCACAAGGTCCCAGAGTTCCTATTTTCATTTGGAAATCAAGGTCCCAGAGTCTGGAGGAAGAGTGGAGAGGCCACAATCCAAGCTGCTTGAGGTCTAGTGTGAAGTTTCCACAATCAGTGATGGTTTGGGGAGCCATGTCATCTGCTGGTGTAGGTCCACTGTGTTTTATCAAGACCAAAGTCAGCGCAGCCGTCTACCAGGACATTTTCGAGCACTTCATGCTTCCCTCTGCCAACAAGCTTTTTGGAGATGGACATTTCATTCTCCAGAAGGACTTGGCACCTGTCCACACTGCCAAAAGTACCAATACATGGTTTAAAAACAACAGTATCACTGTGCTTGATTGGCCAGCAAACTCAACTGACCTTAACCCCATAGAGAATCTATGGAGTATTGTCAAGAGGAAGATGAGAGACACCAGACCCAACAATGCAGACGAGCTGAAGGCTGCTATCAAAGCAACCTGGGCTTCCATAACACCTCAGCAGTGCCACAGGCTGATTGCCTCCATGTCACGCCGCATTGATGCAGTAATTGATGCAAAAGGAGCCCCCGACCAAGTATTGAGGGCATTTACTGAACATACATTTCAGTAGGCCAACATTTCGGATTTTAAAATAATTTTTCAAGCTGTTATAAAGTATTCTAATTTACTGAGATAATGACTTTTGTGTTTTCATTGGCTGTAAGCCATAATTATTAACATTAACAGAAATAAACACTTGAAATAGATCACTGTTTGTAATGACTCTATATAATATGAGTTTCACTTTTTGTATTGAAGAACTAAAATAAATTAACTTTTTGATGATATTCTAATTTTGTGAGATTTACCTGTAGATAACTGAAATCTGTTGCACTTTCCTATGAAGTAAGAAAAAGCCATGGCAATATATACCAATGCAACTGAGACCAAATGGTCACTTCTGGCCAATGTCGGGTGAATGGAGCCATATGGCTATGCTTGACATACATGTAAGGAGCTTTTTCCAGAATAGATAACAACCATAGAGCTCAGAAACAGCTGCACACAGCATTAGACAGATGTCGCCATTCTCAGAACAGTCACATTAGATTACAGACACCACAGGACACCCCAGACGAAAATAACCCAATAAGAACCCAATAAAGACTGCAGACTCTCTTTTGGTGAATAAAGGCAGCGGTGTTTATAATTAACCATCCAAATAAATTCTCATAAAACTAATAAAATCACATATATATGAAATTTAGCCATTAAAAGTCCACAAACTTATAATTCAGACGATGTCCACCCATCACTCAGCTGGGCGACCACCCAACTAAAAAATACCACGACTAACAAATAAAATATCCATGGGAGGGCGGGCAGGGAGCTGCTTCCTTCTGCTTCGCGGGCTGGTACTGACACCGCTGACAGGAATCTCAGGCTTATATCATCTTCTGATTGCTTAAACACCTTCCGCCAATCAAATGTCTGTTGTCCAAAACTGCCCCATCAGCTGATTGGCTGAAGATGAATTCAGAAAGAGTGTACCATTAACCCTCCTTGTCAAAAGGGGGGAACGGCTCATACCAAAACATTAACCTGAGGTAAATTATAGGGAGAGAAAAAGGAGCAACAAAGGAAAATCTACTAAACATTACTCTTCTTAAAATAATGTCTCATAAAATAGTGAGAGAAAAAATGGGCTAATTGCTCTAAAGGAAGCCTATACATTCGCACATTGTGGACATGACATCGCAGAGGGGTGTAGGAGCCGTCTGCCATTTAAAGGGGGTTTCCCACGAACAGAAGTTCATTTTTATTAATACATCGTGGAATAATAATAACTTCCACAATTGGATGTGTTTAAATAAAATGTTCCTGTGCTGAGATAATCTTATAAATCTGCCCCTCCTGTGTACTGTGTAATGGCTGTGTCTGACCGTACAGGAACATGGTCTGATCATACCACATCTCCTGGGCAGGGGAGGAAGCAAAAGAGTATACAGACATGACAGCAAGAGATCACAGCTGATTCTTTGTGAGGTAAAACATTTCCCTGCCTGTTTTTAAACAATGTTTTACTTCAAAGAAAGAATCAGCTGTGGTCATGTGCTGTAATGTCTGTATACTCTTTTCCTTCCTCCCCTGCCCAGGAGCTGTGGTATGACCAGACCATGTTCCTGCAATCACCGCTCCCAGCCGCTGATACCTCATACAGGACCTCCACTCCCCGCATCTGCTGTCATCACACCCTGCCCGACAGCTCCTATCACCGCTTGGCTTGCGCTGAGCACTAACCGGTGACAGGGGGAAAGTGTACACAAAAATGGCGTACCCAGGTCACAGCAGAAGGCTGCCACAATACAGGAGATTCGGTCAGACAGCGACCGCAGACTGATATATACAGAGGCTGCCGTATATGAGATGTGTAAGTGTCGTTATAAACCAGCAAATTCAAATGGCAGCCTCCAGTGGATAAATAATTTTTTTGTAAAAAGAAACAGTTAAAACAGTAAACTTAGTTTTATATTAAAATAATTGATTATGTAATCATACAAAAATAAAAATCACAGCACCTTTCCTTTAAGTAGAATGAATATTCTACAAAGAGAAGCTCTGGTCTTGCAGTGCTTCACAATTGTGGGTTATCGGCTTGTAAGATAGTGGAGAATGAGACTGCTCATCCAGTTTTTCTAGTTTGTACTGATAATTACCACTGGGTGATATTTGTACTGTTCCTCTATTGCATAACGTTATGTGCAC
Organism: Phyllobates terribilis; assembly: GCF_046119375.1. Classification (NCBI taxonomy): domain Eukaryota; kingdom Metazoa; phylum Chordata; class Amphibia; order Anura; family Dendrobatidae; genus Phyllobates; species Phyllobates terribilis. Next base: position 484,803,943 of record NW_027362771.1, read on the forward strand.
ATAGGGCACTGTTCTGTTCTGCAAGGGGTGAAGCAATATGGCGAGAGCTACATGTGACCCGGGATGGCGAGAAAGGAAATTTGACTGGTGAGTGAATGGCCGACGCTCTTTGGCTGTAGCCGTGCTTGATACATGCTTAATACAGGATTGAAAGATGTATGTGGTGAAATAGACCAGCTACACTGCAGAAAAAACAGTTAGGTAAGGATATGTGCACATAGGCGGTGTTTTTCCTGAAGCGTTTTTTTTTGTTGTGTCTCTATCCATTTTTGTGGCAACTTTGCCGTCAGCGTCTTTTGTTTATTTATTTTTTACATATAAAATAGTGGTGACTTCCAAGCTGAAGCCGCCTGAAGAATGGTCAGGTCACTTCTTTTAGCCGCTTCACGGCTTTCGAAGCCTTAAGTGGTTAAAAGAAGTTACAAAAGATGGAAGACGTGCACAGCAAGTCGTTTTGATATTGCTGTGCATATGTACATTATTTACAATATTTAAGCACATTTTTCAGGTAGTAGTCCAGCTGAAAAAGACACAGTATGCACATACCCTTAGAGTACAGTGGTTAACAAGACTAGATGGGGTAAAATGGTGACCTGAGTGTTGGTGTTAGGCCACGGCCCCACTATCAGTATTTGGTCAGTATTCAGTCAGTATTTTTTCTTAGGAGTGGGAGTCAAAACCAGGTGAGGAACAATCAGAGAAAAGGTATAATAGAAACAAGTCACCAATTCTGCATTTATCACCCACTCCTGGTTTTGGCTCCCACTTGTGAGAAAAAATACTGACCGAATACTGACCAAATACTGATTGTGAGGCCATGGCCAAATACTGATAGTGGGGCCGTGGTCTAATCCAGAGAAGTGACCTTACTTACTGAAAAGCGGGTACAAGGTGATGGTAGCTGAGCGGAGCAGGCGCCACTGATTAGATGGGGACGTAAAGAGGCAAGAAGATCAGAACTGGCTCAACAACCAGATTAGGGTCATACAGGCCAGAAGAGGGTGACTGAGACCTATTGTAACAGACAGAAGCCAGGAAAAGTTAGGCCTGCATTATGTCTACGATAGAGCAGACGGTTATGAAGTGAGGGGAGTGTGTCTCGCTGAGAAATGGAGCACTGCGAGCTGCGACTGAAAGGAGGTACAGAATGTGTCACAAGCCAGTGCACTGTAAGACATTCAGGGTGATACTGGACTCGTGGTAAATAGTGAGGTGCATTTTCTACTGTAACATTCCAAGTAGAGGTGCCGTCTACCTTGTTGAGGAGCCAAGAATCCTCTAGACTCAAGGGGGTGCTAGTCCGTTGCCCCACGCCTGGACCTTTACAGGCTTGCACTCTTTTTATTTCCACATGATGAGAAGGCAGAGCTCATGTTTTACCCATAGACAAAGACTCACAAGCAATGAATTAACCTAATCTCCTAAAAGGAACACCAGAAACTGGATTCACACAAGGACTGGCCCCTCTGAGCTTAGTTCTGAGTCTGCGCATAACGCTTTGTGTTGTTATTTTGGAAAAAAATTCACCAGCACCAAAATACCAATACATTTGGAAAGAGAAAAACAGGCCAAAAATAAAAAATAAAGGAAAAGAGAGGTGAGTTACTTCTCCGAGATGTTTTGGGAAATAAAAAAATGCCATCTGACTGGTCGGTCTGGGTATTTCCACAATTGTGTGTAGAGAAATTCATATTCTCTTTTATGGCCACTTTCTTGCAAATGACTCGGAGCATGAAGATTCATAGATAGAAATCGATAGGTTTAGATTTGTGTGTCCCTCTGCTGTCACCCTGGAGTCTGATGTTCCCAGTTATTACATAAATCATTATTGCATGCAAGGACATAAAACTGTATGGGACTGTCCATCATATAAAGAGTTACCCATGGATATAAAAAAAATAAATCTGTTTTGCTTGCTCTAGTTTTCATACAAATTTTACCCATTTAGGCATCTGTGTGGGGTACTCTGAGTCCGGGCCGATAGATGCTGGGGGAAAGGGATATGTCACAGTGGCTGGCCCGGTCCGTGGCCCAGGGCGGTCAACTAAAAGGGGGGATAGTTTATAGGGGGTTTATAGTTCGATCGTGACGCCACCTGTGGTTTCTGGTAATTTGTACCAACGCTGCTGCAGACCTCTTAGGCAGTTGATAAGGCAGCTGGGATGCAAAGGCTCCCCACAGGTGGAGAGGGCCTCAGGGCAGGGTAGAGTGTGATGGTGGGTGGTGATGCTGGGACCTGTAGTGCAGGCGGAATGGCGCAGCAGGAGTAACTGACAGAGACAGGGGATTCGCTTCAATACCTTTACTGGTGCGGATGTCAGGTACGGTCCATGGTACTCAGTAGGATGGGTGCACTTCAGGACTTCTCCCCAGTGAGCGGGTATAAGGCCTCCTGGTCCATATCTGCCTCTCTGTATGCTCCTGGCCAGCCTGCAACTGGGCCTAGCTTATGTGTCTTGCTGTTCCTTCACCTGTTGCTTGGTAGTAGGACCTTCAGCTGGCAACCACTATCCCTGGTAACGCTGAGGCCTTCGTGGTTCCTGGTCCTATTAAGGGCTTAGCTTCAGGTTGGCCAGGGACTTGTAGTCCTCCTGGTATGCCGGTGATCCCTACTGGGTATAAAGGACCCTGTAGGCTCGGACCCGGTGTCCAGTTTGTATATTCGGGGTGAGCCTATGATGCTCCTCTGCCCCCTCAACTCCTCTCTCCTCTCCTCCTCACCATCGGCCACACTCGAGGCCCTCAGAACTCAGCAGCAGACGTGATGCGTCTTCGCTGCTCTCAGCGTCAGCACGCTCTCAGACTCTCTGACTGTCTGACTCTCTCCAACTGACTGACTGCCTGGCTCCACCCTCCATATATATATGTCCCTAACAGCCTCCCTCTGCTGGTATAAGGTGGAAGGGTGGAGGTGTTTGTATGTAGTGAGGGCCTCTTGTGGAGAAGTCCATACATGCACCCTGGGTCCTGTGGTACCTGTGAACAGCAGGGTGCCACATTCCCCCCTAGTACAATTCAGTACTCCTGGACTGAAGCATTTTTGCAAAACAGGTTAACAACAATAATGAATAACAGCATTAACAATAATTATAATACCAATAGTTACAGTATGTCCCGTAACCAGGTGTCCATTTCACCTATTAAAGTATAACAAGAAAAACATGAGGGATCCGCCTGAAAGCCCTCAACGTAGGCCCTGGGCGTGGCTGCAGGGCATGGGTAATCCAGGTGCTGGACCACGTCTTCGGCCATGCCAAATGGGTTTTTGTTCTGTGGTCATTTATAGGGCACTTTGATAAGTGCAAACTATATACAAGACAGTTTTTGGCTGCTCACAGTCCTCGACCTACAAGTCTTTGTACCCTGACGGGTAACTAAATGCACACATATTATTGACAGTTTATACAATAAATAATAGGCAATACCCAACTGGGTAACTATTTACAATTTAGGCACTTCATGCTTATTCCCTAAACCTGGCAGGGATTTGTCCTTGTGTGCTGCGTGTGGACCTTCGTAGCACTGGGGTGTCACTAGTGTCTATGCATGCACTTTCTGTTAATCTAGCAGGTGTACGTGCTGGTAGATTATAAAACTGCCTTAATCTCTCTATGGGACTGGCAAGTGCACTGTCCACTGGGCCTTCAGGCTCTGCTTCAACGGGTGATCCTCCTCTTACTGGGGACTCTTCCTGTTCCTGAGCAGGTTCTTCCAGAGCGCTCACAGGTTCTTCTTGTGGCTGATAGAAGTGTATTATGGGTATTATAACTGCTCCATCAAGTTGAGGCCAGTCCATAGGGAAATCTCCGAGAACTGTGTGAAGCACATCTTCCTTGGGTTCCTCCGGTGCTATAGGAGGTACTTCTTTTTCCGTTGTCTTCAGTAGACTTGGGCACACTTTCAGGTGGTCTCTTGAGACGGTTGCAGTTGTTTTACCTCCAACTTTGCTAATCAGGCAGGTTTTACTGTTGTCAAACTTGGAGTTCAACACTGTGTAGGGCTTTCTTTCACACTGGTCATCAAGCTTGTGACTTCTTCTCTTCCGCTTTAGCACGATCTCTCCAGGTGCCAAGGGTTCTGCTGGTGCATGTTTATTGTACTGTTCTTCTTGTTTTTCCCTTACTCTGTTCAGACTGTCTTCGACACAGGCCTGTACTCTCCTGTACTGCTCTTGCCGATTTGTGTCCCAGTCTTCAGTGGACATATCTGCTTCTGGTTCTACCACCCCGAGTTCCAGATCCATGGGCAACTTTCCGGGTCTCGCTCTCATGAGGTACGCTGGGGTACAATTAGTAGAACTCACAGGTATGTGATTGTACAGATCTACCAGGTCAGGTAGTTTGTCTGGCCACTGGTTCCTTTCTTCCAAGGGTAAGGTTTTCAGCAGGTCTATCACGATGCTGTTCATTTTTTCACACAAACCATTGGTCTGAGGGTGATACGGCGTAGTCCGGATCTTTTTGCATCCGTACAGATGACAGAATTCTTTAAACAGCTCTGCTTCAAAGGCAGGGCCTTGATCCGTCAGCACTTTGTCCATGTATCCATGGGGCCTGCAGAAGTATGCTTGGAATGTTCTTGCTGCAGTCTTTGCTGTCAGGTCCTTGACAGGGCTACCACCAGGAACCGGGAATAGTGATCCACCATGGTCAGTGCATATGAATAGCCTGACCTGCTGGGTGACAGCTTGACGTGATCCAGAGCGACAATCTCCAGGGGCCGGGTTGTTTTGATGGACTGCAAGGGTGCTTTCTGGCTGCCGTAGTCTTTCCTTCTGAGGCTACAGGGCCCACAATTCCGGCACCACCTCTCTATGGAACTCCGCATTTCAATCCAGTAGAACCGGTCCTTCAGCAGGGTTTCCAGCTTCTTCCAGCCAAAGTGACCTGCTTGATCGTGGTAGGCTTCCAACACCATGTGGATATCTGTCCTGGGTACAACAATCCTCCACACCATTTCATGGGTCTTGGGGTTGACATATCTTCTGCATAGTTTCTCTCTGTAGATGAACAGCCGGCTTCTTTCATTCCACAGTTGCTTGGCTTGTGGAGGAGCATCCTTCTCCAGGTGAGAACCTTCCTGGGTGATCAGTCTTTTGATAAGGCTGACAACCGGGTCACTGTCCTGGGTCTCCTTCCAACTGTGGTGGGGTAGAGGATTCAGCGTCCTTCCCTGACTTCTTCTGGTGACGTGTTGCTCATGGACCACTCCGCTTCGGTGGAAAGCAGGTAATTCAACTTCCTCTAAATCATCCACTTCATCCTCGGTGTCTGACTGGTGAGGCATCCTTGACAGGGCATCAGCATTGGTGTTCTTGTGACCTGCCCGATACTCGATGGTGAACTGATAATTTGACAGTCTGGCCACCCAACGCTGTTCCATGGCTCCCAACCTGGCTGTTTCCAGGTGTGTCAAGGGATTGTTGTCAGTAAAGGCTGTGAATTTCGTTGAGGCTAGGTAATGCTTGAACCTTTCAGTGATATCCCAGACCAAGGCCAGGAACTCCAGCTTGAAGGAGCTGTAATTCTCCGGGTTCCTCTCAGTAGGGCGAAGCTTCCTACTGGCATACGCAATTACCTTCTCACTGCCATTTTGCTTCTAGGACAACACAGCTCCCAGTCCCTCGTTGCTGGGAGCAGAAAAGGCTGGCTGTAGTCAGGGTAAGCCAGAATTTCTTCACCAGTCAGGATTTCCTTCATTACTGCAAAGGATTCAGCCTGATCTTTGCCCCACTGGAATGGGGGACTCTTTCCTCTTTTGGACTGTCCTACCAGGAGGTCTTGTAGAGGTGCTACCTTTTTGGTATAGTCCTTTATGAACTTCCTGTAGTACCCGACCAGTCCCAGGAATTGTCGTACCTCTTTGATGCTTCTCGGTTCAGGCCACTTCTGGATGGCAGTGACCTTCTCCGGGTCTGGTGCTACTCCCTCCGAGCTGACTACGTGTCCCAGGTACTGAACCTTCTGCTTGAGCAAGTGGCATTTAGAAGGTTTTAGTTTCATCCCATACCGGGACAATGCTTCAAATACCTCCACCAGGTGCTTCAGATGGTCTTCATACATCCTCGAGTACACGATAACGTCATCCAGGTACAGCAGCACTGTCTCAAAGTTCCGGTGTCCTAAGCAAAACTCCATCAGCCTCTGGAACGTTCCGGGGGCGTTGCAGAGCCCAAACGGCATACTGTTGAATTCACACAGTCCCATCGGGGTAGTGAAGGCTGTCTTCTACCGGTCTTCCTCAGCAACAGAGACTTGCCAGTACCCGCTAGTGAGATCCAGTGTAGAGAAGTAAATGGCAGATTTGAGTGCAGCCAGGGATTCCTCTATACGGGGCAAAGGGTAAGCATCTTTATGTGTTATGCGCTCCGGCCTGTGCTGCGCTGGGCGCAAGTTGATAATCAGGAGTGTTATCCGGTGCTCCGGCGTCTCGCTGGTCGTCAGCCATGGTTGCGCCCCCTTTGTGAACCGTAGCCTACCTCCTGTTTCTTTAATCGGGTAGGCCGCAGCTGTGCAGACGACGGTCTCCTTCCAGGACCTGACGCTTCCTGGTGCTGCGTCAGAGCGCGAGGCGGGGTTTGAGCTTCGCGCGCTTCCAGCAGTCACGCCTCTCCGATTCCCGCGGTTACGCCCCTCTTCTTCCCGCACGGCGACGCGGTAATGGCGGCGATGTTCACCACAGTTAAAACACAGTTCAATTACAGCACACAGTACCGGTGGCAACGGGCACGAAATCCTGTTCGTGACGTCAGGAGTTGTCGCGCCCTCAGGGCAATGGGGTGCTCGGAGTCCGGGCCGATAGATGCTGGGGGAAAGGGATATGTCACAGTGGCTGGCCCGGTCCGTGGCCCAGGGCGGTCAACTAAAAGGGGGGATAGTTTATAGGGGGTTTATAGTTCGACCGTGACACCACCTGTGGTTTCTGGTAATTTGTACCAGTGCTGCTGCAGACCTCTGAGGCAGTTGATAAGGCAGCTGGGATGCAAAGGCTCCCCACAGGTAGAGAGGGCCACAGGGCAGGGTAGAGTGTGATGGTGGGTGGTGATGCTGGGACCTGTAGTGCAGGCGGAATGGCGCAGCAGGAGTAACTGACAGAGACAGGGGATTCGCTTCAATACCTTTACTGGTGCGGATGTCAGGTACGGTCCAGGGTACTCAGTAGGATGGGTGCACTTCAGGACTTCTCCCCAGTGAGCGGGTATAAGGCCTCCTGGTCCGTGTCTGCCTCTCTGTATGCTCCTGGCCAGCCTGCAACTGGGCCTAGCTTATGTGTCGTGCTGTTCCTTCACCTGTTGCTTGGTAGTAGGACCTTCTGCTGGCAACCACTATCCCTAGTAACGCTGGGGCCTTCGTGGTTCCTGGTCCTGTTAAGGGTTTAGCTTCAGGTCGGCCAGGGACTTGTAGTCCTCCTGGTATGCCGGTGATCCCTACTGGGTATAAAGGACCCTGTAGGCGCGGACCCGGTGTCCGGTTTATATATTCAGGGTGAGCCTATGATGCTCCTCTGCCCCCTCAACTCCTCTCTCCTCTCCTCCTCGCCGTCGGCCACACTCGGGGCCCTCAGAACTCAGCAGCAGACATGCTGCGTCTTCGCTGCTCTCAGCGTCAGCACGCTCTCAGATTCTCTGACTCTGTCTGACTCTCTCCAACTGACTGACTGCCTGGCTCCACCCTCCATATATATATGTCCCTAACGGGCTCCCCCATGCTGGTATAAGGTGGAAGGGTGGAGGTGTTTGTATGTAGTGAGGGCCTCTTGTGGAGAAGTCCATGCATGCACCCTGGGTCCTGTGGTACCTGTGAACAGCAGGGTGCAACACATCCTGCAGTGACACAGCAGCAATTATTATTTTATTCTAAGTCAATTCCCTATCCTAGCTCAGTCAATTATAAAGTGGTGACCAAAAGTTTTGCTTTTTTTTTTTTAAAGTGTGATTACTACTGTCTGGTTGTTGTGATGCCATTTCACTGGTGATGAATTGAAAGCACATGAAGTTGTCATCATGCAAGACCTTAATTTTAACCAAAATGCTTTTGAATATAGGTAATTTAATTAAAGAAAACTGACTGCCAAAAGTTTTGCATATACTATTTATTGATCACAACATAGAGAGTAATTCATTGTTTACAATGCCATAACTTAGTATTTTGTAGCATAACCTCTTGCTTTAATTGCTGCACCACACCGATGGGGCATTGAAGCCACCAGGGTATTCAAGACATCTGGAGGGATCTTGCTCCATTCCATTTGTAAATCTGCAAACAATTCATCTTTATTGCTATGGGTACGGGCCTCAACTCGTCACCCAACTCATTCCAAAGGTGCTCTATAGGGTGTAAATCAGGTGATTGGCTTGGTCATTGCAACAGACAAACATTTTTCTTTGCTAACCAATTTTTGACTAAATTGGATTTGTGCTTAGGATCATTGTCTGGCTGGAATCTCCATCCCCTGCCTACTTTAGTTTTCCCATGTGGCAGCATTACATTCTCCAGTATATCCTTGTACATGGTAGCATTCATATTTTCATCAATGCTATGCAGGGGGCCAATGGCAGATGCAGAAAAGCAGCCCCAAACCATGACATTGCCTCCACCATGTTTCACTGTAGGTGTTTGGTACCTTACATCATTACATTTTCAAATTGGGTGGTATATATAGTGCTTGCCAACACTACCAAACAGATTGAACTTGGATTCATCCGACCACAACACCTTAGACCAATCTGTCTCTTTCCATTGGCTGTGCTATTTGGCAAACTCAAGTCGGACCTTCTGATTCTTTGCAGAGATGAAAGGCTTCTTGACTGGAACTCGTGCATTCAACCCCACTGCTCTTAGTCATCGCACCACAGTTTGGCGACTCATTTTGACCCCATATTCTTCCCTCATTTAGTGAAAAATCTGTACAACACTTTTATGGACATCAGATACTGACTTTTTATTAAAGGGGTTGTCCACTTCTTCTTATTCCCCCCACAATGTATCCCCTCGGGGCCCATAAGTGTCTTTGTAATTACCTTCTGTTGCAGTTACTGCCTGTGAGCGGCGCTGTCGGTGGCCGTTCACAGGCATGACCCCCGGCTGCAGCCGGCTCTGACATCCTCTGATGTCATGTCATGGTTCCGGATGCAGCCGGGGGTCTCTCTTCTGAGTTCCACCATTGGCTGCTGGGTTGTGGGCGGAGTTACCCCGCGCGTCACACCCGGCATCCACCGCGTGCTCTCCCTCTCATCATTCATTGGGAAAGCGTGCGGTGGATGCTGGGTATGATGCATGGGGTAACCCCGCCCACAGCCCAGCATCCACCGCGGGGACCGCGTCACTGATGTGACACTTGACGTGACATCAGTGGCGGGTCGCGTGATGCCTGTGAGCGGCCACCGATAGCGCGGCTCACAGGTAGAAACTGCAACAGAAGGTAAATACAAAGACAGTTATGGGCCCCGGGGGGATACATTGGGGGCATAATAAAAAGTTGTGGCCAACTTCTTTGATGATGTGATCAACTCTGGCGGAAGTTTTCCATGGTCGTCCACTTTCTCAGCTGTTCTATAACCTTCTTTTTTTTTTTCTTTAATATACAGTACATGACACTTGACTCTGAAAACGGTTGAATTCCATATCTACTGTACCTCTTTTTGGCTTTTGCGTGACGTCACTGTCAGAATAATAAGCTTCCTGACATCTGCTGATAAATTTGGCTTTGTCTTTGCCATGTTAAACCTAAAAACACACAAGTAACAAAAAAAAAATTTGACTACTCATGACAAAATATGCAAAACATTTGGCCCAGCAAATTTTGAAAACTAACACATAAAGGGATAAAACAATGTCAAGCACAATTTTCGTCTTTATAGCTGACAACCATTTGCTTCCGGTTTACTAAAATCACCAGGAAAATGGAATCACAGCAACCATACAGACGTAATCACACTTTTAAAACAAAAAGGCAAAACTTTTGGTCGCCACTGTATGTGCTTACACAAAAAAAGTGTTGCTCCAAGTGAAGCCCATTAGTGTTCCCTCATTGTATGCTACCCTTTCATGACCCTCACATTGCCCACCACACACATTATTAGGCGCACACAGTATGATTTCCCTACAATCCCCCCTCACAGTATGATTCCTTCATTGTTCCTATTCACAGTATGTGTAACGGGTCTGGGAGGCGGAACCTCTGAGCTACTATACAAGGGGGCGGTCCTTGTAAGGGAGCGGGTGGCGACCAGGGTAGACGGGCAGGCAGTCACAGCAGGTGACTGGGACAGTCTCTGAATGAACGGACAGGAGGTCACGGCAAGTGACCGGGGCAGTCTCTGGATGAACGGGCAGGAGGTCACGGCAAGTGACCGGGGCAGTCTCTGGATGAACGGGCAGGAGGTCACGGCAAGTGACCGGGGCAGTCTCTGGGTAAAGGATTGGTACGACTTGTGGCGGCAGATGATAGACGTGAGCTCCCAGGTGAGCAGGCGAGAGTCTCTGGATAATCGGGTGGTCACAGCATGTGACGGCGGAGCCTCCAGGAAGACCAACAGACAGGTAGCAGATGAGCGCTACCAGGTGAGCGGGCAGGAGTCTCTGGACAGGCGGGTGGTCACAGCACGTGACGGCAGAGCCTCCTGGTGGGCTAGCAGACAGGCAGCAGATGAGCGCTCCCAGGTGAGCGGGCAAGCTGGTCCTTAGACAGACTGACAGGAGTTGGAAGGCAGACCGTCGGACCTCAGGCAAGCAGGCAGGTAGAAGATGTGCGCTCCCAGGTGAGCGGGCAAGCTGGTCCTTAGACAGACTGACAGAAGTTGGAAGGCAGACCGTCGGACCTCAGGCTAGCAGGCAGGTAGCAGGATATCAGGCAGGAATTAGACAGCAGACTGGCAGGAATCTGGCAGGTATCTGGCAGGTAACTGGCAATGGGACCTGAGGGCTGAAGCAGAGTAGTGAACAGTGCTACAACATTGCTCGGGCACCTCCATTTTGGAGGAGGTGCCTTTTATATGGGAGGTCCTCCGGCAATTGGCCGGGGACTCCTTAGGACGGCGCGCGCGGTCCCTTTAAGAGAGGGGGAGCGCGCGCGCCCTAAGCACACTGCCGGGGAAGGAGCGCGTGCCGGAAGCAGCGGGGAGAGAAGCGCTGGAGGACGCCGCGCCAGGAGCGGGGAGGTGAGAGGGACGGCGTCTCTGCCTAGAACAGGGCAGAGACGCCGATGCTACAGTACCCCCCCCTTTAGGCCCCCTCTTTTTTTGGCCAGAAAGAAATTTCTCAAGGAGAAGCGGGGCGTTGATGTTCTCCCTGGGTTCCCAAGTTCTCTCCTCAGGACCAAACCCCCGTTCTAGGCAGAGATGCCGATGCTACAGTATGATGCCCCCACATTGCCGCATACGCAAAGTATGATGCTCACAATCGCCCTATCTACAGTATAATACCCTCACAATTCCCCATGCACAATTTGATATCCCCACAATCCTCCACACACAGTATAATGCACCCACAGTGCCCCACATGCAGTATAATGCTCCCCCAGGCCCCACACTATAAAAAACCCTTATAGTGATCCCCTCACATTTTGATGACCAAACAGTATAAAGCCAATATGAATTCCCCACAGTTCTCCACATAAGCATCCCCTTTGCCTGTGTCTTTCCACATCCCTGCTCCTTTGTTACTGAGCTTTCTGCTGTCCCGTCATGTGACCTGAGCATGTCACATGACCTGAGCATGTCACATGACCTGAGCATGTTACATGACCTGAAAATGTCACATGACTTGAGAGTGTCAAATGACCAAAAGGTTCTTCAGTCTGTTGTAACGTAGCACGGGGTGGTAGCGAGGGCAAGGTACTCGTCTCTTGCGCCCCGGCACATTACATAAATGTGGAGGCCCTGGTTGGGCGTGTGGACTTGTATCGTACAGATGGTATGCTCGTGCAGGCCGCATGATGCCGTTGACTTCGGCTGGCCAGGAACTGATGTTAACCAGTTCATCAAAGACCACCAGTTCTTAACAATCAATGCCTTAATAAACAGCCATTGCATAGCAACTATGTACACAGGATAGTGGGTACACAACTTGTAACATGTTTCTTCATTAATACAGAGCATCTCAATATACAGCCTCTTTACTTCCTTGGCCTCACACATTCCTGATTCGACTGGTCTCATTTCCTTCACTACCACCCAACTAAACACCACAGTACAGTCCGTGAAAATCATTTCCTCTTCCTGTAAGCTCTCTGACGCTTAGGGAACTCCCACCCGAGGCACTCACTTCATTTCATGTTCTATTCCGTCCTGTCTCATTACCTTTAAGAACCATAAGCTACTCGGGCCGTGATGCTAGGCATACCTTCTCACTTGGTCACTATGCTCCCTGATCAGTCCTCTGAGCTGGTACTGTCCTCCTCTCTGCGTCTCTGTAACTCTCTCTCTCTTTGTCTGTTCTTCAGGATCATGCTATCTCTGTCCGGATCTCCTCTTTCTCTTGCCACAGAATACCCAATGCATGCGGCCTTGCTGAGCACTCATACAAAATGTGTGCTCCAGCTGCAAGCTAGACCCTGTCTGACACACTACCACGTAGTCGTTTCTGATCCTTCTGCATAGCTCCTCCCTCTCTGGGCTAGTCCCAACACTTAACTCTATCTTACTCTACTCACTGTCTGTTGCTGGGCAGAACTCAGCTTCCACACAGGGAATCGAACTCAAGGGATAGAATCCAGGAGCATGAAAAATACATGACATTATACACACTACACTTTACATTGTAGACAGCACTGATGTCTTCAAGTGGGAACTGGGCAATATGTCCATCTCCTTACATTCTTTAATGTTAGTTGTCTTTGACCATCCGGAAAACCTGGAAGATACCAATGCACTATACCACACATAATATTTCAACCAACATGACTTCATCGTCCTTTTCTTCTTCGCCACACAGATGATGTCTTCCTTCTTCAAAGTGTCACAGAACCGGCCCTATGAGGTTAGGACACCGAAACCACAACAGTCCCTTTTAACCTGTCTCCTGTCCATCGGGTTGATCTGGCCCTTCTTGGCAAGGGCCCTGGAACAATTTAACAGCAAAGTCTGTCTCTCTGCAAACAGCGCAAATGACAAGGGCACTGTTATGATCTGCAACAAGTACTAAGGAAAGAAAGGGGAAAGCTATCCCTACAGTAAGACTAAGCTGAATCCCTACGATGTAGCGGGCTGCTTGTTCCTTGTGAACAGACCCGCCTTAGTCCTCAGCTAGTCTGAATGAAGACCTATAGCTTAAAGGTAATGGGTCCCTAAAAGAACTAAGGACTGGAACAAAAATGGGACACCTCCTGAACAGAGAAGGTAGTTGCAGAACACAAAAAGTTAAACTGACAAAAAGGTACTAGAGGTCCCAGAAGGACCAAGCGAACTGACAGAGAAAGGTACAGAAGCACCTGGCTAGCAAAACAGTCAAACAACACTGAAGTCCAGCACAGCCAAAAGGGTGGAGCTGGAATATAAAGGCAGATGGTCACGTGACCGCAAAACACAAGATGGAAAAAACAAACATGAGGGTTCTAACAGGCACAGTCTAGTAACTTATGTTTATCCATGAGAGAGGAACACTGTCCAGCTATCCTCGGCTATGAGGTAGCTAGAGTCCTGGTCTATTGGACCATACGTAAGCTGAATCTTTGCTCCTCTCCAGCCTTCATCTGCTCCAGGACACTCGTGTCCTTTGTCTCTGTCGGATGAGCCACCATTGTGTTCCAGATGTTCTTCTTTGAACATGAGTGATACTGTTTTGTCTCCAGCTCCCAGTAGACTAATGGCACCGGTTTCCCTTTGCTGCGCACTTCCTGTCACTGCTCCGCCTTTCGCTGGGTGGTGTTTCCTCTGACTCACTATTTCTTTTCTCTGACTCCTCCGCATGGTTTCTTGAGTAACATCTTACTTTGCAGGCCTTTTCCTTCCTTCCACAAGTGGCCACTCCTTGCTGTAGGCTGGCACTTCCAGTTCCAACACTCCCACTGGTAGGCGTAACTTCTGGAGGGCTGGACAACTCTTTGCGCCCTTTTGTTCCTTCTACATTCTACATTCACGCTGGGAGGGACCTTCTTTTCGCATAACAGTTGCCATCCTCCATGTCACTTGAGTCTTCCCCACATCACTCAGCTCTTCTAGCAGCTAGACTCTATCCTGCCGACTACACCAAGTGCAACGTGGCACAGGGCAGTAGCCGTGGGCGAGGTACTCTTCTCTTGTGCCCCAGTATGTTACATGAAGGTGGAGGTCCTGACTGGATGTGTGGACTTTTGTCGTAGGGGCGATACGCCTGTGCAGGCCACATGATGCCGTTGACTTCGGCTGGCCAGGACCTGATGTTAACCAGATCATGAAAGGAGATCACCAATTCTTAATAAACGATGCTTTATTATACATCCATTGCATGGCATTTATGTACACAGAAGAGAGGAGAGGGTTTGCCAATATGGCTGGACTCCGCTTCAAGCTCTCTGACGCTTACGGAACTCCCGCGTGGGACACTCACTTCGTCTCACGTTCTATTCCGTCCTGGCCTGTAAGCTTTAAGAACTGTTAGCTACTCGGGGCCATGCTGCTAGGCATACCTTCTCTGGACCCTCCTCTTTTGGTCACCCTGCTCTTTGATCAGTCCTCTGAGCTGGCACTGTCCTTCTCTCTGCGTCTTTGTAACTATCTCTCTTTCTCTTTGTCTGTTCCTCAGGATCACGCTATCTCTGTCCCGATCTCCTCTCTCTTGCTACAGAACACTTACTGCATGTGTAAGGTGCCCGAGCAAGGTAGTCGAGCTGCTGCTTCTGATCACTCTGGTACCCTACAGACAAATTGTTTCCCCGTCCCAGTGTGCTGCTGTGTGTGTGGTGCATCACACTTACTTCTGGCCTGCGGGTCTCCTCTGACTCCTGAATTCCTGATTTCCTCTTCTGGAACCAGTGCAGCAATCAATACTGGGGACACGGAATTCATAAGAACAATCAAACTTTTACTGGGTAACTGTCAGTCTTTACAAACAGGTATAAAGGATAAGGCCCAACAGGTTGTCATCTTTCCCACAGGTACAGGAAACAACTTCAGCCCTGGTTCTCAGTATGGGTAGATTATCCCTCTTGCTAATTTCCCTAGCACTAGGAATTCTTCTCCACCACTAGCAGTATATTCGGATTCCATCTCACTCCGCCTCTGAGAGTTTGAGTCCATTTTTTACTGCAGCTTAGCAGGCTGAATGTGCCCAAGGTCCCTGAAGTCCATCTTGAGGTTCCCTGGCTGATAAGGGGGACTTGCACGGAGGGGTGCTTTAACAATCCACTGCCCCTAGGTTTTAGGCCCACGTTGTCCCTAGCAGCCTTTGACCTGGGACTGCGACTAGTCACCTCTCACTGCCTCTCCTCACTGACTGTCACTTCCTGAACTTGACACTAACTCTCAGTGCCCCCTCCCCCATCTGGGCTGGTCGTCACAGTTAACCATACTTGGGCTAAACTGCAGCCCCAGAGGGTTTTACCTTCAGAAACATTCATTCATGTAAAACATGTTTACAGTGTCAGAGTGTCAGGCAAAAGACCATTGCCTCCACTATTCCTACACGTGCGGCCTTGCTGAGCACTCAGACCAAATAGCTCTAGCTGCAAGCTAGGCCCTGTCTCACTCACTACAAAGAAGTCCTTTTTGATCCTGCTGTATAGCCCCTCCCTTTCTTGGCTAGTCCGAACACTTAACTCTATCTTACCATACTCACTGTCTGTTGCTGGGCAGAACTCAACTTCCTCACAGTACAGTGCAAAACATTACAATACACCACATCACAATAACACACTACACGTTACATTATACACAGCACTGATGTCTTCAAGGGGGAACAGAGCAATATGTAAATTTCCTTAAACTGTATCCTGACAGAATGGTGCAGCACAGATCTGGTGGTTCCCTTCACCACAATCATACCTATGTCGTGAAGACACAGACCACAAATACAGCTGAAATCAGGACATACCCCTGAACTCCTGGTACAGTGTCCAAACTCATGACTGTCCCTCTGGATCTGGGACAGTTGGGAGGTATGCATTTATGATAGTTAAATAGCACTGTTGAAAAAGACACATGGCCATCAAGTTCAACCGAGTGATTGGTATGTTAACACAGAGGTTTTTTTATGTGGATTTTGAAGAAGGTCCACTTCAAAGTTCACATGAGATAGTATGTAGAGAATGTTTGAAGCTTTTTATATCTTTGGATTTTGAAGACGATTTGCTTCAAAATCCACATAAAAATATCAGTGTGAACATACCCTAAGTTTTACATATGCTAATATCCTGTGGTATTGGCTGATCAGACCAGGGGTGGCTTCACAGACCAGTGCAGCAGCCCTGCAGTTATGTAGGTCACTACCTTAGCTAATGTGAGTGCGCATAATGTATGATCTTATTTGTGTTGTATAATTAGTTGAATATGTGGGAATCAGATCTGGCAAATGCACCATGTTGAGGAATCATTTATCAGGAGCTGTAAGACATTTATGCTGCAGACGTTGCACACAGTAATGGAATAGTTAATTGAAGTCATCTTGGCTAAATGAATTAACTGCTGCAAGTGGAATTTTAACCTTAGTTAACTACTTCACAATTTTTTTCTCAAAAGACCTTATGCAAACAGGGCAGCAGCATGTGGACTGGGCCTAAATATCTGCATAATGAAGAATTGTCCCATAGACTTCTATGGTTGCCATATTTAGTCCCACACAACATGGAGGCTGTACATAGCTGTAATCCACCCATATACACATGTTCATGCATTGTAGCACTGCAAGACACCACAAGAATACTGCACGTTGGAAGTGCATGAAATACCCTGTGTAAGTTCAGTGATTAGTCGGGTATCAGGACGTCTTCCTAGCTACATCACTTTATTTGGATTCTTGTTTTTTTATGCAAAGTATTTCTATTAAATGGGGATAAAATGCTGAAACAAACTGGAGGTGTTGTGACATACGGCAGACTGGAAAAAATGTATGCCATAAAAACTGGGGGATCTTAACTGATCAATGTGATCAGAAGTTACAAATAATATTTGCTGCTACATAGCAGCAAATCCACACAGGATGAATCAACTGTGGAATTTCCACAGGAAATTTTATTTATTTTTTCAACTGGACCTTCAGTCCTTGTGGAAAAACACCTGTGGACACTGGGACACTGGCCACAATTGATTCATGTGTGGTCTGACAACTGGTACTTTTTATTTACGCTATTCACTTATATAGTACTATTAATTCTACAGTACTTTATAGACATCATCATCACTGTCCCCATTGGGGCTCACAAGCTAGATTCCCTATCAGTATGTCTTTGAAGTGAGGAAGGAAACCAGAGAACCTGAAGGAAACCCACGCAAACACACATACTCCTTGCAGATGTTGTCCTTGAACCCAGGACCCCAGCGCTGCAAAGCAATAGTGCTAACCACTGAGCCACCATGCTGCCCCATTGCTTGATATAATTAGAGCTTGTTCAGGAGGGTATGTTTTCGGTTCATATATGCATTTAAACAGGCCCTAATTCTAGTGTACAGTAAGGCTATGTGCCCACGTTGCATAAATGAAGCAGAAAATTTCTGCTTCATTTCTGCAAGTCCTCTCCCGGAAAAACACATGCGGAATTCCTCACGCGTTTATCGCGCATTTTTCGCGCGTTTATCACGCGTTTTCCACATGCGGAATTGCCTTGCGTTTTTTATGCATTGGACAAAGGCAATTCTGCTTGCGGAAACGCAAAATTAATTGACATGCTGCGGATTTTTGAACGCAGCATAAACGCTGCGGAAAAATCCGCAGCATGTGCATAGAACTTGCGGAATCCCATTGGGGACCATGGGGTGCGGGTTACCAAGCATTTTACAAGCGTTTCCGCTGCGGAAATTCCGCATCAAAAACGCTTGAAAAACGCTACGTGGGCACACAGCCTTAGTGCTGTTAACCCCAGACTGCAAAGTAACTATTGCAGATTTCAGCTTTCAGCAGAATCATCAGCACTCAAACATTGTGGGAGAATGAACTGGTTTACTTGAAACATACAACAACCATTGTACATATCATGATAATATGGAGGATTACAGGAAGAATGCAAGAAAGTACTTACAAGTCATATATTACAGTCTTAACAGGAACTACAGTTGTGGCCAAAATTTTTGACACTGGCAAATTTTGTTATTCTTCTTTAGTATTTTACATCTTTTATTCTTGTATTTCTATGGTTAGTCCAAAAAAATTGACCAGCAAAAGGGCTTGCAATAAAATCCATAGATTTATTGTTGAATTCTTTGTACAAGAGTAAAAAACACCAAGCAGTGTGCATATAAAATCACATAGGAAAGAAACACAAGTTACGTGTTTCTGGCCCTCAGGCCCTTAGTCTCTACCTGAATATTGCATGAACTTTTATAGGGAAATACCTAAACCACAAACAGATACCTCCCCACATAGGGTGGAGCTCAAATACTACAGGTGAGCAAATCAGTAAATACAAATAAATGCAAGGGGGCATATAAGAACGGAGAGGAAAAAACAAAACAAAAAAAACAGTATCTATAATAATACACAAATGCACATAAGCGCAATACAAAACACATATACAAATACACCAGATAATCGATGGACACAATATCATAAACAAAATACAATATATGATAAAAAAAAAAAAATGTTTTCCTTTCCCCAGAATCAATAATGCAAGATTAAATCAGTGCGCTTATTCAACTCATATGGGTACGAAGTATTCATCATAAGAATCCAGTACGCTTCTCTGTTCAATAATGCTCTTCTCCAATCTCCGCCCCTACGTGGTCTCCCCACCCGTTCAATGACATAAAAAATCAATGTGGAAAGATCTCCGAAATGCAAATGAAAAAAGTGTTTAGAAAGGTTAGAGGGATTATTTGCATCCGGATTACCAGCATCACGTATATGTTCCCTCATTCTTTGTTTCACTTTTCTAGTTGTACATCCAATATATGATACCTCACAGGCTGTACATGTTGCTTGATACACAAGATAGTTAGAGTTACAATTAATAAACTGCTTAATGTTTGCTTTTCTACTATTTTAGATCTTTTTGTCAGGTATTTCTATGGTTACTGATGTACAATTATAAGCATTTCGTGAACTTTTATTGACAAATACATTAAGCTTATAAAACACTCAATATTTACAGTGAGGCACCTTGTTTTTCAAGATTTCTAGAATTCACGCTGGCAGTTGGATATATCAGCTTCTGGGCCAAATCCTGATTGACGACAACCCACTCCTGTCTAATCAGTGCTTGGAGATTATCACAATTTCTGTGTTTTTGTTTGTACATCTGCTTTTCGAGGATTGACCACAGGTTCTCAATGGGTTAAAGATCAGGATAGTTTCATGGCCATAGAACTAAAATCTCAATGTTTTATTCACTAAGCCACTAAGTTATCACTTTTGATCTCTGTGATCTAGTGACTTATTCCAGAGGAATCCACATTTTTATTAATATGTAAATAAACTGTTAGGCTGTATGGGCCAGACATGGATCTCGTTGAGAATCTGCCTCCAGGGCATATTTTAAATAAAAGGGATGTTACCAGTATGAGACATGTAATGACTGACAGTCTGCTCTCCAGATCTCAGTGCAGAGCCCTCTTTCGATTAAAGTAAGCTCTGGAGGCAGATTCTCAAGGAGATCTATGTCTGGCCCATAGATCTTAACAGCTTGTTTATATATTAAGAAAAACATAGATTTCTCTGGAATAAGACATCGGATCGCAGATATCAAGGTATCGTTTTATCTTATGACCTAATATAGACTATGTTTGATCCTACTGACAGATTTAATTTAAAAATGGTTTTCCCCTTTACTGGGAGAGGAGATGACAGTTGGTGCGTATAATAATATATGGATAGAGAAGGGGGAGGAGCTAGAGACAGTCAATCATTGCTACAGCACACTACTGTGTGCTGGGATGATGGCCACAGCGTGATGACTGACATCCCTGAGTGTGCAGGGCGAGCAAGGAGGAGAAGAACTTTCTCTTCTCCTCCCTGCTCTCCCTACAAACCCTGGGACGTCAAAGTCACCACGCTGTGGGCATAATCCCAGCACACAGTAGTAGTAATGTTTAGGTATAACACAGAGATCATTAAAGCTGTATTACGATGCTGATAAAGCGCTCCTAACACCTTCTGGGGCTAAATCCTGAGACAGGTTTCCATAGGTATGGCTGGACTTGTCTTTGAAAGAGTTACATGCACATACAAATATTGGGGGTGAGGAATGTGAAATCCTGCTGACTAGTGTTGAGCGATACCTTCCGATATCGGGAAATATCGGATCGGATTGGATCGGACCGATACCGAAAAAGTATCGGATATCGCCAATTCCGATACCGGAAACCAATGCAAGTCAATGGGACAGAAATATCGGAATGAAAATAAACCCTTTCTTTCCTTGTAGGTTAATTCTACATGAAGGAAAACAACTAAGAATAATGTAGAATGTATTGGGGGAGGTGGGGGAGACAATAAAGGTTTAGCCCAATCAAATGGAATAGCAGGAATTAATATTTTTTTTTAAGACGTTCTGAGTTACGGAAATATTGACTATGTTAAGTATTTTTATATTTTGTCAGATATTTATGTTTCACTACTTCCATGCTCTTCACCTTCTTTTTTACTTCTCCCACACTTTCTCCTTCATCATCCTCAGCATCTTTTTCATCCACTTCTTCTTCACCTTCTTCATCTTCTTCTTCTTCACCTTCTTCGTATTATTCTTTTTTTTTACATTCTTCATATTCTACTTCTTCATCTTCTTCATCTTCTTCTTCTTCATCATATTCTTATTTGTGGCAGGCATTCCTGTAGTTGTTATCTATAAAAGGTTGGACATTACACCTTTCGTTCTGCCCGTCACAAAAGATTTACAACAGGATTTGTCCGCGTTCAGTTTGGCCTGCAGCAGCAGGTCTTTTCCAGGGGCACCACGAGGAGGAACGGACTCACCCCCATACACTGCTTAGTCATCTTCTGCTTATAATTTAGATATTATCTTTTGCTCTGATTTTTAGTCTTATGCTTAATGTTCTTCCGCTTTTTGTTCTGCAGCTTCTTGTATTTCTGCTTCTTGGTTTTCTGTCTCTTGTTCTTCTGTATCTTGGTGCTTGTCTTCTCTTCTTTGTCCTCTTAGTCAACTTCTTCAGGGTCATCTTCTTGGTCTTCTTCGGGGTGGTCTTCAGGGTCCTCGTCTTCGGGGTCCTCGTCTTCTTCGGGTTGGTCTTCTGGGTCCTCGTCTTCTGGGTCCTCGTCTTCTTCGGGGTGGTCTTCAGGGTCCTCGTCTTCTTCGGGGTGGTCTTCAGGGTCCTCATCTTCAGGGTCGTCGTCTTCGGGGTCCTCGTCTTCTTAGGGTTGGTCTTCAGGGTCTTCGTCTTCAGGGTCCTCGTCAGGGAGATCTAGAGTGATTACCAAGAACCATTTCAAAAAGCTTGAACTTGGAAATGTAGCAGAAGGTACAAGAAAGCTGAGGAACTACCGAGGACCAGCTGACGGTACTGGAACCCGGATGGGTAGCAGAAGGTACAAGAGCCAATGGAACTGCCGAAGACCAGCTGACGGTACTGGAACTCAGTTACTAAGCAGACGTTGGTGGAACTTGGATACCGAGAAGGAGGCACCTAATCCAAAGGCACTGCCGAGAACCAGCTGACGGTACTGGAACCCGGATGGGTAGCAGAAGGTACCCATGTAAAAAAAAGTTCAAGGCCGCGAGCCGGCCGCAGTTACCAAAACCCACAGTCCTACAGGGGGTGCTTGTCCTATTGGCACTATGGAAACAGCCTTCATTGCCAGATCCCGCAGCCCACATAGGAGTCACCTAAACTGCAGGCACCATAGAGTCGGCTAACCCGACCGCAACACGACAGGACAACGCATTGGAGGCAAAGTGACGTTGACACTACCCGGAAACAGCTGGCGTGCTAGAACCAGGCTGGGCAGGAGGGAGTACCCGTGCCAAAGTCACTGACGAGAACCAGCTGACGGTACTGGAACCCGAATGGGTAGTAGAAGGTACAAGAGAAAATGGAACTACCGAGGACCAGCTGACGGCACTGGAACCCGGATGGGTAGCAGAAGGTACAAGAGCCAATGGAACTGCCGAAGACCAGCTGACGGTACTGGAACTCGGTTACTAAGCAGGAGGTACCTGTGCCAGAAAACACTACCAAGGACCAGCAGACGTTGGTGGAACTTGGATACCGAGAAGGAGGCACCTAATCCAAAGGCACTGCCGAGAACCAGCTGACGGTAGTGGAACCCGGATGGGTAGCAGAAGGTACCCATGTAAAAAAAAGTTCAAGGCCGCGAGCCGGCCGCAGTTACCAAAACCCACAGTCCTACAGGGGGTGCTTGTCCTATTGGCACTATGGAACCAGCCTTCATTGCCAGATCCCGCAGCCCACATAGGAGTCACCTAAACTGCAGGCACCATAGAGTCGGCTAACCCGACCGCAACACGACAGGACAACGCATTGGAGGCAAAGTGACGTTGACACTACCCGGAAACAGCTGGCGTGCTGGAACCAGGCTGGGCAGGAGGGAGTACCCGTGCCAAAGTCACTGCCGAGAACCAGCTGACGGTACTGGAACCCAGATGGGTAGTAGAAGGTACAAGAGCAAATGGAACTACCGAGAACCAGCTGGCGGTGCTGGAACCCAGGGTAAATACTAAAAACAGAGTGGAGCCAGAGGTGTAATTGGAGCAAGTTTTAAATCCGTAGTACAGTGGATGTGGACAAAGCAGGAGAATTTGCCGGACACACAGCTGGGGATCAGCTGATGTTACTGAACCCCAATAACACTGGAGCAAGCGTCGACTGTGCAGACGGCACTTCTGAGCAGCAACTAGCGGTATTGGAGCCCAGGGTAAATACTAAAAACAGAGGAGCCAGAGGTGTATTTGGAGGAGGTTTTAAATCCGTAGTACAGTGGATGTGGACAAAGCAGGAGAATTTGCCGGACACACAGCTGGGGATCAGCTGACGTTACTGAACCCCAATAACACTGGAGCAAGCGTCGACTGTGCAGACGGCACTTCTGAGCAGCAACTAGCGGTATTGGAGCCCAGGGTAAATACTAAAAACAGAGGAGCCAGAGGTGTATTTGGAGGAGGTTTTAAATCCGTAGTACAGTGGATGTGGACAAAGCAGGAGAATTTGCCGAACACACAGCTGGGGATCAGCTGACGTTACTGAACCCCAATAACACTGGAGCAAGCGTTGACTGTGCAGACGGCACTTCTGAGCAGCAACTAGCGGTATTGGAGCCCAGGGTAAATACTAAAAACAGAGGAGCCAGAGGTGTATTTGGAGGAGGTTTTAAATCCGTAGTACAGTGGATGTGGACAAAGCAGGAGAATTTGCCGGACAGACAGCTGGGGATCAGCTGACGTTACTGAACCCCAATAACACTGGAGCAAGCGTTGACTGTGCAGACGGCACTTCTGAGCAGCAACTAGCGGTATTGGAGCCCAGGGTAAATACTAAAAACAGAGGAGCCAGAGGTGTATTTGGAGGAGGTTTTAAATCCGTAGTAGTGAGAATGTGGACAGAGCAGGAGAAATTGCCGTCCGCACAGCAGGGGAACAGCTGACGTTACTGAACCCCAATAACACTGGAGCAAGTGTTGACTGTGCAGACGGCACTTCCGAGCGCCAACTGGCGGTGTTGGAGCTCAGGGATAATACTGAAAACAGAGGAGCCAGAGGTGTAATTGGAGCAACTTTAAAATCTGTAGTAGTGAGAATGTGGACAGAGCAGGAGAAATTGCCGTCCGCACAGCAGGGGAACAGCTGACGTTACTGAACCCCAATAACACGGCAGCAAGTGTTGACTGTGCAGACGGCACTTCCGAGCGCCAACTGGCGGTGTTGGAGCTCAGGGATAATACTGAAAACAGAGGAGCCAGAGGTGTAATTGGAGCAACTTTAAAATCTGTAGTAGTGAGAATGTGGACAGAGCAGGAGAAATTGCCGTCCGCACAGCAGGGGAACAGCTGACGTTACTGAACCCCAATAACACGGCAGCAAGTGTTGACTGTGCAGACGGCACTTCCGAGCGCCAACTGGCGGTGTTGGAGCTCAGGGATAATACTGAAAACAGAGGAGCAAGAGGTGTAATTGGAGCAACTTTAAAATCTGTAGTAGTGAGAATGTGGACAGAGCAGGAGAAATTGCCGTCCACACAGCAGGGGAACAGCTGACGTTACTGAACCCCAATAACACGGCAGCAAGTGTTGACTGTGCAGACGGCACTTCCGAGCGCCAACTGGCGGTGTTGGAGCTCAGGGATAATACTGAAAACAGAGGAGCCAGAGGTGTAATTGGAGCAACTTTAAAATCTGTAGTAGTGAGAATGTGGACAGAGCAGGAGAAATTGCCGTCCGCACAGCAGGGGAACAGCTGACGTTACTGAACCCCAATAACACGGCAGCAAGTGTTGACTGTGCAGACGGCACTTCCGAGCGCCAACTGGCGGTGTTGGAGCTCAGGGATAATACTGAAAACAGAGGAGCCAGAGGTGTAATTGGAGCAACTTTAAAATCTGTAGTAGTGAGAATGTGGACAGAGCAGGAGAAATTGCCGTCCGCACAGCAGGGGAACAGCTGACGTTACTGAACCCCAATAACACGGCAGCAAGTGTTGACTGTGCAGACGGCACTTCCGAGCGCCAACTGGCGGTGTTGGAGCTCAGGGATAATACTGAAAACAGAGGAGCCAGAGGTGTAATTGGAGCAACTTTAAAATCTGTAGTAGTGAGAATGTGGACAGAGCAGGAGAAATTGCCGTCCGCACAGCAGGGGAACAGCTGACGTTACTGAACCCCAATAACACGGCAGCAAGTGTTGACTGTGCAGACGGCACTTCCAAGCGCCAACTGGCGGTGTTGGAGCTCAGGGATAATACTGAAAACAGAGGAGCCAGAGGTGTAATTGGAGCAACTTTAAAATCTGTAGTAGTGAGAATGTGGACAGAGCAGGAGAAATTGCCGTCCGCACAGCAGGGGAACAGCTGACGTTACTGAACCCCAATAACACGGCAGCAAGTGTTGACTGTGCAGACGGCACTTCCGAGCGCCAACTGGCGGTGTTGGAGCTCAGGGATAATACTGAAAACAGAGGAGCCAGAGGTGTAATTGGAGCAACTTTAAAATCTGTAGTAGTGAGAATGTGGACAGAGCAGGAGAAATTGCCGTCCGCACAGCAGGGGAACAGCTGACGTTACTGAACCCCAATAACACGGCAGCAAGTGTTGACTGTGCAGACGGCACTTCCGAGCGCCAACTGGCGGTGTTGGAGCTCAGGGATAATACTGAAAACAGAGGAGCCAGAGGTGTAATTGGAGCAACTTTAAAATCTGTAGTAGTGAGAATGTGGACAGAGCAGGAGAAATTGCCGTCCGCACAGCAGGGGAACAGCTGACGTTACTGAACCCCAATAACACGGCAGCAAGTGTTGACTGTGCAGACGGCACTTCCGAGCGCCAACTGGCGGTGTTGGAGCTCAGGGATAATACTGAAAACAGAGGAGCCAGAGGTGTAATTGGAGCAACTTTAAAATCTGTAGTAGTGAGAATGTGGACAGAGCAGGAGAAATTGCCGTCCGCACAGCAGGGGAACAGCTGACGTTACTGAACCCCAATAACACGGCAGCAAGTGTTGACTGTGCAGACGGCACTTCCAAGCGCCAACTGGTGGTGTTGGAGCTCAGGGATAATACTGAAAACAGAGGAGCCAGAGGTGTAATTGGAGCAACTTTAAAATCTGTAGTAGTGAGAATGTGGACAGAGCAGGAGAAATTGCCGTCCGCACAGCAGGGGAACAGCTGACGTTACTGAACCCCAATAACACGGCAGCAAGTGTTGACTGTGCAGACGGCACTTCCGAGCGCCAACTGGCGGTGTTGGAGCTCAGGGATAATACTGAAAACAGAGGAGCCAGAGGTGTAATTGGAGCAACTTTAAAATCTGTAGTAGTGAGAATGTGGACAGAGCAGGAGAAATTGCCGTCCGCACAGCAGGGGAACAGCTGACGTTACTGAACCCCAATAACACGGCAGCAAGTGTTGACTGTGCAGACGGCACTTCCGAGCGCCAACTGGCGGTGTTGGAGCTCAGGGATAATACTGAAAACAGAGGAGCCAGAGGTGTAATTGGAGCAACTTTAAAATCTGTAGTAGTGAGAATGTGGACAGAGCAGGAGAAATTGCCGTCCGCACAGCAGGGGAACAGCTGACGTTACTGAACCCCAATAACACGGCAGCAAGTGTTGACTGTGCAGACGGCACTTCCGAGCGCCAACTGGCGGTGTTGGAGCTCAGGGATAATACTGAAAATAGAGGAGCCAGACGTGTAATTGGAGCAACTTTAAAATCTGTAGTAGTGAGAATGTGGACAGAGCAGGAGAAATTGCCGTCCGCACAGCAGGGGAACAGCTGACGTTACTGAACCCCAATAACACGGCAGCAAGTGTTGACTGTGCAGACGGCACTTCCAAGCGCCAACTGGCGGTGTTGGAGCTCAGGGATTACAGTTCAGGTGGTAGAAACATGAACACAACAGGAGACCTGGATACTGTTGCCAACCAATTATTTATTCTGGAAGAGGACTGGCAAATTCATGAGAGATCCAGGCCTTGTTCATTTTGAGAAAAGTAAGCCGGTCAACGTTATCGGAGGATAGTCGCATGCGACGGTCTGTTAGTACACCACCTGCGGCACTAAAGACGCGTTCCAATAATACACTAGCAGCAGGGCAAGCTAGCACCTCCAATGCATACTGACTAAGCTCTGGCCATGTATCCAGCTTACAGACCCAAAACTTGAAGGGAGAAGAGCCGTCTGGGAGTACACTAAGAGGGCAAGACATGTAGTCTGTCACCATCTGACGGAAACGTTGCCTCCTGCTGACTGGAGCCGTCTGTGATGGTGTAGACATTTGTGGCGGCGGGGACACAAAACGTTGCCACATTTCGGCCATACTGGTCTTGCCTTGTGCTGAGGCGCTGCTTCTGCTCCCTCTTTGTGCAGAGCTTCCTCCACTGCCTCGACGCACTGAGCTGCTTTGTAAAGCACTAGCAGCACTGCTCTCGGTTGGAATGGAGAACATGATGGAATGCACCAGTGCGTCTTGGTACTCCCGCATTTTACGCTCCCGGTTCAACGGTGTTATGAGGCTTTGTAAGTTGTCCCGGTAGCGAGGATCTAGGAGGGTGGACACCCAATAATCAGCCGTGTTGAGAATGTGGGCGATGCGGCGGTCGTTTCTCAGGCACTGCAGCATGAAATCAACCATGTGCTGCAGACTGCCAACTGGCCAAGAAACGCTGTCCCCTGCTTGAGGCGTGATCTCTGCCTGCTCTGCATCACCCCACCCTCGCTCTTGATACTGACTACTAGAGCATTGTGTACCTCCCTCCTCTGGACAGATGTCTTCCTCATCCATTGACTCCTCCTCATCCTCCTCACAAAGTGTCCCCTGCCTAGGCCTTTGTGAGGAACCACGTTGCGCAGACTGTAGAGAAGCAGATGGCATTTGTGACTCCTCATCCTCCACCTCTTCCAAAACCTCGTCCCTTAGTGCTTGCAGTGTTTTTTCAAGCAGGCAGATAAGGGGGATTGTCATGCTGACTAGTGCATCATCTGCACTCGCCATCCGCGTGGAATAATCGAAAGCACGCAAAACGTGGCAAATGTCCTTCATAGAGGCCCACTCAGTGGTGGTGAAGTGTGAACGGCGCGCACTGCGACTTGTTTGCGCCTGCTGCAGCTAGTACTCCATTACTGCTGCCTGCTGCTAACACAACCTCTCCAACATATGTAACGTTGAATTCCACCTGGTGGGTAGGTCACATATGATGCGATGTTCCGGAAGACGTAATCGGCGCTGCAGAGCTGCAATGCGTGATCTTGCATTGCTGGAACGCCGCAAGTGAGCGCACTCTATGCGGACCTTGTGAAGCAGTGCATTAAGATCCGGATAGTCCCTCAAAAAACTCTGCACGACCAAGTTGAGCACATGTGCCAGACATGGGATGTGAGTGAGGTTGCCTAGGCCCAGAGCTGCCACCAGATTTCGGCCATTGTCACACACTACCATGCCTGGCTGGAGATTCGCTGGCACAAACCACACGTCGCTCTGCTGCTTGATGGCATTCCAGAGCTCCTGCGCTGTGTGGCTTCGATTCCCCAAAGAAATAAATTTTAATACGGCCTGTTGACGTGTGGCCACGGCTGTGCTCATATTGGTCACCATAACAGGTAACCGTTCACAGGTCAATGTGGAGGTAGACCGTGACGGCTCCTGCAGCGCTGATTCAGAGGAACTGGAGTATGAGGAGGAGTCAATGTGTACAGACTGGATTCCTGCAATCCTTGGAGTTGGCAGAACACGTACAGCGCCACTCTCAAGATCTGTACCCGGCTCCACAACATTTACCCAATGGGCAGTGAGGGAAAGGTATCGTCCCTGTCCATGCTTACTGGTCCACGCATCGGTGGTCAGGTAGACCTTGCTACTGACGGCGTTTTGTAGCGCATGTTTAATTTTTCCCTCCACATGATGTTGCAGGGCAGGGACGGCTTGCCTGCTGAAATAAAAGCGGCTGGGCACGTTGTATTGTGGGATTGACAATGCCATAAAGTTACGGAATGTGTCAGTCTCCACCAGCCTGAATGATAGCATTTCAAGGGCCAGTAGTTTAGCAATGCCAGCATTCAGAGCCTGTGCTCGGGGGTGGTTTGCCGAGTATGGGCGCCTTTTCTCCCATGCTTGTGCTAACGATGGCTGTAGACTGGCCTGGGAGTGTGAGGATGACTGGGAAAGTGGTGCTGTGGGTGGAATTACACTGTGTCTCTGTACAACAGTGCCAGAGATTCTTCCATGGCGATCCTGTGAGGAAGCCGAACCAGCTGTGTGTGAGCAGGAGGAAGAGGCTACAACACGAGCTGAAGAGGTGGTAGGTGGCGCTGTAGGTTGGCCTAGGTCTTCAGTGTGTTTTTGTAACTCCACCACGTGCTTGGTCCTCACATGTTTCCACATATTTGTGGTATTGAGGTTGCTGACACTTTTCCCTCTTTTCACCTTCTGATTACACAGCTTGCATTTAACAAAGCAAATGTCATCTGCAACTGTGTCAAAAAAGGACCAGGCACTGCAAGTCTTGGGAGCGCCCGCTTTGGATTTTGGAAGAGCCATGCTCCTAATGGGTGCCGAAGTGGAGGCTACAGGCAACCAAGTCTGCCCCCTCCCTCTCCCTCCTTTTTGGGCTGTTCGGGGAATCTCTTCCTCAGAGCTGCTCCCACCACCTTCCTGTCCCTCACGCCATGATGGGTCAAGGACCTCATCATCTACACCACCCTCTTCAAACAACTGCTTCTCCTGGGTAGTCTCGACAGCACAGTACGCACCAGAA
Organism: Phyllobates terribilis; assembly: GCF_046119375.1. Lineage (NCBI taxonomy): Eukaryota > Metazoa > Chordata > Amphibia > Anura > Dendrobatidae > Phyllobates > Phyllobates terribilis. The sequence goes on from NW_027362771.1 coordinate 484,833,440, forward strand.
AGTGGCACCTGAGTCTCATCATCAGATGCGTACTGAGGTGTGCTGCTGACCATAGGCACTGGCCCACCCGCCTCTTCAGATTCAGAGAGACAAAACGGTTGCGCATCACTGCATACTACCTCTTCTTCAAATTCTCGAATTCTGCTTGGCTGGCCCCCTCTTTCCAAGCCAAGAGATTCAGAGAACAGAAGTAGAGATGGCTCCTGTCCAGGGCTCTCTGACTGCCTGGGCAATTTGGCAGGTGGTGAAGAGACAGATGGGTGCTCTTCAGTGCTCAGGACCTGAGAGGATCTGGAACTAATTGAAGTCGATGCGTTAGCTGCCATCCATCCGACAACGGCTTCAATTTGGTCCTCGCGCAGCAGTGGGGTACGGCTAGCTCCTACAAAGCTGCGCATAAAGGACTGTTCCCTGGTAAAACTGGGGGATGCTGAGTCACTGGTGCCCGCAGCAGGCACAGAATCCCCACGTCCTCTCCCTGCAGGCACAGAATCCTCACGTCCTCTCCCTGCAGAAACTCCACGCCCACGCCCACGCCCACGACCACATGCCTTACTCCCTGCCTTCTTCATCTTGGTAGACTGATAAAGATAGGCAGAAAAGTACTAAGGGCTTAGTGTGCTTATTCCTGAACAGCTGCTAACAGGTATAAGAAGCACTAATTTTATAAAGTGTGGACTAGACTTTAATATGAGCTAATGTGGCCTACACAACTGTAAAGTGGAGTGTTTGGTGAACTTTATTTAGGTTTTTTTTGTCACAAAAAGACACTGGATGTGCCTAAAGATGTAATAACGATAGTATCACAAACTTTTTGTAGCTATTACAATGTAGGAAGGTAACCTACAATGCAATAGATGAGGCTGCAAAAAATAGGCTAATACTAATCTGGCTGGGGCTGCAGGGCCCAATGCTGCAGAAAGGCTCCTCTAACTACTCCTATATAGTGTGTTTGGAACCAATTTAGCTGAATACGGATGGAACCACCACACTAATAGGAGAAATCAGGAAAAATTATGAATTGGCAAAAAAGGACAATGTATGAGGCAGTGACACACACTGAGTGCACTACAACCAGACGTGGTTGAAGCACACACTACAGGGTGAGCTGCACTCACACACCAGACCTTGCAGACAGCGGTGAACAGTACAGATGCAGAGCACTGTGCACTAGCGCTGCAAGACCAAAAAAAATTCTCTATCTACTCCTATATAGTGTGTTTGGAACCAATTTAGCTGAATACGGATGGAACCACCACACTAATAGGAGATATCAGGAAAAATTATGAATTGGCAAAAAAGGACAATGTATGAGGCAGTGACACACACTGAGTGCACTACAACCAGACGTGGTTGAAGCACACACTACAGGGTGAGCTGCACTCACACACCAGACCTTGCAGACAGCGGTGAACAGTACAGATGCAGAGCACTGTGCACTAGCGCTGCAAGACCAAAAAAATTTCTCTATCTACTCCTATATAGTGTGTTTGGAACCAATTTAGCTGAATACGGATGGAACCACCACACTAATAGGAGATATCAGGAAAAATTATGAATTGGCAAAAAAGGACAATGTATGAGGCAGTGACACACACTGAGTGCACTACAACCAGACGTGGTTGAAGCACACACTACAGGGTGAGCTGCACTCACACACAGAGACCTTGCAGAAAGCGGTGAACAGCACAGAGAACTGTGCACTAGCACTGCAAGGCACAGCGATTTATAAAGTAGCTTGGGTAAAGCAGAATAGACCAAATAGGTAGCTAAAACTGTCCCTCAGAACAACAGCGTCCTATCCCTAACTGAATTCACAGCAGAGTGAGCTCAAAATGGCGGCGGCGGCTTTTATAATGCATCATGACATCATTTCAGCAGCCAATCACAGCCATGCCATTAGTTAAGATGCCTACATGCCTAACAGGATGTGCCCACACTTCTTAGGATCCTCATTGGCTGAATAAAATGAAAATGGCTCATTGCATTATGGGAACTTCCGATTCCGGTATACGATATTGCAAAAGTATCGGAATTAAGTATCGGAATTCCGATACCGCGAATATCGGCCAATACCCGATATTTCAGTATCGGAATGCTCAACACTACTGCTGACAGATTCCCTTTAAATGCTTGCTGTGTTTTATTTCATTATTTCATACTTTACAAAAGGGTGGCCGGCATTGAAGCATTATCTGTGACTGAGCCCAGAGAAAATATGTGTAAAACAGGGCCGGACTGGCCATCTGGCAATTCTGACAATTGCCAGATGGGCTGGTACCTGCACTAGGCCGCTCTATCACTTGTGTCTCCCGGTATCTTCCGCTGTGCAGGGATCAACGCCGCACCTGTGGCGCCCCTGAGGGTTCAGTCGCTACAGGGGTACTGCACCTCAGACCGAGGTGTGGTATCTCCTCTCCCAGGTAAGGATGGAGTACTACACAGGACCCCAACCACACACTCAACACTACACCACTCCAGTTCTGAAGGGGGCCTAAAGCACCATAGTGATGCCCGGGCCTGAATGGAGGAGTTGGGGGGAACCAAAGTTAGGGGGAACCATGTAGTGAGTGAGGGTGGAGGAAGCATTTACTTAAGCACTTAATTAGAATTCTATAAAACGGGAGGCCATTTTAATAACAAGGTCTTTGGTCATGGGTCCTTGGGACGGCAAGTCAGCACAAGGCTGCAGCCGGCTGAGGGTCCACGGTTCCCGGTCTCAGGCCTTGAGATGGGGGATCGGGGCAGAGTTATAACCGTCTCTGTCCCCGGTCAGGGTCCAAGCAAGAAGGCCCAGGAGGGGAGCAGAGGAGATAGGCTCCACAGGCGAAAGGATCTCAGGTGGTGCGGATGGAGCGGAGTCGCCACCTGCATACCTTATTCTGGCCCAGCCAGAGAGACCCTGCCACAAGAGGGGGTACTGGACCCCGATTATCTGACTTTGCACTTTACGTCTCTGTCAGAAAAGTCCGGAGGCTTATGTGGATCCCAGGGGGATACGGCTGGAGCGGAGTCGCCACCTGTATGCCCTAATCTGAGTTTATCCAGAGGGACCCGGCCTTATGCCACGTTCTCACCACAAGTCACCAAAAAGGGCACCCAGTCAGTCCGGGAACTACACGTTACCCACAAGGGACATCGCAGTACCCGTACGGGACTTAGTGGGGGACACAAGGCGGGAGAAGTTGATCAAGAGAGTAACACACTAGAGTGGGGGTCCTGACAAGTGCTCCTGAACTACCTGGAGTGTGCTGAACCCCGCCCTGGCGGCCGCAGCTCGCCATGTGACAGCAGAGAGAAGCTCTGAGCTGACTACACACCAAAGTGAGTAAAGACTTGGATGACTTCAACTACCGCCTCTGTCTGTTCTTTCCTCTGCGGCTCTGCACCCGCCGATGCTCTACTCTGCACCCTCCCTTCGCTGCCCTGAGGCCCCGCTCCACCTGTGGGGAGCCGCACCAACTAAGCTGCCTGAACACCGGCCTCAGAGGACTGTCGCAGCACTGGTGATCCTCACCAGACACCACAGGTGGCGTCACGAACATTCGCCTATCCCATATAACTTTTCCCCCTTCTTTTAAGAGTGACCCCAGGGTACGGGCCCGGGAGCCGGCCACCGCGACATCCCCCAAGATCAGACAACAACAAGGCCCGGGCTCCGAGTCGTCCCCCATCCCCTGGGCGCGTCACACCCCTTCTCCCACAAGTCCCACGTGATCTCCTTTTCTTCATATTCACGTTATGCACGTGAAGGATGAAAGAGGAGATGACGCCTCAACCAGTCAGCATGATCATTACCTATACCCAGCCAGCCTCGCAGGAGTAGGCTGAGGTACGTAGCTTACACATACTGAAGAACAGCAGCATGATACTGCAGGAACCCTCCCCCAGTCCAGCTGGTGACAAGGACATTTTCCCTGTGTGCTGGAGGATGAGTTAGGTGAAACGCTTGACCTCTGTTCTGTCCAGCAGCTCCTGCCTCTGATCTGCTGCTCCCATCTTGTTACACATGATCTTTGGTGTGTGAGCCATGGCTCATGACGTCACTGCCATGTTCCCCAGTCAAGGACATGCCGACATCATCTGCTAGCCTCTGATTGGCCAGCGGCGTATATGGCAGCACAGGGAGGCGGCGGGTTCCCTGCATGGCAATACATTTCACCTGCATGTGCGCTGTTGTTGCGGGACCTCTCCTACTCTGGGCCCCGGTGCAGCTTCACCGGCGATATGTCCGCCCCTGCCATTACTGATCCCTGTGGCACCCCACTGTTAACTGTGACCCAATCTGAGTTTGTTCCATTAATAATCACTTTCTGTTTCCTATCACTGAACCAGTTGTTATCCCAGTTACACATATTTTCCCCTGGTTCTATTGCTCTCACTTTATGTACCAACCTTTTGTGCAGCACCGTATCAAAGGCCTTTGAAAAGTTCAGATAAACAGCATCCACTGTGTTTTCTTCGTCCAATCTAAAACTTACCTCCTCATAGAATCTGATCAGATTAGTTTGCACGACAAATCCCTCATAAACATATGTTGATATAGGAGATGAGTTTATTCTTATTGAGATACCCCAGATTAGCATCTCTTAGAAAAACCTCAAAGATGTTGCCCACACTAGAGGTTAAACTTGCTGGCCTATAAATTCCCGGCTCAGATGTTGTCCCCTTCTTGAATATTGGCACCACATTTGCTATGTGGCTGTAACGCTGGTGGGTGAATGTAACGCTGGTGGATGTGGACCCACTATGCCCCAGGCCAGGCTTACCCTGGAGGGGCATGACTAGGTGTCTACTGGGTCTTCACTAGAGCTTCTGGTGGTGAGGATAGGCTGGGCTGCTGATACACATTAAAACAGCGGCGTTAAGGTGCCTTATTCCCTCATTGCCGTTTTTAAAACGGCGATCGGGAAAAAGGCTGTAGCGCCCCCCAGAATCGGAAATTCTTCCAGGTCTCTGCTATCAGGGGTAGCTGAGACCCTGAAGAACATGATCAGGGGTGGTTTTTCTGGTCACCAATCACGCCACAATTCAGTGAATAACGGTGATCACGAAAAAAAAAGTGTGCACGCGGTGACAATGATTTCTCTCTCCTCTGACATGATATACATGTCAGAGGAGAGAAAAATGATGCCCCCCACTCCCCCGATTCAAATCGGTACCTCCGCCGTGTCCCAGATCTCCTGATCCATCCCCCGGCCCTCCATCATCTTACTGTAAAACAAAATGGCGGGCGCATGCGCAGTGCACCCGCCGAGATCTGCCGGCTGGAACCCGGCAACAATAGGGAATTTTTCCTATTGGTTCCTTTTGATCACTGTGATAAACCCTATCAGTGATCAAAAGAAAAAAAATAGTAAATCAAATCCCCCTTTGTCATCCCCTTAGTTAGATAAAAATTATTAAATTAAAAAATATATATATTTTTCCATTCTTTTGCTGTTAGGCTTAGGGTTGGGATTAGGGTTAGGTTACGGTTAGGATTAGAGTTGAGTTAGGCTTAAGGTTGTGTTAGGATTGAGGTTAGGGTTGTGTTAGGGTTGGGGTTAGAGTTAAGGTTGTAGTTAGGGTTGTGTTGAGGTTGGGGTTAGGATTGGGATTTTTTCAAAAGTAAAGAAAAGAAATGATGACGATATGACAACTAGTGTTGAGTGCAAGTGCTCGCTACTTGAGTTTGCATCAGGTGCTCGGGTATACACGGAGTATCGCGGGTGCTCGAGTGACATGCTCGAGTCCCCGCGCCACATGTTTCACGGCTGTTACACAGCCAAAAAGACAGACGGGGATTGCCTGTTGTGCACGGGCAATCCCTGCATGTTGAGAAACTCAAGTAGCGAGCACTTGTGCTCAATACTAATGACGACATATTCAATATGATGACCTAATGTAATCAAATTCTGTGTCGTACCTCTGGGTTCAAAATGCTTACTATACCCCTTGATAAAATCCTTGAGGGGTGTAGTTTCCAAAATGGGGTCATTTATGGGGGGTTTCCACTGTTTAGGTACATCAGGGGCTCTCCAAACGCGACATGGCGTCCCCTCTCGATTCCAGCCAATTTTGCATTCAAAAAATCACACGGTGATCCTTCCCTTCCGAGCCCTGCCATACGCCCAAACAGTGTTTTTTCCTCATATATGGGGTATCTGCGTACAACAATTTTTAGGGTCCATTTTCTCCTGTTACATTTGTGGGAAAAAAATTGGGGCTAAAAGATCATTTTTGTGGAAAAAGTTAGATTTTTAATTTCCCAGCTCTACATTATAAACTTCTGTGAAGAACCTGGGGGTTCAAGGTGCTCACCACACATCTAGATAAGTTCCTTTAGGTGTCTAGTTTCCAAAATGGGGTCACTTGTGGGGGGTTTCCACTGTTTAGGTGCATCAAGGGCTCTCCAAACATGACATTGTGGCGCCCCTGAGGGTTCGGTCGCCACAGGGGTATTGCATCTCAACCAGAGGTGTGGTACCTCACTCTCAGGTAAGGAAGGAGTATGGCTCAGGACCCTAACACCAGCATTCACTACACCACATTTCCGGGGGACAGGGCGAGATTGCTCCTACGAGAGAGCACAGTCCCTGGTCCCTGGCTGGAGTGGGGGGAACCACCTAGAGAGGGGGAACCATGTAGTGGATGGGGTGGAGGAAGTAGAAAAGGGGAGCACTTGCCAGGAGCAGCATAAAAGGGGATGGACCCATCTAGAAGCAGACCATCAGAGGAGGAGAAGTGACAGAGCAGGGGCTCTGTAGGAGCTCTGCTCCAGAGGTGGGCCTAGCCTGTGAGGCCCAGGACTGAAGGAGAGAGGAGAGAGGAGCAAGGAAGGCTCCAGAAGGATAGAGGGGATCCTAGGGGTACGGGCAGTGCTGGAGGCCACTCGTACGCCCGAATCTGCAGGAACGTGGAAGGATCAAGCCGCAGAGGGGACCGGCCCCTTAACTAGTCAAGATACTGCAAGTCTAACTAGCAACCGGAGGTGGCTGTACTTTCAGGGTGCAGTTGCCCACCACCACAGTTAATACTCGCCGAAAAGGCGGCCACAGAGGGTCCAGGGGACTGCAGGTCGCCCGCCAAGACCCGAGGCCACCGGATTGGGACTCTGACTGTGAGGCCCAGGGCAGGAGGGAGAGAGCCAGCGCAGGAAGACGACTGAGGAAGGCACACAGAACGGGGTCTTGATAAATACTGTGGAAGTACTTGAGGGTGGACTGAACCCCTCCCTGAGTAAGCACTTAACGACGAGGGCCGTTACACGGGTCCCTGTAACTGCAACAACTGTGAGTAAAGACCCTGGGACTGCACTGCACTCACTCTGTGGTTATTACTGACATCCTGCACAACCACCATCATCCACACACTGCCCTGAAGCTAACTCTTCCTGTGGGGAGTTATACCACCCTTGCTGCAAAACCATCAGCTTCAGAGGACTGTTCCGCAGCGGCGGCCTCCATTAGCCGCATTCCACAGGTTGCGTAGTCGGACATTATAAAACCTATACATATAAATTCCCCTTGGATTGACCGCCCTGGGTCACAGACAGGGTCACCGCCACAGTGACTACAACCCCCAGCATCTACCGGCCCGGCACCGGGTACCCCACGGCCCAGGGGGCGTGTCAACATGACTTCCTAAAAAAAAGTTTGTTTAAAAAAATTGGGCTGTGTAAAGTAGACATGTGGGAACTGTTATTTATGAACTATTTCGTGTGACATATCTCTCTGATTTTAGGGCATAAGAATTCAAAGTTTGAAAATTGTAACATTTTCAAAATTTTCGCCAAATTCAGTTTCTTCCACAAATAAACTCAAGTCATATACAGTGGGTACGTAAAGTATTCAGACCCCTTTAAATTTTTCACTCTGTTTCATTGCAGCCATTTGGTAAATTCTAAAAAGTTCATTTTTTTCCTCATTAATGTACACTCTGCACCCCATCTTGACTGAAAAAAAACAGAAATGTAGAAATTTTTGTAAATTTATTAAAAAAGAAAAACTCAAATATCACATGGTTATAAGTATTCAGACCCTTTGCTCAGTATTGAGTAGAAGCACCCTTTTGAGCTAGTACAGCCATGAGTCTTTTAGGAATGATGCAACAAGTTTTTCACACCTGGATTTGGGGATCCTCTGCCATTCTTCCTTGCAGATCCTCTCCAGTTCCATCAGGTTGGATGGAGAATGTTGGTGAACAGCCATATACAGGTCACTCCGGAGAAATTCTCTCTAATTGACAACAGACTTGCCTCTAATCACCAGTCTCACAATCAGCAGAATTACCGTCCAAAACTATGTTTCCACAGTGATTATTTGGTGAGTTTTTGACACTGCAGAATTTCATGTTTCAATTAGGTTCAATAGGTTACTTGTGGGTTTTTTGTGTTTTTTGGCCTTTTTAGAATGTTTATTTTATGTGTTTTTATCACTTTTTTTTTTTCATCTTCACTTTTGTTTGTTTTTGTATATATTGTGTTTTAAATAAAACTACTTTGTTTTGTAAACTTCAAGTCTGCTGAGCTTTGAAAAAGCTTTAATGATAATGTTGTGTGGATTACACACATTTTTGCTGCAGAAACACAATAAAAACATATATGTATTTTTAATATGATGATTTTCTGCATCTCATTAAAGTCTATGGGGAAAACCAGCAAATAAAACACATATTAACCACAAGAGAAAGCGACATACTGCAGATTTCAACAACTTAATGCATTTCAAATTCTTTAGTGTTAAAAAGGTACAGGGACGTGAGATTTACAGACATGTCAGAAGCAAAAACATGCAATGATTAAGAGTCGTCTGAAACGCGTTTGCATAATTTTTTAATGGTTTTTAGCGTTGAAGTTGCGACTTCCTTTCTCTATTTTTGCACAATAAAGTATGGCTTTTGATAGAAGATTTTTATGCTGGATCACTGTTTTTGGCTTCTGCCTACCTCTCGCCGCACTACAAGTCTCCAGGCATGGATCTTCTTATGGGTGAGCTGACTTTTTTTTTACCTTTTTGATTATACACATGTCATCCACTTTGCTGGAACTGTAATACGCTGTATTATGTTTTTTTTGCATAAAAATCTGCAACAGAACTTAGCCTAAATGAGTGCATCTCAAACTCAGATGCAGTAGCTGGTTGTAAGTAAGGTGAGAATTGAGAGGCAGTTATCATAGAAGTGATCATATGCTGCACAGTCTGTCCTGGGGAGGGTGAGGAAAGTACAGTTTGTTTGTTTTTAAAATGGCAAACGGGTGACAGGGGTTTTTGAAATCAGAAAACTCCTTTAACGCTTGCAACCTCTGCTGCTTCACTGCAGCTCAAACTGTCAAATCAGTCAGGACTTAGGGCACTTTTACATGGCGATATTTCGTATCAGTATTTGTTAACAGATGCCAAGAATGGAGCCAAAGCACAGAAGAGGTGAGAGTAATTCAGTTATTATTTTTCTCTGTGTTTGTTCCCCTCTGTTTTTTGGCTTAGAAATACTGATGGAAATTACTGCCCAAAATACTCACTAGGTGAATGAGGCGAGGAAGATGCTTGTAATATTGTAAGGTGCTGTGCAGTAATGCTTGTCTTCTCTGCTCCATCATACTCCACAGAGCATGGGCAACCCCTGAGGCAAAGCTGCAGCCGGCGGCTGTCCAGACGTATGACTCAGTGATATGTGATGGACCTCAACTCCCAAACAAAATGAATCAGACAGAAGCACAGAAAATAAATACACGAAGCATTGCAATTAGGTGTCAAATGTTCTCAACTTTATTTAAATTTACATGACACCGAAAATAGCACAACCCCCGACTCACAAAGAGTCACCCTCCAGCACTCAGGAGAGGAAAACCCCCTGTGGAGGAAACCTCTAGGGAACCATGGCTGGAAGGCTGCCCTTCCCTTGGGCTGAGAGTTAGTGCTGATATATAACTGATATAACTGCAGTTTTACAATTTGTACATTTTACCAGATTTACAGAGAACGACGTAACAAATATAAACTATAAATGTGATAAACCGGATGTGGGAGAGATCTGGCTGCGATATCTGTCACCACATTGACTGTTAGAATGAATTTAGCTGATCTAATTTCCCAGGTGGATGAAGCATTTCTCCCTTACAGATCCAGGTCCAAGTCTCAAGAAGTTGGACACTCAGTTACAGTTTGTTATGGATAACCCCTAATAGGATAAATATTCCCTTCCCCCTTCCTCCTCGTTCCTCCCAATTTATCACCCATTAAAGTCATAGCTCCGTCCAGGAGCTCCCAAAGGAGAGCTGTTTTATGTAGAGGGTAACAGGAGGGGATCCTGTTCCGTGAACCCCCCTCTGTTACCTTTCTATGCCCTGGGGGTGTCTAAAGTAGACATCCCCTTTCCCTGCTAGAACCTCCAAATTACACCAAGGTCGGCACATTACGTGGGGTGGTCAAGCTCAAGGTCCTCAGGCGCATCAGTAATGGCGCTGATTGTGGCAGCTTGCCCTTATTTTATGGAATCTTCTTTATGACACTTGTTTATGACCTCATAGCAGTTGTCATGGTTACTACAGGGGCTATTACTGATGCAAGGCCCAAGTATTAACCCTTTCATCATTGGTAATTCGCTTTCATTATAGAGGAAAATAACTCCACTTGTTACCAAGCAGGAACCTTATCATTATGGCTTTCCTTAGGCACCAGAAGAAATACAGATTACAGATTACAAGTGCAAGTTTTTCAGGAGTGTTTTGCACTTTTTAGATGCAGAGATTGGGCTTATAATTAGCACGTTACAAAGAAAAAAAATTAAGAGGAAATTACTTGTAAAATAATATTATAGGGAACTGTATTTCAAGCATTTTCTTAATGTACATTCTGCATAGATACATAGTTATATAGGTTTAAAAAAAGACCTAGGGCCATAACATTCAAACTAAGTTATACATTTTCTATTGCTAGATTATTTATAATTCACAATGTCATGTTTTGTTAAAAAAGTATCCAGCCCTTTTTTAAATGCTGTTTTATTGTCTGCCATCACTACCTCTTGTGGTCGGCATTCCACAGTCTGACTGCTCTAACTGTAAGGAACCCTTTCCTATTTAGCTGCCGGAAATGACTTTCTTCCACGTGTAACAAATGTTCCATTACCCTTTGTAAGGTCCTAGAAAGTGATAAGTCATGTGCCACTACTATGCATTGACCACATATGTATTTATATATATAAATGAGATCTTGTAATAGCGTTATAATCTAGTTTCCGCCTTTGAACTGACTCTAAATTCCAAATATGTTTTTTAAAATATGGAGCCCAAATTGGATCCCATATCCAAGATGGTAATTTAAGTAGTAGGATTGGAAGTGTTTCTGCGCTCTCCGGAATACAACACAATTAGTGGTATGATAAAATTGTAGGTTTATTGTCAACGCGTTTCAGAGTCCACCGACTCTTTCCTATATTTATGTATGATTATCAACAACTTGCATGAGGAGGATTAGTCCAAATAGCAAAAAAATTAGTAGACCAGATCATAAAATTCAACAATTATTAGATAGATTATTAAAAAAAATCTAATTAAAAACAAATACCCGTACTTCATAAATAGGGTGGCCTCACCAACAACATTCAATAGTCGTAAATAAATTACCAGGCTCTAACAACAACAAATGTAATGGAACAATACATGTAAGAAAAGATGACTATATGATACCCAGTAAAAGTTAAAGTTTTCTGTGCAATCTGTAAATTAATAATTGGTATTCATAGGCATCACGTATAACACATAAAAAAGTAATAGTCATTACCTGGGACCAAAGATGAATGTGTGGGGCCAACCCTACCACTCCGACCCGCGCGTTTCGTCGAGACCTTCTTCAGGGAGCGGGGTATGTGGTGTGTGTTGTGGGGTATATATATGGGAATGTACTCACAGTATTTCATGACATGCTGTCACGGGTGTGTTGCCACGAAGATCGTCACGAGTACACAGCCTGACTTCTCGCAGCTGACTTGTTGGTGCTTTGTGTTTTCTCGGCAGTGAAGGAGTTAATTCTCTCTCTCTCTGGCCTAGCTGAGGTCCAGCCTCGCCCAGCTGCAATCAATGCTTCGTTAGTGAGACTCCTTTATATTCCTGCAGGTCTGTTTGTGAGGTGTCGGTGAAAGCTTTTCATTCTGACTTACAGAGCGGATCGTGGTGTTTGGAGTTGCTGAGATAAGTGTATTTGAAAGTGTTATTTCCCTTTCCTCGCTTTATCATTTATCTCCTTTCCCGTTGGTGTTCCCTCTGTTGTAGTTTTGTTGAAGTTGTATGCAAGGTGGTTTTGGTTTTTCCCTTGTACTGTCTCGTTCGTCTAAATACTGTGTGTGGGCATATTATTGCTGGTTCCCTATTGTTGTGATTGGGGTCCTTCTCAGGACTAGATTACTGTGGTGCAGGGATCCTCAGGAGGTAGGGGTTACGCTGGCGGCCTGGACCTCTGTACCTTTAACAGTACCTCCAGGATGAGGGATTAGTCAGGGCCCCAGCTTAGGGTCAGCTTAGGCCCCCTACCTCCAGTATTCTGTGACAGTGTGACATTTTCACCGACCATCTTAGTTTTTCTCCAGCTACCATGGATCCAGTAGCCGGTCTAGCTCAGCAGTTGCAGAGTTTGTCCATGGGGCTGGCGGACGTTAGGTCCAAGGTTTTGCATCCTCTGGAGCAAGCCGGACCAGAACCTAAAGTAGCTCTCCCTGACAGGTTCACTGGGGGGCGGGACAAGTTTTTTGTTTTCCGGGAGGCATGCAAATTGTACTTTCGGCTGCGGCCTCGGTCATCGGGCAGTGAAGAACAAAGGGTGGGAATTGTCATCTCGCTCCTACAAGGGGACCCACAATCTTGGGCGTTCTCTCTTCCCCCTAGCTCCCCAGTTCTCCAGTCAGTGGATAGGTTTTTCGCTGCTTTGGGACTCGTGTATGATGACCCAGATCGGATCTCCCTTGCTGAGTCTAAGTTACGTAGGATTCAGCAGGGAGATCGTCCGGCGGAGGAATTCTGTTCGGAGTTCCGTAGGTGGGCCACGGACACCCAGTGGAATGACCAGGCTCTTAGGAGCCAGTTTTGTCATGGTTTATCCGACAAATTACAGGATGTGTTGGCACAGTATGACTCTCCCGCGTCACTGGAAGCCGCTATGGCCCTTGCTATTCGCGTTGACAGACGGCTTCGGGAGAGGTGCGGGATAACTCTACCCCCTGTAATGTCTCCACCTCTTACAAGGTCCCCTCATATGGTGGTTCCCCTGGTCAGTCCGGAGGAGCCTATGCAATTAGGAGGGACATCATTTCGGGGAAGGGGACCGGTGGTGCGCCATAAGACAGGAAGGTGTTTCCTCTGCGGGAAAAAGGGACATTTTATTGGGGGGTGTCCATCCCGTCCCTTGCTGAGTAAAGAGTCGTCGAAAAAACTGTTGATCCCAGGTTGTGTGGTGGACGGCAATCTGGGAGTAGGTATTTCGTCCCTAGGTTCGTCTCAGTTTCTCGTACCGGCGGAGGTGGTGGTGGGTACGAGAACTGAGAGGATATCTGTTCTTCTGGATAGTGGGGCCGGGGCTAATCTGGTTGATGCTCGGTTTGCCCGGGTTCAAGGTATGCGATTGAGTGAGTTGGCTAAACCCATCCCCATATTCTCGATCGATGCCAGGCCTCTCGGTCAGGGAAGTTTTTTGCAAGCTGTGCATGGCGTAAAACTTCAAGTGGGGGCAATACATAAAGAACTGTTGTCTTGCTACGTGTTGGAGGGTCTTCCCACTCCTATAGTGTTGGGCCTTCCTTGGTTAGCTAAGCATAACCCTGTTATTAATTGGCAAACCAGAGAGATAAGCCAATGGAGTAAATTCTGTAATAAAAACTGCATGAACACGGTCATCGGTGCGGTTACTCCTTGGGTCTTACCTCCATTTCTGGCAGACTTTGAGGATGTATTCTCGGAGAATGGGTGTCAGGAACTACCTCCTCATCGCGAGTATGACTGTTCTGTAAAACTGCTCCCTGAGGCCAAGTTACCTAAAGCTAGGTTGTATAACCTTTCTGGTCCTGAGAGGCAGGCCATGAAGGATTATATTTCTGAAAGTCTGGCTAAGGGGCATATTAGACCTTCATCTTCACCGGTGGCCGCGGGGTTCTTCTTTGTTAAGAAGAAAGATGGAGGCCTACGCCCTTGCCTGGATTTCCGTGAACTTAATCGGATTACGGTCCGAGATCCGTATCCGCTCCCACTTATTCCCGATCTCTTTAATCAGATCGTGGGCGCCAAATGGTTCTCTAAGTTGGATCTCAGGGGGGCGTACAATTTGATTAGGATGAAGGAGGGGGATGAGTGGAAGACGGCTTTTAACACTCCGGAGGGGCATTATGAGAACCTTGTCATGCCATTCGGTCTGACTAATGCCCCGGCGGTGTTTCAACACTTTGTTAATGATATTTTTCGCCACCTGGTGGGACAGTTTGTTGTCATATATCTGGATGATATCTTAATTTACTCGCCGGATCTGGTGTCTCATCAGGAGCACGTTAGACAGGTGTTACAGATCTTGCGGGATAATAAACTGTATGCCAAGTGGGAAAAGTGTGTGTTCGCCGTACAGGAACTCCAGTTTTTAGGCTTCCTGGTTTCTGCGTCCGGTTTTCGTATGGACCCTGGGAAAGTGCGGGCAGTTCTTGAGTGGGATCGGCCGGAGAATCTTAAGGCACTACAACGTTTCCTGGGGTTTGCTAACTATTACCGGAAGTTCATTCGTAATTTCTCGTCCGTGGTTAAGCCTCTCACAGACATGACTAAAAAGGGGACGGATTTTTCTAGGTGGTCTGACAAGGCTTGTCAAGCATTCTACTCCTTGAAAAAATGTTTTGCCTCGGCACCCATACTCATTCAACCTGATGCGTCTCAGCCATTCTTTGTAGAGGTAGACGCTTCCGAGGTAGGGGTGGGAGCAGTATTGTCACAGGGTTCGTCCCCTGGTAAGTGGCATCCGTGCGCCTTTTTCTCTAAAAAATTGTCGTCCGCTGAGAGGAATTACGATGTCGGCAATAGGGAACTCCTGGCCATTAAGTTAGCTTTTGAGGAGTGGCGCCATTTTTTGGAGGGGGCAGTTCATCCGGTCACCGTCATCACCGATCACAAGAACCTGCTATATCTGGAGTCCGCTAAACGTCTGAATCCCAGACAAGCTAGGTGGTCATTGTTTTTTACCAGGTTTAATTTCGTCGTTACATATCGTCCTGGGTCTAAAAATGTAAAGGCGGATGCCTTATCTCGTAGTTTCCCTGGGGCCGGGAATACGGACGACCCGATTCCTGTTCTTCAGGAGGGGGTGGTGGTTTCGGCAGTATGCTCTGAGCTGGAGGAGGAGATATTGGAGGCTCAGGGGGACGCCCCTGTTGGACCTCCGGGGAGACTGTTCGTTCCAGATCAGTTGCGACAAAAGGTGATCGAGGCACACCATAACTCAGTTTTTGCAGGACACCCGGGGAGTAAAGCAACTGTGGATCTCCTCTCGCGTCGGTTTTGGTGGCCTAACTTACATAAAGAGGTGGTAACTTTTGTCGCGTCCTGTGGGGTTTGTGCGCGCTCTAAGACCTCACATACCCGTCCGTCTGGGGCCCTCTTACCTTTGAAGATCCCGGAGCGTCCTTGGACTCATCTGTCTATGGACTTTATTACGGACCTCCCTCCGTCTTCGGGTAAAACGGTCATACTCGTTGTAGTGGACAGGTTCAGCAAGATGGCACATTTTATCGCTCTTCCGGCTCTCCCTAATGCTAAAACTCTTGCGCAGGTGTTCATTGGGGAGATTGTGAGGCTTCACGGGGTACCCTCCGAGGTGGTGTCTGATCGGGGGTCTCAGTTTGTGTCCAAGTTCTGGAAGGCGTTTTGTGCACGGCGGGGGATGCATTTGTCATTCTCGTCGGCTTTTCATCCTCAGACCAATGGTCAGACGGAACGTATGAACCAGAGCTTGGAGACATATCTTCGGTGTTTTGTGTCAGAGAACCAGGAGGACTGGGCTTCTTTCCTACCTCTGGCAGAGTTTGCTCTCAATAATAGGCGAAGCGAGTCCACTGGTAAGTCCCCGTTTTTTGGGGCATATGGTTTTCACCCCCAGTTTTGTACTTTCAGTAGGGGGGGCTCTTCGGGGGTTCCAGAGGAGGAACGATTTTCCTCATCTCTCGCTTCAGTATGGAGAGGGGTGCTGAAGAATCTGAATACTATGGGGAACCGATACAAACGTATGGCTGATAGGAGGAGAGTGTCTGGTCCGGACCTAAGTGTGAACGATCAGGTATGGTTGTCTACCAGGAATATTAAACTTAAGGTTCCCTCCTGGAAACTGGGTCCCAGGTTCATCGGGCCGTACAGAATCAGTTCTGTTATTAATCCGGTGGCATTCCGTCTTGACCTCCCCCCTACGTTTAAAATTCACAACGTGTTTCACAGATCATTGCTTAAGAGGTATGTGGCGCCGGTGGTACCGTCACCTTTACCTCCCCCTCCTGTGGTTGTCAATGGTAACTTGGAGTTCCAGGTATCGAGGGTCATTGATTCACGCTTTAATCGCCGGTCCCTTCAGTACTTGGTTCATTGGAAGGGGTATGGTCCTGAGGAGAGGATGTGGGTTCCTGCGTCGGATATTAACGCAGACCGATTAGTTCGGGCCTTCCACACGACTCACCCGGATAAACCTGGCCCTGAGGGTCCGGAGGCCCCTCGTAGAAGGGGGGGTACTGTCACGGGTGTGTTGCCACGAAGATCGTCACGAGTACACAGCCTGACTTCTCGCAGCTGACTTGTTGGTGCTTTGTGTTTTCTCGGCAGTGAAGGAGTTAATTCTCTCTCTCTCTGGCCTAGCTGAGGTCCAGCCTCGCCCAGCTGCAATCAATGCTTCGTTAGTGAGACTCCTTTATATTCCTGCAGGTCTGTTTGTGAGGTGTCGGTGAAAGCTTTTCATTCTGACTTACAGAGCGGATCGTGGTGTTTGGAGTTGCTGAGATAAGTGTATTTGAAAGTGTTATTTCCCTTTCCTCGCTTTATCATTTATCTCCTTTCCCGTTGGTGTTCCCTCTGTTGTAGTTTTGTTGAAGTTGTATGCAAGGTGGTTTTGGTTTTTCCCTTGTACTGTCTCGTTCGTCTAAATACTGTGTGTGGGCATATTATTGCTGGTTCCCTATTGTTGTGATTGGGGTCCTTCTCAGGACTAGATTACTGTGGTGCAGGGATCCTCAGGAGGTAGGGGTTACGCTGGCGGCCTGGACCTCTGTACCTTTAACAGTACCTCCAGGATGAGGGATTAGTCAGGGCCCCAGCTTAGGGTCAGCTTAGGCCCCCTACCTCCAGTATTCTGTGACAGTGTGACACATGCAGCTGGTTTTAATACTATATATTTTTATATACAGTGAGTTTGTGACATTCCTTACTCTGTTTGTTGGGGTTGTCTTGATCACGTGGTCTCCCTGGAGTCGGCTGTTTGAAGATCCTGTGGGAGAAAAATAGAGCGTTTTGGGAATAGCATCGGCATGCGGACTTCATTCCAATCATTTATTTTCCATCTCATGTGTTGTTGTTTTTTTTTATACATTTATGCTGTTTATATACAATTTTTATGTATATTTATGGTTATTGTATTTCATGTATGGTTTGATACATACACTAGGTACATAAATGTGGATATATTATATTTTGTTCATCACGTAGTCATCAAGTCACAGTATATTGTGATTATATGCTTGTGTTTAAGAACATATACATTATTCACTTTTTATTCATTTATTAATATATGCACTTTATATACATGTCACATTATGTCTTGACTACATGCATGTGTCCAATAACACATGTAATATTCACTTTATATATATATAATAATGTGCACTTTACACAAGCACACAATCACTTTAATACCCTACACATATTTATGTATATATGTTTACACATTTCACTCACACTGCACCAAGCGTTTTTTATACACTATATATTGTATTTATTCATTTGATATTTTTCCTTCTATACATACAATACTGATATGGTTTAAACAGCATAGATATATTATGCACTTATCACTTTATACTTTAATCTAATATTTTTATCCACTACACATTTTTGGACGTTACTTGGTGTGTCTATTCTTATAGACACCGAGTCCCGTCCAGATTTCATCATGCTATATGTATTTATATCTGGTATATATTCATATTTAACCTGTTTTGTTCAATCTATATTATATACACTGGATTACACTTGCACCTCATTAGGTTCTTATATTTACCTCTTATATGTGTATCTATTTTTGTTTGGTGATTGTCCAGTGTATTTATAGTGAGTGCAATTGGGAATTCAATGATGTATGTGTGTGTCCCGCTGGTGTTTCCTTGGCTCTGCTTGTATTTTCTGGTGTTTGCGTGGTTGGTATTCCTGGGTGCAGGTTTGATCTGTTCATGCTGCCTTGTGGTGGACATTGAGGTTGTGGTGTGCATATCCAGTGCCTCCGCTACTGCAGATGGGACGCACATGCAGGATGGACTGATCTTCCGGCGCTTCCTGACGTGGACCATGTGACCGCTGGCACTCATGTTGCATAGCAACTCTGAGCTTGCGTGCCACCGACCGCGAACGGAAGTTTGCCTGTACAGGAAGTGGTCATCGGGCATGCGCGCCATACGTACCTGCATCCGTTCCAACGGCCAGCCAGCTGCATGTCATGCCGCGCTCCCTGAAGAAGGTCTACTCATTTTTTTGCTATTTGGACTAATCCTCCTCATGCAAGTTGTTGATATAAATGTTTGGAGTTTTGTATGATCATTTAACTTTTTTATGGACACCATTTGGGACTTATGATTATTTATGTATGATTGTCCGGAAGGAGTCGGTGGACTCTGAAACGCATTGCCAATAAAACTACAATTTTATCATACCACTAATTATGTCGTATTCCTGGGAACGCAGAAACACTTCCAATCCTGCTACTTAAATCTACTGTTTCATGGAGGCTGCTGCATCTGGGTTTCAGGCTCTACAAGTGTTGTCTCACACAACCTTATAAGGTTAGTGGTTCTACCTTTTAACGTGGATAAGACCCTGTTGTGCTCTTGCATTTCCTTAAATAACCAACATGTGGCCTTATGAGGGATTTATAGAGGGTGTAAGGTGGCTAACGGACACATAGTTGATGGGAGGTATGTATCACAGAGATGGCTGTCCTCTGTAATGTAACCCGGATTGTTGCTGTAGTGCACATAAGCACTAAGAGGACTGTTTGGTGCACCTAGGACCCGGGTTATGGGTAGTTGGAGAGATGGGCGGGTCTAGCTACCCACATAGTGTTTTTTTTTTACATATATAACCTATGGACTGGGACTGGGACCATTTCAGGTTGACCAATGATGCAATCATGATTTCCTGAACTATATTATCTTACATGTTTTATTTGGATTGTGGACTATGGATTTATGATGCTACTTTTTAAATGGTCCTTTCATCCTGAGACTTATATGTTGCAACATATAAAGGGGATTGCAGGATGTCACACATCCTGGCTCTCTCCCCCTCTAACAACGTCATCCCCTCCTTGTCAACCTTGACTGCATGTTGCGGGGATGCCTTCCTCGATCCACGTATCCAGCTTTGACGATGAGGGTTTTTTCCAGTGTCTTTCACTCACACCGGTCATTAACAGTCATGGGTTATCTCATGTGCAATCACAATGGATGTGTGCCTGGTTTTGTCTTTATTTGTGTGTTTTTATGTTATTTTGACATACTAGCATTCATCCATACTGTATTGTATACCGTTGCCTTGGCAACGGGTTCTCTGTACTATCATTATTGACTGTGCATTTCCTCTATCACCTAGGTGATGCAGCGTCATTCGCATCCCCTCCGGTTACGTATTTCCAGTCACGTGTTTCCGGACGTATATTCCTTACTATGCAGGACCTTCTCCATTGATACGGCAGGACTCACGTCACTTCCGGTGACGTATTTCCGGTCACGTGATTTCAGATCACGCTGACGACATGTGTACACGCTGCCATTGGTAGTTACTCATATATAACGGACCAGACGAGCATAACCACACCATTCCCCTGACGAATCCGTACGTGATACGGCGATACGCGTGGGGTCTCGTCCTGTCCTCTGTCTGACGCCACACAGGCCTTTATTCAATCGCAGGTCATTTTTAGGTAACGATCCATTATCCTGATGGGATGCTTATTATGTATTCCGTTAGATTTTTTGTTCTAATTATATGGTTTCATAGTTACCTTTCTTTGTTAGAACCCTCTTATTGTGGATGGCACACAGATTGTGACATGTTTCTTAGATTGATATTATTATTATGAAATGTGTTTATTTATTCACAGTAAATTACTGCTTTGCACATGTAATATTTCTCATTTCATTCCATATAACCTGTTGTTTACCCAGATTCATCAGGGAATCTTCTTAAATATGTGTTATCACACGATCTGGTTGTAATATTTTGCTTATTTAATATATTTATTATATGCTATTAGGGGCTCATTTCATTGCCT
Organism: Phyllobates terribilis; assembly: GCF_046119375.1. NCBI lineage: Eukaryota > Metazoa > Chordata > Amphibia > Anura > Dendrobatidae > Phyllobates > Phyllobates terribilis. The sequence goes on from NW_027362771.1 coordinate 484,853,965, forward strand.
AATTATTGTGTCACTTTCTGATACCTGCTATGTGGTGGACAGTTTGACAGACCAACATATGGTCCTTCTTTTTAAATGTTTTTATCATGTTCTGTCTGGTCCAATAAACTTCTTTATATTTTCTATATTGGAGGTGTGCTAGTCTATTATGTAGTGTCTTTTTCTCCTATACTACATAGCTACCCACATAGCTCACCTCTGGATGTGGGTAAGGAATAAAATGGAGGCCGTTGTTTGACACATGGTCTGTGTGTTTGGGGGGGGAAGGCCTCTTGTGTGTGTGCTCTCCCAACTGAGCCAGTGGACTGGATGCTACCCAGCCTGTGTGCCGACAGGACTGGCTAACCAGAGACTTTGCCTTAAGGACTCTTTACTTTGTTTTTGCTTGAACTTGTATTCCTTTTGCTTTTGCCTGGTTTATGACGTAATAAACAACATGGACATTTAAAGGAACATGCTTTCTGTTTGCCTCCCAACGCACCTAAGTGAGTAGAACCCCCACAATTGGTGGAGACTGCTATACGAAGGACTGCATGTCCTAGGTGGAGTCTGCTACAAGCCAGCAACTGACGCCAGACAAAATGGAGGACCTGTGCAGGCGCAGCAGGCACAATACCAGCAGCACCAGCAATTATTGCAGCAGCAACAAATGGCGCAACAAGAGACCACTAAGCTGCTGATGCAGCAGATACAGCTCCAGAAGTAGCAGCAACAGGATCAGCATCGTCAACAGCAGCAGCAGATCGAGTTGCTTGTAGAGGTGGTCCGTGGCACGGCGACCGCTCCGACAAGGTCAATGGACGAGTTTTCCATCAGAAAGGCGGTAAGGAGATTCCTGCAGAAAAGGACCCCGGGGGATGACATAGAGGCCTTACTGACTGTGTTTGAAAGGGTCGCCGAGAGGGAGAAACTTCTGCCAGAGCAGTGGGCAGAGGTGCTGGCACCATACTTGATGGGGGAGCCCTAGAATGCTTACTATGATTTAACTTTGCAGGACGCCAAAGAGTATGGCAAGCTAAAAACTGAGATTCTGGCGCACTTGGGGGTGACGATGTCTGTCAGAGCACAGCGGGTCCACCGCTGGGCATATCACCGGGACAAACCCCCTCGCTCCCAAATGTTTGAACTTTTTCACCTGGTCCAAAAGTGGCTGCAGCTGGAGTCCTCTACACCTGAGCAGATGGTAGAGTGAGTGGTGATGGACTGGTTTTTGCATTCTCTGCAGAGGCCAATACAGACTCGGGAGAGAGAAACACGGGGGGAAGAAACGTAGCTTGAGCCGACTTCAGAGAGATTACACCAAACGTCCTCCAAGCACAAGAGAGGAAGTAAGCGGACTGCAATAGCTCTGAACCTTCAAAATACAACATGTGAATATTACCAGCCCCTCCCTGCAGCAAACTGAAAGTATTTAAACATTCAGGCCAGGGTGTCAATCAGAGCAGGAGGGTGGTAGCTTCTGGGTCCTAACGAAGTGACCTTCTGCAGCTGCAGAATGACTGTCTGCTACATCTGACACACCCATGACAGCAGCCTACTCCATACTGGGGGTCCCAACAGTGGGCAGAGGCCCAAAAGGGGGTGGGGTTTCCAAGGTCCAAAGGGCCGGGGGAGGTAATGCCCAAAGTCCCTACGGGTGATGTCATTTGCTGGAGGTGCCACAGCCCAGGCCATATAGCCGCCCGTTGTCCCCTGACCCCCAAGCAGATGGACTACAGCATAGGACACCACTGCTCATACTATGCGTATCCGGCCTGTAGTGTGAACTTTCCACCCAGCGAGGGGCCACAAGCATTTCCCGTGAAGGTGAACAGTTGGCAGGTAACGGGACTGCTAGACTCCGGGCGTATGATGACCCTTGTGAGTGCCACACTTCCTCTCCAACTGATCCCAGGAAAAAAGGTTGGCGTACAATGCATTCATGGTGATGCTAAGGACTAACCCATGGCCCTAGTGGACATTGAAACGGCCCATGCTACTAAGTCCCACGAGGTCGTCATCGTCCAGGACTTGTTAACCCTTAAGAGGTATCACTACACCCAGAGTCGGACGAGTTTCCCTTTTGTGTTCTTGTGGGGGATGAAGAGGTAGTGTCTCCTGAGTCTGACATTCTGGAGTTAGGGGTGACCAGCGAGAATTTTGGGTCTGCCCAACATAGGGACCTAACTCTGAGGGAAGCCTTTAACAATGACACAAGATTTCCCTATTTTATGATGAGTGGGGAGTTGTTGTACCATGTTACGAAAGTGAGGGAGGAGCTTGTGGAACAGGTATTGGTGGCGGGGCCCTATAGACGGAGGATGTTGGACATGGCCCATTCACATCTCTTGGGAGGACATCTGGGAGTGGAAAAAAAGCAGGTCCTGCCCTACATGCCAGTTACCCGTCCCCGCCTCTCACTTTCGAAGTCCCCTTGTGCCATTGCCCATCATTGAAGTACCATCTGAGAGAATTGATATGGACATGGTCGGTCCTCTGGTTAAATCTGCTCATGGGCATCAATATATATTTGTCATCTTGGACTATGCGACCCGCTTTCCTGAAGCGATCCCTCTGAGAAACTCCTCCACCAAGAGCATAGCTCGCGAGTAAGTCCATGTTTTCTCCCGATTACCAAAGGAGATCCTGACTGACCAGGGAACACCCTTTATGAGTAAGGTGATGAGGGAATTGTGTAAGGTCCTGCAAATCTCCCAACTGAAAACATCAGTATACCATGAGTGAGTAAAGTGTCAGTTTTTGCTAACGATACCAAACTATGTAGGATCTTAAAATCTGATCTTGACATTATGATATTGCAGAACGATCTGGCACACAAAGATGACTGAATGGGCAAACACTTGGCAGATGAAGTTTAAATTTAGAGTAATGCTCCTAGGACGGAGTAATCCTATTGCTACATATACATTAAATGGGAGTATACTCGGGACTACAGAACAGTAGAAGGATTTGGGTATTCTGGTTACAAGTAAGCAGAGCAGCAGTACTCAATGTCAAGCAGCAGTCGCAAAAGCAAACAAGATTTTAGGGTGTATAAAAAGAGAAATAGAATCCTGCGATACCAACGTACTGTTACCCCTTTATAAATCACTGGTGAGACCACATCTGGAATATGGGATCCAGGTTTGGGCTCCACATTTTAAAAAGGATATTCAGAAGTTAGAGTCAGTTCAAAGGCGGGCAACCAGATTATTAGGCTGTGTGCCCACGATGCGCTTTTTAAGCGTTTCCGCAGTGGCAAAAACGCTACAGAAACGCTTAAAAAACGCATGGTAGAAGGCCTGCCATGTTCCCCAATGATAATCCGCATGTGCTGTGCACATGCTGCGGAAATTTCCGCTGCGGATTATCATTGCGGAAAAAAACACAGCACTACCAATTATTTTGCGGAAGCGCTGCGTTTTCCCCGCCATTGACTTGCATTAGAACGCATGTATTCCGCTTCACTAGATAAGCACATGCGGAATACATGCGTTCAATGTGCGGATGGTACCCAGGTCTAGAGGAGAGGAGACTCTCCTCCGGACCCAGGTACCATAGAAACTGTAAAAAAAAAAGAATAAAATAAAAAATAAATGTTATACTTACCTTCTGACGGCCCCCGTTGCTCTCGTCCTCATTTGCCGGCAGATCGCGATGGACTGGAGGACCTGTGCTGACGTCATAGTCATGTGACGGGTCACGCGACGCTGACGTCGGCAGGTCCTTCAGTGTACCGCGATCTGCCGGCAGCCAGGACGGAGCAAAACAAGACTGCGGGGGCCATCGGAAGGTAAGTATATATTTATTTTTTATTTTTAAACATTCTTTCGGTCACAGTATATAAATCCATGCCGTTTGCATGGATTTATATAGTGTGACCAAGTTGACAAGCACTTTCCAAGTGATGCTAAAATCGCTTGGAAAGCGCTTGTCAACCCGCATGCGGAAATGCATGTGAAGAACGCTTCACATCCGCTTGTCCCTGGCAGGAAAAACGCATGTATAATCCGCATGCGTTTTTTTCTGCCAGGGAGATGCAGAAACGCTCAGGAAAAATCCGGAGCATTTCTGCATCGTGGGCACATAGCCTTACAAGGGATGGAAGGCCTCTCATATGATGAGAGGTTAAAAAAGTTGAGCTTGTTTAGTTTAGAAAAACGACGCCTAAGAGGGAATCTCATTTACATGTATAAATATATGTGTGGTCAGTACAAAGGTCTAGGACATGACTTATTCCTTCCAAAGACTATACTAAGGACCAGGGGGCACTCATTGCAGGTGGAAAAAAGGCGATTCCGGCACCTAAACAGGATAGGGTTCTTTACAGTCAGAGCAGTCGGGCTGTGGAATGCCCTACCACAAGAGGTAGTAATGGCAGACACTTTAACAGCGTTCAAAAAAGAGCTGGATGATTTCCTCGATACAGGTAACATTGTGGGTTACAATTAAATTAGACAAAATGTTACACCTATAGTAGTACATTTGATCCAGGGTTCTTGTACTGATCGCCTTTTCTCGGGGTCAAGATGGAATTTTTCCCCGTGATGCCAATTGGCTGAATATGTCTTGGAGTTTTTGCCTTCATCTGGATCAACACATTTAGGAACAAGGACTTTCGTAATACCATAAGAGTAATACAAAAAATAAAACTAATCAAAACATTATAAGCTGGTTCATTTGTAATTGTAATGGTGCAGTAATAATAAAAATGGTAATACATTTATAAGGCCTAGTTCTGGTAAGTTAGTGTATTGTTAGTGTAGGGAGTACAATTGAGGGAGAAAGGTTGAACTTGATGGACCTAGGTCTTTATTCAACCTACATTACTATGTTACTATGTCACCATCCTGAGACAGATGGCCCCGTGGAGAGGCTCAACAAAACTCTGAAGAGCTGTCACGGAAGGTATGGGAAAAACTTAGTGCAACACAAAGGGAAGAGGGAAAGGGAGCCCAGACTCTAGGGAAAGGGGGGAGTGGAGACCTCCTAGGCTGATTTTATATCACCCTGTCTCCACTGAAGTCCCTGTATTGGCTCTTCACCAATCACCGCACGTGAACTTCGCCCTGTCTTTCCCTGGCGCTTGGCCCTGTTTAGCGAAGGGAGGGGGATGAGTGCTAGTCGATCCCCACTGATCACTAAAGACAACAAGGGAGAACAAACAAGGAAAGATAGCTGAGCTTTTAGTCGACTTCAGAGAGATGAACACCCATCCTCATAGGTCCAGAGAGGATGAAGTAATGCACTTGCTCCAAGCTTTCACAAAGGGTAATGTGAGTATCGCCGGCACATCCCTCTAGCAGACAGCAGGTATTTATGCACCCAGGCCAGGGTGTTAATTATCCAGAGGAAGGTAGCCGCTGGGTCCTAGAGAGACAGCCTCTAAGAAGGTGTCCGCAATGCCAAACGTAGAGATCTCCTGCAATCAACTGCAGGGCGACTGTCTGTCACTTATGACACACCCATGACAGTACCCCCTCCTCTACGAGTGGCCTCCGGACACTCAGGACAGGGTTTCCCAGGATAAGAGGCATGGAATGAACGAACTAACCTGGGAGCGTTCACCTCTGATGCTGAAACCCACATCCTCTCCTCTGGACCATAACCCTTCCAGTGCACCAAGTATTGTAGAGAACGATGTTGGAGATGAGAATCTACAATCCTCGAAATCTGAAACTCCAGATTACCATCGACTATTATTGGGGGTGGCGGTAGGGGTGAGGGCTCAAGAAAACATTGTGGACCTAAGGGCCTGAAGAAGCTCTAGACGAAATGCTGCTGGGTTAATGACGGCAGTTATTTTATTGGGATCAATAAACCTAGGTCCCAGCTTCCAAGATAGGACTTTCAACTTGATATTCCTGGTAGACAACCAAACAAAGTCATTCACATTCAGGTCCAGACTTGGTAAGCGTTTTCTGTCAGTCATACGTTTATACCTGTCTCCCATGATCTTTAAATTACTCAGAACCCCCCGCCACACTGAGGAGAGCGATGAAGCAAAACGTTCCTCCTCAGGAACTCCTGAAGCTCCTTCCCCACTAAAGGTACCAAATTGTGGGTGGTAACCGTATGCACCAAAGAACGGTGACCTGCCAGTGCATTCTTGACGATGATTATTAATGGCAAATTCTGCCAGCAAATAGGATGCCCAATCTTCCTGATTTTCGGAGACGAAACACCTGAGGTAGGTCTCCAAATTCTGATTGACACGCTCGGTCTGTCCATTCAACTGAGGGTGGAAGGCAGAGAAAAAGGACAGCTGCACCCCCAGTCAAGAACAGAATGCTTTCCAGAACTTGGAAACAAACTGGGTCCCCCGATCTGACACCACATCAGAGGGAACTCCGTGAAGCTTCACGATCTCATTTATAAACACCTGAGCAAGTGATTTGGCATTTGGAAGTGCAGGTAATGCGACAGGTTCAGCAAAATGGTTCACTTTATCTACAACCACCAAAACCACCATTTTGCCTGCAGAAACCGGTAGGTCAGTAATAAAATCAATGGACAAACGTGTCCATGGTCTACTAGGGATGGGTAGCGGAAGAAGAGTACCAGACGGACGGGTATGCAAACCTTAGAACTTGCGCAAATACTACAAGCAGATACGTGTTCAATCACATCCCGATGCAACCCCGGCCACCAAAAAGGATGAGAGAGGAAGTTCGCCGTTGCCTTGCCACCTGGATGACCAGCAAGCACAGAGTTATGATGTTCCTTAATTACTTTGCGGCGCAAGTTAGATGGTACAAATAACCTTCCTTAAGGGCAGGAAGGGAGGCAGGGGCGTCCCCCGAGCCTCCAACTGTTACGGATCCGGGTGGTGGAACCTCTGTGCTGCGGTGCAAGGAGGGACCAGAGGGGCGTAACTAGGTATCAACTCGGACTGACCAATGTCGCACGGCGGCTCAATCGACTCCGTGAACCAGGGAAGGACCGAGCAGAGGGACCAGGTGCTACTCTAGACCAGTCCTTGTATGAGAGCAGGTGACTCCCACGGGTCAGAAGGCAGGGACTCACCAGTACAGTAGATGAGCACGGCAGGCAGGCTGACGGGTGATCCGGATAGACGGACTGGCAGACACCATGGGTAACTGGCAGGAGCTTGCAGGTAGGCTGGCTGGTAGGCACAGCAGGTAACTGGTAGGAGCCTCCAGGTAGGCTGGCTGGTAGGCACGGCAGGTAACTGGTACGTTCTCCGGGTAGGCAGGCAAGCCTGGCCCATAGACAGACTGGCGGGTTTGGACCGTAGGCAGACCGTCGGGCTGGAGAGTGTACTTGGCTGGCGGAGACAGGTAGTCAGGCTGGTGGACTGGACTGGTAGTCAGGTTGGCGGACTGGACTGGTAGTCAGGCTGGCGGACTGGACTGGTAGTCAGGCTGGCGGACTGGACTGATAGTCAGGCTGGCGGACTGGACTGGTAGTCAGACTAGCAGCGGGCCCTGATGGCTGAAGCAGAGTTTAGAACACAAAGCTACAACCTTTTTGGAGGAGGTGCCTTTTATATGAGAAGTCCTCCGGCCATTGGCCGGGGACTCCTTAGGACGGCGCGCGCGACCCCTTTAAGATGGAGGGAGCGCGCGCGTGCCCTAAGCACAGTGCCCGGGAAGCTGTGCGCGCTGGCAGCAGCAGCAGGAGAGCCGGAAGACGCCGGGCCAGGAGCGCGGCGGTAAGGGGGACGGCGTCTCTGCCAGTCAGGGGGCAGAGACACCGATGCTACAGTACCCCCCCGTTTATGCCCCCTCTTTTTTAGGCCTGAAAAAAATTTTTTAAGAAGAAGCGGGGCGGGGATGTTCTCCCTGGGTTCCCAAGTTCTCTCCTCTGGGCCAAACCCCTTCCAATCCACCAGAAAAAGTTTTTTCCTCTTACCCTCTTAGTGGCCAGAATGTTCTCTACTTCATAGACGTCCTCAGCGGAGACCAGAGCTGGGGAGATACCTGGATCATCAGAAAAAGAATTAAGAACAACTGGTTTGAGGAGAGATACGTGGAAGGAGTTGGGAATCCGTAAGGTGGCCAGGAGTTTTAACTTGTAGGCCACTGGATTGATTTGCTTGAGGACTTCAAATGGAGCGATGAACCGTGGACCCAACTTATAGGAGGGTATTTTGAGATGAACATGTTTGGAGAAGAGCCAAACCTTTTCTCCCGGACAGAATTGAGGTGGGTCCAGACGTCTCTTGTCAGCATGTCTCTTCATCCGCTCGGAGGATTGAAGAAGTGCGGACCTAGTGTCCTCCCAAATGGTGGAAAATTCGCTGACCAGAGACTCTGCGGCAGGGTTGTCCACTGAAGCGGAGACGGGAAACGGAATCCAGGAATGTTGACCGTAGACCACAAAGAACGGAGACTTGGAAGAAGATTTGCTCTCATGGTTGTTATAGGAGAACTCGGCCTATGGTAGGAGCTCTACCCAATCGGTATGGTGAGCGTTGACGAAGTGCTGGAGGAAGCTGGTAAGGGTCTGGTTGATACTTTCCACTTAGCCATTGGCCTGACGATGATAAGCAGAGGAGAAATCCAGGGAGACATCCAGCAGCTTACACGTAGCTCTCCAGAAGCGCGACGTAAACTCGACCCCACGATCAGACACAATGTGGAGGGGAAGGCCGTGGAGGCGAAAAATGTGATGGATGAAGTCCTTAGCCAGCACAGATGCAGACGGGAGACCAGGCAGAGGGATAAAGTGGGCCATTTTGGAAAAGCGGTCAGCGACCACCCAAATGACAGTACAACTGGCAGAAACAGGGAGATCAGTAATAAAGTCCATAGCAATGTGTTGCCATGGGGCAGCAGGTACGGGAAGAGGCAGGAGACGGCCGGCTGGAAGATGTCTGGGAACCTTGTTGTGGGCACAGGATGAACAGGCCGTGACGAAGTCTACAACATCCTTGCGCAGGGAAGGCCACCAGTAATGCCGAGTAATGAGCACGTAGGTCTTCCTCTGGCCAGCATGGCCGGCTAGTTTAGATGAATGACCCCAGTGAAGAACCTTCTTACGAGCCGGAACCGCTACAAACGTCTTACCGGGTGGGAGATGAGACCGGTCCAAGGTAGCCACATTAATCATTTTGGAGGGATCGATGATATGCATAGGCTCCTCCTCTTGATCGGAAGACAGGAAGGATTGGGACAAAGCTTCGGCTTTAACATTCTTGTCCGCAGGATGGTAATGTAGGGTAAAGTTGAAATGGGTGAAGAACAAAGACCACCGGGTCTGACGCGGATTGAGTCTTTGGGCATTTTGTAGATATGCCAGGTTTTTGTGGTCAGTGTAGATGACCACCGGGTGCAGAGCCCCCTCTAGCAGGTAACGCCACTCCTCCAGCGCCAATTTGATGGCTAGCAGTTCTCGGTCTCCTATGGAATAGTTGCGCTCGGATGAGGAGAAAAGCTTGGAGAAGAAGCCGCAGGTTACCATTCTCCCGGACGGAGATTTCTGGGTGAGCACCGCTCCGGCTCCGGAAGATGAAGCATCAACCTCCAGAAAGAACTGTTTGTTGCAATCCGGACAGTGCAGCATTGAGGCAGAAGAGAAGGCTTATTTTAAGGAGAGGAAGGCCTCCTCCGCTTCGGACGTCCATTCCTTAGGATTTGCTCCCTTACGGGTGAGCGCAGAGATGGGTGCAGTCCGGGAAGAGAAATGTGGGGTGAAGAGGCGGTAATAGTTAGCGAAGCCCAGGAATCGCTGAATCGCCTTCAACCCCTCCGGTCGGGGCCACTTTAAGACGGCAGAGACCTTCTCGGGGTCCATCTGTAGACCAGTCTTAGAGATAATATAGCCCAGGAACAGAAGAGAGGTCTGCTCGAAGAGGCATTTCTCAAATTTTGCGTATAGGTGATTCTGCCTGAGCCTAAGCAGGACCTGACGAACTTCCCTCCGGTGTGTGGGTAGATCCGGAGAGAAGACCAAGATGTCGTCCAGGTACACCACCACGCATGAATATAAGAGGTCACGGAAGATGTCATTAACTAGTTCTTGGAAGACGGCTGGAGCATTACAGAGGCTGAAGGGCATCACACGGTATTCATAGTGGCCGTATTGAATGCCGTCTTCCACTCGTCTCCTTGGCGGATCCGGACCAATTTATACGCCCCACGAAGATCGAGCTTGGTAAAGATCTTTGCGCTTTTAAGTCCGTCGAACAGCTCAGAGATGAGCGACAGGGAGTATTTATTTTTGATAGTAATCTGGTTGAATCCCCTATAATCGATACAGGGGCGTAGTGAACCGTCTTTCTTTTTTACGAAGAAGAATCCAGCTCCAGCCAGGGAGGTAGATTTCTGGATGAATCCCCTAGCCAGATTTTCTTCGATGTACTCCGACATGGCCTGGGTTTCGGCCAACGACAAGGGGTAGATACGCCCACGGGGTGGAGTGGCACCGGGTACCAGGTCTATAGGGCAATCATATGGCCTATGAGGTGGCTCTGCTTCCTTCTTGTCGAAGACATTTGCATAGGACCAGTAAGGTGCCGGTAGACCAGGTAAATTAGCCGGAGTAGACGGAGGTCGAGCCAGGCGATCCGGAACCAGGCAGGTCTCATGGCAATCCTGCCCCCAACGGAGCACCTCACCGGATCGCCAATTCAGAACGGGTTCATGTCTCTGTAGCCAGGGTAAACCTAGCAAAAGGGAGTGAGAGAGTCCGGATAGCACATGGAAGGAGATCCTCTCTGAGTGCAGCATTCCCACCTGAAGGGTTACAGGCTCTGTGACGAGCAAGATGGTCACCGGAAGGAGTCTTCCATCCATGGAAGCGACTGTCAATGGTTCAGCCAGAGGTTTGGTGGGAATCTGATACTTCTCTACAAGGGACTGAGAAATGAGATTCCCAGCGGCTCCGGAATCCAGGTGGGCGGTTTCAAAGAAGCGGTTCTCTCCATAGGAAATAGAAATGGATAAAGTCTTGCCTAGGACGACCTCTCCGAGCGGTCCTAGACACTGGAGTTTCCCGGCTTCACCGGACAGGAACGGATCAGATGCTTCTTACTACCACAGTAGAAACAGCTCCCCTCGGCTTGGCGTGTTTCTTGGCGAGACTTGACCATCTTGGTCTGGTCGATCTGCATGTGTTCGAGCGAGCGTGCCCGGGGAGTTGCTGGCTGGGAGGCAGGTTTCTGGAAAACAGGAGCAAGACGAGGAAATCTTCTCTCTCGGGTAGTCTCCTTAGCACGTTCCAGGAAACGGATGTCAATCCAGGTAGCTAGTGACACCAGGTCATCCAGGGTGGTAGGAATGTCCCGGCCGGCTAGCTCGTCCTTAATCCATCCAGAAAGACCCTCCCAGAAGGTGGACACCAGGACCTCGTTGTTCCAGACAAGCTCAGAAGCGAGGGTACGGAACTGTATGGCATACTGGCCCACGGTGAGACTCCCTTGGCGGAGACGGAGCAATGAGGAGGCAGTAGAAGTCCTTCGTCCTGGCTCATCGAAGACCCTTCGGAAGGCAGTGAGGAAAGCCGGAAGATCGGACACCAGGGGATCCCCTTTCTCCCATAGAGGGTTTAGCCATGCCAATGCTTCCCCGGTGAGGTGAGACATGATGAATGCCACCTTGGCCCGGTCGGAGGGAAACTGATGTGCCAGTAGTTCAAAGTGCAGCGTGCACTGGTTCAGAAAGCCCTGACATAAGACGGGGTCACCCCCAAAACGAGGAGGCGCAGAGAGCCGGAATCCAGAGCTGGATGCCATGGCACTGGTAGGCAGAGGCGCCGCCGGAGCGGGTGTCGCTCAGCTCAAGGTGGACACAGGTGGGACGGACAGCGTGTCCAGGCGAGAGTTCACAGACCACAGGTAGGTCAGGATGGTTTCCTGTTGGGATCTCTGACGAGAAACCTCCTGGTACAGGTCAGCAAGCGAAGGAGCCTGGGGGCCACCGGGTTCCATGGCCCGTGCAAACTGTTATGGATCCGAGTGGTGGAAACTCTGTGCTGCGGTGCAAGGAGGGTGTTATGATCTGCAACATGAACTAAGGAAAGATAGGGGAAAGCTGTCCCTACAAGAAGACTAAGCTGAATCCCTACGATGTAGCGGGCTGCCTGTTCCTAGTGAACAGAGCCGCCTTAGTCCTCGGCTAGTCTGAACGAAGACCTATAGAATTAAGGGAGGGGTCCCTAAAAGAACTAAGGACTGGGACAAAAATGGGACACCTCCTAAACAGAAGTTGTTGCAGAACACAAAAAGACAAACTGATAAAATGTACTAGAGGTCCCAGAGGACCAAGCGAACTTGACAGAGAAAGGCACGGAAGCACCAGGCTAGAGAAACAGTCAAACACTGAAGTCCAGCACAGCCAGAAGGACGGAGCTGGAATATAAAGGCAGATGGTCACGTGACCGCAAAACACAAGATAGAAAATACAAACAGGAGGGTTCTAACAGTACCCCCTCTTTTATGAGGATCCTCCGGATACTCCAGGCCCAGGCCTATCCGGAAACCTCCTGTGGAAAGCTTTAACAAGCCTAGGAGCAGAGACATCATCCGTCCTTACCCAGGAGTTGTCTTCGGGACCAAAACCCTTCCAGGAGACAAGATACTGTAATCTCCCTCTAAGCCATCTAGAATTCAAGATACGAGAAATTTCATATTCGCCGTCTTCCACCACAGGAGGAACTGTGACAGTGGTGTCCATATCAGATATGTCAGCCTTTTTCAACAAGTAAACATGAAACACAGGATTAATCTTCCAGGAAGTATGGACACCCAACCTAACAGCAGACGGGTTAACAACCTGAAGCACTTTAAATGAACCCACAAACTTAGGACCCAGTTTTTTAGAGGGAATCCTCAACCGCAGGTTCTTGGAGGACAACCAAACCATGTCACCCACAGTAAACAAAACCTCTTTACGTTTCCTGTCAAAATACTTCTTGGACTTCTTGTTAGCCTCTTGAAGGTTGCAACGTACATTAGTCCAAACTTTCTCCAAATTACCGGAAAAATGCTCTTCCTCCGGCACCGCCGACCCCAATTTGGAGAACGAACCAAAAGACTCATGTCTCCCAGTACAACAAAAAAAGGAGAACACCCAGCAGAGGAGGATGTATGATTGTTAAGAGCAAATTCTGCGAGAGGCAGAAACTCAGACCACACCTCTTGATTGTCCACCAGAAAGCAACGCAAAAACTGTTCAACATCCTGGTTCTTTCTTTCCGTCTGTCCATTAGACTCAGGATGATAACCAGACGAAAATGACAAATGGACTCCCAACCTGTCACAAAAAGCACGCCAAAAGCGAGCCACAAACTGAGGTTCTCTATCAGAAACAATATCCGTGGGAACGCCATGAAGCTTCACAATCTCCTTAACAAACGCCTTAGCGAGTGTCTTGGCGCAGGGCAACTTAATGAATGGAACCAAATGACACATCTTACTAAAACGGTCCACGACCACCCAGATGACAGTAAAACCCTCGGACACAGGAAGATCACTAATAAAATCCATTGTAAGATGCGTCCAAGGCGCACTAGGAACTTCCAGAGGGCAAAGCAACCCCGCAGCAGGAGTATGTGAAGCCTTTGACCTAGCACACACAGTACACTGACGCACCCACTTGATGACTTCCTTCTGCCATCCAGGCCACCAAAAACTGCGACTGATAAGTCTCTTAGTCTCTGAAATTCCTGGATGACCTGCCAACCGAGACTCATGACACTCCACAAACAAATCTCTCCTAAAGACTCTAGGCACGAACAACCTCCCATGGGGAGTGTTAGATGGAGCATCATCTTGAGCTTTCAGAATCCCCTTCTCCAAAACGGAGTCCAACGCCGCCACCAGAACTCCTTTTTGTAAAATGCTCTCCTCCTCCTCGGCACCGACCGTAGGAGAGAAGCTGCGAGATAAAGCATCGGCTTTAACATTCTTAGTACCAGGCATATAGGTAACAGAAAAATGAAACCGAGAAAAAAAAAGTGCTCACCTAGCTTGACGGGCATTCAATCGCTTGGCAGCATCCAGATAGATCAAATTCTTATGATCTGTGAAAACCTCAATAGGAAATCTAGCGCCTTCCAAAAAATGACGCCAATGTTCAAACGCAAGTTTAATGGCCAGCAACTCCCGATTTCCAACATCATAATTCAGTTCGGTTTCTGACATTTTTTTCGAAAAGAAGGCAAAGGATGTACTCCACCCTTGCTCTCCTGAGACAAAACTGCTCTGACCCCCACCAATGAAGCATCAGCCTCAGCCAAAAAAGGCTTGGACTCATCAGGCTGCATAAGGATAGGGGCAGAACTGAACCTCTCTTTGAGATACTTAAACGCTTCAATGGCCTCAGTAGTCCACTGGGCCGTATTCGCACCTTTCCTGGTGAGATCGGTTAGAGGTTTAACAATTACAGAAAAAATCTTAATGAATTTCCTGTAATAATTGGCAAAACCCAAAAATCTCTGTATAGATTTCAAACCAATAGGCCTAGGCCATTCCTGCACAGCCTGAACCTTCACCGGGTCCATCTCAAAGCCCTCGCTGGAGACAATGTAGCCCAAAAAACTAATTTTCTGCACAGCGAACTCACATTTCTCCAGCTTAGCAAAGAGTGAATTATCACTCAACAACTGCAAAACTTCACGTACACTCTGCCAATGGGACTCTAGATCTGGTGAATAAATCAAAATGTCATCCAAATACACAACCACATTCTTACCAATCAAAGGTCTCAGGATGTCATTAATAAGGTTCTGAAAAAATGCATGTGCATTGGTAAGACTAAAAGGCATCACCAGATTCTCAAAATGACCTACCGGAGTGTTAAAAGCAGTTTTCCATTCATCACTCTTCTTCACTCGTAACAAATTGTATGCCCCCCGGAGATCAATTTTGGAGAACCACTTGGCTCCCACTAACTGGTTAAACAAGTCAGGAATTAACGGAAATGGGTAGGAATTGCGTACGGTAATCTTATTAATTTCACGAAAATCCAGACATGGACGTAAACCGCCGTCCTTTTTTTTAACAAAGAAGAATCCAACTGCCACAGGCGACTTAGTAGGTCTAATGTGACCAGCAGCCAGGCTAGTCTGTATGTATTCCTCCAAGGCCTTTCTTTCAGGGATAGTCAGATTAAACAAGCGACTTTTGGGAAGAGTAGCACCCGGAACAAACTCAATGGCGCAATCATAATCCCTATGAGGAGGTAAAACTTGCGACTCCTCCTCTGAAAAAACCCTCCAAAAATCTTGAACAGATACAGGTAATTCCCCTTTTTCCACAGCCACAATGCGACCATTACAACACTTATCACAGCACTTCGGACTCCAAGACTTAATCACATTAGTAGACCAGTCCAATAAAGGATTGTGCAGTTTTAACCAAGGCAATCCTAGAACAACTGGAGAGGGCAAATTATCCAAAACAACCAAGTCCAAAATTTCTTGATGAACTCCATTAATAGTGAGGGGAAATGCAGCAGTCTTGTGAGTAATACATTTCAAAGGAGTGTTATCAATTGCAACCACAGAAATAGGTGATGATAAAGGTTTGGATTTCAATTTAAGGTTTTCCAAAAACCCTTTATCAATCACATTAAGTGTTGAACCACAATCCACAAATACCTGAAATTCAATCAAATCTCCCTGCAGAGTAGTACTCCCAGAAAGAAATACTCCTGCAGAGCATAAACAAGCTATACGGGCGTAACTGACCTTTTTTTTTTCTTTACTTAAACGACGCTCACAATACTTAATCAAATGGTCAGCTTTACCACAATAAAGACACAATCCCTCGGCGAACCTTCGGTCTCTTTCCTGAGAGCGGAGTGACATTGCCCCAACCTCCATCGGTTCTCCGCCGTCAGAACAGATTTTCTGGGAACTAGGAACTGACATTACAGGAGTCTTTACCTCATTGAGCCTGCACCTCAGTCTCCTGTCTATGCGAACAGCTAACTGCATAGCATCCTGCAGAGTCTCAGGTGCAGGGAATGCAATTAGCAAATCATTAACCCTTTCACTCAGACCAGCAAGAAATAAACATCTCAGCGCAGGATCATTCCACTTAACTTCTGAAGCCCATCTCCTGAAGTGTGTGCAATAATTTTCAACATCATCTGACCCCTGAATCAAACGTCTAAGTTCTGATTCAGCAGATGAGATACGATCAGGATCGTCATATAATAGCCCCATAGCAGAAAAAAATTCTTTAACAGACCTTAAACACGGATCATTAGGCTGGAGAGAAAAGGCCCACCCCTGTGGTTCATTGCGCAAAAGTGACATAATAAAACCAATGCGCTGTGATTCATTCCCAGAGGATCTTGGTCTCAAACGAAAATATAACAAACAAGCATTTTAAAGGAAAAAAATCTTGCTGTTTACCATAAAAAGCATCAGGCAGTCATACCTTGGGTTCGACAAAAGTTGCTCCAGAATAGCTACTCACGTGTTGCTGAAGCTCGGCCACCTCCAGAGACAATCCCTGCCGGCGTTGAGCCAAATCCTGGACGAAAACCATACTGATCCCCGAATTTCTTTCCTTTTAGTTTTTTTTTGGGCTGGACTTACTGTTATGATCTGCAACATGAACTAAGGAAAGATAGGGGAAAGCTGTCCCTACAGTAAGACTAAGCTGAATCCCTACGATGTAGCGGGCTGCCTGTTCCTAGTGAACAGACCCGCCTTAGTCCTCGGCAAGTCTGAACGAAGACCTATAGAATTAAGGTAGGGGTCCCTAAAAGAATTAAGGACTGGGACAAAAATGGGACACCTCCTAAACAGAAGTTGCTGCAGAACACAAAAATACAAACTGACAAAATGTACTAGAGGTCCCAGAGGACCAAGCAAACTTGACAGAGAAAGGCACCGAAACACCAGGCTAGAGAAACAGTCAAACACTGAAGTCCAGCACAGCCAGAAGGGCGGAGCTAGAATATAAAGGCAGATGGTCATGTGACCGCAAAACACAAGATAGAAAACACAAACAGGAGGGTTCTAACAGAGGGACCAGAGGGGCGTAACTAGGTATCAACTCGGACTGACCAATGTCGCACGGCGGCTCAATCGACTCCGTGAACCAGGGAAGGACCGAGCAGAGGGACCAGGTGCTACTCTGGGCCAGTCCTTGTGTGGCGCCCCTGAGGGTTCGACCGCCACAGGAATGCTGCACTTCTTTAATGGAGTGTAGTGTTCCTCCTCTGAGGTAAGGCCAGTGTGATAGTCGTGACCTAACCTTTTGCATCCAACACCACACTTCTCCACCAGAGGGAGCTATTATGCACTAGGTGCTGCTCCCCTGGTTACAGGGAGACTGGGGAACACAAAGTGGTAGGAACCAGTTAGTGGGTGAGGGTGGAGGACGTACTAGTTAGTGACACTTTAGATTTCATATTTAGTTCAAAGCCATCTTTGATGAAAGGGAGATCATTCATCCAGTCAGTCAGTCTTGCTTTTGGTGCACCTTGGCACAACCTGGCTAGTCGGCCTTGGTTGCTGTGTGCTGTCAACTACTGTGTGTAATGTGACCTCCCTCTGGGAGCGCAGATCCTGTGTGGGCCTGCACCGGCAAGGGACACAGCCCTCGTACCCTGGCCTTGGGACGAGAGGTAGGTTGTAGACGGGGAATGTCTCAACCCGGCCAAGGACCATGATCAAGAAGGCCCGGAGCCCAGGAGTGTGGCTCCACAGCAAATGGATCCCAGGCAGGATGCAGACGGAGTGGTGTACGCCACCTGTCCTCGCCTACCTGATATATTCAGAGGGACTCTGGCTGCAAGAGGGGTACCGGTCCCCGACACCCGACCTTGTACTCTACGTCCTGGATGGGAAAGTCCGGTTAGACCCAGAGGATCCCACCGGGTATCGGATGGAGAGGAATTGCCACCTGTACCCTTGTTCTGAGAGGAGTTCAGAGGGAGACCTGGCCTATTTGCACACACACGGACAGGAAAGGAATCGGTCTGTAGTTCAGGAACACTCTGTTGTAAGGTCGCGACTGAACGCTGGACTTACTCGGAGGTTGTCGGACCCCCGTCTCTGGTGAACGCAGGACTCCGCGGGGAGCAGGGAGTCGCCTTCCTTTGCCATCTGAGTGAGTAAAGCCTTGGAAGTTCACCCCTATGGCCTCCGGACTGTCATTTCTGCGCCAAACAGCGGGATGCGGGATCCCTTCTCCTCTACTACTACCCCCTCCATCCTGTCCCTCTGCCCTGAGGCCTTGCTCCGCCTGTGGGGAGTAGTAAGAACTTTGGCCGCGGTAACACCATGCCTCAGCAGACTGCAGCGGCGCTGGTGGCCCTTCACCAGACACCACAGGTGGCTTAGTCGTTAAAATAAGCCACTCAACCCGGACGAGCCCACAACATCTTCCTTTTCATGTGACGGCCCTGAGCACGGGTCGGGTCCGGGCCACAGCTACATCCCATCTCTTCATCACAGGACCCGACACCGAGTCCCCCATCACCCAGGGTAAACTCAAAACTAAAAGGGCTCTTTCAAGAATGAGGACGTCACACTTTTATGAGAGCAGGTGACTCCCACGGGTCAGAAGGCAGGGACTCACCGGTACAGCAGATGAGCACGGCAGGCAGGCTGACTGGTGATCCGGGTAGACGGACTGGCAGACACCACGGGTAACTGGCAGAAGCCTCCAGGTAGGCTGGCTGGTAGGCACGGCAGGTAACTGGTACTTTCTCCGGGTAGGCAGGCAAGCCTGGCCCATAGACAGACTGGCGGGTTTGGACCGTAGGCAGACTGTCGGGCTGGAGAGTGTACTTGGCTGGCGGAGACAGGTAGTCAGGCTGGCGGAGACAGGTAGTCAGGCTGGCGGACTGGACTGGTAGTCAGGCTGGCGGACTGGACTGGTAGTCAGGCTGGCGGACTGGACTGGTAGTCAGGCTGGCGGACTGGACTGGTAGTCAGACTAGCAGCGGGAACGGAGGGCTGAAGCAGAGTTTAGAACACAAAGCTACAACTTTGCACGGGCACCTCCATTTTGGAGGAGGTGCCTTTTATATGAGAAGTCCTCCGGCCATTGGCCGGGGACTCCTTAGGACGGCGCGCGGCCCCTTTAAGAGGGAGAGAGCGCGCGTGCCCTAAGCACAGTGACCGGGAAGCTGCACGTGCCGGCAGCAGCAGCAGGAGAGCCAGAAGACGCCGGGCCAGGAGCGCGGCGGTAAGGGGGACAGCGTCTCTGCCTGTCAGGGGGCAGAGACACCGATGCTACACCAACACCTCACCCCCAGTTCAGGATACAATGCGGAAATGACTACCCCTTCTGTAATATCAGGGCAGGGTTATCATGGTCACCACCACCAAGGAAGCTCCGGGACAAAGCATCAGCCTTGAAATTTTTGACCCCTGGCCAAAAGGTGACAATAAAATTGAACCTGGTAAAAAACAGACCCTGGCTGAGATGTTTAGCTGATTGGAGATATGACAGGTTCTTATAGTTAGTAATAGCAGTAATAGGATGGACAGACCCCCCCAACCAATGTCGCCATTCTTCGAACGCCAGTTTGATCGCCAAAAGTTCCCTATTACCCACGTCATAATTTCTTTCAGCCGAAGACAATTTTTTTAGAAAAGAAAGTGCATGGACGCCATTTACCAGGGGATGGACCCTGAGAAAACACAGCCCCAACCCCCACATCCGATGCATCAACCTCCACAATAAAGGGTTGGGAAACATCGGGTTGACTGAGTATAGGTGCAGTGGCAAAATGATTCTTTAAAGAAGAAAAAGCCTGAAGGGAAAAATCAGACCCCCTCTTAGTCATGTCAGTAAGTGGTTTCATAATTACAGAGTAATTTTGGATGAATTTCCGGTAAAAATTAGTAAAGCCCAGAAAACGTTATAGAGCCTTCAGGTTCTCGGGATGGTCCCAATCAAGGACTGCACAGATCTTTTCCGCATCCATCCGAAAACCCGAAGATTACAACAAGTACCCCAAGAACTGTACCTCCTGAACGGCGAAAACACATTTTTCTAATTTGGTATAAAGTTTGTTATCCCTTAGTATCTGAAGTACCTGTTTAACATGCCCCCGATGTGTCTCAATCAGGTGAGTAAACCAAAGTATCGTCCAGATAGACCACCACAAACCTCCCCACCAAATTATGGAAGATATCGTTTATGAAATGCTGGGACACCGCTGGTGCATTGGTCAAACCGAAATGCATAACCAGACTCTCGAAATTCTCTTCAGGGGTATTGAACGCTGTTTTCCATTCGTCCCCTTCTCTGATTCTAACCAGATTGTAGGCTCCCCTTAAATCCAATTTGGAGAATACCTTAGCTCTCACAACATGGCTGAACAAATCTGCAATCAGAGGAAGAGGGTATGGATCTCCGATGATAATTAGATTTAATTCCCGAACATCTAAACAGGGACGTAGACCGCCATCTATTTTCTTCACGAAGAAGAACCCTGCCGCTACGGGTGAAGATGAGGGCTTGATGTGTCCCTTCTCCAGACTTTTCACAATGAAATCCTTCATGGCTTGTCTCTCAGGGTCAGAAAGATTATACAGTCTGGACTTCGATAGTTTAGCTCCGGGGGTCAGGTTAATAGGACAGTCATATGCAAATTCCTGACACCCCCTCTCGGAAAAAATGTCCTCAAAACCAGACAGAAAAGCAGGTAATATTTTTGTAGAGACTGTAGCAAGGGAAATATCTAAACAGTTCTCATGGCAGTAATTTCCCCATTCAATGACCTCCCCGACTTGCCAATCCACCAACGGATTATGTTTCACCAACCAGGAGAGACCCAAAACAATTGGGATGGGAAGACTGTCCAGGACATAGCAATTTCACCATGAACCGACCCCATCCTCAGTTTTACATTATGTACAATCTGAGTTAATGCTTTCTGGGCAAGTGGCGCTGAGTCGATGGCTAAGATGGGAATAGGTTTAGCTAAAGTACAGCATGTAAGACCATTAGTTTTCACAAACTCAGCATCAACCATGCTGACTCCAGCTCCACTGTCAACAAACACAGAAATTTTCTCGGTTTTGCTCTCTAGCACCACCTCTGCTGTCAGGACAAACTGGGAACTGAAGGTTGGCAATAAATGCACCCCTTGCTTATCCAACTCCAGACTAGGGTTAATTGAGTCTCCTTTTGCTTAGGAATCGAAGGACAGGACCCAATAAAATGTCCCTTTCTCCCACAAAATAAACATACGCCTTTTTTCTTGCGAATCTCCGCGGAAATGTAAGATGCACAGGCACCCCCTAACTGCATGGATTCCTCCACCTCTCCCAGCACTGGTTCACCGCCAGACCGCTCCCCCGGCAGAGGTACACAACCCTGACAAGAAGGCCCTGGAAAAGGTGGTCTCACCCGCCTATCCTAAAGGCGTCTGTCGTATAGCCAACGACATGGCAGCCTCCAAGGACTTAGGGGTATCATGTACTGCCAAAGCATCTTTCAACCTTTCAGTAAGGCCCTCACAAAATTGGCTTCTAAGGGTTGAGTCATTCTATTTAGAATCCATTGCCCATCTACGGAATTCAGAACTGTACGTCTCCACTGACCGATTCCCTTGCTGAAGGCGACGTAGCCTAGACTCAGCCAAGGTGACTCGGTCAGGGTCATCGTAGATGAGGGCCAGAGCCCCCAAAAAAACCTCCACAGACTGGAGACTAACCGAATCCTGCGATAAAGAAAAAGCCCAGAATTGAGGATGTCCCTGCAATAGTGAGATCACAATTCCCACTCGTTGCTCCTCACTACCGGAGGAGTAAGGACGAAGTTTAAGGTACAGTTTGTGGGCCTCTTTGAACACAAAAAACTTGTCCCTACCTCCTGAAAACCTGTCCGGGAGGGCAACCTTGGGTTCAGGCTAGACAGGCCTACCTGCAGAGGCCCCCACATTAGTAACCAATAGCCAGACAGACATGGGGTAAGTAACTTAGCTTGAGCCGACTTGAGAGAGATTACACAGACGGCCTCTTAGCACCAAAGAGGAAGTTAGCAGACTGCAACAGCTCCAAGCCTTCACAAGGAGTCATGTGAATATCACCGGCACCTCCCTATAGCAAACAGGAAGTATTTAAACACCCAGGCCTGGGTGTCAATTAGCCGAAGGGAGGTAGCCGCTGGGTCTAAGAAGATCTAAAAAGGTGTCTGTAATGTCAAACTAAGAGATCTCCTGCAACCAACTGCAGGGCGACTGTCTGTCACATCTGACACACCCATGCGTCGGGAGGCAAACAGGAGCATGTTTCTTTAAATGTCCATGTCAGTTTAATATGTCATAAACCAGGCCAAAAGCAAAAAGGAATACAAACAGCCTCTAGTTCAGGCAAAAATAAAGTAAAGAGTCCTTAAGGCAAAGTCTCTGGTTACCCAGTACTGCGGGCACACAGGCTGAATAGCATCCCATCCACTGGCTCAGTCGGGAGACCACAACACACAGGAGGCTTTCTCCCTCCAAACACACAGACCATGTGCCAAACAACGGCCTCCATTTTATACCTTAACCACACCCAGAGGTGAGGTATGTGGGTAGCAAGACCTGTCCATCTCTTAAACTATATATACTGTATATATATATGTATATATATGTATATATATATATATATATATATATATATATATATGCATACATTTATTTTTGTTGCCTAAAATACAGAGGAAATGTGTCCTCTTTAACTTTACGTAAATAGAAAACAAGAACACCCGTGCTAACTAGTGTGTCTTAAATCGAAAACATAAAAGCAGCATGTGGAAGTTACACCCCTGGAATGGTGGATTTTTAACTTTCGGCCTTTTAGAGATCATTTCATCTTCAACTTGCTTAATTGTTCACAATAACAGTAATTTTTACCACGGGTTCCCAAACTTTTACATACCATTGTGTGGCGCCCCTGAGGGTTCAGTCGCCACAGAGGTACTGCACCTCACCCAGAGGTGTGGTGTCTCCTTCTCTCAGGTAAGGAGGGAGTGCTGCCCGGAACCCCAACACCTGCATCCAACACTACACTGCTCCAGGCCGGCTGGAAGGGAAAGATGCATGTGCACAGTGCTGAGCCCTGTCACTGGCTGGAGTGGGGGGAACCAAGGTAGGGGGAACCAGTAGTGGGTGTGGGTGGAGGAAGCAGTTTAGGGGAGCACCATAGTAGTAGGTATATAATGGGAAGCCATCTTAGGGTGGCAGGACAGAAGGACAGTTCAGTCAGTGAAGACAGTCTGGGAGCAGAGTAGAAAGGCTCCGTTCTATTAAAGGGATCCCAGGGGGTAAGGCGAGTGCAGGACGGCACCCGTACACCCCGTATCTGTCAGAAGACAGAGGGATCGTAGGCCGCAAGAATGGGACCGGCCCCTGGACCAGCCGTGTTACTCCAGGTCTCGGCTGGAAAAACCGGAGGCTTCTGGCTTTTATAGTCCAGTTGCCAAAGCCTCATTCTAATCTCCGTGAGGGTCAAGCAAGTCCGGGAACTCCAGTTAGAAAAGCAGGGACTCCAGAGCACCCGAGCGGGACTGAGAGTGGGGAAGCGCAGGGCAGGAGGGAGAAGACCCAGCGTGAAGACGGTCTAGAGAGGAACACAAGAAAGTGGGGTTCCGTCAGGTGCTCCTAACCTACCCGAGGAAGAGCTGAACCCTGTTCTGGTGAATGCAGCGCGACGTGGGAGGCTGACACCCGTACAGTGCACCTGTGGAACTTATGTAGAACCCCGAGGGCTCGGTTGCTACAGAGGTATTGCATCTCAGCCAGATGTGCGATATCTCACTCTCAGGGTCAGTGTCAGGACCCTGACACTTGCATGCATTACACCACATTTCCGGGGGACAGGGCGACTGATATGCTCCAAACAGAGCGCGACAGTCCCTGTCCCTGGCTGGAGTGGGGGGAGGGAACACCGAGGAAGAGGGAACCCTGTAGTGCAGGAGCAGGGAGAGAGAAGTTCCTGGGTGCACCTAGAGGGAGGTATAAAGGGTGGGCAACATCTTAGATCAGAAGGCAGTTCAGTACAGACAGAAGAAGAGGGAGCAGGAGGTGGGAGCAGAGGCTCTGCATAGGCTCTGCTCCGCAGGCAGGCCTAAGAGAGAGGCCGGAGCCTGGAGGAAGCAGAAGGAAGAAGAAGGAAGGAAGAGGAGCGGAGGAGGCTCCAGGAACAAGGAAAGAAGGGACCCCAGGGGTGTGGACCGGCGAGTCGCCACCACACGCCCGAATCTACCTGCGTAGAAGGGTCAGGCCAAAGGGGGAGACCGGTCCCCGAAGATAGTGGAGGCGGGGAACTACCCTCAGCTAGAAACCGGAGGCTGTGACATTTCACGTGGCGCAGCCCCTCGCTACACCCGCTAGGAAAGCACCATATAGGGTCAGGGAAACTGGCGCCAAGTTTACCCAGAGAAGGCCCGAGGCAGCCGGACAGAAGCGTGGTCACTGGTGGGGTATGACAGGCCAGAGAAAGGACACACAAAGGGGGTCCTGTGAAACACTCCGGAGATACCTGGGAGTTGGCCGAGCCCCTCACCTGGTGAGCACAGTACGACGTGGGCAGCCGTTACCTGCAGAAGTGGTCTGGATAATAAGAACTGTGAGTAAAGACCCTGGACTGCATCACTGACTCTGTGTCGTCACTGCTACTCCTGCACCATCACCCCCATCCTCCGCATACACTGCCCTGAGGCTACACTCCTCCCGTGGGGAGTTGTACTACACTCTGCTGCACTCACAACACCAGCCTCAGCGGTCTGCCCTGCAGCGGCGGTTCATCCTGACCGCAATCCACGGGTGGCGTAGTCGGACATTTAATATCACAAAATACAACAAACAGACTGCCTTTTAATTTGACCACCCTGAGCCACGGGACCGGGTCCCCGCCACACGAGGACTACAACCCCCAGCATCCGCAACGGGTCCGGTTCCGGGTATCCCCACACACGCGCGGCCCAGGGGGCGCGTCAACCTTTGGCGTAGTCGGCAGGATTTCGTGCCCGCCAACAACGGGTACTGCGTGCCTGAAAAGAGACTGTTTCACTGTATTAAATATGGTGCCCGCCCCAGCAGAACGGACGCCATAATGTGCGCGCCAAAAGACAACAAGAAGCCACCTTCCATCATGGGTGAGGTCCCAGAATGGCGCCAAAGACGGAGCCCACCCCCAACAGCCATGAGTGCGGCTGCAGAGATGTCCATCAACGTGGGGGGGCTGCCCCTGAGAGTGATTGTCAGACGATGGCCCCAGGACCACCCCCAACAGGGGCGGAAAAAGAAGAAAACCGGGGGGCAAGGTGTGGTTTGGATCAGTCTCGGCAGACCACACCCGGAGATGGCGAGCAGCACCGACTCCAGCACCCTGACGGGTGGCTTGCTGCAGTCCATCGCGGCCCCGTACAGCCTCAGGGAGCTGATGGCGCAGCTCCCTGGAGAAGACCCGGAGTTCCTCCGAACGGCGTTGGAGGATTTGGGCCGGAGGATGGTCCAGGCTCAGCGAGAAGTGGAGAGAGGAGATGGCCCGGCGGGTCGCGGCCCAGCAGCACAGGACGCCGCCAGCACCGACCAGCGAGCCAGCCCCTGAGGACGAGGAGCGGAGGCCGGAAGCTGAGAGCAGCGCAGCCCTGGAAGCAGGTAAGGGGGACACCCCTGCCACCAGCCCTAATGCCACCAACCTGCCTCTAGACCCTGTCGCGGAACCAGATGTTCCGGGGGTCGCTGCGCCTCCCCCGCTCCCGCCGCCGGCATGCAGGCCCCAAGCTGTGAGCCTCGTCGCTGGATCAAGCCCCAGGCTGTGCCCACTGACCCCGGGTGCGGTCGGAAGCGGCCCGGTCGCAAGGCCTGACCTCCCCAGGCGCCTCCGAACCGCGTGCGCCCCAGGTCCCGAAGCCACCACCCCTTGGGACCGACCTGGACAGCCAGCTCGCCGGACCTGATGGAGAGCCGGTCCCTGTGCCAGAGGGATGGGTTCACCCCAGTCAGCGGAAGAACCTGTCCGCAGAGGCCAAGGCCCCACTTGCTCCGCTCCTGCCCGTGCCACAGCCAGTCACCATCCCCCAGCTCCCGGAGGAAGAAGTCCAGATCGAAGGGGACCAGACCGGGGAGGATCTGATGGGGTTTGCGCAGGAAACGCGAGCGGCCACAGCCCGCAGGCAGGAGTTCTGTGAGCGGAAAATTAGGCAGCTTGAAAAAGAAGAGCGGGCGCGGCGCCAGAAGAGGGAGCAGCTGCAGGCCGGAGCGTGGAGGAGAAGACATGAACCCGCTGAAACCCCCAAGCTGCACGCGGTCCTAAAACTGCTGGGACAGTGGTAAATTTCCACCAAGAGAAAGGGTAGGGGTTCATCCGGGACTCTACCACAGCCACAGACCTCTATGTTGACAGGAGGGACGTGGAGGGTCACCTGCCAGCGGGTCACCCGAAGCGGGAGTTGTTCCCGGGAGATCGGGTAATATACACCCGACATCGAGGCCTGAAAGGGTGGTATGCCCTCAATGTTCAGAGGGTGGAAGAAGAAAATTACCATGAGCACTACTACCCAGAGGACCCGGACGGGTCTGAAGAGTATGACGAGGAGGAAGAGTGTGCACAAGGAGGACGCCGCTATTAAAGGAAAATGTGAGTGCACTGTACATAGTTGCCCGTTAGGGTACAGGAAGGAAAAGTTCACCCCGGACGGGGACTGTTGCCTGACTGTTGCCTGTTTGTTTGTGCTGAAAGTTACCCGAAAAGGGTCTGTGAAAAGTATCCGGCTGAGGACTGGGAGCAGCCAACTTTTGTGAACTATCCGGCCGAGGACTGGGAGCGGTCAACTTTGTAAATAATTGCACTTCTTAAAGTGCCCCCTACTGGTTTTATAAGAAACTCCAACAACTGACCTCAGAACAAAAACCCATTAGAGGTGGCCGAAGACGAGGTCCAGCATCTGAATCTGCTACGCCCTGCAGCCACCCCAGGGCCTTCGTTGAGGGTTTACGAACGGGTCCCTCATGTTCGTCTGTTACCTGTTTGCAAGTTTGCACCTTATTGAAAAATGGACACCTGGTCGCAAGTTGCACCGCGGCTAGTACAAGAGAGTCCACTTGAAAATGTTTTATATGGAAAGTTTTATGTACCGAAATGCTTTATATGATGCTTTACATGATGTTTGATAAAAGAGTTCCAGTGATATTAAAAGTGCACTTATAATGGTGAAAAGAGAAAATGTTTCCCATAAAGGGAAGTGATGTGCAGTTGACAGTTTAAAAAAAAAAAAAAAAACTTTTTGCATGTCCTAATTTGTATTGTCTTTTGCTCTGTTCCAGCCCGCGGACGTGCTGTGATTTACCAGAGGGGAATGTAGCACCCCGAGGGCTCGGTGGCTACACAGGTATTGCATCTCAGCCAGATGTGCGATATCTCACTCTCAGGTAAGGATGGAGTGTGGATCAGGACCCTGACACCTGCATGCATTACACCACATTTCCGGGGGACAGGGCGACTGATATGCTCCAAGCAGAGCGCGACAGTCCCTGTCCCTGGCTGGAATGGGGGGAGGGAACACCGAGGAAGGGGGAACTCTGTAGTGCAGGAGCAGGGAGAGAGCAGTTCCTGGGTGCACCTAGAGGGAGGTATAAAGGGTGGGCGCCATCTTAGATCAGAAGGCAGTTCAGTACAGACAGAAGAAGAGGGAGCAGGAGGTGGGAGCAGAGGCTCTGCATGGGCTCTGCTCCGCAGGCAGGCCTAAGAGAGAGGCCAGAGCCTGGAGGAAGCAGAAGGAAGGAGAAGGAAGGAAGAGGAGCGGAGGAGGCTTCAGGAACAAGGAAAGAAGGGACCCCAGGGGTGTGGACCGGCGAGTCGCCACCACACGCCCGAATCTACCTGCGTAGAAGGGTCAGGCCAAAGGGGGAGACCGGTCCCCGAAGATAGTGGAGGCGGGGAACTACCCTCAGCTAGAAACCGGAGGCTGTGACTTTTCACGTGGCGCAGCCCCTCGCTACACCCGCTAGAAAGGCACAATATAGGGTCAGGGAAACTGGCGCCAAGTTTACCCAGAGAAGGCCCGAGGCAGCCGGACAGAAGCGTGGTCACTGACGGGGTATGACAGGCCAGAGAAAGGACACACAAAGGGGGTCCTGTGAAATGCTCCGGAGATACCTGGGAGTCGACCGAGCCCCTCACCTGGTGAGCACAGTACGACGTGGGCAGACGTTACCTGCAGAAGTGGTCTGGATAATAAGAACTGTGAGTAAAGACCCTGGCTGCATCACTGACTCTGTGTCGTCACTGCTACTCCTGCTCCATCACCCCCATCCTCCGCATACACTGCCCTGAGGCTACACTCCTCCTGTGGGGAGTTGTATTACACTCTGCTACACCCACAACACCAGCCTCAGCAGTCTGCCCTGCAGCGGTGGTTCATCCTGACTGCAATCCACGGGTGGCGTAGTCGGACATTTAATATCATCAAAACAACGTAAATAGACTGCCATTTGAGTTGACCACCCTGAGCCACGGGACCGGTTCCCCGCCACACGAGGACAGCATCTTCAACGGGTCCGGTTCCGGGTTTCCCCACACACGCGCGGCCCAGGGGGCGCGTCACTTACATAAGAACTGTGAGTAAAGACTCGGATGACTGCACCGTACTGCCTCCGTCCATTATTTAAGCTGTGCCATCTTTCCCCCTGCACTACAACGCCCAGCGCAACCAACAACACCTACACTGCCCTGGAGCTAGCTCTTCCTGTGGAGAGCCACACCATCCCTGCTGCAGTAACATCAGCTTCAGAGGACTGCTCCGCAGCGGCGGCGCCCTTTGGCCGCATTCCACAGGTGGCGTCACGAACTTTACAAATCCCTTATAAATATTTCCCCTTTTTGTTGACCGCCCTGGGCCACGGACCGGGCCAGCCACCGTGATATCCCCCACCAGCATCCATAGGCCCGGCTGCCGAGTACCCCACGGCTCTGGGGGCGCATCAATTGTAAACCCAATTAAGCCATAACCCACAAGTGCACAAAAATATTTCACATTCACCATGTACCGGGTGGGCCTGTGTGCTCTCAAAAGACCAGGCTGAGTTTCAGTTATTGTCCGGCCCTGTGTAAAATATAGTTTAGTCTCAGAAGTCTGGAAAAGTGGGCATACACCTTAGATGGCTGTTGGCAAAACGGTAACTGTTCCTTCCGAACACATGTATACCTGGTTCATCTGAGTGTGCATGTGTTCTCAATAATGAGGAGACTAGGCTGCAGCCGGACACCTCTTGCAGCGGTTTACAGTCTCTCCCTTGAAAACAAAAGAATTGGCTATAATTAAATCTAACATGCTCAACTGTCCTTTCCCATGACATCTGCAGTGGACGGAGACGCTGGTTAATATTAGATGGTTTGCAGCTCATCACAAAATCGGTGGGTTTGGCCAGTGTGTGTGTGGCGCCCCTGAGGGTTCGACCGCCACAGGAATGCTGCACTTCTGCAATGGAGTGTGGTGTTCCTCCTCTGAGGTAAGGCCAGTGTGATGGTAGTGACCTAACCTTTTGCATCCAACACCACATTCCACCAGAGGGAGCTAGTATGCACTAGGTGCTGCTCCCCTGGTTACAGGGAGACTGGGGAACACAAAGTAGTAGGAACCAGTTAGTGGGTGTGGGTGGAGGAACACTAGTTACACTTCAAATTTCATATTGAATAGTATGCCATCTTTGATCTTGGTCTTTTGGTCCTTCTGTCCTGTCTTCTCTGGTTCATCAGTCTAGCCTTTGCTAGTCTGTCGGCTGTCACTGTGCTGCCAAAATACTGTGTGTTAATGTGACTTTCCTCCGGGAGCGCAGATCCTGTGTGGGCCTGCACCGGTATGGGACACAGCCCTCGTACCCTGATCTTGGGACGAATGGTAGGTTGCAGACAAGGAATGTCTCAACTAGGCCAAGGACAAGGATCAAGAAGGCCCGGGAGCTTTAGAGTGTGGCTCCCTAGCAATTGGGTCCCGGGGAGGATGCAGACGGAGCGGAGCATGCCACCTGTCCTCGCCTACCTGATCTATTCAGAGGGATTCCGGCTGCAAGAGGGGTACCGGCCCCCGACACCCGAACTCGTACTCTACGTCCAGGAAAGCCCGGTTAGGCCCTGAGGATCCTGCCGGGCGTCGGATGGAGAGGAATTGCCACCCGAGCCCTACACCTGAGAGGAGCTCAGAGGGAGACCCGGCCTATCTACACATGCACAGACGGGAAAGGGTGAAGTCTGTAGTGGAGGAACACTCTGGTGCAGGGTCGCTACCGAACACTGGACTTCCTCAGAGGTAGTCGGACCCCCGTCCCTGGTGGCCGCAGGACTCCGCGGGGAGCAGGGAGTCGCCTTCCCGCTAACATCTCTGAGTGAGTAAAGCTTTGGAAGTACACCCCTATGGCCTCCGGACTGTTCATTACGAACCATACCACGCGACGCGGTGCCCGTATTCTCCCGCGCTACTGCTACCCCCCTTCATCCTGCCTTGCCTGCCCTGAGGCCCTGCTCCGCCTGTGGGGAGCAGTGAGAACTCCAGCCGCCATGACACCAGGCCTCAGCGGACTGTAGCGGCGCTGCTGGCCCTTCACCAGATACCACAGGTGGCGTAGTCGTTAATCAGCCACTCAACCCGGATTAGCCCACACCATCTCTTTCTAATGTGACGGCCCTGAGCACGGGTCAGGCCCGGGCCACGGCTGCATCCCATCTTCCCATCACAGGGCCCGACACCGAGTCCCCCAACACCCAGGGTAAAACACAGGCTTTCTGAGTAGAGGCGTCACAACCTGGCGTAGTCGGCAGGATATCGTGCCCGCAGCAACGGAGAAGAGTGCCCATTGCTATCGGGTACTGTGTGCCTTACACCTTGAACTGTTGTTTTACACTTAAAATGGCGCCCGCTCAAGAAGAACAGGCGCCATAGCGCTGTAAAAAGACTGTCTTTGAACGCCTCCCATCGTGGGCTGGGCTCCCGCTTGGCGCCAGAAATGTGGACTGACCCTTCCATCAGAGACCGTCCGCGGGGTAATGCCCGTCAAACTGGATGGGTTGAACGAAGGTGGGCCTGTCAGCATTCCGCCCAGGAACCGCCCTGAAAGAGGAGGAAGAAGAAAAGCAACAAGTCAACGGAGGCAGACATGGATGCCTCTGGGGAGCAAGTCCATGCAACTACTGGACCCGGTTCAGGCCCTTCACCCGGCAGAGAGCAAGGCGGCAGCGTGCTAACCCCGGGAGATATTGAATTTCTCCATAAAGAATCTCCGGAACTTGCAAGGAGGCAGAAAGAGGCCCAGGAGGCGGCGACGGCAGCGTGGAAAGAAGAAATGCTGCTGCGTATTCGAGATCGCCACCGAGGAGCAGAGGTTCCAGGACCAGTTGACTCGAAGATCGAGGTCGAGGGTGACCTCGTGGCGGGTGAGTGTGCAACCCCTGCCCCGGCTGCAGAGCCAACAGAGACTATCCTGGACCTCATGGCGGAGTACATAGTTCCCCACGCGGTCATCTGGGAGCAAGCGTTAGCTCCTGAGCTGCAATCGGCAGCCATCGGTGGGGACCTGGGATGCCACCCAAATTCTGAAACGGAGGTGCCTGAAGCTGCAGAGGAGGCTACCGGCTCCAACCCGGACTGGTCCGTATCAATCGAGGACTCGCAGCAACCCGTCCTCACCCCGCTACCTGCTCCGGCAGTAACCTGGCCCGAGGCCGAGGAGTGGGCCTGGGAAAACCAGGGGGGCGACCTAATGGGCTTCCCTCGGGAGACCCGATCTGAAGCGCGAAGGAGGAGCCAATGGTGTAGCGACCAGATCTTTCAGCTCGCAAGGGAGCAACGTCGGCGGGAGCAGCGCTGCGAGCGCCTCGAGGTCAGGACCAAGGCTGCAAAGACTCGGGCGCGTCAGGAGGAGGCCACCCATCCCAGCCCCCGGTACGAAGGCAAAGTTGTCCGCTTTCATCATGAGGCGGGGTGGGGGTTCATCCGGTGTCCCCTGTTCCAGGACTATGTGTTCGTCAGCCGGCGGGACGTCGAGCCGTGCCTCAAGAAGGGACATCCCGGTCGGAATCTCCTCCCGGGCGACACGGTGACTTTCTCTCGCCACCAGGGGGAGCGTGGGTGGTACGCCCTGGACGTCCACAAAGTGTCTGGGAGCAACGCCACCCCGCCCTCAGCCTCAGGTGACCGGCTAGCCTCCGTCGGGAGGAATGAGCCTTTCCCAAGACGAGAACCCGAAGTCTAAAGCAGCCCCTGGCTGCTGCTGTTGTTGTTGTTGTTGAAGTTTAAGTTCTATGCTGCTATTCTTGTGTTTCTTTTCCTTTTTACAGAGACTTTGGTCCCTGCGGACTATGGCAGGCGGCGGACTGTGCATTGTATATAGTTATGCATCTATTTAGGTGCTTCCTATTGGTTTTATGCAAAACCGTGCCTTTCTTTCTACCTCAGACCTCAGAAGCAAAACCTGTCTGGAGTGGCTTTTGTGGAGGTCCAACTCTGGATCTTCATGCCCTGCAGCTGACTAGCCCAGGGGATGAGGGATGACTCGGTTACCCGGGCCTTTAGCCTTAAGGAGGTCGCGGTGGTCGGCTCCCGGGCCCGTACTCTGGGGTCACTCTTTAAAAAGGCGTTGATAGATGTCTAGTTTATAAAAGTTTGAGACGCCACCTATGGTTTCTGATGATATTCACCAGCGCTGCGCAGTCCACTGAGGCCGGTGATAAGGCAGCTAGATGATATGGCTCCCCACAGGTGGAGCTGGGCCTCAGGGCAGTATAAGAACGGGGATGCAGGACAAGGAGACTCAGCCGAGTCGGAGCAAGAACAGGGACGGACACAAAAGTCACTTCAGTACTTTTTACTGATGGAAATTCAGGCACTCCCCGGAGCACTGTAGGGTGAAGGGTGTATGTCCGTATCCTCCCCAATGAGCAGGTTTTGGGCCACCTGGTTCTTGCTGCTGCGTAATAAGTTTCTGACCTGCCTGGAGCTAGGCCTAACTTTGTCTCTGTCCTGCGCTGGCTGACCTTGTGGTAGGGCCTTCTCTTGGAGTGCACGCTCCCTACCTACGGGGCCTATGTGTCTCCTGGCTCTGGTACGTATCAGCACTTTAGCGATCCTGGTACTTGTAGTTCTCCAGGGATTCCAGTTTATCTTACTGGGTCGTGGAGATCCCGGCAAGCTTCGGACCCGGTGTCCGGTAACTACTTCTTCGGGGTGAGCTA
The DNA here is from genome assembly GCF_046119375.1 of Phyllobates terribilis. Classification (NCBI taxonomy): domain Eukaryota; kingdom Metazoa; phylum Chordata; class Amphibia; order Anura; family Dendrobatidae; genus Phyllobates; species Phyllobates terribilis. The sequence continues at coordinate 484,887,040 of NW_027362771.1, forward strand.
ATTAAGCTCCTCTGCCCCCTATGAGCTAACTCTCTACTCCTTCGCCTTCGGCCTACTCGGACCCTCAATAGGCTACTCACACTAACTGCAGCGGGCCGCGTTTCACCAATCTTATGGCGCCGGCACACCTAAAGCTCACCTCACTGAGCTGCACCGAGTCTCGATCTGGATAAGCTCCACTGCAGGATAGCAATTGCAGGAGCTGAACAGGCTTTTGTCCTCTGAGGTAACTCCTCTCAGGCTGTACTGGACTCACTGCTATACCAGAATAGACTAACTGCTCACACAGACTGTAGTCTCAAGACTGACTGCTGCCTGGCTCCACCTTCCCTTATATATCTCCCTAAGGAGCTCCCTCTGGTGGTCTGAGGTGGAAGGTGGAGATGTGTGAATGGTTATGGGGGCCTCTTGTGGAGGAATCCTTCAATACACCCTTCTGGGATTTGTGATACCAAGCACAGCTGGGCTTCACATTCCCCCCTAGTTAAACTCAGCACTCCCGGGCTGAAGTACATTTTATAAAAACAGTAACAATAGGAAACATAAGCAATACTAAAACAATCTTCCCTTTATGGGAGGCACGAATCTTAAACGTTGCATAACTAAACAATTACAGAGTGTCCTCAGAATCCAAGTCTCTGGAGGTGAGGTTCCCAAGAAGGATGTCCATCTCACAAGTAGAGTACTTGGTGGTTTTGAGGGACCTGTCCTAAACCCTCTACGTAGGCCCTGGGTGGCTGCAGGGCATGAAGATCCCGTGTTGGACCTCCACACGTGCCACTTCAGACAGGTTTTCCTTCTGAGGTCACCTAAAAGGGCACTCTAGGGAGCGCAATTATATACAAAAGCAGTTTTTAGGCTGCACACAGTCCTCAGCCACGAAGTTCATTATGCAAATAAAGAATTAAATAGGCAAAGTGTCCATATCACTTAAACTGTTCAAAAATAAGCAGAACACAAAATAATGTACATTTGCATAGGAAATACACAATTATGCAGTACATTACATTTTAATATACAATACCCCAGGGGTAACTATCTACACTTTCAGCAATTTTGATCGTCTACTGTGTGTACCTAGCAGGGGGTTTACCTCTCATGCTGTGTACTGATCTGCGTAGTGCTGTGGTTGGTGGAGTGTCAGTACCTGTATCCTCAGTTACTCTACCAGTTCTACGTGTAACCATGTTGTAAAACTGCCTTAACCTCTCTCTTGGACTGGCAAGTCTACCATTGGCTGGGCCCTCTTGCTCCGCTTCTGCCGGGGATCCTTCATCCGGGGATGCTTCTTGAGCTGGCTCTTCTGCAGCACTTACAGGTTCAACTTGCTGTGGAGGGTTTTCTGGTTGTTCATAGAATTGGAGTACTGGAATGATTACTGCACCTCCTATCTGAGGCCAATCAGCTGGGAAGTCTCCAAGGTCAGTGTGTATCACCGCTTCTTTAGGTTCTTCCTTGGTTGTGAGAGACACTTTTTCTTGGGGTTTCAGTAATTCTGGACACAACTTTAAGTGGTCCCTAGACACTGTAGCAGATGTTTTTCCTCCATCACGACTAATTATACAGGTCTTTTTGTTGTCAAACCTTGACGGTAACACAGTGTAGGGGTCTTTTTCCCACTGGTCGTCGAGTTTGTGGTTACGTCTTTTCCTTTTTAGTACTGTTTCACCAGGTGTGAAAGGTTCTGCTGGTGCGTTTTTGTTGTAGTGCATTTCCTGCTTTTCTCTCACCCGAGTAAGACTGTCCTTGACACAAGCTTGTACCCTTCTGTACTGCTCTTGTCTGGTGGTGTCCCAGTCCTCAGTGGTCATATCAGCTTCAGGTTCAACAACACCAAGCTCCAAATCCATGGGCAGCTTTCCTGGCCTTGCCCGCATGAGATATGCCGGAGTGCAATTGGTGGAACTGACTGGTATACGATTGTACAGATCCACTAGGTCTGGTAGTAGGTCTGGCCACTGGTTTCTCTCCTCAAGTGGTATGGTCTTTAGCAGGTCGATAATGATGTTGTTCATCTTTTCACAGAGACCGTTTGTTTGTGGGTGGTAAGGTGTAGTTCTTATCTTTTTACACCCGTAGAGATGGCAGAACTCCTTGAACAATTCAGCCTCAAAGGCCGGGCCTTGGTCAGTCAATACTTGCTCAGGATATCCATGGGGTCTGCAGAAGTACGCTTGGAACGTCTTTGCTACTGTCTCTGCTGTCAGGTCTTTGACAGAGGCGACCACCAGGAAACGTGAGTAGTGATCTACAATGGTCAGAGCATAGGAGTACCCTGACCTGCTGGGGGAGAGCTTGACATGGTCCAGGGCCACGATCTCCAGGGCCTGAGTCGTCTTGATGGGTTGCAGGGGTGCCTTCTGGCTGCTGAAGTCTTTCCTTCTTAGGCTGCAGGGTCCACAGTCCCGGCACCACATTTCAATGGAGCTGCGCATTCCTACCCAGTAGAATCGACATTTCAGCAGGGTCTCTAGCTTTTTCCAGCCAAAGTGCCCCACCTGATCGTGGTAAGCTTCTAATACCATCTGGATGTCTGTCTTAGGGACTACTATCTGCCATACCATCTCGTGGGTTCTTGGATTAACGTACCTCCGGCACAGCTTCTCACGGTAGATAAACAGCCGGCTTCTCTCGTTCCACAGCTGCTTTGCTTGCAGAGACACATCTTTCTCCAGGGAGGCACCTTCTTGGGTTATCAGCTGTTTGATGCAGCTGACAACCGGGTCGCTGTCCTGGGTCTCTTTCCAGCTGTGGTGAGGAAGGGGGTTTAACGTCTTTTCACACGGCTTCCTGGAGGCTCGTTGCTCATGGATCATCCCACTCCGGTGAAAGGCAGGTAGCTCTATCTCTTCCAGGTCATCCACTTCTTCTTCTGTGTCTGACTGGTGAGGCATCCTAGACAGGGCATTGGCGTTGGTGTTCTTGCGGCCCGCCCGGTATTTAATTGTAAATTGGTAGTTTGACAGCCGAGCCATCCATCGCTGTTCCAGAGCCCCCAACTTAGCTGTTTCAAGATGGGTCAAGGGGTTGTTATCAGTAAAGGCAGTGAACTTGTTGGAAGCCAGATAGTGATGAATCTTTCAGTGATGGCCCAGACCAAGGCCAGGAACTCCAACTTGAAGCTGCTATAGTTCTCTGGGTTCCTCTCAGTCGGACGGAGCTTCCTGCTTGCGTATGCGATGACTTTCTCTTGCCCATTCTGCTTCTGACTTAAGACAGCGCCAAGGCCTTCGTTGCAGGCATCCGTATACAGCAGGAACGGTTGGCTGTAGTCAGGGTAGGCTAGGATCTCATCACCTGTCAGGATCTCCTTCATCTCCTGAAACGACTCTGCTTGCTCCTTACCCCAGTGGAATGGAGGGTTTTGCCTTTGGAGGACAGCCCTACCAGGAGGTCTTGCAGAGGAGCTGCTTTCTTTGTGTAGTCCTTTACGAACCTTCGGTAGTATCCTACTAGTCCCAAGAACTGCCGCACCTCCTTGAGGTTCTTCGGCTCCGGCCACTTCTGGATGGCTGTGACTTTCTCCGGGTCTGGTGCTACGCCTTCCGGACTGACAATGTGTCCCAGGTACTGTACCTTCTTCTTGAGCAGGTGGCACTTTGAGGGCTTCAACTTCATCCCGTACCGGGACAGTGACTCAAATACCTGTGCCAGGTGTTTCAAGTGGTCCTCGTACGTTCTGGAGTACACAATTACGTCATCCATGTAAAGTAACACAGTCTCGAAGTTGCGGTGTCCCAGGCAGCACTCCATCAATCTCAGGAACGTTCCGGGGGCATTGCAGAGTCCAAACAGCATGCTGTTGAACTCGCAGAGTCCCATCGGGGTGGTGAAGGCCGTTTTCTCTCGATCCTCCTCAGCCACAGCTACTTGCCAGTACCCACTAGTGAGGTCAAGGGTGGAAAAGCAATTTGCAGACTTCAAGGCAGCTAGGGACTCCTCTATGCGTGGTAAAGGGTATGCATCTTTATGTGTAATGCGATTTACTTGACGGTAATCTACACACATTCTCATGCTCCCGTCCTTTTTCCTAACCAGCACTAGGGGAGCCGCCCAGGGACTACAACTATCCCTTATCACTCCCGCCTTCCTCATGTCATGCAGCATTTCTTTTGCCTTCTGGTAGTGAGCTGGGGGTATAGGCCTATAGCGTTCTTTGATTGGGGAATGGCTGCCTGTGGGGATATGATGTTGAACCCCCTTAATCCTCCCGAAGTCTAGTGGATGTTTACTGAACACCTGCGAGTATTCTTGAACCACCCGGTGTACACCCTGTTTTTGATGGGCAGGAGTGGTGTCTGTCCCAACATGGAGCTGTTGACACCAATCCTCCACCTGGGTTGCAGGGTCATTATCCTCTACTTCATCTGGTGAGGTTAAGGACTCCGCCTCATGGATGCCGTTGTTATTGACAGCATGTAATTTGGCAACAGTGGCATAACGTGGCAGTTTGACCTCATCTTCCCCTAGGTTAAGAAGACGGACAGGCACCCTCCCATTACGTACATCTACCACTCCCCTGGCGGTTAAGAGTGTGGGTCTATGCTCGGAGCAAAGGGGTTCTACTGCCGCCTGGTAGCTCTGTCCTCTAAGACCTATGGCAGCTTTACACCAGATGAGCATTTCACTCATTGGGGGGATGACAATGGGTATGGGGTCTGTTACCCTCACGTTACCGATTTCACCATCTGTCAACCTTACTTGCTGTTGATACATCAGGACGCAGATCTCCTTCTGCAGTGCCCTCCTCTGTCTTGGTTTGGCAGTGTCGGCGATCTGTTGGAGTAAGAACACAACCTCTCCCAAACAGTTACCAACAATGTTAGTGCCAAGTACCATATATGGGTTGCTGTCATCAGGGTTAGTCTCCTCTACAATTAGTCCCTGGTCCTTCAGCTCCACTCTCACCACCTTTACAGTCACATTCTTAACCCCGAGTAGGTTAAGGGGGAGTCCATTTGAGGCATATACAGACAAATTTGGAGCTGGCGGACGTAGATCGTCCATGGACCAGAACCTCTTGTAGAGGACTTCAGGCATGATGGTTACCTGAGATCCTGTGTCCAGCAGGGCATGCATTGGGATCCCGTCCAACACAATGGACAGGAAAGGTCTTCCTCCGACGAACCTGTTGTACCAGTCTGATAGGCCTGGTGAGTCTACTCCTGGGTGTCGGCCCTCGGACCCAGGGTTTTCTCGTTTAAAGGACACTTCTGGGCGAGGTGTCCCGTCTTGCGGCAGCGGTAGCAGGTCGGGTCCTTCGGTGGGCGGCGCTGGTCACTGGTCCTTGGCGAGGGTGGTGTTGGCCTCCTCCTCCTCCGCATCCAGGGGACATCCTCAGGGCTGTCGGCTAGCAGGATCTTCCCTCCTTCCTCGGGCTCCGTCCGCAGCTGCAGGGCACTCAGCATGGTGGTCAGGGTTTTGCTCAACTGACGCACCTCAGAGCGCAGACTGTCCAGTTCTTTAGGGGACGTTGCTGGAACCTTAGCTTCAGCAGTCACTGGGGAAAAGGTGGGTGTAGCAGGCACTGGAGTAGTCCCACCCTGGTAACGTTGGATGGCATTTGTCTCCAGGGGCTGCAGTCCTTTTATAGCCATGTCCTTGAGATTGTCAAAGGTGGCATCTGGATGATCCAGGGTCCACCAACGCACAGTCCTGCTCTCCTCTGGAGACCTCAGTCCCCGGACAAACTGTTCCTTCAGCATTCGGTTCTCATTCTCAAAGCTTGTCGGACTAACCTGGTTCAGAGCCCGCAGGGCCCCTTGGAGACGCCAGGCGTAGTCCCGAACATTGTCCTCTGGTTGTTGGGAACAGCTGAAGAACCTCATCCGGAGATCTGCCTCAGTAAGGTCCTCAAATACAGTCTGCAGATTTTGGAATATTGCGGACACTGACTCCTGGTCTGCGGCCGACCATGTTTCCACTTCCCGCTCTGCAGCACCGGTCAGTTGTCCTAATACAACGGCAGCTCTTTGTTTGCCGGTCATAGAGTACATGTTTAAGATACCACATATCTTCCATTTAAATCCAGACAGGGTATCTGGTTTGCCGTTGTACTGTGGGAGCCACTTTGCTGCAGGAATGTACGGTAAAGTCATAGGAATAACAGGTGTTACAGGCGCTGCTGGTGGAGCGGCGGCTTCGGCCTGCCCATTATCGGGCGCGGGCTGAACTTCAGGGACGTTGACCGATAGGTCGGCGTTCTGCTGTTCGACGGACATCTTAGCGCCCCCCTAGTTAACCGTGGCCTACCTTCTGGTTTTTCTTCCGGTAGGCCGCAGCTCCGCAGGCGACGGTTATCTTCAGGACCTTGCGTCGCTTGCGTCCTACGTCAGAGCGTTCAGCGATGCTCCTTTTAGGACCTAGCGCTTCGTGCTTTGACGTCAAGGCGTGGGGCGTGTCCAGGACTTTTCGCTCTTTTGCAGGTACGCCCCTTATTTTCCCGCGGTTACGCCCTTCTTCTTGCTCAACGGCCCAACAATGGCGGCAACCTTCACCACAACTTTACGTACACAGTTCAGAATAAAGGCGCACACTACCCAGCGGCAATGGGCAAAACTCGGCGTCGTTGCAGCGGGCACGCAATCCTCTTCGTGACGCCAGAAAGAGAATGACAAGCCCAGGGGATGGGGGATGACTCGGTTACCCGGGCCAAGAACAGGGACGGACACAAAAGTCACTTCAGTACCTTTTACTGATGGAAATTCAGGCACTCCCTGGAGCACTGTAGGGTGAAAGGTGTATGTCCGGATCCTCCCCAATGAGCAGGTTTTGGGCCACCTGGTTCTTGCTGCTGCGTAATAAGTTTCTGACCTGCCTGGAGCTAGGCCTAACTTTGTCTCTGTACTGCGCTGGCTGACCTTGTGGTAGGGCCTTCTCTTGGAGTGCACGCTCCCGACCTACGGGGCCTATGTGTCTCCTGGCTCTGGTACGTATCAGCACTTTAGCGATCCTGGGACTTGTAGTTCTCCAGGGATTCCAGTTTATCTTACTGGGTCGTGGAGATCCTGGCAAGCTTCGGACCCGGTGTCCGGTAACTACTTCTTCGGGGTGAGCTAATTAAGCTCCTCTGCCCCCTATGAGCTAACTCTCTACTCCTTCACCTTCGGCCTACTCGGACCCTCAATAGGCTACTCACACTAACGGCAGCGGGCCGCGTTTCACCGATCTTATGGCGCCGGCACACCTAAAGCTCACCTCACTGAGCTGCACCGAGTCTCGACCTGGATAAGCTCCACTGCAGGATAGCAATTGCAGGAGCTGAACAGGCTTTTGTCCTCTGAGGTAACTCCTCTCAGGCTGTACTGGACTCACTGCTATACCAGAATAGACTAACTGCTCACACAGACTGTAGTCTCAAGACTGACTGCTGCTTGGCTCCACCTTCCCTTATATATCTCCCTAAGGAGCTCCCTCTGGTGGTCTGAGGTGGAAGGTGGAGATGTGTGAATGGTTATGGGGGCCTCTTGTGGAGGAATCCTTCAATACACCCTTCTGGGATTTGTGATACCAAGCCCAGCTGGGCTTCACACAGCCATCCCAGGGCCCACGTAGAGGGTTTAGGGCAGGTCCCTCTTGCTACTGAACTGACCGTCGCCACTTTTAACCAGTCTGCTGCCATTGTCAAAAGTCTCTTGTCCTAATTTATGATTTGTACTTTTATAACTTTGTACTTTTGCACTTTTACACTTTTATACCTTGCTATGCAACGTTTAAGAAATGTGCCTCCCATAAAGGGATAATAGTTGTGTTATTATAGAAAGAAAATTTCCTGGGTGTTACTTACTTTGCAGCCCGCGGACGTGCTGTGTTTTACCAGGGGGGAATGTGGCACCCCTGAGGGTTTGACCGCCACAGGAATGCTGCACTTCTGCAATGGAGTGTGGTGTTCCTCCTCTGAGGTAAGGCCAGTGTGATGGTAATGACCTAACCATTAGCATCCAACACCACATTCCACCAGAGGGAGCTAGTATGCGCTAGGTGCTGCTCCCCTGGTTACAGGGAGACTGGGGAACACAAAGTAGTAGGAACCAGTTAGTGGGTGTGCGTGGAGGAACACTAGTTAGTTACACTTCAAATTTCATATTGAATAGTATGCCATCTTTGATCTTGGTCTTTTGGTCCTTCTGTCCTGTCTTCTCTGGTTCATCAGTCTAGCCTTTGCTAGTCTGTCGGCTGTCACTGTGCTGTCAAACTACTGTGTGTTAATGTGACTTTCCTCCGGGAGCGCAGATCCTGTGTGGGCCTGCACCGGTATGGGACACAGCCCTCGTACCCTGATCTTGGGATGAGTGGTAGGTTGCAGACAAGGAATGTCTCAACCCGGCCGAGGACCAGGATCAAGAAGGCCCGGGAGCTTTAGAGTGTGGGTCCCTAGCAACTGGGTCCCGGGGAGGATGCAGACGGAACGGAGCATGCCACCTGTCCTCGCCTACCTGATCTATTCAGAGGGATTCCGGCTGCAAGAGGGGTACCGGCCCCCGACACCCGACCTCGTACTCTACGTCCTGGACGGGAAAGCCCGGTTAGGCCCTGAGGATCCCGCCGGGCGTCAGATGGAGAGGAATTGCCACCCGAGCCCTACACCTGAGAGGAGCTCAGAGGGAGACCCGGCCTATCTACACACGCACAGACGGGAAAGGGTGAAGTCTGTAGTGCAGGAACACTCTGGTGCAGGGTCGCTACCGAACACTGGACTTCCTCGGAGGTAGTCGGACCCCCGTCCCTGGTGGCCGCAGGACTCCGCGGGGAGCAGGAAGTCGCCTTCCCGTTAACATCTCTGAGTGAGTAAAGCTTTGGAAGTTCACCCCTATGGCCTCCGGACTGTTCATTACGTGCCATACCACGCGACGCGGTGCCCGTACTCTCCCGCGCTACTGCTACCCCCCTTCATCCTGCCTTGCCTGCCCTGAGGCCCTGCTCCGCCTGTGGGGAGCAGTGAGAACTCCAGCCGCCATGACACCAGGCCTCAGCGGACTGTAGCGGCGCTGGTGGCCCTTCACCAGATACCACAGGTGGTGTAGTCGTTAATCAGCCACTCAACCCGGATTAGCCCACACCATCTCTTTCTAATGTGACGGCCCTGAGCACGGGTCGGGCCCGGGCCACGGCTGCATCCCATCTTCCCATCACAGGGTCCGACACCGAGTCCCCCAACACCCAGGGTAAAACACGCGCTTTCTGAGTAGAGGCGCCACATGTGTCTAATGTGTATGGTCACTTTAAGATTTTACCTGGTGAAGAGTAATCATTATAATTCTTCTGAGAGATCTAACTAGAGATGTATATTTAACACTCCTTGGTTCTAGATTAATTTGCCCAGTTACCATTAAATTTTAATTTATTTTGTTACTCTGAAATCTGACCATTGAGTTAACCTCTAACTGTAATTAACGCTACTGTTCCAGTCCAATAGCGCATTTCACATACAATTAGGTCCAGGAAGCAAGAATTTGGGAAATTTTCATCATGTTTGCCATTGTTTTTCTGAAAAGGATGTGTATGCTTGGGTAAGACATGTCAGTCACTGGCTAATCAGTGGTGCCAAACCACAATGTTAAGGTGCACATAGACATTTTGTGTACTTGCTGAGTTTGTGTCCTAATGGTATGTGGTATGTTCAATATTTGCTGCAGAAATTTATGAAAAAAACGCAGCAGTTTACAGTACCAGCAAAATGATTTCTAAAATCCTCACACACATGCTTTTTTTTCCTTGCAGATTTAAAGCTGTTTCAAATCTCTAGCATGTCAATTCCTTCAGTGTTTTGCAGCATTTTTCACCCATTCAAATGAATGGGGGAAAAATGCATCAAAAACACATGCAAAAAAAATGTTTTATGCAGCAATTTTCCTGCCAAGAAATACTTTTTTGGTGCAGAAATTTTTGCTGCAAATATTAAAGGGGTTGTGCGGTACTTTAGATTACCCCCTCCTTATATCCCCCCCCAGGTCCCTAAGACTTTTTGTAAATACCTTCTGTTGCTGATAATGCCTGTGTGCAGCGCTATCGGTGGCCGCTCACAGGCATAACGTGACCCCACGCTGACATCACGGCAAGTGAGGCGTGACTCAGCGCTGTCGTCCCCGCGGTGGCTGCTGGGTTGTGGGCAGGGTTATCCCCCGCGTCACACCTGACATCCACTGCGCGCTTTCCCAATGAATGGGGAGAGGCAGAGCGCGCGGTGTATGCCGGGTGTGACGCGGGGGGTAACCCCACCCACAGCCTGGCATCCACCTGGAACCAGGAAGATCGTGACCCCTGGCTGCTGCCTGCACTTGTCGTGACATCAGCGGATGTCAGAGCCGGCTGCAGCCGGGGGTCACGTGATGCCTGTGAGCGGCCACCGATAGCGCCACTCACAGACATTTTCAACAGCAGAAGGTATTTACAAAAAGTCTTAGGGACCTGGGGGGATACATGGGGGGGTAATCTAAAGTACCGCACAACCCCTTTAAACGGTTGTATTTCAAGCTCGCTGTATTATAACAGGTCGATTCTTTGTACCTGCAAGAAATAAGCAGCTGCCAGAACATTTTGGCAGTGGCTTATTTTGCTTGTTCCATATATGCCTGTGTATGGGGTAGTCAGGAGGGATGAAGGTTTATGGCCATCTTCTCAAATGCATTCATTTGGAAAACTACAATCCTACCACCATACTACTTTAAAGAGAACATGTTTTGGGGTTTGGTAAAACTACATGTGCACAGATTATTCTAGTCTTTTTTCTGCCTGAGGCCACACTTTGTCAAACAGGGGCTGTCACGTGTCACACACGATGTTCTATGACTAGTTTAAATGGAAAAAAATATATACTTATCAGCTTACCAAGGTTAGGTGTGGCCAGTAGCGTATCTACCGGGAGGACAGAGAGGTCGGTCGCCCCGGACCCCGTGCTCTGAGGGGCCCACCCGGAGCTGCGCTAGCGTAACTGTATCGGTGTGCGCAGCAGCTGATACAGCTACACTCTGGGGCAGAGCAGGGAGTCTCGATGTCCCTGAACTTCCTTATGGCTGCTATGGGGCCCTTGAGCAGGAGCCAGTATCAGGCCCCCCGCCAGTCACAACAAGTTCAATGATGAGAGAGGGAGTGTTACGCTCCCTCCCCCATCATTCTGAGTCTGACATCTCTGATGCAGACACTGACAGCGGGCACGATGACGTCATCACTTGAAGCTCACTGTCCTGAGATATGCGAGCGCTCGGAGCAGCGGGGGAACGAGGAGGAGCGGTGAGTATTGTATTTATTTATTTTTTATAGGGAGTGCATTATACTATATAGAGCCTGCCTATGGGGGGTACATTATACTATATAGAGTCTGCCTATGGGGGGTACATTATACTATATAGAGTCTGCCTATGGGAGGTGCATTATACTATATAGTATCTGCCTATGGGGGTGCATTATACTATATAGAATCTGCCTATGGGGGTGCATTATACTATATGGAGGCCTATGGGGGTGCATTATACTATATAGAGTCTGCCTATGGGATATGCATTATACTATATAGAATCTGCCTATGGGGGACTGCATTATACTATATAGAGTCTGCCTGTGAGGGTGCATTATACAATATAAAGTTTGTCTATGTGGTATAATATAGAGCCTATGGGAGTGCATTATACTATATAGAGTCTGCCTATGGTGGCGTATTATACTATAGAGGCCTATGGGGGTGCATTATACTATATAGAGTCTGACTATGGGGGTGCATTATACTATATAGAGGCCTATGGAGTGCATTATGCTATAGAGCCTATGGGAGTGCATTATACAGTGGGGAAAAAAGTATTTAGTCAGCCACCAATTGTGCAAGTTCTCCCACTTAAAAAGATGAGAGAGGCCTGTAATTGACATCATAGGTAGACCTCAACTATGAGAGACAAAATGAGAAAACAAATCCTGAAAATCACATTGTCTGATTTGAAAGAATTTTTTTTTACATTTTGGTGGAAAATAAGTATTTGGTCAATTACAAAAGTTCATCTCAGTACTTTGTTATATATCCTTTGTTGGCAATGACAGAGGTCATACATTTTCTGTAAGTCTTCACAAGGTTGGCACACACTGTTGCTGGATGTTGGCCCATTCCTCCATGCAGATCTCCTCTAGAGCAGTGATGTTTTGGGACTGTCGCTGGGCAACACGGACTTTCAACTCCCTCCAAAGGTTTTCTATAGGGTTTAGATCTAGAGACTGGCTAGGCCACTCCAGGACCTTGAAATGCTTGTTATGAAGCCACTCCTTCGTTGCCCTGGCGGTGTCCTTGGGATCATTGTCATGCTGAAAGACCCAGCCACGTTTCATCTTCAATGCCCTTGCTGATGGAAGGAGGTTTTCACTCAAAATCTCACGATACATGGCCCCATTCATTCTGTCATGTACACGGATCAGTCGTCCTGGTCCCTTGGCAGAGAAACAGCCCCAAAGCATGATGTTGCCATCCCCATGCTTCACAGTAGGTATGGTGTTCTTTGGATGCAACTCAGCATTCTTTCTTCTCCAAACACAACGAGTTGTGTTTCTACCAAACAATTCTACTTTGGTTTCATCTGACCATATGAAATTCTCCCAATACTCTTCTGGATCATCCAAATGCTCTCTAGCAACCTTCAGACGGGCCCGGACATGTAATGGCTTAAGCAGGGGGACAAGTCTGGCACTGCAGGATCTGAGTCCCTGGCGGCGTAGTGTGTTACTGATGGTAGCCTGTGTAACGTTGGTCCCAGCTCTCTGCAGGTCATTCACTAGGTCCCCCCGTGTGGTTCTGGGATTTTTGCTCACCGTTCTTGAGATCATTTTGACCCCACGGGGTGAGATCTTGTGTGGAGCCCCAGATCGAGGGAGATTATCAGTGATCTTGTATGTCTTTCATTTTCTAATTATTGCTCCCACAGTTGATTTCTTCACACCAAGCTGCTTGCCTATTGCAGATTCAGTCTTCCCAGCCTGGTGCAGGGCTACAATTTTGTTTCTGGTGTCCTTCGACAGCTCTTTGGTCTTCACCATAGTGGAGTTTGGAGTGTGACTGTTTGAGGTTGCAGACAGGTGTCTTTTATACTGATAACAAGTTCAAACAGGTGCCAGTGCTACAGGTAATGAGTGGAGGACAGAGGAGCCTCTTAAAGAAGAAGTTACAGGTCTGTGAGAGCCAGAAATCTTGCTTGTTTGTAATTGACCAAATACTTATTTTCCACCAAAATTTAAAAAAATTTCTTTCCAAATCAGACAATGTGATTTTCAGAATTTGTTTTCTCAATTTGTCTCTCATAGTTGAGGTCTACCTATGATGTCAATTACAGGCCTCTCTCATCTTTTTAAGTGGGAGAACTTGCATAATTGGTGGCTGACTAAATACTTTTTTTCCCCACTGTACTATATAGAGTCTACCTATGGGGGGTGCATTATACTTTAGAGTCCTATTGGGGTGAATTATGCTATATGTTACTGATTACATCAACTTCTGTATGGACATTGTAGTACCTGTTCAAGAGATTCGGTGTTATGCAAACAATAAGCCATGGATTACAAAAGAGTTGAAACATTTACTAAACATGAAAAAACTGGCTTTTAAAAGGAAGGACAAGGAGGCATTGAAAATTATACAGCGAGACCTAAAGGGGAAAATTAAGATTGCCCGTGAGGCATTCAGAGTTAAATTAGAAAATCAATTTGCACGAAAAAGCTCCAGAGAGGTGTGGGCTGGAATGAAGCTAGTGACTGGGTTTAAGGCAAGGTCGGAGCAGGTGGGTGGTGGACTTAGAATGGCTAATGAAATGAATGAGTTCTTCAATAGATTCAGCAATAAAGGTGCGGTAGCAGCAGGGAAGGGGGAGGAGGCCGGGGAACAACTAGCTAAATTAACAGGGGGTGAAATAGATCATTTCTCGGTCTCCAAAAAGGACGTGAGGGACCAGTTTAGTAAGCTGGCCATTGGCAAAGCAGCAGGGCCTGACGGTCTCAGTCCACGTGTCCTCAGAGTGTGTGCAAATGAGTTGTGTACTGTCTTCCAGCATCTCTTTAACCAGAGCTTACAATCAAAGAGAGTACCAGTGCTATGGAAGACTTCCTGCCTGGTGCCGGTTCCCAAGACTACCTTCCCGACTTCCCCGGGGGACTATAGACCGGTGGCCTTAACATCGCATGCGATGAAGTCCTTGGAGAGAATAGTACTTGCTCACTTGTGTCCGAGGGTGATGGCGCATACTGATGCTCTTCAGTTTGCGTACCGGCAGGGACTGGGGGTGGACGATGCTGTAGCGTCTCTGCTACAAACAGTACATTCCTTTTTGGACAATGATGGAACCACAGTGCGTGCTTTGTTCTTTGATTTCTCTAGTGCGTTCAACACATTACAGCCACTCTTACTGCGTGGAAAGTTGATTAAAATGGTGGTGGATGAGGGACTTGTGAATTGGATAATTGACTACCTGTCGGATAGGCCACAGTTTGTTAGGTGGGGGACGGCTACATCAGATAGTGTACTGAGCAGTGTCGGAGCCCCGCAGGGAACAGTGCTGTCGCCATTCCTCTTTACATTGTACACAGCTGACTTTCAGTATAAATCAGACCGTTGTTACCTCCAGAAGTACTCGGATGACTCTGTGATAGTTGGCGGTATTGGGAAGGACCAGGATGAAGAGGAATATAGAAGGGTGGTTGCGGACTTTGTAGTATGGTGCCAGGCTAACCATCTAGAACTAAATGTTAAGAAAACCAGGGAGTTGGTGATGAGCTATGGAAGGTGCAAGAAGGTATGCCTACCTGTTACCATTGACGGTCAGGATGTGGAGATGGTGGACAGTTTCAAATATTTGGGGGTTTACCTGGATAGCAAGCTAGACTGGAAGTGCCACGTGGAGAAGGTCTACAAGAAGGGGATGAGTAGATTGTACTTCCTAAGGAAGTTAAGGTCTTTTAATGTGTGTGGCAAAATGCTTGAGGTGTTCTACCAATCCATTGTGGCTAGTGCCACCTTTGCGGCAATAATTTGCTGGGGTAACAGTGTGCGTGTTGCTGACGCCAACAAGCTCAACAAACTTATAAAGAAGGCTAGCGCGACGGTGGGCCTACAGCTTGGGACTTTTGAAGAGGTGGTAGAGGAAAGGATTAAGAAGAAGTGCAGAGCTATAATGGGCAACAACACACACCCGCTTTATGAACTGTTTGCGAAACAGAAGAGCACATTCAGCAATCGCCTAATACAACTAAGGTGTAAAAAGGAAAAATACAGGAGATCGTTTGTTCCAACAGCTATGGGGGTGTTTAACAAATGTCTGAAAAGCAATGTCTAAAGTATTCCAAATGTTATGTTATCATATGTGTCATGTTCGAGATCTGTGTTCTGCTGCTGTGATACCGCAATTTCCTACGGGATAAATAAAGTATATCTTATCTTATCTTATCTTATATAGAGTCTGCCTATTGGGGTGCATTATACTATATATACAGTGGTGGCCAAAAGTATTGGCACACCTGCAATTCTGTCAGATAATACTCAGTTTCTTCCTGAAAATGATTGCAATCACAAATTCTTTGGTATTATTATCTTCATTTAATTTGTCTTCAATGAAAAAACACAAAAAGAATTGTCCTAAAGCCAAATTGGATATAATTCCACACCAAACCTAAAAAAGGGGGTGGACAAAAGTATTGGCACTGTTTGAAAAATCATGTGATGCATCTCTAATTCGTGTAATTAACAGCACCTGTAACTTACCTGTGGCACCTAACAGGTGTTGGCAATAACTAAATCACACTTGCAGCCAGTTATCATGGATTAAAGTTGACTCAACCTCTGTCCTGTGTCCTTGTGTGTACGACATTGAGCATGGAGAAAAGAAAGAAGACCAAAGAACTGTCTGAGGACTTGAGAAACCAAATTGTGAGGAAGCATGAGCAATCTCAAGGCTACAAGTCCATCTCCAAAGACCTGAATGTTCCTGTGTCTTCCGTGCGCAGTGTCATCAAGAAGTTTAAAGCCCATGGCACTGTGGCTAACCTCCCTAGATGTGGACGGAAAAGAAAAATTGACGAGAGATTTCAACACAAGATTGTGCGGATGGTGGATAAAGAACATCGACTAACATCCAAACAAGTTCAAGCTGCCCTGCAGTCCGTGGGTACAACAGTGTCAACCCGTACTATCCGTCGGCGTCTGAATGAAAAGGGACTGTATGGTAGGATACCCAGGAAGATCCCACTTCTTACCCCGAGACATAAAAAAGCCAGGCTGGAGATTGCCAAAACTTACCTGAGAAAGCCTAAAACGTTTTGGAAGAATGTTCTCTGGTCAGATGAGACAAAAGTAGAGCTTTTTGGGAAAAAGCATCAACATAGAGTGTACAGGAAAAAAAAAGAGGCATTCAAAGAAAAGAACATGGTCCCTACAGTCAAACATGGCGGAGGTTCCCTGATGTTTTGGTGTTGCTTTGCTGCCTCTGGCACTGGACTGCTTGACCGTGTGTGTAGCGTCGGCGTCCCTGCCTCCTGATAGGCAGGGACGCCGTTCCCCTCACCTCTCCGCTCCGTGCCCAGCGTCTTCCTCCCGCTCTGCTGGCAGCGCGCGCTGCTTCCCGGCCTCTGTGCTTAGGGCGAGCGCGCTCCCCCTCTCTTAAAGGGGCCGCGCGCGCCGTCCTAAGGAGTCCCCGGCCAATGGCCGGAGGACCTCACCATGTATAAGGCACCTCCTCCAAAATGGAGGTGCCCAAGCAATGTTGTTGCAAAGCCTTTCAACTCTGCTTCAGCCCTCAGGTCCCGTTACCTGTTACCTGCCAGTCACCTGCCAGATTCCTGCTTGATACCTGCCTGATACCTGCCTGATATCTGCTTACCTGCTTGCAATCCTGTGGTCCGACAGTCTGCCTACCAGCACCTGCCAGTCTGTCTATGGATCAGTCCGCCAGCGGACCAGGAAGTGCCTGCCAGATACCTGCCTGATACCTGCCTGCCTGTCCAGAGACTCTTACTCGCTCACCTGGGAGCGCTCACCTGCTACCTACCTGCTAGCCTACCTGGAGGCTTAGCCGTCACTTGCTGTGACCACCTGCCTGTCCAGAGACTCTTGCCCGCTCACCTGGGAGCACTCACCTGCTACCTGCCTGCTAGCCTACCTGGAGGCTCTGCCATCACTTGCCGTGACCACCTGCCTGTCCAGAGACTCTTGCCCGCTCACCTGGGAGCGATCACCTGCTACCTGCCTGCTAGCCTATCTAGAGACTCTTTCCCTGCTGTCACTTGCCGTGACCACCTGCCCGTCTAGAGACTCTTTCCCTGCTGTCACTTGCCGTGGCCACCTGCCCGTCTAGAGACTCTTACCCTGCTGTCACTTGCCGTGACCATCCGCCTGTCAAGAGACTGTCCCCGTCACTTGCCATGACCACCTGCCCTTCTACCCAGAGACTGTCCCTGTCACTTGCCGCGACTACCTGCCCGCCTTCCCTGGGAGCCACCCGCTTCCTTACAAGGACTGCTCCTTTGTATAGTTGCTCAGAGGTTCCACCTCCCAGACCCGTTACAGTTTGCTCGGGCCATGGAACCCGGTGGCACCCAAGCTCCCTCGCTCTCGGACCTATGCCATGAACTGTACCGTCAGAGGTCCCAACAGGAGTCCATCCTGAGCCACCTGCGTAGTGTTAACTCCCGCCTGGACACACTGACTACATCTTCGGGACCGGCTTCCAGTCGCACGACTCCTACCACGGCAGCCTCGCTGCCCATCAATTCCATGGCATCTCTTCCCGGTCCCCGCCTCACCGCCCCGCCTCGTTTTGGCGGGGATCCCGGTTAGGCACGGGGCTTCATTAACCTGTGCACTCTGCACTTCGAACTGTTGGCACATCAGTTTTCCACCGACCGAGCCAAAGTAGCCTTCATCATGTCCCATCTCATGGGGGAGGCGCTGGCTTGGCTAAATCCTCTATGGGAGAGAGGAGACCCCCTGGTGTCCAATCTGCCAGCCTTTCTCTCGGCTTTCCGGAAGGTCTTCGACGAACCAGGACGGAGGACCTCATCCGCCTCATCTCTGCTACGCCTCCGCCAAGGAAGTCTCACCGTGGGCCAATATGCCATACGGTTCCGTACCCTTGCTTCGGAGCTTGCCTGGGATAACGACGCCCTGGTGTCCATCTTCTGGGAGGGTCTGTCCGGCCGTATTAAAGATGAACTGACCGGTCGGGACATTCCTACCACTCTCGACGACTTAATTACACTTGCCACCCGGATTGACATCCGGTTCCAGGAGCGCACCAAAGAGGTCACCCGTGAGAGGAGGTTTCCACGCCATGCCCCTACCTTCCAGAGACCCGTCACTTCCTCCGTTAATCCTCCGGCGCACTCACCCGAGCCTATGCAGGTCGACCAGACCAAGATGGTCAAGACATGTCAAGAATTACGCCGTGCCGAGGGGAGCTGCTTCTACTGTGGCAGTAAGGAGCACCGGCTCCGTTCCTGCCCGGAGAGGTCGGGAAACGCCTGTGTCTAGGATCGCTCAGAGAGGTCACCCTAGACAGAAATAAACCCTCTCCATCTCTAATGCTGTCGGTCTCTATCATCTGTGGGGAGAACCGTTATTTTGAACTGGCTCAACTTATCTGTCGCCGCCGTGGATGGGGGCCTCTTACCACATCCCATCCAACTCATCACCGAATCCATAACTCTGCAGGTGGGAATGCTGCACTCTGAGAGCATCTTCTTCCATGTTCTGCCTGGACTCTCTCACGCCCTCTTGCTAGGCCTACCTTGGCTCCAGAGACACGCACCCGTGCTTGATTGGCAGACCGGAGAAGTTCTTCGCTGGGGACAGGACTGCCATAAGACTTGTTTAGTTCCCGTTCATCATGCTCGTCCTTCTCCTACCCCAGCCAATCTACCCGGCCTACCGGTTCCCTATTGGTTTTTTTCGGACGTCTTTAATAAAAGAGAAGCAGAGACATTACCCCCTCATAGACCATATGACTGCCCAATTGACCTGATGCCCGGCGCTACTCCTCCCCGTGGGCGTATTTACCCTTTGTCCGCTGCTGAGACCCGGTCCATGTCTGAATATATTGAGGAGAATCTGGCCCGGGGATTTATCCGGAAATCTACCTCCCCGGCGGGAGCAGGCTTCTTCTTCGTCAAAAAGAAGGACGGCTCACTCCGTCCCTGTATAGACTATAGAGGCCTTAACCAGATCACAGTGAAGAATAAATACCCCCTTCCGCTAATTCCTGAATTATTTGACCGTCTGAGGGGGGCTAGAATCTTCACCAAGCTGGACCTCCGTGGGGCGTATAATCTGGTCCTTATCCGTCAGGGGGATAAATGGAAGACGGCATTCAACACCCGGGACGGCCACTATGAATATCTTGTAATGCCCTTCGGTCTCTGTAACGCTCCCGCCGTCTTTCAAGAGTTGGTCAATGACATCTTCCGTGACCTTCTCTACTCCTGCGTGGTGGTGTACCTGGACGACATCTTGGTCTTCTCTCCGGATCTTCTCACTCACCGGAGGGACGTTCGTCAGGTCCTGCTCAGGCTCAGGCAGAACCACCTCTACGCTAAATATGAGAAGTGCCTCTTTGAGCAGACCTCGCTTCCGTTTCTGGGCTACATAATCTCTCAGACCGGCCTACAAATGGACCCTGAGTAACTGTCTGCCATCCAGAAGTGGCCCCGACCAGAGGAGTTGAAGGCTATTCAGCGGTTCCTGGGCTTCGCCAACTACTACCGCCTCTTCATTCCGCACTTCTCTTCCCGGACTGCCCCTATCTCGGCACTCACCCGTAAGGGCGCTAATCCCAGAGAATGGCCGCCCAAAGCAGAGGAGGCCTTCCTTTCCTTAAAATTAGCTTTTTCCTCCGCCCCTGTGCTGCATCGTCCGGACGGCAACAAACAATTCTTTCTAGAAGTCGACGCTTCCTCCTCCGGAGCCGGAGCAGTACTTACCCAAAAGTCGTCTTCCGGAAGAATGGTAACTTGCGGCTTCTTCTCCAAACTCTTCTCCTCTTCTGAGCGCAATTATTCTATAGGAGACCAAGAATTGTTGGCCATTAAGCTGGCACTGGAGGAGTGGCGTTACCTGCTCGAGGGGGCTCTTCACCCGGTAATAATTTACACGGACCACAAGAACTTGGCTTACCTCCAGAGTGCCCAGAGACTTAACCCGCGCCAAGCCCGGTGGTCCTTGTTCTTCGCCCGCTTTAATTTCATTCTTTATTTTCGCCCGGCTGACAAAAACATCAAAGCTGATGCCTTATCCCGATCCTTTTTGGTCTCTGATCTTGAGGAGGAGCCTAAACACATCGTCGACCCCGCCAAAGTAATGCAGGTGGCCCCCGTGAATCTAAATTGTCTTCCACCCGGTAAGACATTCGTAACTGTTCCTGATCGTGAGAAGGTTCTACACTGGGGACACTCGTCCAAGCTAGCTGGCCACGCTGGTCAGAAAAAGACCCTCCAGCTTATTACCCGGCATTACTGGTGGCCTACCCTGCACAAGGACGTAATAGACTTTGTTTCAGCCTGTGTGTCCTGCGCCCGCAACAAGGTTCCGAGACATCTGCCAGCCGGCCGTCTCCTTCCTCTTTCTGTACCTGCTGCCCCGTGGCAGCATATAGCTATGGACTTTATAACGGACCTCCCTGTCTCTGCCGGTTGTACGGTCATATGGGTGGTCGCTGACCGCTTTTCCAAAATGGCACACTTTATTCCCCTGCCGGGTCTCCCGTCTGCATCAGAGTTAGCTAAAGACTTTATCCATCATGTCTTCCGTCTTCATGGTCTTCCTCTCCACATCGTATCCGACCGAGGGGTTCAGTTCACCTCTCGTTTTTGGCGAGCCATGTGTAAACTGCTGGGGGTCACCTTGGACTTTTCTTCTGCTTATCACCCACAGTCCAATGGCCAAGTAGAACGGATCAACCAAATTTTAACCAGTTACCTCCGGCACTTTGTTAATGCTCACCATTCCGACTGGGTGGATCTTTTACCGTGGGCTGAATTTTCTTACAATAATCACGAGAGCGAATCTTCCTCCAAATCCCCGTTTTTTGTAGTCTTCGGTCAGCATCCTCGGATCCCGTTTCCCGTCTCCGCCTCGGTGGACAATCCGGCTGTGGAATCTCTCGTTAACGAATTTTCCTCCATTTGGGAAAGTACCAGATCCACACTTCTTCAGTCATCCGAGCGGATGAAAAAACAGGCTGACAAGAGACATCTGGATCCACCACAATTCCGTCCTGGAGATAAGGTCTGGCTCTCGTCCAAATATGTCCGGCTCAAGATTCCTTCCTCGGTTCATTGGCCCACTGGAAGTTATCAAACAAATCAACCCGGTGGCCTATAAATTGAAACTCCCGGCCAATTTGCGGATTCCTAACTCCTTCCATGTATCTCTACTCAAACCCGTGATACTTAACTCTTTTTCCAAGTCTACAGGTACGCCTCCTGCTCCGGTTTCCGCTGAAAACGAGTTTGAGGTAGAGAACATTCTGGCCACCAAAAGGGTAAGAGGAAGGACCTTTTTTCTAGTGGATTGGAAGGGGTTTGGTCCTGAGGAGAGAACATGGGAGCCCAGGGAGAACATCCATGCCCCGCTCATCCTTGATAAATTTCTGTCTGGCCTAAAAAAGGGGGGGCCTAAAGGGGGGGGTTCTGTAGCGTCGGCGTCCCTGCCTCCTGCTAGGCAGGGACGCCGTTCCCCTCACCTCTCCGCTCCGTGCCTGACGTCTTCCTCCCGCTCTGCTGGCAGCGCGCGCTGCTTCCCGGCCTCTGTGCTTAGGGCGCGCACGCACTCCCCCTCTCTTAAAGGGGCCGCACGCGCCGTCCTAAGGAGTCCCCGGCCAATGGCCGGAGGACCTCACCATATATAAGGCACCTCCTCCAAAATGGAGGTGCCCGAGCAATGTTGTTGCAAAGCCTTTCAACTCTGCTTCAGCCCTCAGGTCCCGTTACCTGTTACCTGCCAGTCACCTGCCAGATTCCTGCTTGATACCTGCCTGATACCTGCCTGATATCTGCTTACCTGCTTGCAATCCTGTGGTCCGACAGTCTGCCTACCAGCACCTGCCAGTCTGTCTATGGATCAGTCCGCCTGCGGACCAGGAAGTACCTGCCAGATACCTTCCTGATACCTGCCTGCCTGTCCAGAGACTCTTACTCGCTCACCTGGGAGCGCTCACCTGCTACCTACCTGCTAGCCTACCTGGAGGCTTAGCCATCACTTGCTGTGACCACCTGTCTGTCCAGAGACTCTTGCCCGCTCACCTGGGAGCGCTCACCTGCTACCTGCCTGCTAGCCTACCTGGAGGCTCTGCCGTTACTTGCCGTGACCACCTGCCTGTCCAGAGACTCTTTCCCTGCTGTCATTTGCTGTGACCACCGGCCCGTCTAGAGACTCTTTCCCTGCTGTCACTTGCCTTGACCACCTGCCCGTCTAGAGACTCTTACCCTGCTGTCACTTGCCGTGACCATCCGCCTGTCAAGAGACTGTCCCCGTCACTTGCCGTGACTTCCTGCCCTTCTACCCAGAGACTGTTCCTGTCACTTGCCGTGACTACCTGCCCGCCTTCCCTGGGAGCCACCCGCTTCCTTACAAGGACTGCCCCTTTGTATAGTTGCTCAGAGGTGCCACCTCCCAGACCCGTTACAATGTGCATGGCATTATGAAGTCTGAAGACTACCAACAAATTTTGCAGCATAATGTAGGGCCCAGTGTGAGAAAGCTGGGTCTCCCTCAGAGGTCATGGGTCTTCCAGCAGGACAATGGCCCAAAACACACTTCCAAAAGCACTATAAAATGGTTTGACAGAAAGCACTGGAGACTTCTAAGGTGGCCAGCAATGAGTCCAGACCTGAATCCCATAGAACACCTGTGGAGAGATCTCAAAATGGCAGTTTGGAGAAGGCACCGTTCAAATATCAGGGACCTGGAGCAGTTTGCCAAAGAAAAATGGTCTACAATTCCAGCGGAGCATTGTAAGAAACTCATTGATGGTTACCGGAAGCGGTTGTTCGCAGTTATTTTGGCTAAAGGTTGTGCAACCAAGCATTAGGCTGAGGGTGCCAATACTTTTGTCTGGCCCATTTATGGAGTTTTGTGTGAAATGATCAATGATTTGATTTTTGCTTCATTCTCTTTTGTGTTTTTTCCTTGCAAGCAAATTAAATGAAGATAATAATACCAAAGAATTTGTGATTGCAATCATTTTCAGGAAGAAACTGAGTATTATCTGACAGAATTGCAGGGGTGCCAATACTTTTGGCCACCACTGTAGTCTGCCTATGGGAGTGCATTATACTATAGAGGTCTTTGGGGGTGCATTATACTTTATAGAGTCTGCCTATGGGGGTGCATTATACTATATAGAGTCCGCCTATGGGGGTGCATTATACTTTATAGAATCTGCCTAAGGGCAGTGCATTATACTATATAGAGGCCTATGGGGAATGCATATAGTATAGAGGCCTATGGTAAGGGTATTTTACTATATAGAGGCCTGTGGGGAGTGCATTATACTATATTTAGGATTATCTGGTACATTATACTATATGGAGGCTATTTAGGGGGCCATCACACAGTGTGGGGATTACAGCGAGGGCCACCATACAGTGTTGGAGCTAATGTGGGGTTCTTGTACAGTGTGGGAGCCATCAGTTTGGGGGCTACTAAAGGGTCAGTATACTGTGTGGGGGATACTATACAATGAGGGGGCATTATACTATGTATAAGAAAGTGTGATGAACCTGTAGCCGCCATCTTGGTAATGATAAATCATATCCAGGGATGGCCACACTTCAGCAGCCCCCACCCTTGGGACCTTCTGTTAAAACGTCAACTAGATAGTTTCCCCCCATCCAGGCTCCTGTAAGATAAGAAGCCTACTTAACACTTGAATGCTAGGAGCTTCAAAGACTTCGAGAGGAAACACAGCCAGCAGGGGGGGGTGCTTCGTCTATCTGTACCTGACCATTTGTCCCATAGGACTAGTTTCTTTGTCTGTCACAAGCATGGAGGCATAAGATATAGAAACATGAAAAGTACACGCATGTTGCGTGGGATGGGCCAATAAAAAAATATCACGGCGTCCCGGAGCCATTGCGCACACAAGCCTCCGCGGTAGACGTTTGTACGTGCTCTGGAAGCCAAGATATAGCGCGGAGCCATTCCTGAGGACCGTATGGTATCATAATTGATATCAAAAGGTCGGTTACGGCGGCCCGAATCCATGGGAACCCCTGGGGGTATCATGAGACCATCCCAGAAGAAGTTATTGGGTTCCATAGAATTTGGGCTTCTGATCGAAGTTAGACCTGAGGGTGGAGACTGAGCCAGCTGACCTCACCAGCAGTGGGCGGGACGGGGCAGGTAAGATAGCAGGACAGACAAGAGACAAGTCAGTTTTTGACCCAAGAGTGGTGTGCTGAACATCTGAGCACCAGCTGAGGCCACCAAGGGGAGGAGCAGTTTGACCATGCGGTGGTAGGCCTCAGCCTGTAACAAAGAACCGTGCCTGCGACCGCAGAATCCTCTCCCTGCGTCACAAGAAAATCAAGAAACCGGTAACTGATATGCTGTGGTGATTCTGTGTGTTGTATTCCATTGTTGTATAGTTTAGCCTGACCTTATACCTGTGTATATTTAGTTGTATATCGTGTATCTAGTGTATTATTATAATCAATTACCTCAAGTAATTGTGGGCCTGCCTTTTATTCTGCATAACGAACGCACGTCCGTGTGAGCTCGGCTCAAGCCAAAAACGCTACCCAGGGTTGGTTCCTGACCCGATATAGGCCCATTCACGGACTGGGCGTATATCTAAAATAGGGACTGGTGGCAGCATACCAACTGGGGATTGGGGAAGGCTGGTAGTGACGGTCGGAGGTTCAGATATATATATTCCTGGCGCGGCCAAGGAAGATATATATACCGCCCTCACTACAGAGGGCCCCGATACCCAGTAGGTTACAGGACAGTCTCCCTGGCGACCGCTTATCCTAGGTGCAGTTCCTTGACTGACCTGAGGCGAAGAGGGCGCTAGCGAGTTGTGCTGTGTAGTGACGTTACGGTTTAGTGACGTTGAAGGGATAACACACTACCGTGTTCCCTGCGCTGGTTGCAGCTTCCTGGCACTACTTTCTCTAGGTGCAGTACCTTGACTGACCTGAGAGGTAAGGGGGCGCCAGAGAGCTGCACCCACCGGCCGGCTTTCATCACATTGGTGGCAGAGCGGTGGGATTGCAGAATAATAGTGTTGTGGGACCCCTACTCCCAGGCACTAAAGACTGCCAGTGGTAACTTCCACTGCTGGAGTCTTAAGGTCAGCCCAACATTAGACGGTCAGGCTAAAAGTATAACAAGGTGTGTGCAAACTCAGGGTTGCAGCGGTGTCGGTTACCAAGATGGCAGACGGCACCAGGAGCAAGACCCTGCAAGAGGCTAATGCTACGGTCCGTGTGGCAGGAGGGGAGGACATTGTTACTCATGGCGAGGAGGAGTCCAGCCCGGGCACCTCAGGGAGCCAGTCCCCAGTATACGGTCCCGCAGTGGGCTGCCCACCACCTACCCAGCCCAGCCTGTCCAGATCACAAGCCCTTTTACAAGCGGCTATGGCAAGTCTCCAGTCTCATGGCGATGCCGTCTACAAAACCCTCCTGGCAGCATCAGAGAAGGCAGCGGAGGAGGAGCGCGAAGCTGCAGAGCGCCGGGAGGCTGCGGAGCGTGAAGCTGCAGAGCGCCGGGAGGCTGCGGAGCGTGCAGAGCGAGCTGCGGAGCGCCAGCACCAACTGGACCTGGCCCAGCGGGGGCTTCCGCTAGAGCAACCAACCCATCAGGAGACCAAGTCGTCCAAAGTCCGAGCTGAGGACTTCCCTCTACTGGAGAAGGATGGGGACCTGGACTCCTTTCTGGTGGCATTTGAACGGACCTGTCTTCAGCACCATCTGGCCCGGGATCAGTGGGCCAGATACCTGACCCCCCGTTTGAGGGGTAAGTCCCTGGATGCCTTGGGGGACTTACCTGCCGGGGAGGTACAGAACTACGACTGCATCAAGCGGGCCCTGATCCGGCAGTACAACCTCACTCCCGAGTCGTACCGCCAGAAGTTCCGGAGCCTGCTGCGTGGCCCCAAGGACACCTGGACCGATCATATGCGGGCGCTGTTGAGAGCCGCAGAGCACTGGACCTCGGGTCTAGCGCTTACTACCCGCCAGGAGGTCCAGGAACTGTTCGTCACGGAGCAGTTTTTGTGGAACTGCCCAGAGGACCTCCGACAGTTCCTCCGTGACCGAAAACCAACAGGGGCTTCTGCTACAGCCGCCCTGGCAGACGAGTATGCCAATAACAGGGCGCCTGAGCTGAAGAAGTCTGCCAGCAGCACCTGGAGAGGGGGTAAGCCCAGTCATGCCCCTGTTTCCCCGGCCCCTAGAACACAAGGGGTGTATCCCCCTGTTGCCCTCTCCAGGCAAGGACCAGACGTAAGACGTTGTCATCTATGCAACAAACCAGGACACTTTAGGGCTGAGTGTCCCCAGCGCCAAAAGACCCCATCCCATTCCCAGAGAGCGCCCAATGTTTTGTGTGTGGGAGGGGGTGGTGGTAGGTCCCTGGACAACATCCAACCCGTCACCATAGGCCGTTCTGCGGTCATGGGACTGCGGGACACGGGCGCTGAACGAACACTGGTACGGCCTGAGGTGGTGTCCCCCCAGGACTTGGTACCAGGAAAGACTCTTTCCGTCTCCGGGGTTGGAGGCGTGGAGCCGGCACTTCCCGTTGCCATGGTGTATTTGGACTGGGGTGCCGGAAGGGGGATGCGGGAGGTGGGAGTAACGCCAAATATTCCCGCAAATGTTTTATTAGGGACCGACTTGGGGCGTCTAGTATCGCAGTATGTACCCTCTGAACCCCCAAGTTCGGCCCCCCAAGAGTGTATTGATTTGTCTGCTGCTAATGCCAACCATGTTGTATGTAGTGTGTGTCCTGCTGAGGAGGAGGGAGTGAAACCTGAGGGTAACACCTGCACAGACACAACACAAACAGGGTTAGTGAAAGCAGGTGGGGAGTGTGGGGATGCCCGCAGAGGTGCTCAGCCGGCGTGCCGTGACCTCTTGTCCTCCGGTGAGGGAGGGGGCGGGCAGGATTCTGTAGAGGGAAGCTCAGGGATGGAGAGGGGGGCAGCTACCGGCAGTGTAGGGCTCCCAGGGGTATCCAGGCTGCTGAGTATAGGCCCACTGCAGGGGGAGGAACAGGCCATGGGAGGTGGGGGTGTCCCAAGAGAGGAGCCGCCAGGTAAGACC
This sequence comes from Phyllobates terribilis, assembly GCF_046119375.1. Taxonomy (NCBI): domain Eukaryota; kingdom Metazoa; phylum Chordata; class Amphibia; order Anura; family Dendrobatidae; genus Phyllobates; species Phyllobates terribilis. Next base: position 484,914,319 of record NW_027362771.1, read on the forward strand.
CCAGGGCAGGAGTTCCCCACATCCGAGATGTCCAAAGGCCTAGGAAGCCTGCCTGATCGGGCGGCTTGGTCAGAAACAGAGGGGAAGCAGGCACTACCCACGGTCACAGCGGTCATAGCCGCTGTCACCAGGAGTGGGAGCGCCGGAGCCCAAGGAGCCTTGCAGAGGTCCGACGGCTTCCCCACTTCTGACCAAGTGTCTGCCGGGTCAGACAGCGGCCAGGTGACATGCCCGGAGGGGCTGACAGAGGATGTGGCAGTTTCGTCGATTCTGGCCACATCAAGTCAGGAATTTCAGGCTGCGTTGGAAGCAGACGACAGCCTGAAAGCTCTCAAGGAACAGGCGGCACAGCCTCCCATGGAGTCAGACTGCGAGCGTGTGGTCTGGGACCAGGGACGGCTGTACCGGGTAACGGTCCAGCAGGGTTCACCGGAGGCGTGGCCCAGGGACCGACAGTTAGTGGTACCCTATCCGTTCAGGGCGGAATTGTTGCGGATCGCACACGAGATTCCGATGGCCAGACACCTAGGGATCGCTAAAACCAAGGCCAGGATAGCTCAGCATTTCTACTGGCCTGGGATGGGAGCCGCGGTGGGTGCCTACTGCCGTTCGTGTGACACCTGTCAGAGGGTGGGGAAGGCGGGGCCGCGCCCCAAAGCCCCACTGGTAACTCTGCCAATCATCGAAGAGCCTTTCTCGAGGGTCGCTGTGGATCTTATTGGACCTCTGTCCACTCCCAGCCACTCCGGGAAATGCTTCATACTCACGGTAGTGGACTATGCCACCCGGTACCCGGAAGCGGTAGCTTTGTCGTCCATTCGGGCCGACAAGGTGGCTACCGCCTTACTGGAGATCTTCTCCAGAGTGGGTTTCCCCCAAGAAATGCTCACCGACCGAGGGACCCAGTTCATGTCGCGGCTGATGGAGTCCCTCTGTAAGCAAATGCAGGTGCAACATCTGGTGGCCAGCCCGTATCACCCACAGACTAATGGCCTGTGTGAGCGGTTCAATGGCACCTTAAAGCAGATGCTTAAGATGTTGGTCGACTCCCACGGGAGAGACTGGGAGCGTTACCTCCCACACCTCCTATTTGCTTACCGGGAGGTTCCGCAGGCCTCAACGGGGTTCTCCCCCTTTGAGCTCCTGTACGGGCGACGGGTACGGGGCCCCCTGGCTCTGGTGAAGGAAGCATGGGAAGGGGATTTGGCCACCCCCGAGGTGTCGGTCATCGAGTATGTCGTGCGCCACCGGGACAGGATGATGGCCTTGGCAAAGCTGGTGCAGGACAATATGGCCCAGGCCCAGGCCGACCAGAAGCGGTGGTACGACCAGAATGCTTGTGAGAGGACCTACCAGGTGGGTCAAAAGGTGTGGGTACTGGTCCCCGTACCACAGAACAAGCTTCAGGCAGCCTGGGAAGGTCCCTACTTCGTGCACCAGAAACTCAATGCCGTCACCTATCTGGTCACCCTGGATCACGCCCGTGGAAGGAGGAAGGCCTTCCACGTGAACATGATGAAGGCTCATCATGAGCGGGAAGCGACTGCCCACCCAGTGTGCAACCTTCCCGAGGAAGGAGAGGTAGAAACCCTCCTGGATCTGCTCACCCAAGCCAAGGCGGGTGGGTCCATCGAGGATGTGGGGGTTGGCCACCAGCTCACGGAGGACCAACGGTCCCAGCTGGGGACCACCCTGCACCCCTTCCGGGGGCTGTTCAGCAGCCTGCCCGGAAGGACTGAGATGGCTGTCCACGACGTGGACACTGGCGATCACCCGCCGATCCGGCGTTCAGCATATCGGGTCTCTTTCGAGGTGCAGGGAAACATGCGCCAAGAGATAGACGAGATGCTGAAGCTGGGGGTGATCCAGGCATCCAGCAGCGCGTGGGCCTCGCCTGTAGTCCTCGTACCAAAGAAGGACCGAACTACACGGTTCTGCGTGGACTACCGGGGGCTCAACGCTGTAACGGCCACCGATGCGTTCCCCATACCACGCATCGATGACCTGCTCGATCGGATGGCCGGGGCTAAGTACCTGACCATCATGGATCTGAGCCGGGGGTACTGGCAGATTCCTCTGACCCCCGCGGCAAGGGAACGCTCTGCCTTTATCACCCCTTTTGGACTGTACGAGTCCACAGTGATGCCATTCGGCATGAAGAATGCCCCTGCCACTTTTCAGCGGATGGTCAATACGCTGCTTGAGGGACTTGAAGGGTACGCGGCTGCGTACTTGGACGATATTGCAGTCTTCAGTCCCACTTGGGAGGATCACCTAGAGCACCTGCGGCAGGTGCTCGGTCGGATCCACCGGGCAGGCTTGACCATCAAGCCGGAAAAGTGCCAGCTGGGCATGAGTGAGGTCCTCTACCTGGGTCACCGGGTAGGCGGGGGGGTTCTGAAGCCAGAACCGGGGAAAGTGGATGCCATCGCATCCTGGCCCACTCCTAGGACCAAAAAGCAGGTGATGTCCTTCTTGGGGACCGCCGGGTACTATAGGAGGTTCGTCCCACACTATAGCACCCTGGCCAAGCCCCTGACGGACCTCACCAAGAAGAAGCTGCCCGTCGCAGTCGACTGGACAGTCGCCTGCGAGACAGCTTTCGGGGCACTCAAGGCCGCCCTAAGTAGCTCCCCTGTACTGCAAGCTGCCGACTTCGACCGGCCGTTTGTGGTACAGACCGACGCCAGTGACTTTGGCCTCGGTGCTGTGCTAAGTCAGGTCAACACGACAGGCCAGGAACATCCTGTCTTGTACCTGAGCAGGAAGCTACTGCCCCGGGAGGTGGCTTACTCCACGGTGGAAAAAGAATGCCTGGCAATTGTATGGGCCCTGCAGCGTCTGCAGCCCTACTTGTACGGGAGCCATTTCACCGTGGAGACGGACCACAACCCCCTCAGCTGGTTACACACGGTCTCTGGGTCGAATGGCAGGTTGCTACGCTGGAGCCTCGCTCTCCAGCAGTACCACTTCTCCATTCGCCACAGAAGAGGCCGTGACCACGGTAACGCTGACGGGTTATCCCGGCAAGGGGAGGGTGCAGAAGGACGCACGGGGGAACACAGGAATGTGCTACCCCCTCGCGCCCTCGTATAGGGGGAGGTGTGATGAACCTGTAGCCGCCATCTTGGTAATGATAAATCATATCCAGGGATGGCCACACTTCAGCAGCCCCCACCCTTGGGACCTTCTGTTAAAACGTCAACTAGATAGTTTCCCCCCATCCAGGCTCCTGTAAGATAAGAAGCCTACTTAACACTTGAATGCTAGGAGCTTCAAAGACTTCGAGAGGAAACACAGCCAGCAGGGGGGGGTGCTTCGTCTATCTGTACCTGACCATTTGTCCCATAGGACTAGTTTCTTTGTCTGTCACAAGCATGGAGGCATAAGATATAGAAACATGAAAAGTACACGCATGTTGCGTGGGATGGGCCAATAAAAAAATATCACGGCGTCCCGGAGCCATTGCGCACACAAGCCTCCGCGGTAGACGTTTGTACGTGCTCTGGAAGCCAAGATATAGCGCGGAGCCATTCCTGAGGACCGTATGGTATCATAATTGATATCAAAAGGTCGGTTACGGCGGCCCGAATCCATGGGAACCCCTGGGGGTATCATGAGACCATCCCAGAAGAAGTTATTGGGTTCCATAGAATTTGGGCTTCTGATCGAAGTTAGACCTGAGGGTGGAGACTGAGCCAGCTGACCTCACCAGCAGTGGGCGGGACGGGGCAGGTAAGATAGCAGGACAGACAAGAGACAAGTCAGTTTTTGACCCAAGAGTGGTGTGCTGAACATCTGAGCACCAGCTGAGGCCACCAAGGGGAGGAGCAGTTTGACCATGCGGTGGTAGGCCTCAGCCTGTAACAAAGAACCGTGCCTGCGACCGCAGAATCCTCTCCCTGCGTCACAAGAAAATCAAGAAACCGGTAACTGATATGCTGTGGTGATTCTGTGTGTTGTATTCCATTGTTGTATAGTTTAGCCTGACCTTATACCTGTGTATATTTAGTTGTATATCGTGTATCTAGTGTATTATTATAATCAATTACCTCAAGTAATTGTGGGCCTGCCTTTTATTCTGCATAACGAACGCACGTCCGTGTGAGCTCGGCTCAAGCCAAAAACGCTACCCAGGGTTGGTTCCTGACCCGATATAGGCCCATTCACGGACTGGGCGTATATCTAAAATAGGGACTGGTGGCAGCATACCAACTGGGGATTGGGGAAGGCTGGTAGTGACGGTCGGAGGTTCAGATATATATATTCCTGGCGCGGCCAAGGAAGATATATATACCGCCCTCACTACAGAGGGCCCCGATACCCAGTAGGTTACAGGACAGTCTCCCTGGCGACCGCTTATCCTAGGTGCAGTTCCTTGACTGACCTGAGGCGAAGAGGGCGCTAGCGAGTTGTGCTGTGTAGTGACGTTACGGTTTAGTGACGTTGAAGGGATAACACACTACCGTGTTCCCTGCGCTGGTTGCAGCTTCCTGGCACTACTTTCTCTAGGTGCAGTACCTTGACTGACCTGAGAGGTAAGGGGGCGCCAGAGAGCTGCACCCACCGGCCGGCTTTCATCACAGAAAGCATCATACTGTGTATAGGGGAGTTGTACATGGGGGGAGATTTGGGACATTATTAAATGTTAAGTGGGTTCTTATTGTTATAAGGGATTTCAGGTTATTGTGATTGTCAAAGGGGCATACAAAGGGCATTATTACTTTCTAGGGGGCAAAATGTGGGCACTGTTTTTTAGGGCACTTGCACACGGCATTACCTTATTCTAGAGGGTTAGAGGGCACACAGCACCTCACAGCAGGTGCAGTAATAGGGACACATATGGCAGAAGCAACTCACTATTGGGGTATCAGCAGGATGAGGAGTTTATGCAGGTCGGGAATAGATGGAAACGGATTAAACACCTGAACAAGGAATGTATAAGCGGGGCCCAATTGCAAAACTAGACAACCAACAGAAGATTAGACCCCTAAAATATAACTTTTATTCGAATATGCTAAAAAGGACTCAGTAGTCACCATAACAGCAAACACAAAAACAAGACAAAATGCCAGGGAACAGGGATAAGTCACACATCAGTCAGGAAGGATTACGGGCTCTATCTGTCCCTATTTTGTCCCTAAATTCTCTCCCTTCCTGACAGCGGAGGTTGGCACCCTAATTTTTGCTCCGTGGCGCCCCCGCTCAACGTCGGTGTCCCTAATATCCCTGGTAAATCTCTATCTTTATATTTAAAAAACCACAATCGTGAATAAAAGATAGAGAAAAGTGAACGTACAGATTAAGAAGCCGACAATTCATCATAGATATGCATTTAAGGAGACCCAAGTCTATATATTGCGACAATAATAATAGCCCTGGGAATGTTTTAGAAGGTAAAATTTGTCTCAAGATAGCTGGTTTATTACATTCATACACAAGCCAGCATATACTAAATAACCAAAGCTAATACAGCAGGTTCTGTTATACAGTTATATGAAAAAGTTTGGGCACCCCTATTAATCTTCAGCTTAATGTTTTATAAAAAATTGGTGTTTTTGCAACAGCTATTTCAGTTTGATATATGTAATAACTGTTGGACACAGTAATGTTTCTGCCTTGAAATGAGGTTTATTGTACTAACAGAAAATGTGCAATCTGCATTCAAACAAAATTTGACAGGTGCATAAGTATGGGCACCCTTATCATTTTCTTGTTTTAAATACTCCTACCTACTTTTTACTGACTTACTAAAGCACTTTTTTGGTTTTGTAACCTCATTGAGCTTTGAACTTCATAGCCAGGTGTATGCAATCATGAGAAAAGCTACTTAAAGTGGCCACTTGCAAGTTGTTCTCCTGTTTGAATCTCCTCTGAAGAGTGGCATCATGGGCTCCTCAATACAACTGTCAAATGATCTGAAAACAAAGATTATTCAACATAGTTGTTCAGGGGAAGGATACAAAAAGCTGTCTCAGAGATTTAACCTGTCAGTTTCCACTGTGAGGAACATAGTAAGGAAATGGAAGAACACAGGGAGAGTTCTTGTTAAGGCCAGAAGTGGCAAGCCAAGAAAAACATCAGAAAGGCAGAGAAGAAGAATGATAAGATCAGTCAAGGACAATCCTCAGACCACCTCCAGAGAGCTGCAGCATCAAGTTGCTGCAGATGGTGTCACTGTGCATCGGTCAACTATACAACGCACTTTGCACAAGGAGAAGCTGTATGGGAGAGTGATGCGAAAGAAGCCGTTTCTGCAAGCACGCCACAAACAGAGTCGTTTCAGGTATGCAAAAGCACATTTGGAGAAGCCAATTTCTTTTTGGAAGAAGGTCCTGTGGACTGATGAAACCAAGATTGAGTTGTATGGTCATAAAAAAAGGCATTATGCATGGCGGCAAAAAAACACAGCATTCCATGAAAAACTCTTGCTACCCACAGTAAAATTTGGTGGAGGTTCCATCATGCTTTGGGGCTGTGTGGCCAATGCCGGCACCAGAAATCTTGTTAAAGTTGAGGGACGTATGGATTCCACTCAGTATCAGCAGATTCTTGACAATAATGTTGAAGAAACAGTGACAAAGTTGAAGTTACGCAGGGGATGGATCTTTCAGTAAGACAATGATCCAAAACACCGCTCCAAATCTACTCAGGCATTCATGCAGAGGAACAATTACAATATTCTGGAATGGCCATCCCAGTCCCCAGACCTGAATATCATTGAACATCTGTGGGATCATTTGAAGAGGGCTGTCCATGCTCGACGACCATCAAACTTAACTGAACTGGAATTGTTTTGTAAAGAGGAATGGTCAAAAATACCTTCATCCAGGATCCAGGAAATCATTAAAAGCTACAGGAAGCGACTAGAGGCTGTTATTTTTGCAAAAGGAGGATCTACTAAATATTAATGTCACTTTTCTGGTGAGGTGCCCATACTTATGCACCTGTCAAATTTTGCTTGAATGCAGATTGCACATTTTCTGTTAGTACAATAAACCTCATTTCAAGGCACAAACATTACTGTGCCCAACAGTTATTACATATATCAAACTGAAATAGCTGTTGCAAAAACACCAATTTTTATAAAACATTAAGGTTAAGATTAATAGGGGTGCCCAAACTTTTTCATATGACTGTATATGAGACTAATCCCCAGAAGTAATGCCCACAGACCGGTATCACATGTGCATCCTGCTCTATGTCGTTCTAAGTTGTCAGAGCCAGAATGTGATAGAGACTGTAACACATACAAGCAAAACAAATGACCAATTCTAAATGCATTATAACAATCTCAATATCATTTAGTAAGGAATAGCATTTATCATTGGTAATGCATTATGTCACATCTCATAGATATCAAAGAAATAACACAAATCATTAGTGATTCCTAATATCCTATGTCAGAAAATACAGGGATTTAGCACTTATCATAGATAGTCCCTTATATCATGTCCCAAATGCAAAGACAGTATGATATCATATAAATAGACAGGGAGCAACACTTATCATTGATGATCCCTCATATCTCGTCCCTATGACGTTTTATGGGCTATAAATCCCTTATTCAGTGAATTATTGATCTCCGAGACTTAGAGACGTTAAAGTTGAGCATGAGTGATTTTTTTTTTCTCAAAATGTGTGTAATGCCTTATACCAAGTTCTCAAGTTATCTATTGATTTCTGTTGGTCTGACCAATGAGAGCCCCACCAAACCCAATAGGCTCTGCAGATCCCCATCTGATTGGAGCAGAAGCTGTGCCTGTGCACCTATGCTCCATTAATTCTCTATAATACTGCCAGAAATAGTTGTGCTCTTTATTTGGCTATCTTCAGTAATTCCATAGAAAATTAACACAGCACAGGTACACATGTTCAACCGTTCTCAGGATCATTGGAGGTCCTGAAGGTCAGACCCTCAGCAATCAGGAATTCATCCCATATCCTGAAGCATACTTTACAGAAAATAATAATTTGTGCTTATATTTTTGTAAGATGACACTTCTATTACAAGGCCATAATTAAAGGGGTTGTCCGGTCTTTTGCTAAAAGCCTGCAGTGACTATGTTATTGCAGACTTCTGAATCCTCACTGCCTACACACCACACAGTCAGGATTCTCTGCTGCCAGCAGGGAGAGCAGGTGCCCAAAAGTATTGAATTTGCATACTGTTTTGGCAAGATTCCAACTAGACATGTTCAACCTTGCTCAACACAGGTGAGTTAAGCAAGACTGAGTATGTCTAGTCGAAATGTGGCTGGAAATATGCAAATTGCATACTTATGGTCACGTGAACATCCATTCTCGCCTCAGAAACTTGAGAATCCTGACAGAATGTGGTGTGTACACTGTGATGATTCAGAAGGAAGCAGAAGACTGCAGTCACATAGAGAGCTAAGAGAGCTACAGAGCTAAGTAAAATTTATTTTTTATTTTTTTATTTCTCGTCTCCATTGCTGAGATATTAGCTTGTAACGTTTAGATTATAATTTGTTATAGTTCAGGTGGGCTTTACTAGAGATTTGACTGGGGGTGTGTACTTCTTCCCCTGCAGGAGGTTGACCAATCATAAGCAGGCAGCATCATGAAATGGAGTAAAGAACATGCCCTCCTCTTTTCACCGATCTCTGCAGCTACTGTATAGAGATACACCAGAACTAAGTTATGTATCATTACAAACATTTCCAGATCTCCTCTCACAGTGCTGGCAGCTCTCACCCTCTCCCACACTGACTGTCATGAGATGAGATCTAGTCGGGTTTGTAATGATACATAACTCAGCTTTGCTACAGGATAGCACTCTATTAACCTCTACGTGACCCTTATTCAGTTCAGAACCCCCAGCTGCAAACAGGTAATTAAAGTGGGTTATCTGATTGATCACAGACATGAATTCCAAGTACAGATTGTAGACGAATGTGGGAGGCGACAGATTTCTGGTCATTACATCCATATGTCACAGAACTACAAACAGACTGCTGTGAGTTCCATTGTTCCCCTTCCAAATTATGAATATCAGATTTTTTGGGAATAGCAAGGGTCCTACAGTTATCGCAGGCATAATTCTGGCGTCGTGACAAAGTGGCAAACATAATGAAATTACTTACATCACTGGGCAGTCTCCTCATCAAGTCCCAAATTGAAAACTGACAGATGGGCAACAATATATATGCCATTTTTCCTATCTATGGAAAGCTAAAATCAGAACAGGAAATATGCATTAATATCTCCCTCATTGGCCCTCCAGTGGCGAAGTTATCCTGAACTTTGGAGATGTTTTAATTTGTGGGACCTTAGCCAAATCCCATGATTGGCCCCCCATATGAGCTCACCGAAGAGACGTATGTGAGCATGGTATCCCTGAAGCCATACGCTATGCGTTACAGGTGTCCAATCAGCCTGGAGAAATAAATGATGGTGGTAGGTGGTTCCTTTTGGTATTGCTGAGTTGGCATTAACCGTACCAGGGTGTGTGCGTGTATATATATATATATATATATATATATATATATATATATATATATATACATATACACAGTACAGACCAAATGTTTCGACACACCTTCTCATTTAAAGATTTTTCTGTATTTTCATGACTATGAAAATAATACATTCACACTGAAGGCATCAAAACTATGAATTAACACATGTGGAATTATATACTTAACAAAAAAGTGTGAAACAGCTGAAAATATGTCTTATATTCTAGGTTCTTCAAAGTAGCCACCTTTTGCTTTGATGACTGCTTTGCACACTCTTGGCATTCTCTTGATGAGCTTCAAGAGGTAGTTACCGGAAATGGTTTTCACTTCACAGGTGTGCCCTGTCAGGTTTAATAAGTGGGATTTCTTGCCTTATAAATGGGGTTGGGACCATCAGTTGTGTTGTGCAGAAGTCTGGTGGATACACAGCTGATAGTCCTACTGAATAGACTGTTAGAATTTGTATTATAGCAAGAAAAAAGCAGCTAAGTAAGAAAAACGAGTGGCCATCATTACTTTAAGAAATGAAGGTCAGTCAGTCCGAAAAATTGGGAAAACTTTGAAAGTGTCCTCAAGTGCAGTTGCAAAAACCATCAAGCGCTACAAAGAAACTGGCTCACATGAGGACCGCCCCAGGAAAGGAAGACCAAGAGTCACCTCTGCTTCTGAGGATAAGTTTATCTGAGTCACCAGCCTCAGAAATCGCAGGTTAACAGCAGCTCAGATTAGAGACTAGGTCAATGCCACACAGAGTTCTACCAGCAGACACATCTCTTCAACAACTGTTAAGAGGAGACTTTGTGCAGCAGGCCTTCATGGTAAAATAGCTGCTAGGAAACCACTGCTAAGGACAGGCAACAAGCAGAAGAGACTTGTTTGGGCTAAAGAACACAAGGAATGGACATTAGACCAGTGGAAATCTGTGCTTTGGTCTGATGAGTCCAAATTTGAGATCTTTGGTTCCAACCACCGTGTCTTTGTGCGACGCAGAAAAGGTGAACGGATGGACTCTACATGCCTAGTTCCCACCGTGAAGCATGGAGGAGGAGGTGTGATGGTGTGGGGGTGCTTTGCTGGTGACACTGTTGGGTATTTATTCAAAACTGAAGGCATACTGAACCAGCATGGCTACCACAGCATCTTGCAGCGGCATGCTATTCCATCCGGTTTGCGTTTAGTTGGACCATCATTTATTTTTTAACAGGACAATGACCCCAAACACACCTCCAGGCTGTGTAAGGGCTATTTGACCAAGAAGGAGAGTGATGGGGTGCTACGCCAGATGACCTGGCCTCCACAGTCACCAGACCTGAACCCAATCGAGATGGTTTGGGGTGAGCTGGACCGCAGAGTGAAGGCAAAAGGGCCAACAAGTGCTAAGCATCTCTGGGAACTTCTTCATGATTGTTGGAAGACCATTTCCGGTGACTACCTCTTGAAGCTCATCAAGAGAATGCCAATAGTGTGCAAGGCAGTCATCAAAGCAAAAGGTGGCTACTTTGAAGAACCTAGAATATAAGACATATTTTCAGTTGTTTCACACTTTTTTGTTAAGTATATAATTCCACATGTGTTAATTCATAGTTTTGATGCCTTCAGTGTGAATGTACAATTTTCATAGTCATGAAAATACAGAAAAATCTTTAAATGAGAAGGTGTGTCTAAACTTTTGGTCTGTACTGTATATATATATTTATATATATCCACAAAGAGATTGGAGGCAGCACACAAACAGATGATGAAAAATTGTCTTTTAATAGCCCATGTCATTGGAGCAGATCTGTATCCTTCCAGTCAGGGCCGTGTACCCTTAGGCTGGAATCCTGGAGAATCCAAATCTGTGTCTCTCTGGATGAAGCCATGCTACCAAACTACTGTCCTGAATAGTCTCTCTGATCTTCTGATTCTCCGATTCTTCTTCTGTAAAGTCACCCTGCTACAGAGGCATATGTCCCTTAAATAGTTCATAATTGTCCTTTGAAGCACACATCCACATGTCAAGGAGGGAAGGTGCAGGGCTCATGTCTCATTGTTTGAGCATTTAATCAATTTACATAGTTGCTGATCTGGAGCCAGGATGTGTTGCATGTATTAGGTTTCTGACCAGGAAACCCCTACTTGCTTCCAGACATGGTATTACCTCTTTTAAGGGAAGCAACACCACTGTGGCAACCAGACCCTCTGGGGTGCCACATTCCCCCCTAGTTAATCTCAGTACTCCGGGACTGAACATATTTTTGCAAAATAACAGGTAACAAATAACAATAGCAATAACAAGGTACATAGAAATATTTACAAGTATTATAGTCATTGATAGGTCACAGCATGAACTGTAACCAGGTGTCCATTCCACTGAAAAAGGTGTAATTCTTGAGGGACCCGTCTAAAACCCTCCACGGAGGCCCTGGGGTGGCTGCAGGGCATTGATGATCCGGATGCTGGACCACGTCTTCAGCCACCTCCACGAGTTTTTGTTCTGTGGTCTGGCACAAGGGGGCACTTTAACAAGTGCAACTATTTACAGGGTAAGTTCTTGGTTACTCACTGTCCATAACCTAAAAAGTCCTTGGATCCCTTTCGGGTAACTGGAAAAACATGTTAAGTGCACACATAAAACATTTAAATACGTTTATACTGTACATGTTAAATTCTCCAACGAGCAGGGATCTGACCTCTGGTAATTCTGGTAGATCTACGTAGTTCACTACTTGTCACTGCTCTACCCTGGTCCCCTGTGTCTACCCCTGGTGTGGTGGGTTCAGTGTGACTAGTATTTTGAGGTGACACTGGTAGGTTGGGCAACTTCCTAAGGATTCTTTGGCTCACCATGGGTACAACAGGTTCGCTACTAGCAGAGGGTAGATTCTCCTGGTCTGCTGATGGGGAAACTTCTGCCTCCGGGGCCAACTGTTCTTCCAACTCTTCTGGGACTTCTGCAGCTTCCTGAGGGGCTGGTTGGAGAAAGGCAAGGACTGGCACAACAATTGCATTATTCACTTGTGTCCATGACCGGGGAAATTCTCCGAGTACCGTTTTGACCATTTCTTTCACTTCCTCTGTGGGTTGAGGGCTATCCTGGTCTTCTTTACGGTGTTGCAGTTGCTCGGGACATTTCTTCAAGTGGTCTCTTGAAACTGTTGCTGATGTTTCTCCTCCATCCTTACTAATGAGGCACACCTTGGTGTTATCATGACTCGAGGGTAGGATGGTGTATGGCTCTTCCTCCCTCTGGTCATCTAGTTTGTGGAGTCGCCTCTTTCTCTTAAGGACCTGTTCTCCAGGTGACAGGGGAACAGCAGGTGCGTGTTGATTGTAAGTCTTCTCTTGTCTTTGTCTTGCTTGGGACAGACTCCTTTCAACACTCTCTTGCACTTTACGGTATTGTAGTTGCCGCTCAGTATCCCAATCTGCATCCGGTGAGGCGGTCTCTGGTGTTAGCACTCCCATGTCCAGGTCGATGGGTAGCTTACCAGGCCTTGCTCTCATTAGGTAAGCAGGTGTGCAGTTGGTAGAGTTCACTGGAATGTGGTTATAGAGGTCCACCAGATCTGGCAACTTTTCTGGCCACAGACTGCGTTCTTCCAGGGGCAACATCTTCAACAGATCTATCACCACCTGGTTCATCTTCTCACACAACCTGTTGGTCTGGGGGTGATAAGGCGTTGTCCTGATTTTCTTGCAGCTGTACAGGTTGCAGAACTCCTGGAACACCTCCGCTTCGAAGGCTGGACCTTTGTCAGTTAGCACACGTTCTGGGTAACCATGCGGGCGGCAGAAGTGCTGCTGGAAAGCTCTGGCTGCTGTCTGAGCCGTCTGGTCCTTTACTGGCACTACTACCAGGAACCGGGAGTAGTGGTCTACGATGGTGAGGGAGTAGACATAGCCTGACCTACTTGGGGCTAGCTTCACGTGGTCCAAGGCTACCAGTTGGAGTGGCTGTTTGATGATGATGGGCTGCAGGGGAGCCCTCTGGCTGTCACGGTCTTTTCTTCTCAGGTTGCATGGTCCGCATTCTCGACACCACCTCTCGACTGCTTTCCTCATGCCAGCCCAATAGAACCGTTCACGTAGCAGGACTTCCAGCTTCTTCCATCCGAAGTGTCCTGCTCCATCGTGGTACGCTTCCAAGACCATCGACGCATCCCGCCTCGGGACTGCCACCTGCCAGACCAGTTCATGTGTCTGGGAGTTGATGGCTCTTCGACACAGCTTCCCTTCATAAATGAATAGTTTGCCCTTCTCCTTCCACAACTGTTTGGTCTCCTCTGGAGCATCTGGATCAGGGTACGAGTCAGCTCGTGTCAGCAACTCCTTGACTAGGCGGACAGCCGGGTCACTATCTTGTGTTTCTGCCCATCCATGGTGGGGCAATGGATTGAATGTGGCCTCTCTGTTGGCAGAGCACCTGTTCTTCACACAGTGGGAGCACTGGGTTACCCCATGACGGTGGAAAGCGGGGATCTCGATCTCCTCCAGTTCCTCCGGGTCTTCTCTCCCATCTGGCAACTTAGGCATCCTGGACAGCGCATCAGCGTTTGCATTCTTGCGCCCAGCCCGGTACTTGATGGTGAACTCATAATTAGACAATTGGGCCATCCATCTTTGTTCCAGGGCACCAAGTTTTGCAGTGTCTAGGTGTGTCAGCGGGTTGTAGGAGGGAGGAGGAGGCGAGATAATGCTTGAAGCGCTCTGTCACAGCCCAGACTACGGCGAGGAACTCCAGCTTGAAGGAGCTGTAGTTATCAGGGTTCCTTTCTGTGGGCCGAAGCTTCCTGCTGGCATAGGCAATTACTCTTTCTCTGCCTTGCTGTATCTGGGACAGCACCGCTCCTAGCCCCACGTTGCTCGCGTCCGTATGGAGTATGAAAGGTTGTCCATAGTCAGGGTAGGCCAGGATCTCGTCTCTCATGAGAGCCATCTTCAGCCTGCTGAAGGATTCATCTTCCAGCTTATCCCATTTGAATGGAGGCCTCGGGTTTTTGGCCTTCCTGGACTGGCCCACTAGGAGGTACTGCATGGGTGCCGCCATCTTGGTGAAGCCTTGGATAAATCTTCGGTAATAGCCCACCAACCCGAGTTGGCCAGTCCTTGATTACTGTGACCTTGTCAGGGTCTGGTCACCTTCAGCGTTTACCACATGACCTAGGTACTGTACCTTGGGCTTCAACAGGTGGCATTTTGACGGCTTCACCTTTAGGCCAAAACCAGCTAGGGCTTCAAACACCTCTGCCAGGTGCTTCAGGTGATCTTCATAGGACTTGGAGTATACTATGACGTCATCCAGGTACAACAGGACTGTCTCGAAGTTCTTATGTCCTAGACAGCACTCCATCAACCGCTGCAAGGTTCCTGGGGCATTGCAGAGCCCGAATGGCATGCAGTTGAACTCGCTGAGGCCCATCGGGGTTGTGAATGCGGTCTTTTCTTTATCCGCCTCTGCCACAGGAACCTGCCAATACCCAATTCTCTATCCAAAGTAGAGAAATAATTAGCAGATTTTAATGCAGCTAGTGACTCCTCAATCCTGGGTAGTGGGTATGCATCTTTGTGTGTGATGCGGTTAATTTGCCTGTAGTCCACACACATTATCATTGTGCCATCTTTTTTCCTTATGAGAACTAATGGAGCTGCCCAGGGGCTACAACTGTCTCTTATCACCCCAGCCTCCTTCATCTCTCGTAACATCCCTTTGGCATTTTGGTAGTGTGCAGGGGGTACGGGCCGGTACCGCTCTTTAATGGGTGGATGGTCTCCCGTGGGTGTTGAACCCCTTTCACCTGCCCGAAATCGAGCGGGTGTTTGCTGAAGACCCTTTCATACTCCTGTACCACCCGGTATACTCCATGTTTTTGGTGCTGAGGGGTGGAGTCAGTGCCCACATGCAGCTGCTGACACCAGTCCTCCATCTGTCCCTTGGAGCCATTATCCTCCGCCTGTTTGGATGGAGGTAAGGGTTCCACTGTTTTTATAGAATTGTTACTGACGGTGAATAATTTGGCAAGGGTAGCATACCGGGGCAAATGGACTTCTTTCTCCCCAATATTCAGGATGCGGACTGGCACTCTCCCATGGCGAACATCAACCACCCCCCGGGCTGTCAAGATGGTGGGCCTATTGTCAGAGTAGACGGGCTCTACCAGGGCCTGGTAATCTCTACCCCTGAGACCAATTGCTGCCCGGCACCATATCAGCATTTCACTTCTTGGGGGCATGGCAATGGGGAATGGGTCACTCATCCTGACACTGCCAATTTCACCACCAGACAGTTCTACCTGTTGTGGTCTCATCAGGGCTCTGATCTCTCTCTGCAGAACCCGCTGCTGACTGGAACTGGTGGTTTCCGCAACCTGCTGTAACAAGACAATAATTTCTGAAAGACAATTTTCAATGACATTAGTGCCTAAGGTTATCATGGGATGACTTTCTCGGCGATCAATGTCAACAATTATCATTCCATGCGCCGGCAATTCCACTTTGCCAACCTTTATGGTCACTTCTTTAAACCCCACCTGAGGCACGGGCTGACCATTGCTGGCATAAATGCTTAAATGTTCATCTGGACGGCGGGTAATGTCCGAATCAGTCCAGTATCGTTTGTAAAGAATGTAGGGGATAGTGGTCACCTGGGATCCAGTGTCCAGCAACGCGCTCATTGGGATGCCATCAAGCACGACAGGTAGGACCGGCCGTTCCCCCACATACTTGTCTCGCCAATTGTGTGGGCCTGGTGATCTTATGCCTGGGGGTTGGCCCTCTGCCCCAGGTTTTGCTCATTTAAATTACAGTACCTTGCATAATGTCCTGGCTTGTGACAGCTGCGGCAGATGGGTTGTCCGTCCTGTTCCTCCCTCTGGTGGGTGGAATCCTCCTCTGTTGTCACCACGGGACGTCCTCCGGACTGGAAGCCAGTTGGCTCTTCACTTTGGGGGACACCTGCAAGGACTGCACAGTTTTGGTTAGTGCAGCTACACTTTTAGTCAGCTCTTGGACCTGAAGGTGCAGGTCTGTAGATGGGTCATTGTCCAGAGTCTGTGCATCAGCTCCTACAGGCTCTGGGGAGAAGGGTGCCACCTCCTGGTGGTAGGTTATAGCTGGGCGCCGGTGAGATATGGCGCCTCCTGGTGTTGGTTCACGCAACACCCGGATGGCTCTGTCTTTAAATTGTGCAAAGTCCAGATCAGGGTTTTGCAGAGCCATTATGCGCAGCTGTGTCCGGTGAGCGCTGGACAGTAGACCCTCAATAAACTGCTCAGTTAACAGTCTGTTCTCATCATGCACACTGTCGGGGTCTACCAGTTTGATGGCCCTCAGCGCCTCCTGCAGGTTTAAAGCATAGTCCTGTACACTGTCCTGCGCCCATTGTTTGCACCCGTAAAACTTCATTTTTATCTCAGCTGTAGTGCGGGTGTCAAAGGTGTCCTTTAGGCGGGCCAGTATTTCTTTCACAGTCCCTTTGTCTCTGGCTGATCAGGACTTCACTTCTCTCTGGGCTGCACCAATCAACTGGCTTATGAGGATGCTCACTTTCTGCTCCTCGGACAGGGGATACACTTTAAATAAGCTGCTCAGTCTTTCTTTAAAGTCACTCAGGGTGTGTGAGTCTCCTGAGTACTGGGGCAACCACGCCGCCCCCGGTATATATGGCATGGAGAATGGCATTACCGTGGCAGCGGCCGCGCCTGCGGCTGAAGTTCCCTCCATATTGGGCGTCTTCTTCCCCCCTAGTGAACCGTGGCCTACCTTCTTTCACTTTTCTTCCGTAGGCCACAGTTCCGCAGGTGATGGTCTCCTTGTAGGACCTGGCGTCGCACGCGTCTGACGTCAGCGCTCGCTGGGGCTCCTTCCAGGACCTGGAGCTGCGTCAGTGCGTGAGGCGGGGCTTGAGCTACTCACGCTTCCAGCGGTTACGCCCCTCTTCCCGCGCGGCGACCCAAAAATGGCGGACAATGGCGGGAAACAGCGGCAATTGGCGGGAAAACTTCACCACGGTATGCGAAACACAGTTCGTGAAGGCGCACAGTACCCGGTGGCAACGGGCACGAAATCCTGCCGACTACGCCAAAGTTGACGCGCCCCCTGGGCCGTGGGGTACCCGGAGCCGGGCCGGTAGATGCTGGGGGTTGTAGTCACAGTGGCTGCGACCCGGTCCGTGACCCAGGTGGTCAATCCAAGGGTAGTATTTGTGTATAAGTGTTAATGTCTGACTACGCCACCTGTGGAGTGCGGCTAATGAGGCCGCCGCTGCAGAATAGTCCTCTGAAGCTGGTGGTTTGGCAGCAAGGGTGGTATAACTCCCCACAGGAAGAGTGTAGCTTCAGGGCAGCGTGTGTAGATGATGGTAGTTATGGTGCAGGTAGTCAGTAATCACACAGAGTCAACGTGGTAAAGTCCCAGGGTCTTTACTGATGGCACTTCAAACAAGCCTGGACTGGAGTACTGACTAGTAATAAGGGTCCGGTCGGTCTGGGAGCAAGCATAAAGTCCCTCTGGCCAGGTGGAGTTGTAGGCCTGCCGTTCTTACTATGCTCTTTGGCTATCCTGCTTATAGCTGTGTTGTAGCCCACGTCCCTGAGTGTAACGTGCTGTGCTCACCCGTATGGCTGGCAACTCGGGCCTTGTGGATTCCTCGCTCCTGCTTGGCGGTACTGGTCACATTGTGCTGCTGAGCCCCCGGGCTTAAGATGGGGCCAGGAGACCTGCAATCTCCTGCCCTGCGGTATCTGCTGCTGGGTTTGCAATCCCCACAGCCTCGGACTCCGGTGTCCCATCCTCTGTGTATACTGGCCAGGATGAGCTATCTCCAGCTCCAGTCCCTGGCTCCTTACTCCTTCGTGTCCACAACTCGACTCCTGACACTGAACTGCCCTAACCCCGCCTCCAGATCCAGTTATCAAGGGCAGGATCGTCCCCTTGCTGATCTGGAGCCAGGATGTGTTGCATGTATTAGGTTCCTGACCAGGAAACCCCTACTTGCTTCCAGACTTGGTATTACCTCTTTTAAGGGAAGCAACACCACTGTGGCAACCAGACCCTCTGGGGTGTCACACAATTAGCATAGTAACAAACATTATTGTTTCCAGACCAAGAGAAGTCAGCATTTAGGTTTATACAAATACTAGTATATCCGTCTTGACCCACCAAAGAAAAACACATACATTCAAAAGTCAACACAAACACAATCATGTATTTCTCTTGGCCTAACAAATCTAGATGTCTGGCTAATTAAGATTAGAAGCTGTGTTGTCACACGGCCATTCAGTGTATGGAAGCAAGGCCGCGCCAACTGTCCAGGAGTGTGCATAACGCATAGATACCCTCCGGTCCCGGGTCTGAAACCGGTGAATCCCTACAGCGCACTGTGTGGGTGCTGGGGGGGATTCATAAGTCTGCAGTCACATAAAGTCACATAAAGTGACCAGACAAACCCTTTAAGGTCTGTATAAAAGAGCAAGCAGAAATTTATAAATGTAAAAAAAATAAAACTTTGGACTCTGATACTTGGGTAGTCCTATATTAGGTTGGATGTCTCTTATTTCCTCAAGTGCTTTGACATTTTACAGGTATGCAATCATGTGTCAAAATAGAGATCCATTTTACTTTCAGCAGGGTTTTTTTGTATTTAAAAAAAAGGTTATAAATGTTTCCTTTATACTTTCTCACAGTTTTCATTATCTCCGTTTGCTAGCATTCAAAAGCGACCTTCATTGTTCGCTTCCAGAGGATAAATAAAGATCTGTTCTGTGCTGGTCATGTGATGGACACACGCTGGTGAAGCGCTCGGCACAGTACAGAGTTTTGTTGCACCCTTTAAGTCTTGGTGCATGTTGGAACCTGAAAAATCCATAAGATGACACCCATTTAAATACAATGAGTTAATTCTGTGAAAAAAAAAACTGTAAGAAATCTGCGATAGATATGGCATGATAAAGAGAAAAACCATGCGAACATCCAAAACAAATACACCACATGTAAATGTGACCGTTTGGGTGGGAATCAGCATGCCACGCCAGCAATCATGCGTTTATTCTTAATAAGATAGTAAAATATTTGGTAGAATTAGTGTTGCCAGGTAACTCGTCCACTACACAGTATTATGTCTGCTACAGATTCCTGCCTCGACATGTGCAGGACGTTTTCTAAGTCTTTTAAAGTGTTAATAAAAGTGTATTGTTCCCGTGAGCATGTTGGCTCACAATACTCGTATACATGAAACGCATTTTCTCAGTAAATACAGAATGGATGTTCCCCATGGTGGGTTGGAATGGGGGACAGGAGGTTCCTCAGGATGGGAAAAAGTATTTTTCTGGTTGCATCATAGTAAATAGGTTGTAGATCACTTGTATAACTTATAGTGGTAGACATGCAGGCTGCATCCATTGTGCTTGCTTATATAACAGGACGAATTAGTAGAAAGAAGATTAGCCTATGTTCACATGTGACATTTTTGTAGCGTTTTTTTTTGGGGGGGTGCATTTTTTTTTTGCAAAAACAATGCGTTTTACACTACCAGCAAAGTGAATGAGACTTCAAAAATCTCATGAACTCGCTGCGTTTTTGAGCTGCTCTGCGTTTTTTCTTTCTTTTTACTCCTTCTTAACATGTGAATTCTTTCAGCATTTTTGCATAATTTTTCACCCATTCAAATAAATGGATATAAAAATGCTGCAAAAATGCACCTATTATATGCAGCATTTTACCTTTTACCTGTCACCCCTTTTGTTTTTTGGGGGCAAAAAAATGCTGCAAAACCTCAACGTGTGAACATGCCCTTATTGTAGGATGTTTCCAGCTGTGGCAAACAATTACAGAAAAATATACCAATAACAATGCTTCTTGCAACAAATGCTAAAGATCTATATTCAGGATAACCAGGGATGAAAGAACTGGATCTTGAGAGGAAGCAGAGAATCTAATTGTCAGACAAAGGAAAAAGACCCCACCCATCCTAGGAATGAAGAGGCTGCAGTGCTAATATATGACTCTCATCTTCTGCTAAGGCGAGGGTCATAGGACCGTAAATTCTCTCATCCAAGAGAATTGAGTCGATTATGCTAATGGCACTCAGATCCAGCTCTGATCAGAATGTCAGGATAGTGTGATCCAATTCTCTCAGATGAGAGAATCAGAGCACATTGTGAGGAGAAGATGGAGAACAAAATTTCTCCATCTTCTACATTGTGTGAGTCTGCAGAAATCGGATGTCATCCGAGTGCAGTCCAATGATTTCCACACACCCATAGATTAGAATGGGCAAATTCTTGTCCGATTTACGCATCAAATCACAGCATACTGCGATTTTTTTCTCATGCCAAATCGGTACGTAACATTGGTACAAGTGCTATCCAATAAAAAATTGGATAGCACTCGTCTGATTAATACAATGGCGTAAGTGAGCTCTAATAGTGACATCAGGATATACACTATATGGAGTAGAGTAAAATATTGGGACACACTTCTTTTCATTCAGTCCATTTGACAGCTCAAAGAACGGCTGAATCTCACTATGGAGGGCGACAAAATGCAGCCACCGGGGAGACACCTCGGAACTCCGCATCAGGCGGCCCGATGTCATCCGCCTGGTGGCTGTTCACTGGGGAAAATGGTCCCCACCTATTCCCCTTACTCCCAGTGAATCTTACTGCTTCAGAATACCAAAAACATTTTTGGACATTTGTAGCTTCCAACTTTGTGGGAACAGTATTGGGAAATCCTTTTTCTGCTTCAGTATGGCTGTTCCTGGTTGGGGAAGTTTAGTGGGGAAGTATGTGACTGGCTGCACAAAGACCTGACCTCAACCCCAGCCAACACCTTTGCAATGAACTAGAATGAAGATTACGATCCAAGCCCTCTCCTACATCGGTGTCTGACCTCACTAATGCTTTTCTGGATGAAATGGCAATAATTCCCTCAGACACCAGTAAAATCTTGTTGAAAACCTTCCCAGAGGAGTAGATGCTGTTATAACTGCAAAGTGACAGACTCCCTATTAATGCAAATGGATATAGATTGGGATGTCATATAAGCTCCCATGGGTGTAATGTGTAGGGGTCCCAATCCTCTTGCTCATTTACACCGCGTGCAGAATTATTAGGCAAATGAGTATTTTGATCACATGATACTTTTTATACATGTTGTCCTACTCCAAGCTGCATAAGCTTGAGAGCCAACTACCAATTAAGTAAATCTGGTGATGTGCATCTCTGTAATGAGGAGGGGTGTTGACTAATGACATCAACACCCTATATAAGGTGTGCTTAATTATTAGGCAACTTCCTTTCCTTTGGCAAAATGGGTCAGAAGAGAGATTTTACGGGCTCTGAAAAGTCCAAAATTGTGAGATGTCTTGCAGAGGGAGGCAGCAGTCTTGAAATTTCCAAACTTTTGAAGCGCGATCACCGAACAATCAAGTGCTTCATGGCAAATAGCCAACAGGGTCGCAAGAAGCGTGTTGGCCAAAAAAGGCGCAAAATAACTGCCTATGAATTGAGGAAAATCAAGCGTGAAGCTGCCAAGATGCCATTCGCCACCATTTTTGCCATATTTCAGAGCTGCAACGTTACTGGAGTATCAAAAACCACAAGGTGTGCGATACTCAGGGACATGGCCAAGGTAAGGAAGGCTGAAAAACGACCACCTTTGAACAAGAAAGATAAGATAAAACATCAAGAATGGGACAAGAAATATCTTAAGACTGATTTTTCAAAGGTTTTATGGACTGATGAAATGAGAGTGACTCTTGATGGGCCAGATGGATGGGCCAGAGGCTGGATTAGTAAAGGGCAAAGAGCTCCACTTCGACTCAGACGCCAGCAAGGTGGAGGTGGGGTATTGTTTTGGGCTGGTATCATCAAAGATGAACTTGTGGGACCTTTTCGGGTTGAGGATGGAGTGAAGCTCAACTCCCAGACCTACTGCCAGTTTCTAGAAGACATCTTCTTCAAGCAGTGGTACAGGAAGAAGTCGGTATCGTTCAAGAAAAACATGATTTTCATGCAGGACAATGCTCCATCACATGCCTCCAACTACTCCACAGCGTGGCTGGCCAGTGAAGGTCTAAAAGAAGAAAAAATAATGACATGGCCCCCTTGTTCACCTGATCTGAACCCGATAGAGAACCTGTGGTCCATCATAAAATGTGAGATCTACAGGGAGCGAAAACAGTACACCTCTGGGAGCAGTGTCTAGGAGGCTGTGGTGGCTGCTGCACGCAATGTTGATCGAAAACAGATCAAGCAACTGACAGAATCTATGGATGGAAGGCTGTTGAGTGTTATCATAAAGAAAGGTGGCTATATTGATCACTAATTTTTTTTGTTTTTGTTTTTGCATGTCAGAAATGTTTATTTCTAAATTTTGTGCACTGATATTGGTTTACCTGGTGAAAATAAACAAGTGAGATGGGATTATATTTGGTTTTTATTAAGTTGCCTAATAATTCTACACAGTAATGGTTACCTGCACAAACAGATATCCTCCTAAGATAGCCAAATCTAAAAAAAACCCACTCCAACTTCCAAAAATATTAAGCTTGGATATTTATGAGTCTTTTGGGTTGATTGAGAACATAGTTGTTGATCAATAATAAAAAATAATCCTCTAAAATACAACTTGCCTAATAATTCTGCACACAGTGTAGTGTAGAGCTCTCTCCTAGTAGACTGAAATCAGGGCCCAGAGCCCCTGATATCACTTTTGATGGTGACTTTCCCCTCTTTGTATAATCATTGATCTACGTCTGATAAGTCTGTGCAGAAATGTTAGAAACCTTCACCTTCTTTTAGTATATAGAAGTAATGAGTTACTTTACTCTGCTCGGAGTGTCACTTTGTCACACGTCCCTGATGTCACCTTAGGCTCTGAGGCAGGTTTGGTAGCTGTCTCCCCACAAACCAGTCAGACAAGTCCTAAGTGAAGTGTTTGGGGCAACAAACAGAATCCAAAGCATTTGAGGAGGAGTGAGAATGCCAGAAGAGGAGGGAAAAGGCAAAGACACTGACAGAACTCCTGACAAAGGGAGTGAGTAATAGTAAATTGCAGAGTCAGAAGATGAAAAAGACTATGTCCTCCTTGTGCGCCCAGGGTGAGTATGTGCTTAGACGCTGTACAACCTAGTCTTTGTGAGCATGCACACACTTTGCGGGATTGCTATTATCTGCTACTTGCTGTTTTCATTGCATTATTGTTCACATGAATATTGCAAAGGCCTACTCCTCCATTCTGCATGGTGAAATCTTAGTTTTTTGGGGCAGAGGCTGTCTGCAAGCAAAGAATACAGCAGGTATGTGCTGGTACATATGGGTCTAGTTTGGGATCTGCTCTCCAGATTACACGTTAACTAGCCCATCCCCTCTCCGTCAGTTACTTATTAACCCATGAAATGTTCCTCTTGATTTACATCCTCTAAGGACATGACTTTGAATTACAAACAATGCCTCCTAGGCACACATTAATGTGACGGGGATGAAGGAACACCTAGATCTGTAGCAATAAAACCTTCAGGAGCGCTGAGCACTCTCCATTCATAAAGTCAGCAGGCGCCTGGCACTGAGTGCCGAGAGAGATTACAGAAGCATTAGGGCGGTATGCAAGGTAAGGCGCTGTAAGCGTGTGTTCATTTTCTAAGGAAAACTATTTATTAAACCCCGCTTAAAAGGGGGGAAAAAAACCTTAGCTTCTTGGCAACGGAGTGTGAATTTATGCTGAATTTCTATTCTAGTTGTTTAATAGCTTTACGTAGCAAGTGCCCCCTGGCATGCCCGAAGCGGTTATGTCTTACAGCATCTAATGTACAGAAGAATAAACATGATTCATATCTGAGTGCACAATGTCAGGATGTCTCCGGGCTGCACTTCACACAAGCCTTCACTGCTAAACCTACACATCCTTGTAGGGTGAAAATACTGATCATCTAAACTTTGCCGCCATTCAGTTACCTACAGCAACCTGACATCAGCCGTAGCTGTCAGTTTATCCTATTCCAGGGTCACAAGACTCTCACTTTGATAACTGCGCAAACAGATAGGGTATATAGTGTTGGGTGTGATAAAGGGTGTAGCGACCAGGAGACTACTGGAGTACAGTAAGAAGAGAGATCTATAACATTTTTGTCATTACTGTGTTACCAGGGAACTAGAAGAACTGGAAAAACACCAAAAACAAGGAAAGGATAATTGCAGAGCTCCCACCATGCTGACCTGGAAGCTACCCAGACTACTAAATGTTCACCAGGTGCCCAAGGTAAGTTCTGATAAAATTGGCACTTATTTATTTTACTCACTTATATAGTGCCATTAATTCCACAGCACTTTACAGGCATTATCATCACTGTCCCCATTGGGGCTCACAATCTAAATTCCCTATCAGTATGTCTTTGGAATGTGGGAGGAAACCGGAGAACCTGGAGGAAACCCACGTGAACACGGGGAGAACATACAAACTCCTTTCAGATGTTGTCCTTGGTGGGACTTGAACCCAGGACCCCAGCGTTGCAAGGCTGCAGTGCTAACCACTGAGCCACCGTGCTGCCCACTTGAGAACATATACCTTTTATGTGATCATTGCAAAACCTATTCTATGTTTTGACCTCAGGTATTTCATGAAGATGGTATTATTTGTGGATATCGCTCCCCACCAAACTCCGCCACTGCTTGTGTCCTAAGTCTCTTCCAAATGACCAATGAGACCCTAAATATTTGGACACATTTTATACCTACCTGGTAAGTTCGTACATTTCATCCACAGTTACAGAAGATGATTTTTCTTTTGTTAATACCATAATGTTCTTCAAACCATTATAACTTCTTAAACTTTCCTGAATGCCCCTAACTATCCTCCATCACTCTTTTTCAGATCCTTCACCTTTCTTCTATGCTCAGTTCTGCTCTTTTTTGGATATTTATATCTGCCCAATCAAACACTGGAGATCACTTTCTGTACTGACAATTCTTCTTTTTTCTTTGTAAGTGATGACTAATGATTAGTATTGGAGATTGTTTAGCTATAGATCAACGAGGACATAAATTAGATAAGATTTCTACCATTAATATTATGGCCAAAGCCACTAAAATCTGGAAATGTTTATGATTTGAGGATTAAGGGTCAGTTTACATGGACCAATAGCCAGGGAGACCAAAGTAGACGATAAAGCACTTTATGATCTGTAATAGATCGCTCAGTGTGTATAAGCTGCCATAGTTCTCGGCAGCGCAAGTCCTGTCTATATAGAATGGTGCACCGCCAAGAACGATGATGTTTTGTGCTGCACTAAAGATCATTTCATCCCATGAACGAGCGTTTTGCTTGTTCGTTGGGTGATCGGTAGTCTATTTTCTCTAAAAAATGATTGTGAAACAAGCATATTGAAGAACGCTCCTTCACAATTATCTTTCAGTGAAAATGCACCATAAGGTTTTGGAATATCAATGTGTCCTATTAGTATAGATACATCCTATAATATAGGGTGATTTTTATTTTTTTAATTGGGACCTGAAAAGCCAACCAAGGGCCACTATTGGCTTATGGTCTGCAAGGTTTGCTATCAGTTAGGCTGGTTTCACACATCTGTGAAACATGGACCATGCTCAGATCAGAAGACTTGGCCCGACTGTCTGGTCTCCTGTCCTGAGCTAACTGCTTCACAGTTATATGAGGCAGTTAGCACACGTCAGGAGACCTGGTGGTTGGGCCAAGTCACTAGATCCGTGTTTCATGAACTTGTGAAACCAGCTTCTTGCAAACATAAATACTTGGCCTCACCATAAAAGGGTAATAGAGATCTCTGTAATCTATTATGCAGGATACTTTTTAAAGGGAACTTTTCCAATCAAACTAGAACAAAAAAGTTGCATGTTTGTGTGAAACTGAGGCTACAAGTGCACGAAGGGTGGGCTGACTCCCGGCTAGTACACCTATCCTCCATAAAATTCCCAGCGAGTGCACTGATCCTACGCAATATTCCCTTCCTAATGCCTTTCTGTAGTCTTGATTAACATATGCTGAGTATTGGCTCCCCCATTATCTACATATTCAAATTAGATTTTGAGAATCCATTTTCAAGCAGAAAAGTGTGCTGGAACTTTATTACCCCACTCAGCAATTTAACTAGGTTGGTGACACTAGAGTTGCTGATGGGTTCCCTTTAAGATTGGCTCAATACTAATGCTGGTAACGGACGTGTACAGCGGCATAACTTTAAACTACTGGGCCCAAAGAATAAAAAACAGTTTTATGGCCCAGAAACTTTTGTGTCATTTGTAGCAATGGTCTCTTCATATTGGGCAAATGGACCATTTGGTACACAACACTCTCCAGTCCGCAGAACTGATGGCAACCTCTGCAACCGTTTTGGAAATCACCTTATTTCTTGTCCTATTTGCTTTGATTAACATTCCTTAATTGAATCCTTTTTACATCTCAAATTAACCATATACTTACCCAGCTTTGGGTCTCCTTGCTTCTTGAAGTCTCTTTTCTACTAGATTTTAGCAGCCACAATCTTTTCATGTAGCCACATACATCTAAGGTAAAGAATAGACTGCCAAAGTGCTCCAATGTTGGAATGAGCAGGTTTTATGCTTTGTTTGCAGGTATGCAATTTATCTATTAAAAATATTAATAAAGACACTAAAATTAGTAGAGGAATCACAATATTTCCACAGACCACAGGTTTACCAAGAGCATAGTGCATACTATATAGCTGTCATTGATCCCTGGCTTACAGAAGGCTAAGAAGAGTGTTTTTGTCCCGACAGGTACTTCCTATGGCGAACGCTGGCACTTCTTCTCTCTCCTGGTTTCTTACATGATCCATTTTTGTGGCCATTGTGTCTCTACCTCCTGTCCTGTTGCATCTACCCACTGATGTCCACCTGTGCTCATACATTCAGTGTCATGTCCACACAAGCTCGACACATTTGCTTTTTCCTGGACTATGGAGCATTAAGCTTGTACAGCCTTGGTACGAAAATAGTTCACATATTTCATATTCTATAGAAGAAGTGGCTATAATATGCACTTCGGTTACCACCTTTCCTATGAAAACTGCTGAAAAGTTCCAGGAGCCACCAACATTTAGTCGCAGAGGTGTGCCGGAGCAGCTTCAGTCACCACTCAGTACATGGTGAGCGGCGGCTGTACGGGCGTCCCGGCACTTTAATTGACAGCCTGCTCTGCAGCTCATCTGTGCAGAGCGACCTGTCAATCAAAGTTGCGGGGCGTGCTTACAACAGGGGCGTGCTTCCCAGTATTGTAAGCTGTAACTTCAGTTATACAGTATCTTGGTCTGTGTAATTGTTGCCAAGTTGCATTAATTTAATACTTAATGAGCCCCACTTACCAAAACTGTGTCTTAATATATTACTACCTTGTCTACAATTGAGATTTCTGCAAAAATCTGTTCTCTTATTGGTGAATGTGGGCAAAATTACCTTTTCTGTGAGCCAAGTTTGCTTTAGATTGATTTTTTGCCTTTATCTGGCCACTTAGGTCTTAATTTGTTATTAAGACCCAATGCACATTGTTGAAAAGTCATCTGAACCTTTTGTTTTTAGCTGGATCGGGCAACCATTCGATGTGTATGGGGGCCTTTTGACTCTTCCTGATGGCAAGCGGAAAAGAGAGATTGGGCTTGGTTAATTTCAGTGTCCGATCCATCTGTTTTCCTGGAAGTTCAGCTGCTACCAAAGATATCTAAGAGACAATGAGGTCTTCCTGTTTACTGGAGATGGCAAAAATGAAGTGTATGGGCACTTTAACTTGTAAAAAACAGTATTTCTATTCCATTACTTGTTGTCAATTTCTTTATTGGATTACTGCTCTAGGGCTCTAAGTTCAATTCTCTTTGTGTGCTGAGTTTTGGTTTTTAATTTCAGGGTCAGCCATTGCCTACTCTGCATATATCTTCCCAGATCGATGGGTGAACAGCACCTTCCACCTGTGGTTTGTATCATGGGCTGTTCTCAACACTGTCATCAGCACTACAATGTCCTGCTATTCTAGGTATGTCTACACCAAGGATAAAGTATATATGCTGAGCCTACTGTATAGAAGAGCAGAAAAGTCCACTCTGGACTGGATGTAGACCAGCTTATAAGCATGACTGTAAAGCCTTCATGCACCAAAAAGTGCCTCTTTGGTATACTGTCGAATGCAAATTATATTTCAGATATTCAGACCCACGTTTGGTACCAATTCTACAGTGTAAATTCTTTGGTAGCTTGTGATTTATGCAGCTCATGTTATATAGCATATATGGCTATGCGGGTTATTCATTAAGTGCTGAAAGGGTGGTGGTTTCCTGGAGATTTGTGCAATGATCCTTCCCTCTTTTATGGAGTCAAAGGGCATGTTCACACCACGTTTTATTTTCCTCCCGTTTTCTCATCGGGTCTGCTCTGATATAATGCCAAAAAGGCGCTCAAAAAAACTGAAGAGAATTTTAATAATCATATTTATGGAAAAACAACTTGCGGTTCATATGTTCAGGCTTTTGAGTTTCTTTTAAACCCCTAACAACCGCTGATACGCCTTTTCACGACGGCAGTTAAGGGTACTTATTCCTCAGGGCTGCTGTTTAATGGCGCTGAGGAATAACAGTGTAGCCCCCCCAGTGTCAGAATATCTCCCCCGGTAGCTGAGACCCTAGAGAACATGATCAGGGCTGTTTTTCACGGTCCCCTATCACACAAGAAAAAAAGTCAGATTTAAAATTAATTTCTCTTTCATCTGATATGATGTAACATATCAAAGAAGAGAAAAATGAGGTCTCTGAGCCCCCCACAGTACCTTAGGTACCGGATCAGTGATCCCCCCGGCCCTCCCCCTTCTGCTGAAAGAAAATAGTGTGCGCATGCGCAGTTCACACACCAAGATCTGCCTCCCTGCACCCAGCAACAGCAGTGATTTTTCTCATTGGCTGATGGCTTTTGATTTTGATAGACCCTATCACAGTGATCAAAAGCCCCCAATAATAGTTTCAGTAAATCTCCTAAACCTCATTGATCTACACCCCCCCCCCACCTTCTGTGTCTTCCGCCTTGTCAAATTACTTTTTTTTTTATTTACAATTTTTATTTTTTTTCATTTTTTGCAGTTAGGGTTATTAGGATTAGGGTTTCTAGGGTTAGGGGGTTAGGGTTATGAGGGTTACATATAAAAAAAATAGATTATGTTTAGGTCTAGTAGTGTTAGATTAGGTTTAGGCTTTTTTGTTAGGCTTTGTTAGTTTGTATAGAAAATACCAATGGCCTGCAGAACATTCAGCGCAGAGCAGGCGTACACCCTGCTTTGCTCCTTTCGCTCCAAGCTCTGTCGTTTGTTCAAACAGAACTTTTTGACTACATGTGGGGTATTGCCGTGCTCGTAAGAAAGTGGGTAACAAATTGTGTGTTCCACTTTTCAGTGTTTCCTCTGGCAAAAGTGGCTAAAGCAAGATTTGTAAAAAAAAAAAAAAAAAAATGAACTTTTTCAATATGACGACCTAATGTTATCAAATTTTGTGCTGTACCTGTGGGTTCAAAATGCTCACTATAATCCTGGATAAAATCCTTGAGGGGTGTAATTTCCAAAATGGGGTCACTTGTTGGGGGTTTACACTGTTTAGGCACATCAGGGGCTTTCCAAACCCGACATGGCGTCTGCTTTTGATTCCAGACAATTTTGCATTCAAAAAGTCAAATGGTGCTCCTTCCCTTCCGACCCCTGCTGTGGTCCAAACAGTGGTTTTCCCCAACATATGGGGCACCGGCGTGCTCAGGAGAAATTGCACAACACATTTTGTGGTCCATTTTCTCTTGTTATCCTTGTGAAAATAAAAAAATTGGGGTCTGAAGTAAACATTTTGTGAAAAAAGTTAAATGTTTATTTTTTCGATCCACGTTGCTTCAGTTCTTGTGAAGCACGTGAAGGGTTAATAAACTTTTTGAATGTGGTTTTGAGCACCTTGAGGGGTGCAGTTTTTAGAATGGTGTCACTTTTGGCATTTTCTGTCATATAGACCCCTCAAAGTCCCTTAAAATGTGATGTGGACCCTAAAAAAATGGTTTTGTAATTTTTGTTGGAAAAATTAGAAATCGCTGGTCAACTTTTAACCCTTCTAACTTCCTAACAAAAAAAATTATGTTTCAACAATTGTACTGATGTAAAGCAGACATGTGGGAAATGTTATTTATTAACTATTTTGTGCGATACAACTCTATGATTTAAGGGCATAAGAATTCCAAGTTTGAAATTTGCAACATTTTAAAAAAATTTCACCAAATTTCAGTTTTTTTCACAAATAAATGCAAGTCATATTGAAGAAATTTTAACACTATCATGAAGTACAATATGTCACAAAAAAACATTCTCAGAATCAGTGGGATCCGTTGAAGCGTTCCAGAGTTATTACATCATAGAGTGACACTGGTCAGAATTGTAAAACTTGGCTTGGGCATTAAGGACATAATTTGATCTATCAATAAGGGGTTAGATCAGACTTTGAAAACCACCGAGCATTTAAAAGAATGGACATATCCAGTCTAAAGTATTTTTAAAGAAAAATTGACTGTTTTGACTACTGGAAGAAAATTCAGTGTCAGCACACCCAAAGGTTTTATACTCTGATGGTCATTAGTTGACCCTTGTCCCGTGCATGCTGTTGATGCCACCCATTTTCTGCGATCATTCTGGGTTTATGAACATCCAGACTACAAAAACACAATAAATAAATGTAGTTTTTACAAAAAAAATGTAAGTAAGCATAACAATAAATGTAAGTCAGCAGCGTAGTAGGAAATGATACTGCAAGACGTCTCAGAAGATGTGCTCCACAAGTTTATTCAATATCCCAAGAATAAATTTAGCAATCTAAAAAGACAATCCAAGCTTAATTAACCAAACTGCCCTACAAAAAAAACATTGTGCAAATGAAGTGGTCAGTGGGGCGCTAGAAACTGGATAAGGCGCTGGAAAAGGATAAAACAAACCTCTTTATTGAAGTTCTAATGCCCACAACGCGTTTCTGCAGCAGTCTGCTGCCTTCATCAGGTGGAGTGACCCCACCCGGAATCACATGATTGGAAGCTCCATCTGCTAATCCAGAGGAGACACTGAAGACATCGTGGCAGCGCTATCAGCGACAGTAGCTGTTTAACCTGGGTTGTGCGGTCTGCACAACCCACTCAGATGAGCAGACCACTGTATCTGCACGTATATTCCACTTCCATACAGGTTCACACAAGCACTGCGCTTTTCCACCCCACCCCCTTTTTTGTCTACAAAAAAACATAGCATAGATGAATGAATCTTATCCATCATTGTACTGAGTATTGTCTGTAATCTATTACTTTGGATATTGAATAAGACTCTAGCCATTAGCTGGTGGGACTCATGTCTGAGGATCTAGGTGCGATGGTGGCACAAGCAAGGTGCCCTTTCTTGTCCAGAGTATATTAAAATGGGAAGACAACAGCAAACTAAGAAGGAAAGCCTTAAATCCTGGAAGTAGAAAATGGAGGTAATTTAAAACTGTCCAGAATTTTGTAGAATTTGTGCCAAAAAACTAGGGTAGGTGCCACAGTTATTAACTGTTTTAGGTCTAGGCATCAAGATGGTATGACTTAGAGTGAAAAAGACATGGCTTAGTTGGAAGGGTCATGGCTTAAACTTGTGACACCATGCACCAATTAAATTTGGCCCATTTTTCCAGCTTGGGTCAAACGGCCGTAGATTTTCTCATCCAAGAGAATTTGCCCTATTATGCAAATGACACTCAGATCAGAGTATCAGCATAGTGTGATCCGATTCACTCGCATGAGAGAATTGAAGCACACTGTAGGGAGAAGATGGAGAACGTAATTTCTCCATCTTCTCCATTGCGTCTGCGCGGAAATCGTATTGCACTCAGATGTCACCCCAGTGCAGTCCGATGATTTCCACACACTCATTGACTTGCATGCCGAGTGGGATCCGATAGTCAGATCAAACTTGGGCATACTGTGTTTTTTTTTTCCTTTGACCGGATTGGTCTAAGGAAAAAAATCGGATATGTGCGTGGCCCCATAGAACAACATTGGTTTGAGTGCGATCCAATATTTTGTTGGATTGCATTTGGATTTAAATTACAGCGGTGTGAGCAAGCCCCTAGACTGTCTAGTTAAGTGTATACTGGCTACAAATGAGACTGGATTAGTAAATTTACCCCAATGTTTTCAGAGGGTCCATATTTTCCAATATCTGACTATACTACTAACTTACTGTCATCATTTATGACGTTGTAGTCTGAGGTCAGGAGTGTCAGGGTGTGACTCTTCTATTATATCTCCGAACCAGCTTGGCCCTGAGCAGCTAGCGTTGTCTGCTAGAAACCGGCTCTGGATACAATGACTAATGACTCTGAATTGTAGTTGTCAGGCAGCATGTCCCTAGCAGCAAGCCTGTCTCACATCACTCAGGGCTTCTGACAAATTGAAAAAAAAGAAGGTAAACCTGTGGATGGTGAAGATAAGCTCTGACCGCTGACAGGTTACCGTTGGGTGTGTATTATTTGCTGTCGTTTACCATGTCCAATCCCTGAATTCCTGCAAGGCTTTGGAGACTTACTATTCACCTGTCACCAACAGGCTGGGTTTTCCTTTTCTGCATTATAACCTGCACCTGATAGAAAGGTAAATATGGGACCTGTGGGGTTATCTCCACACCCCGACCATCTATGTGTAATGTCTGAGGATACCAATCTGGGGCAAATCTATCGAGGTGCAGTGTTTCCAGCCAATGACGAGTCCAGCACTACCACACTTCATATTGTCCATTATATGGAATAGGCACGTATTAAAGTGCACCTGTCATATGTGCATGGATTTCTGGTTTACATGTAAAGAAATCCTTCCCAAAGCAGGTATCATTAATCCAATATTTACTGAGTAAATCTGAAGCCACTGACAGACCCATCTACAGTTTTAGGCCCAAAGATTTAAATCATATATTCTAATTGGCCCTGTTACAGACAATATTTACATATTGTATTTTTTAGACTATAAGACGCACTTTTTAGAAAGAACTTTTTTTACTAAAATGTGTGTCTTATAGTCCAGAGACAGCTTCCTCTGATCGAGGAGATCGCTGAGACTGCGTCTTTCCCGATCACTGAGAGAACTGCTCTCTCTCCTACTGCTCAACACAGTTCAATTTGATCATTGCAGGGTGGAGAGAAAGCTACTAGGACCCTCACATGCACCTGTGTGTGTATGTAGCAAAGCTGTGTGTATGTAGCAAAGCTGTGTGTATGTAGCAGAGCTGTGTGTGTGTATGTAGGAGAGCGTTGTGTGTGTAGGAGAGCATTGTGTGTGTGTGAGTGTGAAGCAGAGGTCTGTGTGTGTGTGTATAGCAGAGCTCTGACTGTGTGTGTAGCAGGGCTCTGTCTGTGTGTGTAGCAGAGCTTTGTGTGTGCATGTAGTAAAGCTCTTATTGTAGCAAATCTCTGTGTGTGTTTGTGGCAAAGCTGTATGCATACGTGCGGCAGATGTATGGCAGAGCTGTGTGCATATATATGGCAAAGTTATGTGCATATCAATGGCAGAGCTGTGTGTGTGTGTATGTATGGCAGTGCTGTGTGCATATGTATGGCAGAGCTGTGTGCATATGGATGTCACAGCTGTGTGCGTATGGACGGCAGAGCTGTGTGCATATGGACTGCAGAGCTGTGTGCATATGGACGGAAGAGCTGTGTGCATATGGATGGCAGAGCTGTGTACGTACATACAACAGAGCTGTGTATGCATGCTGCAGAGCTCTGTGTATGCATGTGGCAGAGCTCTTTGTATGCATGCGGCAGAGCTGCATGTGTATTTACAGCAGAACTGTGTGTATGCATGGAGCAGACCTCTATATGTGTGTATACACAGTGCTCAGCATAAAGTAGTATAGCCCAACAGATTTGTCAGAAAACCTTTAGTTTCCTGTCAGAATCCATATTTTCTATGGGATACCATACTACAAAATACTCCCACAAATGTGGGCCATTGATTACAAACAAGATTTGTTATTTTGCAACCCAAAAAAAAGTAATTTTCCTAACAAATTAATTCAAGACCATGTTACAAAAATGAGTACACACCAATGAAAGTCTTAGGACCAAAGCTAAACAGGAGCGTCTTTCTGATGAGAACGATTTAAGAAAATAGACAAGTATGTTCACTACAGTTATCAAAAGAAGCAGAAAGCCGAACCGGGATGAATGTTTCCCATGACACATGGCATGCATGGATGTCTTCCATGAAGGAAGCCTCACCCAAAGCCATGCACAAAAAAACGCCACCAGCATTCATTTAGAAAAATAAATTTAGAAAAATGCATGGTGCCTACAGTGAAACATGTTGGTAGATGTACATTTTTCCAACATGACAATGATCCAAAGCGCACATCTGTTGCATGTCTGAAGAAGAAAGGGTGAAAGTGATTCAGTGGCCAAGTGTCTCCTGATCTGAACCCAATCAAACACCTATGGGGAATTCTGAAGAGGCAAGTTGAACATCACTCTCCATCCAGTACCAGGCTCTAAAAGAGGTAGAAGAATGGAAAAAAGATAGATATTGAAATATGTCACCAACTTGTTCATTCCATGCCTAGAAGACTTGGCGTTGTCCTTAAAAATCATGGTGGTCATACAAAATACTAGATGTAGTAGTTTTTCATGTGGGGTGTGCTCATTTTTACATAAACTAATTAGAGTAAAACTGATGATTTTGAAAAGAAAGTTATAATATTAACCTTCAAGTTATGGGTTAAAAAAAATGTTCTATGAAACTCTGTCTTGTCAAATATTTGGAAATTGTTCTTGAGTACTCATTTATGTATGCTAAGCACTGTGTACATGTGTGTATGTCTGTGTATATATATATATATATATATATATATATATATACATATATATATATACAGTACAGACCAAAAGTTTGGACACACCTTCTCGTTTAAAGATTTTTCTGTATTTTCATGACTATGAAAATTGTACATTCACACTGAAGGCATCAAAACTATGAATTAACACATGTGGAATTATATACTTTACAAAAAAGTGTGAAACAACTGAAAATATGTCTTATATTCTAGGTTCTTCAAAGTAGCCACCTTTTGCTTTGATGACTGCTTTGCACACTCTTGGCATTCTCTTGATGAGCTTCAAGAGGTAGTCACCAGAAATGGTTTTCACTTCACAGGTGTGCCCTGTCAGGTTTAATAAGTGGCACACACTGCTGCTGACACACTCCAGCCACATGAGGTCTTGCATTGTCCTGCATTAGGAGGAACCCAGGGCCAACCGCACCAGCATATGGTCTCACAAGAGGTCTGAGGATCTCATCTCGGTACCTAATGGCAGTCAGGCTACCTCTGGCGAACACATGGAGGGCTTTGCGACCCTCCAAAGAAATGCCACCCCACACCATTACTGACCCACTGCCAAACCGGTCATGCTGAAGGATGTTGCAGGCAGCAGATCACTCTCCACAGCGTCTCCAGACTCTGTCACATCTGTCACATGTGCTCAGTGTGAACCTGCTTTTATCTGTGAAGAGCACAGGGCGCCAGTGGCGACTTTGCCAATCCTGGTGTTCTGTGGCAAATGCTAAGCATCCTGAACCGTGTTGGGCTGTGAGCACAACCCCCATCTGTGGACATCGGGCCCTCATACCACCCTCATGAAGTCAGTTTCTAACCGTTTGTGCAGACACATGCACATTTGTGGCCTGCTGGAAGTCGTTTTGAAGGGCTCTGGCAGTGCTCCTCCTGTTCCTCCTTGCACAAAGGCAGAGGTAGCAGTCCTGCTGCTGGGTTGTTGCCCTCCTACAGCCCCCTCCACGTCTCCTGGTGTACTGCCCTGTCTCCTGGTAGCGCCTCCAGCCTCTGGACACTATGCCGACAGACACAGCAAACCTTTTTGCCACAGCTCGCATTGATGTGCCATCCAGGATGAGCTGCACTACCTGAGCAACTTCTGTGGTTGGAGAGTCTGTCTCATACTACCACGAGTGTGAAAGCACAACCAACATTCAAAAGTGACCAAAACATCAGCCAGAAAGCATTGGTACTGAGATGTGGTCAGTGGTCCCCACCTGCAGAACCACTCCTTTATTGAGGATGTCTTGATAATTGCCAATAATATCCATCTATTGTCTATTGCATTTGTACAACAGCATGTGATATTGATTGTCGAGTATAAGCCGACCCGAGTATAATCCGAGGTACCTAATTTTACCACAAAAAAACTGTGAAAACTTATTGACTCAAGTATAAGCCTAGGGTGGGAAATGCATCAGCTACTAGTAAATTTCCCCATCCTGGTACGCATTGCTCCCTCATCCCCAATCCTGGTATGTATGGCCCCCTCATCCCCAATCCTGGTATGCATGGCCCCCTCATCCCCAATCCTGGTATGTATGGCACCTTTATCTCTAATCCTGGTATGTATGGCACCCTCATCTCCAATCCTGGTATGTATGGCCCCCTCATCTCCAATCCTGGTATGTATGGCACCCTCATCTCTAATCCTGGTATGTATGGCACCCTCATCTCCAATCCTGGTATGCATGGCCTCCTCATCCCCAATCCTGGTATGCATGGCCTCCTCATTCCCAATCCTGGTATGCATTGCCTCCTCATCCCCCAATCCTGGTATGCATGGCCTCCTCATCCCCCAATCCTGGTATGTATGGCCCCATCACTGCACACATAAAAAATAAACACTTATACTCACCTTCCTTCCTCACCTCTGCTCCAGCGCTGCGTCCTGTTCTGCTGCATCAGCTCATGTCAGACGCTGATGTGAGCTTCCGGCATATTCACTCCTCTCCACGCCGGGACTATGTGCGTGGAGAAGAGTGAATATGTATTCTCTTTAGTAGTGGGCACTGTCGGCAGGAGCTGCAGCTCAGCGCTCCTCTGTGCCTGCTACTAAAGAGAATGAATATTCATTCTTCTCCACGCCCATGCGAGTGGAGGAGTGGGAATATTCATTTCCCTTTAGCAGTGGGCACACGTGGTAGCTGCTGCAGATGGTTACTGCCTGTGCCCCGCTCCTTCGCCGCCGCAACCTCCTCCCCCAACTAACCACCAACGGAATTTCTATATACTCGACTATATACCCGAGTATAAGCCGATAGGGGCTTTTTCAGCACAAAAAATGTGCTGAAAAACTCGGCTTATACTCGAGTATATACGGTATATATACATACATACACAATGAAATGGTTCCAGAAAATGAAGTATTTCTCCCAGAAAATTATTGCAATTACACACGTTTTGTTATACACATGTTTATTTCCTTTGTGTGTATTAGAGCAACACAAAACAGAGAAAAAAAGGCAAATTGGACATAATTTCACACAAAACCCCAAAAATGGGCAGGACAAAATTGTTGTCACCCTCAACTTAATATTTGGTTGCACATCCTTTGGAATAAATAACTGCAATCAATCGCATCCTATAACCATCAACAATCTTCTTACACCTCTCAGATGGAATTTTGGACCACTCGTCTTTTGCAGACTGCTCCAGATCTCTCATATGTGAAGGCTTCTTCATCCAACATCAATTTTAAGATCTCTCCTCAAGTGTTCAATGGGATTTAGATCCGGACTCATTACTGGCCACTTCAGAACTCTCCAACACTTTATTTCCATCCATTTCTGGGGCTTCTTGAAGTATACATTGTCCTGCTGGAAGACCCATTACCTAGGACGCAAACGCAGCTAACTGACACTGTGCACTACATTGCGACCCAAAATCCTTTGGTAATCTTCAAATTCCATGATGTCTTGCTTCAGATTCCATGAGTTTGAACGAGCATCACATGCTTGAAACAAAGTTGTTTACCCACCATTTTGGAAAGGTGCCAACAATTCTGTCCAACCCTTTTTTTTTTTGTAAAATGATGTCCAATTTGTCTTTTTTCCTCTTTTTTTGCATTGTTCCAATACATGCCAAGGAAATAAACGTGTGTATAACAAAACATGTGTAATTGCAATAATTTTCAGAGAGAAATACTTCATTTTCTGGAACAATTTCAAGGGTGCCAACACTTTCGGCCATGACTGTATATATATAAGAGCTAAGTGTGCAAGTTCTGTGCATGCAGCAATGTTATGTATATGTGTGCGCTGCAGGAAGTGAAAATATGTGTGCTGTAGAACTATATGGGTGTGCGTTTTTGTCGTGATTTTTCTGCACAGTTTTGTCACAAAACCTGAAGAATTTCCTAGTACCAGCAAAGTGAATGTGATTCCTGAAGTCTCATGCACACATTACTTATTTGTAACTTGCCGCAAATTTCAATCTGCAGTTTGTCAATGTTTTCAACTCTTTTGCTGCAGATTTCAGCCATACTAATGAATGGGGAAAACGCATCAAAAACACATGTATTTCATGCTGCGTTTTACCTGCGAACACATCGGTGTTTGCAGCAGATGTTTTAGCTGTAAACGCTGGAACGGCTGCACAAAGCCTATATGTGTATAATACACGCTGCAGAGAAACAATAACATTATAATTACTGATATTGACCCCTCCACCTTTTACACCACCAGTGAAGTTTTAAATAGTAGAAAATATGTTTTTCCTGTTTTCTACTATATAAACCCTGGGGTGCCTCCTATAGTCCGAAAAGCATGGTATTTATAGAGTTTACAAAAGCAGGACAAACAAGGTCCGAGGATAATGAGGACCAATCCCTTTACTATATCTCACCGTCATCTAGACAAATAGTCTTCTTCATATCTCATTGACAGGTGGACTTTAAGGTGATAAACCTCACAATGTGGTGCATGTCCAGTAATTGGAGTAAATTCTATAAATGAAATTATTAACAACTTAATTCCGTTCCTCACTAATATGAAAATCAGCCGTGTAGCCCAACATTCTGCGAGATGATGGGGGTGTAAGTTTGCACATATTTCATGTATGGCACAAGGTTAACTGTCCAATAATTCTATTTGTCTGCAGGTTTCCAGAGGAGGCTCGCCCGCGGCTCAGCAAGGTGCTGCGGGTAACGGCCTTTGCATACCCGTACCTGTTTGACAGCATTCCATTGTATTATCGGGTGAGACTTAGATCGTGGGAGCATATTGGGAGGGGAAGTTATGATGCTCATGTCAGTTCATAGGTAGCAAATATTCCCAAAGAGCAAGTGACATATATATATATAAATACACGCTACATCACTATGTGGACAAAAGTATTGGGACACACAACTTAATCATTGAATCCAAGTTTTTTATCCAGTCCCATTACCACATGTGTATAAGATGCAGACCGTCGCCATGCCGTGTGCCTCTAACATGCCTGACAGAATGGCTGGCGGTACAGAGCTCTTTAATACCAGAGTGGTCCTGTAATAGGATGTCACCAGTGTAACAAGTCCATTCATGAAATGTCATCCATTCTAAATATTCCACGATCACCTGTGAGTGTCATTGTTGACAAGTGGAAGGAAGTGCAGCATTCAGCCACGAAGTGGAGACCCTGTAAACTTACAAGGAGGAATCACGAGTGCTGAGGAGCATAGTGCATAAGTCGCCAACACTCTGCTGACTCAATAACTGCGGATCTCCAAACCTCCTCTCGCATTAACATCAGCACAAAACTGCACCATTGATGGGACCTTCATGGCATGTGTTTTTATGGTTGAGCAGTTGCATGCAAGCCTTACATCACCAAGCACAATGCCAAGCGTCGGATAGAGTGGTGTAAAACCACTGGATTATGGAGGAGTGGGAACATGTTCTCTGACATGATAAATCATCACGCTCTATCTGGCATCTGATGAATGCATCTGGGTCCGGTGGATGTCAGGAGAACGTTAACTGCCTGACAGCACTGTGCCAACTGTGAAGTTTGGTGGAGAGAGGATAAATACTATGGCTTGTTTTTTAGAGTCTGGCCTATATCCCTTAGTTCCAGTAAAGGGGAATCTTAATGCTTCAGCGTACAACACATTCTTGCCAATTGAATGCCTCCAACTTTGTGGGAAATATAAAGCAAGTTCCATAATCGTATGCTTGGCCAATTTTGGTGTAAGAACTGGACTGCCTGCAAACAGCCTTGATCTTGACACCATCCAACACTTTGGGGTGATACAGAATGAAGATTATGAGCCAGGCTCAGTCATGAAACATCTGTGTCTGACCTCACAAATAATCGTCTGGATCAATAGGCAAAAATT
The DNA here is from genome assembly GCF_046119375.1 of Phyllobates terribilis. Lineage (NCBI taxonomy): Eukaryota > Metazoa > Chordata > Amphibia > Anura > Dendrobatidae > Phyllobates > Phyllobates terribilis. The sequence continues at coordinate 484,954,990 of NW_027362771.1, forward strand.
CCCACAGACTCCTCCAACATCTTGTAGAAACTCTTCCCAAAAGAGTGGAAGTTGTTATAGGTGCAAAGAAGAAAACCAACTCGATCTTAATGACTTTGGATTTAGAATGGGAGGTCCTAAAAGCCCCTGTGGGTATAATGTGTATGTGTCTCAATACTTTTTTCGATAGTATTACATCTATTAAAGGAAGGAGGGAAATGGAGCTTCTAGTCCCTGCTGATTCACTTCATTTTTTGGTTCAAAATGGATTCAGATGAAGGAAAAAGCCACAACGATAAGAAGACTTTACACTTCAGATAGTTGTCTGCCACATTAGTGGTCTCTCCCGACTCCCAAATAACATGTTAATAAGAGCCTCTATATCTATTTCAGTGGACAGAGGAAAAGGAAGGATTAGGTATCTTAAATTTCTAAAATGTTTGAGGCTATGTTCAAATGTTAGAGTAAAATCCACTGTGTATTTACATAACAGAGATCCAAGGCTGTACCCTCAGTTCTTCAGCAGATTCACACAAGGAACAGCCCATTGTTATTCCATGGAGTCACAGTAATCATCAGCATCTCTGATATGTGTGACAACCCATTTATTTTTGATGATGATGATTTTTTTTCTTAAGCATCCAATGATATGAGTGGAAACTATGTCTCATGTGAATGAGGTTACTGAAACCATTTTCATGTGCTTGTGGATTCCATGCAGTTTAGCCATTGAATTAATGCCAAAATCTGCATAGAGTCCAACACATAATTGGGGACCTAATAATTCTTTCTCTGACATTTGTTGCCGGTACACTGTGGAGGACCCCACACATATCGGATTGTTCACCAGGCCAGTCCTGCCAGCTTCGATCTAATATGCATAGTTTTATCTTGTGTGCACAATTATTATGCAATTTCTTTTTGATGATTAATTTTATTATTGAACAACTACAGAGCGGTCAGTAAATCCAAAATATTAATAAACCTGAATATAAAAGAAAGTAAAAGTGAGGTTTTGTCTTTCTTAGGAGAATATCTCTGTGTGCAGAATTATAAAGCAACTAAATGAAAGACATGCATTTTCCCATTTCAGTTGTTTTTCATCTGTTACAGTGAGAATAATAACCAAACCATTCAATGTACAAAATAGATTTCTGACATTTAAAAAAAATATATCAGTGACCAAGATAGCCGCTCTTCTTTTCACTAACAGTCATAAGCTCCATCCATGGAGTCTGTCAATTTCTTCATCAACTTTTTGGGCTCCACAGCCTCCCACACACTGCTCAGAGAGGTGACTGTTTTCCTTTGCCGTAAATCTCCCTTGTAAAAAGGGCTTATAAATTCTGAATATGGTTTAGGTCTGGTGAGGAAGGGGCCATGTCATTATTCTTACATGTTTAAGGCCTTTACTGGCAGCCGATCAGTGGAGACTTCGATGCTGTGATGGAGCATTGTCCTGCATAAAAATTGTGTTTTTCTTGAAAGATGCAGATGTTTTCCTGTACCACTGTTGAAGAAAGCGTCTTCTAAAGACTGGCAGGTTTGAGAGTTGATGTTGAGTCCATCCTCAACCCGAAAAGGTCCAACTAGTTCATCTTTACTACCAGCCCATAGCAGTACTTGAAGTTGGAAAGTCTGTACAAAAATGATGATATTGTCAAAATACTCACTTACCAAATAATTGTGCACACAGTGTATTACATTCTTACACAACCTTATGAAAACAGTTATGTTTATTTTCACTAATGTCTCTTGTCTGTTTGCATGCAGTTATTCTTGTGCTCGGGTCATGACTGCACGCACAATGCCGCGCTCACCATGCACATCTGGCACTCCTTCCTTGCCTTGCTCACCGGTTTTCTGTTTGCTACACATCTCCCGGAGAGGCTTGCCCCCGGACGATTTGACTATGTGGGTAAGTTATCTCCACATTGCTGTGTGGACAGGCGCACTCTGCTATTAGTGACCAGATCATGGACTCTCCTACATACACAAGCTTGCAATCATCCACATGTTATAGGATTGTTCTCTCTTTGTCTGTGAAATGGCAACGTTATGTGAGGTTAGGTCCCTCCTGGGTCTACTTACAGCCACCATAATGGAAAACTGGCCATTCCCTTTATATACAGCTGCTTCTCACAAAATTAGAATATTGTTAGAATAATTTAAAAAAAAACACCTGCAAAGGCTTCCGAAGCGTTTAAAAAGGTCCCTTAGTCTGTTTCAGTGGGCTCCACAATCATGGGAAGACTGCTGACTTGACAGATGTCCAGAAGGCAGTCATTGACACACTCCACAAGGTCCCAGAGTTCCAATTTTCATTTGGAAATCAAGGTCCCAGAGTCTGGAGGAAGAGTGGACAGGCCACAATCCAAGCTGCTTGAGGTCTAGTGTGAAGTTTCCACAATCAGTGATGGTTTGGGGAGCCATGTCATCTGCTGGTGTAGGTCCACTGTGTTTTATCAAGACCAAAGTCAGTGCTGCCGTCTACCAGGACATTTTAGAGCACTTCATGCTTCCCTCTGCCGACAAGCTTTTTGGAGATGAAAATTTCATTCTCCAGCAGGACTTGGCCCCTGTCCACACTGCCAAAAGTACCAATACCTGGTTTAAAAACAACAGTATCACTGTGCTTGATTGGCCAGCAAACTCGCCTGACCTTAACCCTATAGAGAATTCTAATATTGTGAGAAGCACCTGTAGTTGTTAGTTGATGCCTCATTCATCCCTTAGCTATTTTTCCTGACTACATCATGAACATGCATACTCTGCCAAGAAAAAGCATGCATTTTTCAATTTCACGCCTTAGTTTTTCTCTCCTCTTGTTCCAAGAGATATAACATCAACATAGCCGTATGAGGCTTGTTTTTTTTGAGGACGAGTTGTATTTTGCAGACTTTATCAAAAATATATTGAAAAGTCTTAAAAAAAATCTCAAAGTTGGATGAAATGGTGAAAAGAAGACAATTTCGTCATTGTTTTTTGGGATTTGCTTTTGCGGTGCTCATTGACCTGGTAACATGGTTCTTAAGCTCAGTATAATTATGCAGATACCGAACATATCATCTTTTTAAGATTTTACTAGTTTTAAAAAACCAAAGTACAGAACATTTGTAGAAAGAAAACGTTGGTTTGTCTCACTATTTTGTATTTTTTTAAAAACCCGTTTCCTATCCTAGGATCACGATCACCTAGATGGTGGCCTTAGAAAGTTTTCTTGCTGCCATAATAACGTGCACATGTAGCAGTCATTTAAATGCTGCTGTCAGGAATTGACAACAGCATCTAAATGGTTAAACAGCGGCAATCAGCGCTAGTTTTGGTCGCTGTTGTTGAAGCAGCTGCCAGTTGAATAGTACGGTTGACACATGCTCTGTTTGGATCGGGTTCAGATCCTGAGCCTGCTTCATACACCAACACCCGATATATGACGTTCACTTATTCCACATGTTGGGAAGGAGTTAAAAGTGTGAATAACATACAGCTAACAGATGTCATTAGTGTGCTGCCTTTTTTTTTCTTTCTTTTTACTAATTCATTTACTTGAATGGGCAAGTTTTGGCTGCACAAAAGACATGTCTCTATTTTTTTTTTATATACAGTTGAAACCAGAAGTTTACATACACTATTTAAAAAGACACATATGTATGTTTTTCTCAATATCTGACATGAAATCAGAATAAATCTTTCCCGTTTTAAGTCAATTAGGATTACCATAATTTTTAATATTTGCCAAATGCCAAAATAATGAGAGAGAGAGAATGTTTTAAGGCATTTTTATTACTTACTGCAAAGTCAAAAGTTTACATACACTAAGATTACACTGCCTTTAAACAATTCTGGACTGCCCATATGAAGATGTCATGTGTTTAGAAGCTTTTTTTTTGGCAATATCTGAGTTAATGAGAGACATACCTGTGGATTATTTTAATGCACACCTGAAACGCACTGCTTCTTTGTGTAGCATCATGGGAAAGTCAAAAAAATCAGCCAAGATATCAGGAAGAGAATTCTGGACTTGCACAAGTCTGACTGATCCTTGGATACAATTTCAAGATCCCTAAAGGTGCCTTGTTCATCTGTACAAACAATTATACGCAAGAACAAACAAGATGGGAATGTCCCGCCATCATACCGCTCAGGAAGGAGTCGGGTTCTTTGTCCCAGAGATGAACGCGCTTTGGTCCGACATGTGCATATCAACCCAAGCACAAAAGCAAAAGACCTTGTGAAGATGATGGAAAAAGATGGTAAGATTGTGTCAATAACCACAGTGAAACGAGTACTCTTCAACATGGCCTGAAAGGCTACTCTGCCAGGAAGAAGCCATTACTCCAAAATAAACATAAAAAAGCCAGATTAATGTTTGCAAATGCACATAGGAACAAAGACCTTAATTTTTGGAGACACGTCCTGTGGTCTGATGAAACTAAAATTGAACTTTTTGGGCATAATGACCATTGTTACATTTGGAGGAAAAAGGGAGAAGCTTGGAAGCCTAAGAACACCATCCCAACTGTGAAACACGGGGGTGGCAGCATCATGTTATGGGGTTGTTTTGCTGCAGGAGGGACTGGTGCACTTCACAAAATAGATCATGAGAAAAGAAGATTATGTGGCAATACTGAAGCAACATCTCAAGACATCAGCCAGCAAGTTAAAGCTTGGACGTAAATGGGTCTTCCAAATGGATAGTGACCCGAAGCATACTGCCAAAATGGTAACAAACTGGCTAAGGATAACAAAGTCAATGTTTTGGAGTGGCCATCACAAAGCCCTGATCTCAATCCTATTGAAAATTTATGGGCAAAGCTGAAAAGGCAGGTGCGAGCAAGGCGACCTACAAACCTGGATCAGTTACACCAGTTTTGTCAGGAGGAATGGGCCCAAATTCCGACCAGCTATTGTGAGAAGCTTGTGGAAGGATATCCCAAACGTTTGACCCAAGTTATTCAGTTTAAGGGCTATGGTACCAAATACTAATGAAATGTATGTAAACTTCTGACTTTGCAGTAAGTAATAAAAATGCCTTAAAACATTTTCTCTCTCTCATTATTCTGTTATTTGGCAAATATTAAAAATTATGGTAATCCTAATTGACCTAAAACGGGAAAGGTTTATTCTGATTTCATGTCAGATATTGAGAAAAACATGTATATGTGTGTTTTTATATAGTGTATGTAAACTTCTGGTTTCAGCTGCATATGCAGCTGGGGAGGAGCCTGGGTGAAGTCTCAAAGGGGCCCGAAAATGTTGCCAGTATGTAGCCCTCAAATTCCTGGTGGCAGTCCTGGCTCCTTTGAGACTTCACCCAGGCTCCTCCCCAGCTCTGCCTACACTCCTTGAACCTTCCACAGTCCCACCGCCAACTCTTGGAAAAACTCCACTTCTGCACCACATCCTCACTAATCACACATTAACAGTTCCCATCGAACACCATATCACATACGGTACATAGCCAGCAGCTTTTGTTTTGGCCAATAAAAAATTCAGCCTGCCACCACAACAAGGTAGACTCTTCTGTCAGGGCTCTACTCTACTCTAACCTATTAAACATTTCTTAAAATATCCAATACTCTTTTTAGGTATATATTTTTTATTTATTTATTTTACTCACTTATATAGCGCCATTAATTCCACAGCGCTTTACAGACATTATGGGCATTGTCCCCATTGGGGCTCACAATCTATATTCCCTATCAGTATGTCTTTGGAGTGTGGGAGGAAACCAGAGAACCTGGAGGAAACCCACACAAACACGGGGAGAACATGCACACTTCTTGCAGATGTTGTCCTTGGTGGGATTTGAACCCAGGACCCCAGTGCTGCAAGGCTGCAGTGCTAACCACTGAGTCACCGTGCTGCCCATATATATTATATTTTATTTATTTTTAAGGGAATGTGTCACATACATTTTTAAAAATGATCAATAATACCACAAACAAGGAACAAATACCTCCACACCATGGCTAGACCACATGTTGCCACCACATAGTGACCAAAAAATATCACATACAAGGGACAAATACAGCCACACCATAACCAGACTACATGTTACCACCACATAGTATCCAAATAATACCACATACAAAGAAAAAATATCACCACACCATGACCAGACCACATATTACCACCACATATTGACCAAATATTACAATACTGATCATTAATAAAAGAATACAATACTAATATTACCTTAAGTGCCATTGTACACAGGAGCTCTGTACATAGTATAAACTGTATAATGTCAGTGTATAGGTAATACAGAGACTCTCCAGTGCCATTATACACAGGACCTCTGTACATATTGTATAGGTAATACAGTGATCACCACTGATATTATACACAGGAGCTTTGTATATACTGTATAGTGTACAGTTAATACAGTGATCACCAGTGACATTATACACAGGAGCTCTGTATCTAGTGTCAGTGTACAGGTAATCCAGTGATCACCAGTGACATTATACACAGGAGTGTACAGGTAATACAGTGATCACCTGTGACATTATACACAAGCTCTGTATATATTGTACAGATAATACAGTGATCACTGGTGGCATTATACACTGGAGCTCTGTATATAGTGTATAGTGTACAGGTAATACAGTGATCACCAGTGACATTATACACAGGAGCTCTGTATATAGTATATAGTGTACAAGTAATACAGTGATCACTAGTGACATTATGCACAAGAGCTCTGTATATAGTATATAGTGTACAAGTAATACAGTGATCACTAGTGACATTATACACAGGAGCTCTGTACATAGTATACAGTGTATAATGTCAGTGTACAGGTAACACAATGACTCACAGTGGCGTCTGGTATAGTGTATAGTGTGTGTCTACATGTGATACAGTGACATCTCTAGGTGAAGTCCTTCATCTTCTCTTTTCTTTTTCATCACTTCTTCCAGCCAGGACTCGTCTCTGCAAAAAATAACAGTTATTTAGAGCACCGCTTCCAGAGCACATTCCCCAACTTCTACACTACATCAGATGAAGAAAAAAGCGACAGTGTCTCCCTGCACAGTAACAGGAACCCCCTCAATTCATCATTTTCTCTCCCCCATCCTGAATTCATCATCATTTGCTGTACCCCATCCCCCAGTCTCAATTCATCATCATTTGCTTTACCCCATCCCCAGTCTTAATTCATCATCATTTGCTGTACCCCATCCCCCAGTCTCAATTCAGCATTATTTGCTTTACCCCATCCCCCAGTCTCAATTTATCATCATTTGCTGTACCCTACCCACCAGTCTCATTTCATAATAATTTTCTATACCCCATCCACCAATCTCAATTCATATTAATTTACTCTCCCCATCCCTCACACTCAAAACATAATCCTTTACTCTCCCCCATCCTCAATTCATCATCATTTACTCTCCCCACCTTCAATTGATTATTTGCGCTCCCCCCACCACACCCCCAATACAGCATTATTTACTGTCACCTCTCCCCCACCCTTAATACAGCATCATTTGAACTGCGTCCGCGTCCCACCCCTCTTTGCTTCTGCTCACTGGACCCCATACACCAGTAAGGGCAGTAATGCCCTGATGGCGGCCCTGCAGACCACTGGTCATCAAGTGAATAGAATATAATATGTGAATGAAAAAGCTGATGGCGCATGGCAGACAAACAATGAAGTGTGAATAAGACCTTATAGTACTGAAAAACATGACCCGAATGCCCACTGATCTGGTCTGTAAGCCTTTGCTGCATGGAATCTATCCATGAGGATTCATGCACATATTCCATCCAATTTATAGCCTTAAAGAAAACAAAATCACTGCCCCTTATGTCCAGGGTCTTCAAGCAGTCTATATGAGAGAATATGTAGCACATTATTTTTTCTTTCCTGTTGAACCCCTTTAAAGAAAATTCTTGGTTGGCCGTAGCTATACAATGTTAATGCAGTAACACATCACAAGATCAGGCTTTCAATTAACTCTCAAAGCCCTTCCTGAAACTGCTCTGTTCTTCAATCCCAGGTCACAGTCACCAGCTCTTTCACGTATTTGGCATAATGGGAACGTATTTTCAGATGGAAGCGTTGATTATGGATATGAATCTAAGGAAGAAATGGCTCCTGGACCATAGCTTTATGCCATCGCCGTCTGGCACTCTGGGAGCCTGGGGCTCGGCCATGCTCATTTCTCTGCTGCTTATTGCTGTTTATTCGTGGGCTCTGTATTGGAAGCCGAAGGAACAGGAAAAAAGAAAAAACAATTGAGGTGCTTTGAATACACTATCTGATCTGAGTCCGACATGATGGAAGGTGCAATAGTTGAATTTGGAAAGAGTTTTTGGTGGCAAAGTTTGTCTTGATGGTCCAGGATATTGCATGCTTTATATATCTATATATCTATATATATATATATATATATATATATATATATATATATATAGATATATAGATATATATATATATATATATATATATAGATATATAAAGACTAAACACTTCACTCAGTTGAAGTCAATCAATGTCCTATGCATTTGGTGTGCCATTGAGTACCAAAGAGTACACTACCTTTACCCTGGCACCATTTTTATCCCTTGCACTCCATGGACAATACAGTTCTGCAGAGCACTGAAAGGACTATACAAAGGGTCATTACTACATTATTTCCTGGCATATTGTCAGGGTGAAGGACTGGATGTGAATTCTACTTTTCTTATCTATGAAAATCCATATTCAAATATTTATTTCTATGAGCACTCGGTGCCTTACAAACCAACTGCAGAGATGGTGAATGGAAAGATGTCAGATGATAATTGTGCCATCAAGGCATTATGGATATTAGTGAAGATCTACTAAATGTGGGTAGCAGTTTCTTAGGTAGAACAGTAAGTAGCTGAAGTCTCCCTAGTCAGACTTCCTTACAAGTATCCTTGGCTATCTTCTGGCATGCTATAAGGTGCCCTTGCACTACTAGGTCAATGGGTTCCTCTCCCTATTTCCCAATCCTGTGCATACAGGGTTCAGATAACATGCATTTTCAATTAGAACAATGGATGGATTAAGCTGCTGCCTGATGTCTGTGATAACTGCTTATCTCCCATGGGCCCAAAAATGATGTATCTTCTGTATCAATGTATTATCACATACATATATGTGCCTGCATGTAACATAGGGACAACTCGGAAAATAACATTGAAATGCTTGGTAAAGCAGCAATCTGAGATCTAATGGTATACCACTGAAATGAATGATGAATGCTGCAAAGACCAAGACCAAAGAAATTCAAGGGGGTGTCCTATTATCGATATGACACTCCCACCTCTAAGACCTGCACTTATTTTGAGAAAGGTACACCGTTCTACGCTGCTGGGAATGGAGAGGTAGTCATGCAAATACAACTCTCCTTTCACTTCTGTTGGAGTTCCAAGAATAGCTGAGCACGCTTGCTGAGTAATTTTTGGAAGCCAAATAGGTGGAGTCCACATATATGGATTGTTTATGGCATATGATGTAGATATTCCATAAATGTCCAATGTAGGAATACCCTTTAAACCGATCTGTCACCAGATTTTACAATACAAACGGCATACATTAATGAATCTTAGATATGATAAAGCTGTTGTGTTTACTGTCAAAATCTGTATGATCCCTTTGAAAAGTTTAAAAGGGACTCTGTCAGCACAGAATGACTGTTCAAACCAGGCAGGTGCTCGGTCCACCATGGCATGGCCAAACATTTAGGTACACCTTCCCACCTGCTCGTTTTCCCTCTAACTATGCCTTTCTCTGGCTCTATACAGTCAGAGCTGCCAATCAAAGAATGGGGGTGGAGACAGAGGGGAAAAAAGTAGGTGGGAAGGTGCACTAAAATGTTTGGCCACACCAAGGGTGCACCGAGCTCCTGAACTGGGTTTGTCATTCTGTGCTAACAGAATCCCTTTAAACTTCACCGGCCTAGCTAAATTGACAGCTCCTCAGTGTCCATCCTCTCTGTTGCTGCATTCACATTGCTCAGTACAAGCTGCAGCTGTTAATCAGGTCAGTATACCAGTTACATCAGGTCTTAGAGGTCCATTAGCTAATGTTTGCTGTTTGTATTGTAAAATCTGGTGACAAATCTTCTTTAAGTTCCTTTACTGTCTTCTTACTCCCTGTAAGTGATGATGTCTCTATTAACTGATAATTGTAGGAAGACTGTACACATTTACTTACACCCATGGCACTGTGGTCCGGTGACACTGAATGTCTTCAGATTTGTTGATTCCAGATATAGTATGACATGTAAATGAAGGAAATCTACATCTGTTTTATATTAAAGATGCTTAATATATTAACATAATATATTTATTACTTGGAAAACCATGGATTTATTTTATCGTTGTCAAAAATAACCCTTTGTGTTTCTTCTTGGTAGAGAGATACGATTTATGTGCAATGATTGTAGCTTATTTCAAGGAGAATTCAAAATAAAAAATTGTCTCTTATTTTATACTATATGGAGAATTGTATTTTAATTATTTAGATGCAAATTTTGGAGAACGTATCCAGTTTTGCTTCATTACTTGGTATCATTTGGCAAAAGAAAAATAAAATTATGGAATAATCTTTAGATTGAGGTGATAATAACTGGAGTGAGACATCGAACCAGCGAGATGCATGCTGGCTCCGACATTAAACAATGCTGAATTGTATTACTTTGTTTCTTCTCCCTTTTCCCTTTCCAAAGTGCCTTATTGTTCTGAAGCACAATGGCCATTCCTATGTTTAATTGCAATGTATTATGCATAATGTACAATGTACTGGTGTAATATACAGCCCTATAGAACAAGGCAGAAGCAACACTCAGATCCTGACGCTATAGGGGCCCAACAGCAGTTCTGTCAAATAGGAGGAATTGGTATTACTGAAATGGTCAATGGGTGGTCCTGTTACAGGTAATGCATTGGGGCTCAGATCAGTATAAAGAGTATTCAGTTTTAGATAAATTATTACCTATGCACTGGATAGATAATTGTTATTAGGTCGGTGTTGGGACCACCGCCTGCTGCCAGAAGGGGGTAACATTATCCACCATTCCTCCCGAAATGCAAGGCTGCGGCTAAGAGGAATTGAATGGATGGGCTGGCGTCAAATGCAGTTTACTCCTCCATTCACTGTCTGTGGCACTGAAGAAGGTAACGGAGCACCATGTACAGGATAGGTAATAAATGTGTAGGAACCCCACTGTTGGGACTCTTAACCACTTCGCGCCAGAGCCTGTTTTCGCCTTCGTGACCAGGCCAATTTTTTCAATTCTGACCACTGTCACTTTATGAGGTAATTACTCTGGAACGCTTCAACGGATCCCCCTGATTCTGAGATTGTTTTTTTCATGACATATTGTACTTCATGATAGTGGTAAAATTTCTTCGATATCACTTGCGTTTATTTGTGAAAAAATTGGAAATTTGGCAAAAATTTGGAAAATTTTGCACTTTTCAAGCTTTGAATTTTCATGCCCTTAAATCAGAGAGATACAGTACAGACCAAAAGTTTGGACACACCTTCTCATTTAAAGATTTTTCTGTATTTTCATGACAATGAAAATTGTACATTCACACTGAAGGCATCAAAACTATGAATTAACACATGTGGAATTATATACTTAACAAAAAAGTGTGAAACAACTGAAAATATATCTTATATTCTAGGTTCTTCAAAGTAGCCACCTTTTGCTTTGATGACTGCTTTGCACACTCTTGGCATTCTCTTGATGAGCTTCAAGAGGTAGTCACCGGAAATGGTTTTCACTTCACAGGTGTGCCCTGCAGGTTTAATAAGAGGGATTTCTTGCCTTATAAATGGGCTTGGGACCATCAGTTGTGTTGTGCAGAAGTCAGGTGGATACACAGCTGATAGTCCTACTGAATAGACTGTTAGAATTTGTATTATGGCAAGAAAAAAGCAGCTAAGTAAAGAAAAACGAGTGGCCATCATTACTTTAAGAAATGAAGGTCAGTCAGTGCGAAAAATTGGGAAAACTTTGAAAGTGTCCTCAAGTGCAGTTGTAAAAACCGTCAAGCGCTACAAAGAAATTGGCTCACATGAGGACTGCCCCAGGAAAGGAAGACCAAGAGTCACCTCTGCTTCTGAGGATAAGTTTATCCGAGTCACCAGCCTCAGAAATCGCAGGTTAACAGCAGCTCAGATTAGAGACCAGGTCAATGCCACACAGAGTTCTAGCAGCAGACACATCTCTACAACAACTGTTAAGAGGAGACTTTGTGCAGCAGGCCTTCATGGTAAAATAGCTGCTAGGAAACCACTGCTAAGGACAGGCAACAAGCAGAAGAGACTTGTTTGGGCTAAAGAACACAAGGAATGGACATTAGACCAGTGGAATTCTTTGGTTCCAACCACCGTGTCTTTGTGCGACGCAGAAAAGGTGAACGGATGGACTCTACATGCCTGGTTCCCACCGTGAAGCATGGAGGAGGAAGTGTGATGGTGTGGAGTGCTTTGCTGGTGACACTGTTGGGGATTTATTCAAAATTGAAGGTATACTGAACCAGCATGGCTACCACAGCATCTTGCAGCGGCATGCTATTCCATCCGGTTTGCGTTTAGTTGGACCATCATTTATTTTTCAACAGGACAATGACCCCAAACACACCTCCAGGCTGTGTAAGGGCTATTTGACCAAGAAGGAGAGTGATGGGGTGCTACGCCAGATGACCTGGCCTCCACAGTAACCAGACCTGAACCCAATCGAGATGGTTTTGGGGTGAGCTGGACCGCAGAGTGAAGGCAAAGGGGCCAACAAGTGCTAAGCATCTCTGGGAACTCCTTCAAGATTGTTGGAAGACCATTTCCGGTGACTACCTCTTTAAGCTCATCAAGAGAATGCCAAGAGTGTGCAAAGCAGTCATCAAAGCAAAAGGTGGCTACTTTGAAGAACCTAGAATATAAGACATATTTTCAGTTGTTTCACACTTTTTTTGTTAAGTATATAATTCCACATGTGTTAATTCATAGTTTTGATGCCTTCAGTGTGAATGTACAATTTTCATAGTCATGAAAATACAGAAAAATCTTTCAATGAGAAGGTATGTCCAAACTTTTGGTCTGTACTGTATATCTCACAAAATAGTTAATAAATAACATTTCCCACATGTCTACTTTACATCAGCACAATTTTGGAACCAACATATTTTTTTGTTAGGAAGTTCTAAGGGTTAAAAGTTGACCAACGATTTCTAATTTTTTCAACAAAATTTACAAAAACATTTTTTTAGGGACCACATCATATTTGAAGTGACTTTGAGGGGCCTTTATGACAGAAAATACCCAAAAGTGACACCATTCTAAAAACTGCACCCCTCAAGGTGCTCAAAACCACATTCAAGAAGTTTATTAACCCTTAAGGTGCTTCATGGGAATTTTTGGAATGTGGAAGAAAAATATGAACATTTATTTTTTTTTCACAAAAATGTTACTTTAGACTTAATTTTTTTATTTTCACAAGTGTAACTGGAAAAAATGGACCCCAAAATTTGTAGTGCAATTTCTCCTGAGCACGCTGATACCCCATATGTGAGGGAAAACCACTGTTTGGGCGCACTGCAGGGTTCGGAAGGGAAGGAGCGCCATTTGACTTTTTGAATGTAAAATTTGTTTGAATAATTAGTGGACGCCATGTCGCATTTGGGGAGCCCCTGATGTGCCTAATCAGTGGAAACCAAAACAAGTGACACCATTTTGGAAACTAGACCCCTTAGGGAACTTATCTAGATGTGTGGTGAGCACCTTGCACCCCCAGGTGCTTCACAGAAGTTTATAATATTGAGCCGTAAAAATAAAATTTTCACATTTTTCCCACAAAAAATGTTTTTCATCCCCTAATTTTGCATTATCATAAGGATAACAGGAGAAATTGCACCATGAAATTTGTTGTGCAATTTCTCCTGAGTACGTTGATGCCCCATATGTGGGGGAAAACCACTGCTTTGGTGTACGGCAGGGTTCGGAAGAGAAAGGAGCGCTATGTTGGCTGGGATAGGTTGCAGACACCATGTCACATTTGAAGAGTCGCTGACATGCCGAAACAGCAGAAACCCCCACAAGTGACCCCATTTTGTAAACTACAAGGAATTCATCTAGGGAAGTAGTGAGTATTTTTTACTGCGATCTTTGGGAGACATAATGAACAAATCAGTAGCAGGTGAAGAATTAGTTTTATTTATTTTTTACGCCGTTCCTCGTGTGATATAACTGATTAGATTACTTTATTCTTCGGGTCGGTGCGATTACAGAGATACCAGATTTATATCGGGTTTTTATGACTGACAGCTGTCACACACTAAAAGATGCTTTTTTTTTGCAAAATCTAGTTTTTGCATCGCCATATTTTGAGAGCTATAATTTTTCCATATTTCGGTCGACAGAGTCATGTGAGGGCTTGTTTTTTGCGGGACGAGTTGACATTTTTATTGGTACCATATTTGGGTGAGTGACATTTTTTGATCGCTTTCTATTCCGTTTTTTGGGAGGTAAAATGAACAAAAACCAACAATTCAGGAATTGTTTTTTGAGGTTTTTTTTATGCCGTTCTGCTTGTGGTAAAAGTGATAAGGCAGCATTATTCTTCTGGTCAGTACATTTACAGCGATACTACACTTACCGTATATTTTTTTAAAAAGTTTTGGCACTTTTACACAAAACAATTTTATAGGAAAAATATTTTTTTTACATCGCTTTATTCTGAGAGCTATAACTTTTTTATTTTTCGGCTGATGGAGCTGTATGGTGGCTTTTTTTTGCAGAACAAGATGACGTTTTCAGCAGTACCATTTTTATTTCCATTTTGCTTTTTGATCGCATTTTATTCCACTTTTTGTTTGGCGATATGATGAAAAAGCATAGTTTTTTGCTCCGTTTTTTTTTTTTTTACGGTGTGCACAGAAGGAGTTAATTAGTGTAACAGTTTTATAGATCGGGTTGTTTTGGACGCGGCGATACCAAATATGTGTACTTTTTTTTTTTTGCATAAATATACGGATTTATTGGTTTAATATTTTATTTATTTATTTTTATTTATTTTGTGATTTTTTTTTAACAGTTTGAAAACATTTTTTAGACTTTTTTTTTACATTTTTACTTAGTCCCTGTATTGGACATTAATTTTTATTTTTCTAATCACTGTTCTCATGCAGTTTCTCTGCTGACCGTTTTACACTGTCAGTGTCTCCTGCTAGACTTCAGCTGCAGGCTGAGTCTAGCAGGACACCGTACATGGCAGACCCGGAGGCGGTCATGTGACTTCCGGCTGCCATGACAACGGCAGGTCCTCTCAGACATCAGGGGGCCGTCGGAGAGGTAAGTGGACGACCTCTCTCCTCTCACTATCTTCTAAATGCCGCGATCACTATAGATCGCGTCATCTAGAAGATAGCAAAGGGTTAACATCATTGGGACCTGATCCAATCAGGTCCCGATGATGTCCCCTGTCAGAGCTGTCGCTCTGCACTGCACCCACAGCGCTTACAGGACCCTGGGGGTCCTGAGCGCTGCGGGACCACCGACCGTTTATAAACGTCGGCGCTGCACAGAGCCCAGGCAGTGCCGACGTTTATGTACAGTGGGCGGTCGGGAATCGGTTAACGAGCACTAGAACAGCAGCCTTGGTCCTCATCTTCTCCTCAGTGTGGCCAAGACTGAATAAATCAGCAAGGTTGCACATTGCGCACTACTGCACCATTCAGCAGCACACGTTTCCCTGCCTCCTGTACTCCTGTTTACCTGATGCTCCTGATTGATTCACAGTTTGGACAAGAAGCATTGTGGTCATGTCCCATGATTTTGGAATCATACAGACAGTATTGTATTATCATTGTGCTGTTATATTGTGCCATGCAGTAAGGTTTGCCCTCTTTAGAAGTTTGTCCTTCCTCTCTCCCTGATGTAGCTCTGATGTCAGTAACCCCTCCCTTCTTCCCCATTCTTCTTCCTTATTTACTGTCTATCAGCCATCTTAGAAGCCCATGTATTTGTAGCTCTGGTCAGAAAAGTCTTTTTTACCTACTGTCTGTGTGCATATCTACAAGAATTCAGCTAGAAAATAAACCTTCTTCTGAATCTTCATATGTGCCTCCTACAGTCGAGTTGAAGCTATCTGAGGGCATCACTCTGTGTGAGTAACAGTTGAAGGAAATAACCTAGAAATCTCAAGTGCCTTAAACTTGCAGCTTAGTTATGGAGAATAATTGTGGTGCCACTGACTCAAACTGCTCACTCTCAGATGCTCCAGACACAGCAAGGACACTGAAGCTGGCCGTATCCTGTGAGCCCGGCCACCATTGATCTAGGAGACCAGCCACCATTGATAGATTGCAGAAATAGCTGGTTAGGGGAAAAAATAAAGGGAACACTTAAACAACAGAATATAACTCCAAGTAATTCAAAATTCTGTGAAATCAAACTCTCCACTTAGGAAGCAACACTGATTGACAATCATTTTCACATGCTGTTGTACAAATGGAATAGACAATAGATGGTAATTATTGGCAATTATCAAGACACCCTCGATAAAGGAGTGGTTCTGCAGGTGGGGACCACAGACCACATCTCAGTACCAATGCTTTCTGGCTGATGTTTTGGTCACTTTTGAATGTTGGTTGTGCTTTCACACTCGAGGTAGCATGAGACGGACTCTACAACCCACAGAAGTTGCTCAGGTAGTGCAGCTCATCCAGGATGGCACATCAATGCGAGTTGTGGCAAGAAGGTTTTCTGTGTCTGCCGGCATAGTGTCCAGAGGCTGGAGGCGCTACCAGGAGACAGGGCAGTACACCAGGAGACGTGGAGGGGGCTGTAGGAGGGCAACAACCCAGCAGCAGGACCGCTACCTCCGCCTTTGTGCAAGGAGGAACACGAGGAGCACTGCCAGAGCCCTGCAAAATGACCTCCAGCAGGCCACAAATGTGCATGTGTCTGCACAAACGGTTAGAAACCGACTCCATGAGGGTGGTATGAGGGCCCGACGTCCACAGATGGGGGTTGTGCTCACAGCCCAACACCATGCAGGACGCTTGGCATTTGCCACAGAACACCAGGATTGGCAAAGTCTCCACTGGCGCCCTGTGCTCTTCACAGATGAAAGCAGGTTCACACTGAGCACATGTGACAGACGTGACAGAGTCTGGAGATGCCATGGAGGACGATCTGCTGCCTGCCACATCCTTCAGCATGACCGGTTTGGCAGTGGATCAGTAATGGTGTGGGGTGGCATTTCTTTGGAGGGCCGCACAGCCCTCCATGTGCTCGCCAGAGGTAGCCTGACTGCCATTAGATACCGAGATGAGATCCTCAGACCCCTTGTGAGACCATATGCTGGTGCAGTTGGCTCTGGGTTCCTCCTAATGCAGGACAATGCCAGACCTCATGTGGCTGGAGTGTGTCAGCAGTTCCTGCAAGATGAAGGCATTGAAGTTATGGACTGGCCTGCCCGTTCCCCAGACCTGAATCCAATTGAGCACATCTTGGACGTCATGTCTCGCTCCATCCACCAATGTCATGTTGCACCACAGACTGTCCAGGAGTTGGCGGATGCTTTAGTTCAGGTCTGGGAGGAGATCCCACAGGAAACCATCCACAACCTCATCAGGAGCATGCCCAGGCATTGTAGGGAGGTCAAACAGGCACGTGGAGGCCACACACAATACTGAGCCTCATTTTGACTTGTTTTAAGGACATTACAGCAAAGTTGGATCAGCCTGTAGTGTGTTTTTCCACTTTAATTTTTGGGGTGACTCCAAATGCATGCCTCCATTGGTTAATAAATTTGATTTCCATTGATGATTTTTGTGTGATTTTGTTGTCAGCACATTCAACTTTGTACAGAACAAAGTATTCAATGAAAATATTTCATTCATTCATATCTAGGATGTGTTATTTGAGTGTTCCCTTTATTTTTTTGAGCAGTGTATATGTGTGTGTGAGGTTTTTTTGTTAGGGAGATATAAGGGTTAAAATTTGACCAGCGATTTTTCATTTTTACAACAAAATTTACAAAACCATTTTTTTAGGGATCACATCACATTTGAAGTGACTTTGAGGGGCCTTTATTACAGAAAATACCCCAAAGTGACACCAATCTAAAAACTGCACCCCTAAAGGTGCTCAAAACCACAGTCAAGACGTTTATTAACCCTTCAGGTTGCATTTGGGGAGCCCCTGATGTGCCTAAACAATGGAAACCCCCCACAAGTGACACCATTTTGGAAACTAGACCCCTCAGGGAACTTATGTAGACGTGTGGTGAGCACCCTGAATCCCCAGGATCTTCACAGAAGTTTATAACATGGCGCCGCGAAAATAAAAAAATCAAACTTTTTCCATAAAAATTATGTTTTAGCCCCAAATTTTTTTATTTTCACAAAGGTAATAGGAGAAAATGGACCTCAAAAACTTTTGTGCAATTTTTCCTGAGTACGCCGATACCCCATATGTGGGGAAAATACACTGTTTGGGCTCACGGCAGGGTTCAGAAGGGAAGGAGCACTATGTAACTTTTTGAACGCAAAATTGACGTTTGGAGAGCCCCTGACGCGCCTAAGCAGTGGAAACCCCCCAGAAGTGACTCCATTTTGGAAACTAGACCCCTCAAGGATTTTATCAAGGGGTATAATGAACATTTTGTTTGACAGAATTAACATTAGGTCATCATATTGAATAAGTTGTCATTAGTCTTGAGCGCAAGTGCTCGCTACTTGAGTTTGCTTGGGTATGCACCATGTATCGCGGGTGCTCAAATGACATGCTCAAGTGACATGCTCGAGTCCCCGCCCCACATGTTTCACGGTTATTAGACTGTATAACAGCTGCAAAACATATGGGACGGAGACTCGAGCACCAGTGATACTCGGTGCATACCCAAGCACCCGATGCAAAAGCGAGCACTTTTTGTAAAAATCACAACCCCAACACAACCCTAACCCCAATCCTAATACAACCCCAACCCTAGCACAACCCTAACCCTAGCCCAACCCTAACCCTAGCCCAACTCTAACCCAACCCTAACCCTAGCACAACCCTAACCCTAGCCCAACCCTAGCCCAACCCTAGATCTAACCCTAGTCCTAACCCTAGCCCAACCCTAACCCTAGCCCAACCCTAACCCTAGCACAACCCTAGCCCTAAAGTTTATTATTTACGCCGTTCCTCATGCGGTATAAGTGATTAGACGACTTTATTCTTCGGTTTGGTGCGATTACAGCAATGCCAGATTCATATCCGGTTTTTAGGACTGACAGCTGTCACACACTAAAAGACGCTTTTTTTTGCAAAGACTAGTTTTTGCATCACCATATTTTGAGAGCTATACTTTTTCCATATTTTGGCCGACAGAGTCATGCATGTGTTTGCTTGTTTTTTTTGCGGGACAAGTTGCCGTTTTTATTGGTACCATTTTCGGCCATGTGACATTTTTTGATCGCTTTCTATTCCGATTTTTGAGAGGCAGAATAAACAAAAACCAACAATTCCGGAATTTTTTTTTTTTTATGCCTTTCCGCCTGTGGTAAAATTGATAAGGCAGCTTTATTCTTTGGGTCAGTACGTTTACAGCGGTACCACATTTATATTGTTTTTTTATGTTTTGGCACTTTTACACAATAAAAACTTTTATAGAAAAAAGAATTGTTTTTTCATTTCTTTATTCTGTGAGCTATAACTTTTTTATTATTCGGTCTTTGGAGCTGTATGGCGGCTTGTTTTTTGCGGGACAAGATGACGTTTTCAGTGGTACCATTTTTATTTGCATTCGTCTTTTTGATCGCGTTTTATTCCATTTTTTATTTGGTGGTATGATGATAAAGCATTGTTTTTAGCTTCGTTTTTTTTTTCTTTTTTACCGTGTTCACTAGAGGGGTTAACTAGTGGGACAGTTTTATAGGTCAGGTCGTTCCGGACGCAGCAGTACCAAATATGTGTACTTTTATTGTTTTTTTTTCATAATAAATAAATATTATGGGTACAATATATTTTTATTTTTTGGCGATTATTTTATCTTTTTATTATATATATATATATATATATATATATATATATATATATATATATATATATAATATACAATTTTTTTTTTTTCACTCTCTGGCACTTTTTTTTGCTTTTACACTTTGTCCTACTATGGGACTTTCACTTTTTGCAGCCTGATCGCACTTTGCAATTTTACCCACTTAGAATGATGAGAATAATGTTTTCATTTTCGATGGCACCACATAGTCCTCCATACAGTATTATGGGCCCCATATATTGCTCCATGCAGAATAATGGACCCCATATAACGCTCCATGCAGAATACTGGTCCCCATATAACGCTCCATACAGGATACTGGTCCCCATATAATGCTCCATACAGGATACTGATCCCCATATAATGCTCCATACAGGATACTGATCCTCATATAATGCTCCATACAGGATACTGGCCCCCATATAATGCTCCATACAGGATACTGGTCCCCATATAACGCTCCATAGAAGATACTGGCCCCCATATAACGCTCCGTAGAGGATACTGGTCCCCATATAACGCTCCATACAGAATACTGGCCCCCATATAATGCCCCATGCAGGATGTCACCACTTCCCCCCCATATAATGCCTCATGCAGGATGTCACTTCCCCCCTCATATAATACCCCATGCAGGATGTCACCTCCCCCCCATATAATGCCCCATGCAGGATATCACTTGTTCTCCCCCCTATTATAATGCCCCAAGCAGTATGTCACCCCCCCATATAATCCCCCATGCAGGATGTCACTTGTTCCCCCCCCATATAATGCCCCATGCAGGATGTCACTTGTTCCCCATATAATGCCCCATGCAGGATGTCACTTGTTTCCCCCCCCCCCTCCATATAATGCCCCATGCCTCCATACATACATACATATAAAAAAAAAATCAAATACTTACCTCACTTCTCCTCACCTGCTGCCACTGCTCCGGACTCCTCACTCGCGCCGGCGTCTTCCCGCTCTGTGCTGCACTGTGACGGCTCAGGAGAGCGCGCGGTGTAAAGACGTCACTGTGGCCCCTGCGGAGGCATGGGGAGAGGTAAGTATTATGCCGCCGGCTGCCGGGGCCCTGAGCAAGCGGGGGGCGCTGGCACCGCACCGTTCACGGTTCCCATAGCACGCCGGGATGCCCGACGGCGAGTGGGCCCCCCCGCCTGCTCAGGGCCCCGGCACTTGCCCGGGTGCTGACGCCGGCCCTGAGTATGAGCACCCTCAATATACTGTATCTAAATAATTTGTTACAATGTCTAATTATCATTTTAGGAGGAGAACTTCTAAGAGAAGGTAATGACTAGTACTAAACAATGCTAGGTCAGATCTATGTTGTTGAACCATCATTCAGTATTGATATTGGGGCTGGATGCCATGCTATCTACCGAAAACTAATGTAATTAGCTTGAGAATTTACTGCTTTTCCCACCAGGGTTTGAAGGGAATCTGTCTTTTTGTCATAACAGAATAGAAAAAGACAAAATTGACGAGATGTAGATGGACAGAGTGGGAAAGAATCAGGGTTTCTGTTGGGCCCAAAAGTAGTCAAAGTTGTCCCAAGGCTCTTAAAAAATGTTAATCTACCGGATTGCTAATAGTGGCCTCTAGATGTTCAGGTCATCACAGGAGCGAATATAAAAAGTGTCCAAGAGTGGTAGCCGCAACCGAGCTGCTGACCGGTTGAGCTCTGGCACTTTACAGACAAGGGAGAATATCATAATCTCAGTTTGTTGTAAGGTGTGGGATGCATCACACTGACTTGTAGGCCGTGGGCCTCCGGTGCCTCCAGGTTTGTATCCTCAGGAGCCGCCGCACACAATGTATGGGACTCCAAGTTCTTTGTAACAGTCAAACTTTTACTAAACAGTCCAAGTTCATCAGGTGGGCACAAGTGGGATAGGGCACAGCAATTCGCTCTTTCTTCCTTCTTAGTACAACTACTCTTCTGTCTTGCCACTCGTTCGTTCTGGACTACCCCCAAGCCTGCTGTCTCCATCAGCCTCAGGAAATTGTTGTCCATTCCGGCAGTGCACCCGGGACCGACTTCCTGCCCTACATATAATTCCACATCCATCGACCTTGTGATGTCAGAAGACCAGCTCGGCTATGTGGTACCTGGCCCAAGCCCCAGACGCTGTTGGAATGTCCATCAGGGAACTCCATTTGGCCTCCCACTGCCTCAAAGGTTTGGCCCATGCTGCCCCTAGCAACTCACTCCACCTGAACTTGAACTCCACTATACACTTCACTGGTTGACACTGAACTCCCTCTAACCAGTAAGTGTCCCCCTTTTATCAACACTAGTGCCCACTCACTGGGCTAATCCTATTCTTAACAATTTCCTATTTTTCATGCTAAGCGTATTATCCCTATTCTATATCTTATGCTATCTTAAGCTATACTCACATTATGCATTAACACCTTATATACTGTACATCACCATAATACATTACATTACACACACATTATTTTTACATATAAAACCGCACAACGGTATTCACATAGCGCGTCTGTTGTCTTCAGGGGCAGGAACAGGGTAAGAAAGTCCACATTCCTACATTTCTCCCCTCTTTAAACATGGTCATCCTCGACCATTCTAGGACCTGGAAGACAACACACAGCATACAACAATCACATAAAACATTTAAACCGTTAGTCTCCTTTCTTCTGGGGTATAGAGTGTCCATCGCTGGTGAGTGCACTGACCCTGAAATCAAAAGAGCTCAAGTTCCTGGGCCCATAGGCCAACATAACAATCGCCTAACAGTCCTTGGGCGCATACCGTGTCCTTCTCCTGCACGAGACTTTAAGTGGGCTGTCCTCTTGGTTAGAACAGCAGATCAGTGTCCATCCGAGTCCATGTTCCAGAAAAACAATGGCTATGAGGCCCACGCATTAACAGTTGCTACATAGGGCATAGTCCAGTTCCTTCATGAGTCCACATGAACCCGGTCTCACCAGTATGGAGACCCTGACACTGCGTGTCGATGTTCCTTTTAATCACAGGTCCATTGCCCAACAAAGCAACAGCTCCAGTAGCTCTAGAGCACAGTCCATACAGTTCCTTATCCGTCTTTTAAGACAAGGGTGCAATTAACACAGTCCTGATCCATCTCGATCCTCAGGTCGTCCTATTCCTCCCCTCCCCCTTTTGTGAACAACAGTCCCTTTAAAGAAGTTGTCCACTACTTGGACAACCCCTTCTCATACCCCACACTTGGCCCCGATAAAATAAAAAAGCTTATACTCACCTCCTGTGTCGGCGCCATTCCCGCAGTTTCGGCACTCGCTCTCCCTGGGGCACCCGTGCTGTTGTTGTGATATGTGACCCTGGCACCCAATCAGCGCTGGTGTCACTGTCCCTGCCTTCTGTCAAATTGAACATGAAGAGGAAGTCAGAGATCAGCTGCAACTTCCTCTTCATGTTCGATTTGTCAGAAGGCGAGGACAGTAATGCCAGCGCTGATTGGGTGGCGGTCATGTGTCACAACAACCGCACGAAAGCCCCATGACCTTGAGGGCTGACACCGCTGGAACAGCACCGGCAAGGGAGGTGAGTATAGGTTTTTTTATTTTATTGGGGGCAAACATTTAGATCAAGAAGGGATTATCCAAGTAGTGGACAACCCCTTTGTAGCATACCTGGTGGCGTTCTTGCGTGGTGCACCATCCCCCACTATGCAAGATCGCAAACTTGATCATCGGTCCAGTCTGCTAGCCTGGCTTCCCTCCATTCTGTCTGTTTGCCTCTGTTCTGGCTGCTTAGCGCGGCGGCTCGATTACTTCCTGCTTCTTGTAGCTGCTGCGGGCACACCCCTAATGCATCCTCAGCCTATTGCTGTCCGTCACTGGATATTTAAACCAGCTCCACTCTGGAGCTGATGCCTGAGCATCTCTATCATTCAGTGTGCTCCTTGACTCTGAATGTGCCAGGTCCTTTCTGCTAGCATGTTGTCTGTCCGTCTTCCTGGAGGCCGTATTTCCTAGCCTGTTCGTCCCGCCTTCTAGGGGCCGCATACCTAGATCTGTTATCTGTGTTTTCTTGCCTGTCTGTCCGCCTTCCTGGAGGCTGTATTTCCAGGCCAGTCTGAACACGCTCCTAGCCTGTTCGTCCCGCCTTCTAGGGGCCGCATACCTAGACCCGCTCCTATATCTCGCTGCAGTGTCAGTTCTTGTCTGAATCCTCTCCTAGCATTTTACCTGTTTTGTGTCTATGTCCGTCCCTTCCCTTTTTCTGCATTGTCTGAACCTGCACCTAACTCCTACTCGCTGTCTCTGTACTTCTGTTTGTGAGTTTTGAGTCCACTAGCTACTTCATAGCAGGTACCTTGTGTGTATCTAGTTCTGCTTGTCCCTTTTCCCTTCCTCCATATCTTCCTGTATTTTCCAGTCTGTTCCATGTGAACAGAGCCCTGTCCTCTCTGCCTTGTCCACCGCACTTGCGGTTTCTCTCTGCTCTGACTTGCCCACCGCTCCGGTGGTTTCTCTCTGCTGACTTGTCCACCACTCCAGGCGGTCTCGCTCTGCTCTGCCTTTGCTCACCGCTCCAGGTGGTCTCGCTCTGCTCTGCCTTTGCTCACCGCTCCAGGCGGTCTCGCTCTGCTCTGCCTTTGCTCACCGCTCCAGGTGGTCTCGCTCTGCTCTGCCTTTGCTCACCGCTCCAGGCGGTCTCGCTCTGCTCTGCCTTTGCTCACCGCTCCAGGCGGTCTCGCTCTGCTCTGCCTTTGCTCACTGCTCCAGGCGGTCTCGCTCTGCTCTGCACTTGCTCACCGCTCCAGGCGGTCTCACTCTGCTCTGCCTTTGCTCACCGCTCCAGGCGGTCTCGCCCTGCTCTGCTCTTGCTCACCGCTCCAGGCGGTCTCGCCCTGCTTTGCTCTTGCTCACCGCTTCGGCGGTCTCGCCCTGCTTTGCTCTTGCTCACCGCTCCGGCGGCCTCGCTCTGCTCTGCTTGTCTACCGCATCTGCGGTTCTGTTTCTGAGTCCCAGTCTGTATTGGACCTTATCCCGTCTGTGCTCCAACCTGCTAGTGCCTCCCTGTCTGCACTCCAGCCGTGCTTGCCAGTACCCCCTGCCTGCATACCAGTCGTGCTTACCAGTACCCGCCTGCCTGCATACCAGTCGTGCCTGCCTATACCCACCAGTCAGTGTGCCAGCTGAACCTGCCTGTTCCTGTGTTCCCCGGTGTGGGTCAACAGCCGTGTCCGGGGTCTGACCTGGAGTAGCACCTGGTCCCTCTGCTCGGTTCCTCCCTGGTGCACAGGCGTCGTTAGCCATCGTGCGACCTTGGTCGGAGCGGGCAGATACTTAGTTACGCCCCTCCAGGCACTCTCCGGTTCATGGTCCAGTGGGATCACTAAACATGCACACGCCAGTCAGTCCGGGCGTGTGCATAACAGTATGCTCAGGCCATGGTTCCCGTTGAGCCCCACGGCCTTTCGCCCTCAGAGACCTTTTTGAATCCGGGTCCGGCAAATACGTGCATCAAGAAAAATAAATTTTCTCTAGCCAAGGTCCAGGCGAATTACGCACCCGTCCAGATGGAGCTTTCTGCACCCGTTCCCGCGGATCCGCCACAGTACTATGGGGATCCAAAACAAAGCCGTGCGTTTGTATGGCAATACATGCTGCAGTTCCAGTTCTATGCTCCCGATTTTCCTACCGATCGGATTAAAGTGGGATTTATGATGTCCTACCTAGCGGGTGATGCCTTGAAATGGATCACCCCCCTATGGGAAGCACAGGATCCCATCGTCCTTGACCTGCAGGCCTTCCTGGTGGCCTTTCTAATGGTCTTCGATGACCCTAATACTGGGGCCTCTGCTGAAGCTTCCCTTCCCAGTGTCCCGGAGCAGCCCCGATGGGTGATGTGTGTGGGTAGCTCACCAGTTCTCCTGCCCGAAGAGACTGCTGTCCACCCAGAAACCAGACTGAAGATGGTCCCAAAGCAGGGACTCTCCATCTTTAATGAATCTGGCGATACGTCCATCGAGGCGGAGGATACTTCCAAGTCTCTGCACCCCTCTGAACAGGCGGAGGACCACCAGTTGCCTCCTGAATCCTCCGGGATACCACCTGATGGCAAATGGAGAGAGACTTTCCTAAACCCGGTACCCGATACTTCGCCCGCTCCATCCAGTGAGCTTGACAAAGGGTGCTTCAAAGCAGTGTTTACCCCTGAGTCCCTGCACCCCTCCAACCTGTCGGAGGACCCCCTGTTGTCTCCTGAATCCTCCGGGGTACCACCTGATGGCAAATGGAGAGAGACTTTCCTACACACGGTACCCGATACTTCTCCCGCTCCGTCCAGTGAGCTTGGCAAGGGGTACTTCAAAGCAGTGGTTACCCCCGAGTCCCTGCACCCCTCCAACCTGGCGGAGGACCTCCTGTTGTCTCCTGAATCCTCCGGGGTACCACCTGATGGCAAATGGAGAGAGACTTTCCTACACCCGGTACCCGATACTTCGCCCGCTCCGTCCAGTGAGCTTCTCAATGGGTACCTCAAAGCAGTGGTTACCCCCGAGTCTCTGCACCCCTCCAACCAGGCGGAGGACCTCCAGTTGTCTCCTGAACCCTCCGGGATGCTACCTGATAGCAAATGGACAAAGACTTTCTTACACCCTGTACCTGGTGCTTCGCCCACTTCATCCAGTGAGCTGGACCAAGTGCTGTCCGAAGCAATGGTTACCCCTGAGTCTCTGCACCCCTCCAACCAGCCGGAGGACCTCCAGTTGTCTCCTGAATCCACCGGGGTGCTATCTGATAATAAATGGAGAGAGACTTTTCTGTGTGCTGTTCCCGGTACTTCACCCATTTCATCTGTTGCTGAGGATGGCTTGATGGGAGGAAGCATCCTGGTTACCAAGATAATGAGACCAGGTTCGTTTTCTCTGGTGGACAGAAGAGGTAGTCCTCTTGAAGAGAAGGATTGGCCTCCAAATTCTCTGCAGAACACCCTTTCAGGCTTGAAGAAGAGGGGGCGTAAAGGGGGGGTACTGTAGCATACCTGGTGGCGTTCTTGCGTGGTGCACCATCCCCCACTATGCAAGATCGCAAACTTGATCATCGGTCCAGTCTGCTAGCCTGGCTTCCCTCCATGCTGTCTGTTTGCCTCTGTTCTGGCTGCTTAGGGCGGCGGCCCGATTACTTCCTGCTTCTTGTAGCTGCTGCGGGCACACCCCTAATGCGTCCTCAGCCTATTGCTGTCCGTAACTGGATATTTAAACCAGCTCCACTCTGGAGCTGATGCCTGAGCATCTCTATCATTCAGTGTGCTCCTTGACTCTGAATGTGCCAGGTCCTGTCTGAACTTTCTGCTAGCCTGTTGTCTATCCGCCTTCCTGGAGGCTGTATTTCCAGGCCAGTCTGAACACGCTTCTAGCCTGTTCGTCCCACCTTCTAGGGGCCGCATACCTGGATCTGTTATCTGTGTTTTCTTGCCTGCCTGTCCGCCTTCCTGGAGGCAGTATTTCCAGGCCAGTCTGAACACGCTCCTAGCCTGTTCGTCCCGCCTTCTAGGGGCTGCATACCTAGACCCGCTCCTGTATCTCGCTGCAGTGTCAGTTCTTGTCTGAATCCTCTCCTAGCCTTTTACCTGTTTTGTCTCTATGTCCGTCCCTTCCCTTTTCCTGCATTGTCTGAACCTGCACCTAACTCCTACTCGCTGTCTCTGTACTTCTGTTTGTGAGTTTTGTGTCCACTCGCTACTTCATAGCAAGTACCTTGTGTGTATCTGGTTTTGCTTGTCACTTTTCCCTTCCTCCGTATCTTCCTGTATTTTCCAGTCTGTTCCATGTGAACAGAGCCCTGTCCTCTCTGCCTTGTCCACCGCACTTGCGGTTTCTCTCTGCTCTGACTTGCCCACCGCTCCGGTGGTTTCTCTCTGCTGACTTGTCCACTGCTCCAGGCGGTCTCGCTCTGCTCTGCCTTTGCTCACCGCTCCAGGCGGTCTCGCTCTGCTCTACCTTTGCTCACCGCTCCAGGCGGTCTCGCTCTGCTCTGCCTTTGCTCACTGCTCCAGGCGGTCTCGCTCTGCTCTGCCTTTGCTCACCGCTCCAGGCGGTCTCGCTCTGCTCTGCCTTTGCTCACCGCTCCAGGCGGTCTCGCTCTGCTCTGCCTTTGCTCACCGCTCCAGGCGGTCTCGCTCTGCTCTGCCTTTGCTCACCGCTCCAGGCGGTCTCACTCTGCCTTTGCTCACTGCTCCAGGCGGTCTCACTCTGCTCTTGAGCACCGCTCCAGTGGTCTCGCTCTGCTCTGCCTTTGCTCACCACTCCAGGCGGTCTCGCCCTGCTTTGCTCACCGCTTCGGCGGTCTCGCCCTGCTTTGCTCTTGCTCACCGCTCCGGCGGCCTCGCTCTGCTCTGCTTGTCTACCGCGGTTCTGTTCCTGAGTCCCAGTCTGTATTGGACCTTATCCTGTCTGTGCTCCAACCTGCTAGTGCCTCCCTGTCTGCACTCCAGCCGTGCTTGCCAGTACCCCCTGCCAGCATACCAGTCGTGCTTACCAGTACCCGCCTGCCTGCATACCAGTCGTGCCTGCCTATACCCACCAGTCAGTGTGCCAGCCGATCCTGCCTGTTCCTGTGTTTCCAGGTGTGTGTCAACAGCCGTGTGCGACCTTGGTCGGATCGGGCAGATACTTAGTTACGCCCCTCCAGGCACTCTCCGGTTCATTGTCCAGTGGGATCACTAAACACGCACACGCCAGTCTGTCCGGGCGTGTGCATAACACCCTTTAAGTTACACAGTACATAAGGCTGAAAAGGTTTGAGACTCTTAGTGGTTCACAGTCCCGCAATCCAGTAGGGGGGTACGCAATGTAAGTAAAACAAGCTGGGAGGGGCGGGACACACAAAAACTCTTCGGCTGTCCTGGCCAACATCAGGGGGTTCCCGGTTACTACCCTTTGGAACGCGGAGCAGTACCTTTTATGGTTCCTTCTCAGTGCAACAGGCACAACTAGACCTTCTGGGCCGCCTTTTCACTTACGGTCGCCATTTTGAATGCTGTACTTCACCATCAGGCTGCAGGCCTGTAACTCTCCTGACCCTGGCATCACTTTGGACAGGAACAGGTACCTCTCGGGATGACTCCTTCTCACACGGCATCCACATCCCGCCGGACAAGGAAGCGACCAATCCCTCCATGAAGTCGTCCTTCAGCCCCTGTCTCACAAGGGCCATCAACTTCCACAGCTGACCACGGCCTATTTCCCCATCGGGACTGTCCAACTGGGCCCTGTGACCCTCGCAATCAACTTCGCCCTTGTGGTAAGACGTGCACGTCGAATTTGGGCTGATCTCCGGCATCTGGGACTGCTGGGCCTCCAGTCGCGACAGAGCTGCTGTCCGGTTGCGCTCTGGCCAGTAGCGCATCACCGATGGCTGCAGGCCACATCACTGCTAGGGGGCCCATGAGCCGGGGGACCCGGTGTCAGCACCCGCCCAAGGCCCCCCCTCTGCCTGTCAGCACCCGCCCAGCACCGCCCGCATAGACTGTTGGGGGTGGAAGCGTCTGCTGACGCTCCATCCTCCATCATTGCTTGCGCTGACGGCCGGAGGGGGGGCCTGGTTTTAGCGTTCGCACCATGCCCCTTGTCCGGTCGTCAGCGCAAGCAATGATGATGGAAGAGGGAGCATCAGCAGATGCTTCCACCCCCGTCATGCTGCCTCGGCGTCTGACGTGTCAGAGCAGAGGGCTAAATGACATCATTACAGCGTGCCCACTGTTCTGATATGGCGCTTCACACCACAGGCTCAGCAGAACGGAGCATCTGGTAGAACCAGGAAGGGTGAGTATTGTATATCTTTTTTTAAATCAGTGACTAGCGGCCATTATAGTGTATGGAGGACCATGGGGGGCACATTTTATTGTATGGAGGATCATGGGGTGCGCATTATATTCTATAGAGGACCATGGGGGTGCATTATATTGTATGGAGGTCCATGGGGGGTGCATTTTAGTGTATGGAGGACCATGAGGGGTACATTATAATGTATGGAGAACCATGGGGGGTGGATTATAATGTATGGAGGACCATGGGGTGTGCATTATACTATATGGAGGAGCATGGGGAGTGCATTAGATTGTATGGAGGATCATGGAGCGTGCATTATACTATATGGAGGAGCATGGGGGAGTGTGTTATATTGTATAGAGGACCATGGGGGGTGCATTATATTGTATAGAGGACCATGGGGGTGTATTATATTGTATGGAGAACCATGGGAAGTGCATTATATTGTATGGAGGACCATGGGGAGTGCATTATATTATATAGAGGACCATGGGGGTGCATTATATTGTATAGAGGACCATGGGGAGTGCATTATATTGTATGGGAGACCATGGGGCGTGCATTATATTGTCTAGAGGACCATGCGGAGTGCATCATATTGAATGGAAGAGCATGGGGAGTGCATTATATTCTATGGAGGATCATGGGGAGTGCATTATATTCTATGGAGGATTATGAGGGACATATTATACTATATGGAGAACTATATGGGGCCCATTATTCTATATGGAAGGCTATGTGGGGCCATTATAATATTTACAGGGCTATGGGGGGGCCATTATACTGTATACATGTGACGCACCCCTGGGCCTGTGTCGCGCAGCGTTGCGCACGCGGGAGCTTACCCGGAGCCGGATCTGTTGAGGGTTGTAGTCTCGTGGCGGTGACCCGGTCCGTGCCCAGGGAGTCAGACTAAGTGGCGCTGTATTAGTGGTAGATGTTGTACGACTACGCCACCCGTTGAATGCAGCGAAGGAGCTGCCGCTGCAGGGCAGGCCGCTGAGGCCAGTGGTAGGATTGTGCAGCGTGATAGTATCACCCCCAACGGGAGGGGTATGGCCTCAAGGCAGCCGACGTGGATGATGGGGGTAGCAGGAACCACTCGGAGACGGTACGGTGTAGTTCAGGGTCTTTACTGGTGACAAAGATAGACCCTCCCGGAGTACTGGCTAGCGATTGGGGCCTGGTCAGTCCTTGAGCAGATGGGATCTCCCCTGGCCAGGCGGAGTTGTAGGCCTCCCAAACTAACTGTACTCTTCTGGCTACCTTGCTAGAGGCGGGTATAAGTAGCCCACGTCCCTGAGTGTACCGTGTGGTGCTCACCCGTATGGCCGGTGACTCGGGGCCTTCTAGTAGCTTCCGCTCCACGACGGCGGTGCTGGTCCCACGCGTGTGACCGTGCCTTCGGGTTTCTTGGCCAGAGGACCTGAAATCCCCTGCCGGTCGGTTTCTGCTGCTGGATAGGAGTTAGTCCCCACAGCCTCGGGCTCCGGGTCCGGTGATAGCTTCTCAGTCAGGGCGAGCTCTGCAGCTGCCAGCCCCTGACTCTTTGTAGTACTGCTCCCACAGAGCTCCTGTTGTTTCTCCCTATGCTGCTTCTCTTCTCTGTCTCTACTTCTTCTCTACTCACTAACCCTGCCTCAGCCCTAGGTTTATATAGGGGAAGTTCTTCCCCTCCCAGGACTGGGCAGGAGGTGTGGCATGCACAGGATCCCTGACCAAGAGACCTCCCACCTGCTCTCAGACATAACATTGCCGTTACTGTGGAAACCAGACCCCTGGGGTGCCACATTCCCCCCTAGTGAAATTTAGTACTCCGGGACTAAACATATTTTTAGAAAAACATAACAAGGTATAAACAATAATAATACAATAAGAAAAACACATAAAGATGGTTACGGCGTGTCCGCAACCGGGTGCAGTCTTTGAAGAAAAGCAAGGTGTCCATTTCACCAAAACAGGGAGACGTAACCAGGTAGGGGTCTGTCCTGCCCCGAGTCCTTAACAGTCTTTAGTGCATTCCTAGGTTACGCTCCAACCATGTACAAGGATTCCCGGTAAATCCACCAAGGACCCCTATAAATAACTAGAAACACATAATTATACACAAGCAACAAGAAAAACAGGTAACCACAAATAAAACAATTTATACACTTCAAATCCTCCAACGTGCGGGTAACTGGCCTCTAGTGGCCCTAGTGGACCTACGGAGCTGACTGTCTAGCCCTGAACTACAGGGTGTAGGAGCTGTCAAGGGTAAACTGGGCAGCTGTCTACCGGCTCTTTGGCTCACTAGGGGTACGGCAGGCTCACTATAAGCAGAGGGTTGATCCTCCTGTTCTGCATGTGTGGAGTCTTCTGCCTCCTGGACCGGCTGCTCTTCCAGCTCTACCTGTTGCTCCGTAGGCACTTGGGATGCTGGTTGGAGGAACGTGAGGACGGGTACCACAACTGCACCATTGACTTGAGTCCAGGACCGAGGGAAGTCTCCGAGCACAGTACTAACCATATCCTCCCTTTCCTCTACGGGTCGATGGTCTTCTTGTTCCTCTTCAGGGTTCCGTAGCTGTTCAGGACACTTCTTCAGGTGATCCCGGGATACAATGGCTATGGTCTCCCCTCCGTCTTTACTGATGGTACAGACTTTCGGGTTCTCGTGGCTTGAGGGCAGTACGGTGTACGGGTCCTTCTCCCACTGGTCGTCCAACTTGTGGAGCCGTCTTTTCCTCTTCAAGACCTGCTCTCCGGGTACCAGGGGAACAGCGGGAGCATACTGGTTGTAAGTTTTCTCATGTCTTTCCCTAGCCTGACAGAGACTTCGCTCCACGCTCTCCGGTACTTTCCGGTACTGCTGCTGCCTCTCTGTGTCCCAGTCTGCTTCTGGGGAAGTGTCCTCGGGTGTCAGGACTCCCATTTCCAGGTCAACAGGTAACTTACCAGGTCTCGCCCTCATTAGGTAAGCCGGGGTACAGTTGGTGGAACCTACCGGGATGTGGTTGTATAGGTCCACCAGATCGGGCAGCTTCTCAGGCCACAGACTGCGTTCTTCCAGGGGCAACGTTTTCAGGAGATCCATTACCACCTGGTTCATTTTCTCACAAAGTCCATTAGTTTGCGGATGATAGAGTGTCGTCCTTATCTTCCGGCAGCCATACAGATTGCAGAATTCCTGGAAGACCTCCGCTTCAAAGGCAGGTCCCTGGTCCGTCAGCACTTGGTCCGGGTACCCGTGTGGACGGCAGAAGTGCTGCTGGAAGGCTCTAGCTGCTGTTTGAGCCGTTAAGTCCTTAACGGGGACGACAACCAAGAACCGGGAGTAATGATCCACAATGGTTAACGCGTAGACGTAGCCACTTCTGCTTGGGGTCAGTTTTACATGATCCAAGGCTACCAGTTCCAACGGCTGCCGGGTGACGATGGACTGCAGGGGAGTCTTCTGGCTGGCACGGTCCTTCCTTCTTAGGTTGCACGGGCCACAGTCTCTGCACCACCTCTCGATGGTTCCCCTCATGCCTACCCAGTGGAACCGCCCACGCAGCAGGAACTCCAGCTTCTTCCATCCGAAGTGTCCAGCCCCGTCGTGGTATGCCTCCATCACCATGGCTGCGTCTCTCCGTGGCACCACTACTTGCCAGATTAGTTCATGCGTCCGGGAGTTAACCATTCTGCGGCACAACTTCCCCTTGTAAAGGAACAGTCGACTCTTCTCAGCCCACAGTTGCTTGGCTTCCTCCGGAGCGTCTGGGTCAAGGCGAGCCTCTGGCCGAGTCAGCATCTCCTTTACCAGCCGGACGGCAGGGTCACTGTCTTGCGTTTCCTCCCAGTTGTAGTGAGGCAAGGGGTTAAACGTAGCGGCTTGCTTACTCCTTACCCGATGGGAATACTGGATAGTCCCATGACGGTGGAACGCGGGGAGTTCGACTTCTTCAAGTCCCTCTGGATCTTCTCCTTCGTCCGGTAGGTTTGGCATCCTGGACAGGGCGTCCGCGTTGGTATTGGAGCGTCCTGCCCGGTATTTGATTGTGAACTCGTAGTTGGACAGACGGGCCATCCATCTCTGCTCTAGGGCACCGAGTCTTGCCGTGTCCAGGTGTGTCAACGGGTTGTTATCCATGTACACGGTGAACCGGGAAGAAGCGAGGTAGTGCTTAAAGCGTTCGGTGACTGCCCACACCACTGCCAGGAACTCTAGCTTAAATGAGCTGTAATTCTCAGGGTTTCTTTCGGTGGGTCGCAGTTTTCGGCTAGCGTAAGCGATTACTCGTTCTTTCCCCTGCTGGATCTGGGACAGTACGGCTCCTAGCCCGATGTTACTTGCGTCGGTGTAGAGGATAAAGGGCTGGCTGTAATCAGGGTACGCCAGGATTTCATCCCCCGTGAGGGCCATCTTCAGCTGGCGGAAGGACTCTTCTTCTAACTTCTCCCATTTGAAGGGCGGCTTCTGGTTCTTGGCCTTCCGGGACTGGCCTATCAGGAGGTCCTGCATAGGAGCTGCCTTTTTGGTGAAACCGGGGATGAATCTGCGGTAATAGCCTACCAACCCGAGGAACTGCCGCACTTCCTTTACACTGGAGGGACTTGGCCATTCCTTAATTGCGGTGATCTTATCAGGGTCGGGAGCCACTCCGTCAGCGCTCACCACGTGTCCCAGGTACTGCACCTTTGGTTTCAAGAGGTGACACTTGGAGGGTTTTACCTTTAAGCCGTAGCTTGCCAGAGCTTCGAACACTTCCGCCAGGTGTTTCAGGTGGTCCTCATAAGTCTTGGAATATACGATGACATCGTCCAGGTACAACAGGACCGTCTCGAAGTTTCTGTGGCCCAGACAGCACTCCATTAATCGTTGGAAGGTTCCCGGTGCGTTGCAGAGTCCGAACGGCATGCAGGTAAACTCGCTAAGTCCCATCGGGGTGGTGAATGCGGTCTTCTCCCGGTCCGCCTCTGCTACAGGAACCTGCCAGTACCCGCTAGTGAGATCCAAGGTAGAGAAGAAGTTAGCAGATCTTAAAGCAGCCAAAGACTCCTCTATCCTTGGTAAGGGGTACGCATCCTTGTGTGTGATACGGTTAATTTTCCGGTAATCTACACACATCCTCATGGTGTTGTCTTTCTTTTTGACTAAGACTAGTGGAGCTGCCCAGGGGCTACAGCTATCCCTGATCACCCCAGCCTCCTTCATGTCCCTAAGCATCCCCTTGGCGTGTTGGTAGTGTGCAGGGGGTACGGGTCGATACCTCTCTTTTATGGGAAGATGGTCTCCCGTGGGGATGTGGTGTTCTACCCCTTTGACTCGCCCGAAGTCTAACGGGTGTTTACTAAACACTCTCTCGTACTCTTGAACCACCCGATAGACTCCCTGTTTCTGGTGTGAGGGAGTGGAGTCAGTACCCAAATGTAGTTGCTGACACCAGTCCTCCATTGTTTCCTTAGAGCCGTTACCTTCCTCCGGGGAAGATGGAGGCAAGGGCTCCACGGACTGTATGGAATTTTGATTGATGGTATACAATTTGGCTAGCGTGGCATACCGGGGCAGGTACACTTCCCTCTTCCCGATATTTATTATGCGAACGGGCACCCTCCCATGGCGTACATTGACCACCCCCCGTGCTGTCAAAATGGTGGGCCTACTGTCTGAGTAAACTGGTTCTACCATTGCCTGGTAATCTCTACCTCTCAGACCAATAGCTGTCCGGCACCAAATCATCATTTCACTTTTTGGGGGCATGGCAATAGGGAAAGGGTCACACATTCTTACGCTACCAATCTCACCACCGGAGAGTTCTATCTGTTGCCGTCGCATCAGTGCCCGGATCTCTTTCTGGAGCACTTGCTGCTGGCCGGAGCTGGCGTTCTTGGCAACCTGTTGTAAAAGGAAAATCACCTCTGCAAGACAATTTTCAATTACATTAGTTCCTAGAGTTATCTTTGGGTGACTCTCGTGTTTGTCAATGTCTACAATGATCAGTCCCTGTGCTGCCAGTTCGACTCTACCGATTTTAATGGTCACCTCTTTAAATCCAATCTGTGGCACGGGCTGACCATTGCTGGCGATGATACTCAAGTCGTCGTCAGGGTAGCAGGTGATATCCGAGTCATTCCAGTACTGCTTGAAGAGCACGTACGGGATAGTGGTGACCTGTGACCCGGTGTCCAATAGGGCACTCATAGGGATGCCATCCAGTACCACAGGCAAGACTGGACGTCCTCCCACATATCTGTCGCGCCAGTTCGATGGGCCTGATGATCTTTTTCCTGGGGTTTGGCCCTCTACCCCAGGTTGTGCCAGTTTAAAGGACAGTACCTTGCCATATGTCCGGGTTGATTGCAGCGGCGGCAGATGGGTTGTCCGTCCTCGTTGTATCGGTCGCTGGGTCTTCCTCTGGCCGGTGGGGTCCTCCTTGGTCGACGCCACGGGATGTCCTCCGGTCCGGATGCCAGCTGGATCTTCCCTGGAGTGGAAACCTGTAAAGACTGCACAGTTCGGGTTAGCGCGGCAACGCTTTTAGCTAGCTCTTGGACCTGATGGTGCAGCTCTGGAGCCGGGTCATTGTTCAAAGCCTGCGCATCAGCTCCCACAGGCCCTGCCGACAAGGGTGCCGCCTCCTGGTGGTAAGTGGTAGTGGGGCGTCTGTGGGTCACAACGCCACCTGGTGCCGGTTCTCGGAGCACCCGGATGGCTCTGTCCTTGAACTGTGCAAATCCCAGATGAGGGTCCTGTAAGGCCATTGCCCGCAACTGGGTTCGGTGGGCATTGCAATATAAACCCTCTATAAATTGTTCAGTCAACAGCCTGTCCTCGTCTCCCACGCCGTCAGGGTTGGTCTGCTTAATGGCTCTCAGGGCCTCTTGTAGGTTCAGGGCATAGTCCCTTATACTCTCATGTGCCCGCTGTTTGCACCCGTAGAATCTAAGCTTGATCTCGGCTGAGGTGCGGGTATCAAAGGTGTCCCTCAGCCGGGTTAGTATCTCTGCGACAGTCCTCCTCCCAGGTGGCCAGGACTTTACCTCCCTTTGGGCTGCCCCGGTTAATTGGGCCACCAGGATGCTCACTTTTTGCTCCTCTGTGAGGGGATACACCTGGAAGAGGCTATCCAGCTTTTCTCTAAAGTCATGCAGGGTATGTGACTCCCCTGAGTACTGGGGTAGCCAGGCTGCCCCCGGGATATAGGGCATGGTGAAAGGCATGACCGCAACGGCGGTGGCGCTGGCGGGGGTTGAAACGGTGAAGCTCTCCTCCGTATCCGACATCCTTCTCCCCCCTAGTGGACCGTGGCCTACCTTGCGATGATCCTCTTCCGTAGGCCGCGGCTCCGCAGTGGATCGTCAGGGTTGAGGACCTTCCGTCGCGCTCCTGTGACGTCAGCGTCTGCTGGGCTCCTTCCAGGACCTTACGCGACGTCTGGACGTGAGGCGGGGCTTCAGTTCTCGCGCGCTTTTGGAGTCCACGCCCCTCTTCTTCCCGCGCGGCGTCTTCAAGATGGCGTCCAACGGCGGGAAAACTCCACGGAAGGCGGGAAGAAGGCTGAAAATGGCGCCGGATGGCGGGAATCTTCACCACTGGTAAGTTTGAACAGTCTTTTTCAGGCACGCAGTACCCGGTGGTTGTGGGCACGAAATCCTGCCGACTACGCCAAAGTTGACGCACCCCTGGGCCTGTGTCGCGCAGCGTTGCGCACGCGGGAGCTTACCCGGAGCCGGATCTGTTGAGGGTTGTAGTCTCGTGGCGGTGACCCGGTCCGTGCCCAGGGAGTCAGACTAAGTGGCGCTGTATTAGTGGTAGATGTTGTACGACTACGCCACCCGTTGAATGCAGCAAAGGAGCTGCCGCTGCAGGGCAGACCGCTGAGGCCGGTGGTAGGATTGTGCAGCGTGATAGTATCACCCCCAACGGGAGGGGTATGGCCTCAAGGCAGCCGACGTGGATGATGGGGGTAGCAGGAACCACTCGGAGACGGTACGGTGTAGTTCAGGGTCTTTACTGGTGACAAAGATAGACCCTCCCGGAGTACTGGCTAGCGATTGGGGCCTGGTCAGTCCTTGAGCAGATGGGATCTCCCCTGGCCAGGCGGAGTTGTAGGCCTCCCAAACTAACTGTACTCTTCTGGCTACCTTGCTAGAGGCGGGTATAAGTAGCCCACGTCCCTGAGTGTACCGTGTGGTGCTCACCCGTATGGCCGGTGACTCGGGGCCTTCTAGTAGCTTCCGCTCCACGACGGCGGTGTGACCGTGCCTTCGGGTTTCTTGGCCAGAGGACCTGAAATCCCCTGCCGGTCGGTTTCTGCTGCTGGATAGGAGTTAGTCCCCACAGCCTCGGACTCCGGGTCCGGTGATAGCTTCTCAGTCAGGGCGAGCTCTGCAGCTGCCAGCCCCTGACTCTTTGTAGTACTGCTCCCACAGAGCTCCTGTTGTTTCTTCCTATGCTGCTTCTCTTCTCTGTCTCTACTTCTTCTCTACTCACTAACCCTGCCTCAGCCCTAGGTTTATATAGGGGAAGTTCTTCCCCTCCCAGGACTGGGCAGGAGGTGTGGCATGCACAGGATCCCTGACCAAGAGACCTCCCACCTGCTCTCAGACATAACATTGCCGTTACTGTGGAAACCAGACCCCTGGGGTGCCACACATGCAATTATACAGTACGACAGTTTGTGTGGGGTCCATCATACTATTTGGAGTGCTGTGTGGGGGCCACTGTACTGCTTGGAGGGCTAGTGCGGGCCATTATACAGTGTGGAGCCATTATACTGCATGGAGAGCTGTGTGGGGGTCACAGTTGGGGGTTCATACTGTGTTTGGGTCACCATACTTTGCCTTGGGAGTTGAAGTGGGGTACTGTAGGGTCATTATACTGTGCATGTGGAGGCTAATGAGGAGGAATTCACCATGGGGGTATCATACTGTATTTGGGGGGCATTTTTGTTGGCATCATACTTTATGGGGGCAATGAAAGTGGAATCTAGGACTTCAGCAAGAGGAAAATTACTATTTAAAGGCTGGAAAGTTGTGAGATATGCTCTTCTGTGACACAGATAATTATTTATTTTTGGGGGAGGGCCCAATTAGAACTTCTGCTATGGGGCCCCATTATTTCTATGTACACCCCTGGATCTGGCACTTTACAGACAAGGGATGTCCCAGTCCCAGTGTGCTGTAGGGTGTGGGGTGCATCACACTCACTTGTAGACCGCAGGCCTCCACTGCCTCCAGGCTTCTGTCCTCAGCAGCCGCAGCACACAATGCATAGGACACCAAATACTTTATAACAGTCAAACTTTTACTAAACAGTCCAAGTTCATCAGGGGGACACAAGTGGGATAGGGCACTTCCTTCTTCCTTAGTACAACGAACTACTACGTTAGGCCCATGCTGCACCTAGCAATTAGTGATGTGTCAGTCGCGAATGATCTGAGACAAAAAGCCGGCTCCCTGCTGTGAACTATGGGAGCTGACACCCCAGTGAGAGCCACTAAATTCTCTGAATGGCTCTCACTGGGTTTAAAATTCTGGTGTTCGGCAGACATATCTCCGCCCACCAGAACCAAACTCCGCCCAGTCATCAATTTACTTGTCTAATTACAAGTAGGCGGAGTTTCAGTCATGGGTTGGCGGGGTTTTGGCTGCATCAACGTCATCTTAAATATGTGTTCACATATGGTGAACACATGTTTAATAGGGATCCATTTAGGATCCAAAAGAGCCGACTTTCTTTGGTGAGTGGAGCCATAAGAGCCAGATCACCAAAAAGAGCCGGACTGCCCATTACTAGTAGCAACCCACCCCACCTGAACCTGAACTTACTCCACACTTCACCGGCTGACACTGAACTCCCACTAACCAGGAAGTGCCCCCCTTTTTTATCAGTGTTAGTGCCCACCCACTGGGCTGATCCTAACCTTAACCATTACCTATCTAAGATGCTAAACGTATTATCCCTATTCTATATCTTATGCTGTATTCACATAATTCTCTAATACCTTATATACTGTACATTACATTATATCACATTACATTAGACACACGTTACTTTCACATAAAAAAAATGGTATTCACACAGTGCGTCTGTTGTCTTCTGGAGCAGGAACGGGGTAAGACAGTCCACATCCCTACACGGATGCGTACAGAAGAGGTTCCCCATGTCCTTGGTGTTGTGACTCCACGGATCGCACCCTGAAGATAAGCAATAAATCCAGGGGCGGACACAGACTGCAGAGGGCCCCTGTGCAAGAAATATTTCTGGGGCCCCCACCTTCATAATGCAACAATGTTATATAAACATATAGATTTGTTATATTTATTGCTAGTTTAGAACACAATTATAAAATCTAAACAATGAATGTAAGCTCGATATTTAAGAACTGAATATCACACAGAGCAGTCATGCCATTGATACGTCGTATTTGGATGTGCTTATCGCGGCCTATCACTTATCAAGTGGTCCAAACTCGCACTACTTTACATATTGGAGGAAATAATACTGTAGTTAGGGGAAATGGATTTTTTTCTCAAAACTCTAAGGGATTATCTGGAACGGTTTCTTTTTTTGTTTTTTTTTACTATGGGCCTATGAGCTAACAGGCAGATTGTTGCTAACTTCCTGCCTGTCCTACCCAGTGCTGACATAGAGGGGTCCCAGACGGCTTTGGCCTGTGATTCTGCTGCTTCACATAAACAGAGCATCTTTTTTTCCGGGCTGCTCTGTTGATGGGAGATCACTGCCAACGTCAGGATGATCGACAGGGGGTTCTCCCCGCAGAAGCCACTGAGTCGCCGGCAGGAGCCGTCTGTGATCGCTGTCTGCCAGCAGAGATTGGCATTAAAATCAATATAGTTCTTTAAAGTGTACCTGTCATTTTATTTAGTATTATAACAATTTTTTTGTTAAATATACAATAGGCACTGCAAATAGCTTGTGATCGGTGGGGGTCGGGCCCTGACACCCCCACCAATTGCTCAAAACACCGCTCTGAAGTACGCTGCTCTTGTATACAGTAGACACATAGTGCAGTGTATGGGTGAATAGTAATCCTATGGGTCCACACTCTGTGTACATGCTGCTTACAACAGCAGCGCAAATCACATACAAGCGATCACGCGACCGCTCACTTGCACTGGGCATCAGGACTGCAATTTATTTTAAGGAGTGTAACAGGCTCATTTGAACAATTGTACTGTACATTGGGTCAGTATGATGCCCATGTTCAACAGACAGCAAACTGCCCCCATAATGACCAGTGTACCAAGGGACTTCAGCGATTCTTCATACAGACTTATGGTCTATGTGAGATTGAAGTTGGCCCCTGCCGGATACAGACTGCCCTGGTGCATGTCACTGGCAGCCGCTATGCACACTACTTGTGGATATGTGACCAGCACTTTCCGCAGGTGACCACTGCTGCCAACACGTTCCTATAGGAATTTTTGATTTCTTTAAAACGATACTATTCCAGAACTTCCACAGGAGGGGCAGCATGTCTTACCATTCTGTCAGTCTGGGCCACACACAGTCGTCTTCTGCTGAAGCTGCACCGGTGGTATGGCCGCCCCTGAATAAATCAAGCCTCACTTATATAGCAATTCCAACAATGATTTCCCAGACTGGCCATAAAGGCAGTGCTGGACTTGTCATTGAAGAGCTACATGCAGATAGAAATACAGTACATAGAAGTAGTTTGGGAGAATGGGATTGACTTTAAGTATGTGACAATTTTTTTTTAAGTCTTTTCATTCCAGCATTTTGAAAGCATAAATGTATAATTTTCCTGATGATGTAACAGTATGAGCGATTATTTGTGGGATTTTCTAGACTGAGGTTGGTCACATCGGTCTTGATGAAGGGGGTTGTGGTGTCAGATGCTCCTGATTCATAAAGAGGCCTCGCCACCAATCCATTCAGTGAGAGGAGTAAGATTC
Organism: Phyllobates terribilis; assembly: GCF_046119375.1. Classification (NCBI taxonomy): domain Eukaryota; kingdom Metazoa; phylum Chordata; class Amphibia; order Anura; family Dendrobatidae; genus Phyllobates; species Phyllobates terribilis. The sequence goes on from NW_027362771.1 coordinate 484,996,700, forward strand.
CCGATGTGAGGAACGGCCAAGCTCATCAGCAATGAGAAGAACTGTGCTATCCCACCCCGTCTCGCCCCAGCCCATCAGCAATGAGAAGAACTGTGCTATCCCACCCCGTCTCGCCCCAGCCCATCAGCAATGAGAAGAACTGTGCTATCCCACCCCGTCTCGCCCCAGCCCATCAGCAATGAGAAGAACTGTGCTATCCCACCCCGTCCTGCCCCAGCTCATCAGCAATGAGAAGAACTGTGCTATCCCACCCCGTCCCGCCCCAGCCCATCAGCAATGAGAAGAACTGTGCTATCCCACCCCGTCTCGCCCCAGCCCATCAGCAATGAGAAGAACTGTGCTATCCCACCCCGTCCCGCCCCAGCCCATCAGCAATGAGAAGAACTGTGCTATCCCACCCCGGCTCGCCCCAGCCCATCAGCAATGAGAAGAACTGTGCTATCCCACCCCGTCCCGCCCCAGCCCATCAGCAATGAGAAGAACTGTGCTATCCCACCCCGTCTCGCCCCAGCCCATCAGCAATGAGAAGAACTGTGCTATCCCACCCCGTCTCGCCCCAGCCCATCAGCAATGAGAAGAACTGTGCTATCCCACCCCGTCTCGCCCCAGCCCATCAGCAATGAGAAGAACTGTGCTATCCCACCCCGTCCCGCCCCAGCCCATCAGCAATGAGAAGAACTGTGCTATCCCACCCCGTCCCGCCCCAGCCCATCAGCAATGAGAAGAACTGTGCTATCCCACCCCGTCTCGCCCCAGCCCATCAGCAATGAGAAGAACTGTGCTATCCCACCCCGTCTCGCCCCAGCCCATCAGCAATGAGAAGAACTGTGCTATCCCACCCCGTCCCGCCCCAGCCCATCAGCAATGAGAAGAACTGTGCTATCCCACCCCGTCTCGCCCCAGCCCATCAGCAATGAGAAGAACTGTGCTATCCCACCCCGTCTCGCCCCAGCCCATCAGCAATGAGAAGAACTGTGCTATCCCACCCCGTCCCGCCCCAGCCCATCAGCAATGAGAAGAACTGTGCTATCCCACCCCGTCTCGCCCCAGCCCATCAGCAATGAGAAGAACTGTGCTATCCCACCCCGTCCCGCCCCAGCCCATCAGCAATGAGAACTGTGCTATCCCACCCCGTCTCGCCCCAGCCCATCAGCAATGAGAAGAACTGTGCTATCCCACCCCGTCCCGCCCCAGCCCATCAGCAATGAGAAGAACTGTGCTATCCCACCCCGTCTCGCCCCAGCCCATCAGCAATGAGAAGAACTGTGCTATCCCACCCCGTCTCGCCCCAGCCCATCAGCAATGAGAAGAACTGTGCTATCCCACCCCGTCCCGCCCCAGCCCATCAGCAATGAGAAGAACTGTGCTATCCCACCCCGTCTCGCCCCCAGCCCATCAGCAATGAGAAGAACTGTGCTATCCCACCCCGTCTCGCCCCAGCCCATCAGCAATGAGAAGAACTGTGCTATCCCACCCCGTCCCGCCCCAGCCCATCAGCAATGAGAAGAACTGTGCTATCCCACCCCGTCCCGCCCCAGCCCATCAGCAATGAGAAGAACTGTGCTATCCCACCCCGTCCCGCCCCAGCCCATCAGCAATGAGAAGAACTGTGCTATCCCACCCTGTCCCGCCCCAGCCCATCAGCAATGAGAAGAACTGTGCTATCCCACCCCGTCTCGCCCCAGCCCATCAGCAAAGAGAAGAACTGTGCTATCCCACCCCATCCTGCCCCAGCCCATCAGCAATGAGAAGAACTGTGCTATCCCACCCCGTCCTGCCCCAGCCCATCAGCAATGAGAAGAACTGTGCTATCCCACCCTGTCCCGCCCCAGCCCATCAGCAATGAGAAGAACTGTGCTATCCCACCCCGTCCCGCCCCAGCCCATCAGCAATGAGAAGAACTGTGCTATCCCACCCCGTCCTGCCCCAGCCCATCAGCAATGAGAAGAACTGTGCTATCCCACCCCGTCCTGCCCCAGCCCATCAGCAATGAGAAGAACTGTGCTATCCCACCCCGTCTCGCCCCAGCCCATCAGCAATGAGAAGAACTGTGCTATCCCACCCCGTCCTGCCCCAGCCCATCAGCAATGAGAAGAACTGTGCTATCCCACCCCGTCTCGCCCCAGCCCATCAGCAATGAGAAGAACTGTGCTATCCCACCCCTTCCCGCCCCAGCCCATCAGCAGTGAGAAGAACTGTGCTATCCCACCCCGTCTCGCCCCAGCCCATCAGCAATGAGAAGAACTGTGGTATCCCACCCCACCTCGCCCCAGCCCATTAGCAATGAGAAGAACTGTGGTATCCCACCCCATCTCGCCCCAGTCCATCAGCAATGAGAAGAACTGCGGTATCACACCCCGTCTTGCCCCAGCCCATCAGCAATGAGAAAAACTGTGGTATCCCACCCTATCTCGCCCCAGCCCATCAGCAATGAGAAGAACTGTGGTATCCCACCCCATCTCGCCCCAGCCCATCAGAAATGAGAAGAACTGTGCTATCCCACCCCGTCTCGCCCCAGCCCATCAGCAATGATAAAAACTGTGGTATCACACCCCATCTCACCCCAGCCCATTAGCAATGAGAAGAACTGTGGTATCACGCCCCGTCTCGCCCCAGCCCATCAGCAATGAGAAGAACTGTGGTATCCCACCCCATCTCGCCCCAGTCCATCAGCAATGAGAAGAACTGCGGTATCACACCCCGTCTCGCCCCAGCCCATCAGCAATGAGAAAAACTGTGGTATCCCACCCTATCTCGCCCCAGCCCATCAGCAATGAGAAGAACTGTGGTATCCCACCCCATCTCGCCCCAGCCCATCAGAAATGAGAAGAACTGTGCTATCCCACCCCATCTCACCCCAGCCCATTAGCACTGAGAAGAACTGTGGTATCACGCCCCGTCTCGCCCCAGCCCAGCAGCAATGAGAAGAACTGTGCTATCCCACCCCGTTCCGCCCCAGCCCATCAGCAATGAGAAGAACTGTGCTATCCCACCCTGTCCCGCCCCAGCCCATCAGCAATGAGAAGAACTGTGGTATCCCACCCCATCTCGCCCCAGCCCATCAGCAATGAGAAGAACTGTGGTATCACGCCCCGTCCCGCCCCAGCCCATCAGCAATGAGAAGAACTGTGCTATCCCACCCCGTCCCGCCCCAGCCCATCAGCAATGAGAAGAACTGTGCTATCCCACCCCGTCCCGCCCCAGCCCATCAGCAATGAGAAGAACTGTGCTATTCCACCCCGTCCCGCCCCAGCCCATCAGCAATGAGAAGAACTGTGCTATCCCACCCTGTCCCGCCCCAGCCCATCAGCAATGAGAAGAACTGTGCTATCCCACCCCGTCTCGCCCCAGCCCATCAGCAAAGAGAAGAACTGTGCTATCCCACCCCGTCCCGCCCCAGCCCATCAGCAATGAGAAGAACTGTGCTATCCCACCCCGTCCTGCCCCAGCCCATCAGCAATGAGAAGAACTGTGCTATCCCACCCCGTCCTGCCCCAGCCCATCAGCAATGAGAAGAACTGTGCTATCCTACCCCGTCTCGCCCCAGCCCATCAGCAATGAGAAGAACTGTGCTATCCCACCCCGTCCTGCCCCAGCCCATCAGCAATGAGAAGAACTGTGCTATCCCACCCCGTCTCGCCCCAGCCCATCAGCAATGAGAAGAACTGTGCTATCCCACCCCTTCCCGCCCCAGCCCATCAGCAATGAGAAGAACTGTGCTATCCCACCCCGTCTCGCCCCAGCCCATCAGCAATGAGAAGAACTGTGGTATCCCACCCCACCTTGCCCCAGCCCATTAGCAATGAGAAGAACTGTGGTATCCCACCCCATCTCGCCCCAGTCCATCAGCAATGAGAAGAACTGCGGTATCACACCCCGTCTCGCCCCAGCCCATCAGCAATGAGAAAAACTGTGCTATCCCACCCCGTCTCGCCCCAGCCCATCAGCAATGAGAAAAACTGTGCTATCCCACCCCGTCTCGCCCCAGCCCATCAGCAATGAGAAAAACTGTGGTATCACACCCCATCTCGCCCCAGCCCATCAGCAATGAGAAGAACTGTGGTATCCCACCCCATCTCGCCCCAGCCCATCAGAAATGAGAAGAACTGTGCTATCCCACCCCGTCTCGCCCCAGCCCATCAGCAATGATAAAAACTGTGGTATCACACCCCATCTCACCCCAGCCCATTAGCAATGAGAAGAACTGTGGTATCACGCCCCGTCTCGCCCCAGCCCATCAGCAATGAGAAGAACTATGCTATCCCACCCCGTTCCGCCCCAGCCCATCAGCAATGAGAAGAACTGTGCTATCCCACCCTGTCCCACCCCAGCCCATCAGCAATGAGAAGAACTGTGGTATCCCACCCCATCTCGCCCCAGCCCATCAGCAATGAGAAGAACTGTGGTATCACACCCCGTCTCGCCCCAGCCCATCAGCAATGAGAAGAACTGCGGTATCATGCCCCGTCTTGCCCCAGCCCATCAGCAATGATAAAAACTGTGGTATCACACCCCATCTCGCCCCAGCCCATTAGCAATGAGAAGAACTGTGGTATCACGCCCCGTCTCGCCCCAGCCCATCAGCAATGAGAAGAACTGTGCTATCCCACCCCGTCCCGCCCCAGCCCATCAGCAATGAGAAGAACTGTGCTATCCCACCCCGGCTCGCCCCAGCCCATCAGCAATGAGAAGAACTCTGCTATCCCACCCCGTCCCGCCCCAGCCCATCAGCAATGAGAAGAACTGTGCTATCCCACCCCGTCTCGCCCCAGCCCATCAGCAATGAGAAGAACTGTGCTATCCCACCCCGTCTCGCCCCAGCCCATCAGCAATGAGAAGAACTGTGCTATCCCACCCCGTCTCGCCCCAGCCCATCAGCAATGAGAAGAACTGTGCTATCCCACCCCGTCCCGCCCCAGCCCATCAGCAATGAGAAGAACTGTGCTATCCCACCCCGTCTCGCCCCAGCCCATCAGCAATGAGAAGAACTGTGCTATCCCACCCCGTCTCGCCCCAGCCCATCAGCAATGAGAAGAACTGTGCTATCCCACCCCGTCCTGCCCCAGCTCATCAGCAATGAGAAGAACTGTGCTATCCCACCCTGTCCCGCCCCAGCCCATCAGCAATGAGAAGAACTGTGCTATCCCACCCCGTCTCGCCCCAGCCCATCAGCAATGAGAAGAACTGTGCTATCCCATCCCGTCCCGCCCCAGCCCATCAGCAATGAGAAGAACTGTGCTATCCCACCCCGTCTCGCCCCAGCCCATCAGCAATGAGAAGAACTGTGCTATCCCACCCCGTCCCGCCCCAGCCCATCAGCAATGAGAAGAACTGTGCTATCCCACCCCGTCTCGCCCCAGCCCATCAGCAATGAGAAGAACTGTGCTATCCCACCCCGTCTCGCCCCAGCCCATCAGCAATGAGAAGAACTGTGCTATCCCACCCCGTCCCGCCCCAGCCCATCAGCAATGAGAAGAACTGTGCTATCCCACCCCGTCTCGCCCCAGCCCATCAGCAATGAGAAGAACTGTGCTATCCCACCCCGTCTCGCCCCAGCCCATCAGCAATGAGAAGAACTGTGCTATCCCACCCCGTCCCGCCCCAGCCCATCAGCAATGAGAAGAACTGTGCTATCCCACCCCGTCTCGCCCCAGCCCATCAGCAATGAGAAGAACTGTGCTATCCCACCCCGTCCCGCCCCAGCCCATCAGCAATGAGAACTGTGCTATCCCACCCCGTCTCGCCCCAGCCCATCAGCAATGAGAAGAACTGTGCTATCCCACCCCGTCCCGCCCCAGCCCATCAGCAATGAGAAGAACTGTGCTATCCCACCCCGTCTCGCCCCAGCCCATCAGCAATGAGAAGAACTGTGCTATCCCACCCCGTCTCGCCCCAGCCCATCAGCAATGAGAAGAACTGTGCTATCCCACCCCGTCCCGCCCCAGCCCATCAGCAATGAGAAGAACTGTGCTATCCCACCCCGTCTCGCCCCCAGCCCATCAGCAATGAGAAGAACTGTGCTATCCCACCCCGTCTCGCCCCAGCCCATCAGCAATGAGAAGAACTGTGCTATCCCACCCCGTCCCGCCCCAGCCCATCAGCAATGAGAAGAACTGTGCTATCCCACCCCGTCCCGCCCCAGCCCATCAGCAATGAGAAGAACTGTGCTATCCCACCCCGTCCCGCCCCAGCCCATCAGCAATGAGAAGAACTGTGCTATCCCACCCTGTCCCGCCCCAGCCCATCAGCAATGAGAAGAACTGTGCTATCCCACCCCGTCTCGCCCCAGCCCATCAGCAAAGAGAAGAACTGTGCTATCCCACCCCGTCCCGCCCCAGCCCATCAGCAATGAGAAGAACTGTGCTATCCCACCCCGTCCTGCCCCAGCCCATCAGCAATGAGAAGAACTGTGCTATCCCACCCCGTCCTGCCCCAGCCCATCAGCAATGAGAAGAACTGTGCTATCCCACCCCGTCTCGCCCCAGCCCATCAGCAATGAGAAGAACTGTGCTATCCCACCCCGTCCTGCCCCAGCCCATCAGCAATGAGAAGAACTGTGCTATCCCACCCCGTCTCGCCCCAGCCCATCAGCAATGAGAAGAACTGTGCTATCCCACCCCTTCCCGCCCCAGCCCATCAGCAGTGAGAAGAACTGTGCTATCCCACCCCGTCTCGCCCCAGCCCATCAGCAATGAGAAGAACTGTGGTATCCCACCCCACCTCGCCCCAGCCCATTAGCAATGAGAAGAACTGTGGTATCCCACCCCATCTCGCCCCAGTCCATCAGCAATGAGAAGAACTGCGGTATCACACCCCGTCTCGCCCCAGCCCATCAGCAATGAGAAAAACTGTGGTATCCCACCCTATCTCGCCCCAGCCCATCAGCAATGAGAAGAACTGTGGTATCCCACCCCATCTCGCCCCAGCCCATCAGAAATGAGAAGAACTGTGCTATCCCACCCCGTCTCGCCCCAGCCCATCAGCAATGATAAAAACTGTGGTATCACACCCCATCTCACCCCAGCCCATTAGCAATGAGAAGAACTGTGGTATCACACCCCATCTCACCCCAGCCCATTAGCAATGAGAAGAACTGTGGTATCACGCCCCGTCTCGCCCCAGCCCATCAGCAATGAGAAGAACTGTGGTATCCCACCCCATCTCGCCCCAGTCCATCAGCAATGAGAAGAACTGCGGTATCACACCCCGTCTCGCCCCAGCCCATCAGCAATGAGAAAAACTGTGGTATCCCACCCTATCTCGCCCCAGCCCATCAGCAATGAGAAGAACTGTGGTATCCCACCCCATCTCGCCCCAGCCCATCAGAAATGAGAAGAACTGTGCTATCCCACCCCATCTCACCCCAGCCCATTAGCAATGAGAAGAATTGTGGTATCACGCCCCGTCTCGCCCCAGCCCAGCAGCAATGAGAAGAACTGTGCTATCCCACCCCGTTCCGCCCCAGCCCATCAGCAATGAGAAGAACTGTGCTATCCCACCCTGTCCCGCCCCAGCCCATCAGCAATGAGAAGAACTGTGGTATCCCACCCCATCTCGCCCCAGCCCATCAGCAATGAGAAGAACTGTGGTATCACGCCCCGTCCCGCCCCAGCCCATCAGCAATGAGAAGAACTGTGCTATCCCACCCCGTCCCGCCCCAGCCCATCAGCAATGAGAAGAACTGTGCTATCCCACCCCGTCCCGCCCCAGCCCATCAGCAATGAGAAGAACTGTGCTATTCCACCCCGTCCCGCCCCAGCCCATCAGCAATGAGAAGAACTGTGCTATCCCACCCTGTCCCGCCCCAGCCCATCAGCAATGAGAAGAACTGTGCTATCCCACCCCGTCTCGCCCCAGCCCATCAGCAAAGAGAAGAACTGTGCTATCCCACCCCGTCCCGCCCCAGCCCATCAGCAATGAGAAGAACTGTGCTATCCCACCCCGTCCTGCCCCAGCCCATCAGCAATGAGAAGAACTGTGCTATCCCACCCCGTCCTGCCCCAGCCCATCAGCAATGAGAAGAACTGTGCTATCCTACCCCGTCTCGCCCCAGCCCATCAGCAATGAGAAGAACTGTGCTATCCCACCCCGTCCTGCCCCAGCCCATCAGCAATGAGAAGAACTGTGCTATCCCACCCCGTCTCGCCCCAGCCCATCAGCAATGAGAAGAACTGTGCTATCCCACCCCTTCCCGCCCCAGCCCATCAGCAATGAGAAGAACTGTGCTATCCCACCCCGTCTCGCCCCAGCCCATCAGCAATGAGAAGAACTGTGGTATCCCACCCCACCTTGCCCCAGCCCATTAGCAATGAGAAGAACTGTGGTATCCCACCCCATCTCGCCCCAGTCCATCAGCAATGAGAAGAACTGCGGTATCACACCCCGTCTCGCCCCAGCCCATCAGCAATGAGAAAAACTGTGCTATCCCACCCCGTCTCGCCCCAGCCCATCAGCAATGAGAAAAACTGTGCTATCCCACCCCGTCTCGCCCCAGCCCATCAGCAATGAGAAAAACTGTGGTATCCCACCCTATCTCGCCCCAGCCCATCAGCAATGAGAAGAACTGTGGTATCCCACCCCATCTCGCCCCAGCCCATCAGAAATGAGAAGAACTGTGCTATCCCACCCCGTCTCGCCCCAGCCCATCAGCAATGATAAAAACTGTGGTATCACACCCCATCTCACCCCAGCCCATTAGCAATGAGAAGAACTGTGGTATCACGCCCCGTCTCGCCCCAGCCCATCAGCAATGAGAAGAACTATGCTATCCCACCCCGTTCCGCCCCAGCCCATCAGCAATGAGAAGAACTGTGCTATCCCACCCTGTCCCGCCCCAGCCCATCAGCAATGAGAAGAACTGTGGTATCCCACCCCATCTCGCCCCAGCCCATCAGCAATGAGAAGAACTGTGGTATCACGCCCCGTCTCGCCCCAGCCCATCAGCAATGAGAAGAACTGCGGTATCATGCCCCGTCTTGCCCCAGCCCATCAGCAATGATAAAAACTGTGGTATCACACCCCATCTCGCCCCAGCCCATTAGCAATGAGAAGAACTGTGGTATCACGCCCCGTCTCGCCCCAACCCATCAGCAATGAGAAGAACTGTGCTATCCCACCCCGTCCCGCCCCAGCCCATCAGCAATGAGAAGAACTGTGCTATCCCACCCCGTTCCGCCCCAGCCCATCAGCAATGAGAAGAACTGTGGTATCCCACCCTGTCCCGCCCCAGCCCATCAGCAATGAGAAGAACTGTGGTATCCCACCCCATCTCGCCCCAGCCCATCAGCAATGAGAAGAACTGTGGTATCACGCCCCGTCTCGCCCCAGCCCATTAGCAATGAGAAGAACTGTGGTATCTTGCCCCGTCTTGCCCCAGTCCATCAGCAATGAGAAGAACTGTGCTATCCCACCTCGTCCCGCCCCAGCCCATCAGCAATGAGAAGAACTGTGCTATCCCACCCCGTCTCGCCCCAGCCCATCAGCAATGAGAAGAACTGTGCTATCCCACCCGGTCCCACCCCAGCCCATCAGCAATGAGAAGAACTGCGGTATCACGGCCCGTCCCGCCCCAGCCCATCAGCAATGAGAAGAACTGTGGTATCACGGCCCGTTCCGCCCCAGCCCATCAGCAATGAGAAGAACTGCGGTATCACGGCCCGTCCCGCCCCAGCCCATCAGCAATGAGAAGAACTGTGCTATCCCACCCCGTCCCGCCCCAGCCCATCAGCAATGAGAAGAACTGTGCTATCTCACCCCGTCCTGCCCCAGCCCATCAGCAATGAGAAGAACTGTGGTATCCCACCCCATCTCGCCCCAGTCCATCAGCAATGAGAAGAACTGCGGTATCACACCCCGTCTCGCCCCAGCCCATCAGCAATGAGAAGAACTGTGCTATCCCACCCCGTCCCGCCCCAGCCCATCAGCAATGAGAAGAACTGCGGTATCACACCCCATCTCGCCCCAGCCCATCAGCAATGAGAAGAACTGCGGTATCACACCCCGTCCCGCCCCAGCCCATCAGCAATGAGAAGAACTGCGGTATCCCACCCCATCTCGCCCCAGTCCATCAGCAATGAGAAGAACTGCGGTATCACACCCCGTCTCGCCCCAGCCCATCAGCAATGAGAAGAACTGTGCTATCCCACCCTGTCCCGCCCCAGCCCATCAGCAATGAGAAGAACTGCGGTATCATACCCCATCTCGCCCCAGCCCATCAGCAATGAGAAGAACTGCGGTATCACACCCCATCTCGCCCCAGCCCATCAGCAATGAGAAGAACTGTGCTATCTCACCCCGTCCTGCCCCAGCCCATCAGCAATGAGAAGAACTGTGGTATCCCACCCCATCTCGCCCCAGTCCATCAGCAATAAGAAGAACTGCGGTATCACACCCCATCTCGCCCCAGCCCATCAGCAATGAGAAGAACTGTGCTATCCCACCCCATCTCGCCCCAGCCCATCAGCAATGAGAAGAACTGTGCTATCCCACCCCGTCCCGCCCCAGCCCATCAGCAATGAGAAGAACTGCGGTATCACACCCCATCTCGCCCCAGCCCATCAGCAATGAGAAGAACTGCGGTATCACACCCCGTCCCGCCCCAGCCCATCAGCAATGAGAAGAACTGTGCTATCCCACCCCATCTCGCCCCAGCCCATCAGCAATGAGAAGAACTGTGCTATCCCACCCCGTCCTGCCCCAGCCCATCAGCAATGAGAAGAACTGCGGTATCACACCCCATCTCACCCCAGTCCATCAGCAATGAGAAGAACTGCGGTATCACACCCCGTCCCGCCCCAGCCCATCAGCAATGAGAAGAACTGTGCTATCCCACCCCGTTCCGCCGCATCCCATCAGCAATGAGAAGAACTGCGGTATCACGCCCCGTCTCCCCCCAGCTACGGACATTTTGGTGGAACTGAGCAAAACGAGTGAAAAAGCCAATAAGCACTACTCAGCCTTGAGCAAAAATTTTACATATTGCTTTTTTTTATATATTTTGATACTTTTGCCCAGTAAAAAAAACACTATTTCTACTAATTAATTTTTTGATTGGAGGGGGTGTTTTTTTTGTTTTTTTTCATTACTGTTATGGGATAAATAACATAATTTTATGGTATTAGTTGTTACAGATGTCTGTGTTTTCATTGTCTCCCCATGAAAAAACATTTTGAAGTGTAAGAACAATTTTTTTCTCTTACATTTTTTTGTTTCAGGACACTTTATTGAATTTTAAGAAGAAAACAAAACAAAAAACCTGTTAGTACCCTGAGTAAAATGAGATCTGAACTCAGAACAGACATCGCTGCCTCCCACAATACACTTGTGCTTCTGCACTTGTCGCAAATTTGTTATACATTTACGAAGTGCACACCACAGGCGTAATTTATCCGCTGGCCACCAGGTGGCGCGCTTCGCTTAGCCGCCCGCCTCGGCTTGTCTAGCAGCCCTTAGCGCGGCTCTGTTGCAGGTCATGTATGACGTCTTTCTTCACTGTGATTGGCTGAATTTAAAAAATACCATACGCGGGAAGCGGAAATCTCACAGCTGAGCGTGAGCGACCGAAACGAGTAATCCGCACCGTGATATCCGGGCCAGGAAGCCGAGATACCGGAGCAGCGACGCCCGGCTGCAGACATGATGAAACCACCGTGAGTGGCGCTGGGAAGTTTCCGTTATAGGCAGGAGCGTGCGCCAGCCAGAGTACCTGCTACCTGCCGCTGTATGGGGTGTATATGTGTGTGTGTATATATATATATATATATATGTTGGGTCTGGACTCACTTTAGGATGGATCATCAATTTCAGCTTCCTGGAAAACCCCTTTAAAGGGGGTGTCCAGTAAAAACTAGTTGTCACCTCTCTCCATGGCTGGTTCCTACAGTTGGGATCTGCACCTGTCGGCAGAACAGGGAATTTTTATCCACGTTACAAAATAGTGTGGCAGGTCAGACCCCGACCGCTGCTGCACTGATTCCTTATGGGGCTGCTGGGAAAAGGTGGATTGGTGCAGATCAGAGCCCCACGATCAGCACGTTGTTACTTATGCTGTAGAAAGGTGCTAACTTATTTTCACCGGATATCCACTTGATGACCCCCCCCATATACATTAACGGCGTTGCCCACTACTAGGACAACCCCTTCTTGATCTAAATGTTCGGCCACTATAAAATAAAAAAGCTTGTACTTGCCTCCCATGCCGTTGCCGTTCAAGTGGTGTCGGCACTCGCGGTCCAGGGGCTCTCGTGCAAAGGTTATGACAAGTGATGCCCGGCGCCCAATCAGCGCTGGTGTCACTGTTTCCGCCTTTGGACGTTTTGAACATGAAGAGGAAGTCGAGGCTGCCGCTGATCTGACTTCTGATCATGTTCAAAGGCGGAAACAGTGACAACAGCGCTGATTGGGCGCCGGGCATCACTTGTCATAACATCTGCATGAGAGCCCCTGGACTGCGAGTGCCGACACCGCTGGAATGGTGCCGGCACGGGAGGTGAGCATAGGTATTTTTATTTTATCGTGGCTGAACATTTAGATCAAGAAGGGGTTTTCCTTGTAGTGGACAACCCCTTTTAAATTAAAGGGTTTTCCCAAAATGGTAACTTTTAGAATGTTGGGGGTCAGATTGGTGACATCCGTCCCCAGCGATCCCAAGAATGGAGCTCTGCAGTGTCTCATAGGAATGGAGCCAAGGTCAATCTCCATTCAAGGTGGGGTCAGCAATGGGTCATTCTCAGGATCACTGGGGAGAGTGTCTCTGTTGTTTTTCTTTTAAATATATACGCATGTGTGCTTTTTTGGAATAACCCTTTAGGCTATGTGCCCACGATGCAGAAATGCTGCATATTTTTTAAGCTTCTCCCTGGCAGGAAAAACGCATGCGTTTTTCCCGCCAGGTAGAAGCGTTTGTCAAGCGTCTTTGCAAGCATTTCTGCATGCGGGTTATCAAGCGCTTTTCCAAGCGATTTTAGCAACACTTGGAAAAGTGCTTGACAACTTGTTCACACTATATAAATCCATGCAGCCGGCATGGATTTATATAGTATGACCAAGTAATAGTTAAAAAAAAAAAGAATAAGAATGGTGAAAAAAAAAAAAATGTATACTCCCCTTCCGGTATCTTCCTGGTGTCATCTCTGCTGCGTCGCTGCGTCCGGTCTCTTGCAATGCTCGTGGTGGTGTGAAGGACCTGCGGTGATGTCATTGAGTCATGTGATGGGTCACATGACTGTGACGTTATGGCAGGTCCTTCACAACAGCGCGAGCATTGCAAGAGACCGGACGGCGTGGACAAAACACCGGGAGGACATCGGAAGGTAAGTATTAACTTTATTTTTTATTTTAAATTTTTTTTTTTTTTTTACAGATTCTATGGTACCCAGGTCTGGATGAGAGTCTCCTTTCCTCCAGACTTGGGTACCATCCGCACATTAGAACGCGCCAATTACGCAAGTACAGATGCAGTATTGCGGAATTGGCGCGTTCTAATGCAAGTCAATGGCGGCGATTACGCTGCGTGTCCGCAAAATTAATGGACATGCTGCGGATTTTTGAGTTCAGCATAAACGCTGTGGAAAAATACGCAGCATGGGCTTTGAAAGTGCGGAATTGCATTGGAGACCATGGGGGAAGGTTTACCAAGCGTTTCTGCTGCGGAAATTCCGCAGCGTAAACGCTTGAAAAACGCATCGTGGGCACACAGCCTTACTGTTAGCTGAAACCACAATTTTGGTAGAACCACAGCTGAGCATTGTGTGTTTGGGGCTCTCCTGACTTTTCTCTATCAGATGATGTGGCAGAGAACTATTGGGCATGTTTAATTTCTGGGTCTTTTCTATCCAGGGACAATGGATAGCTGCCCGGGGTTTGAAGCTGTATTATATATGGGAAGAGGGTTGAGGAGAGCGCAATGCATGTTTGGCCGATGGAGACATGACATTTTCTCCAGCTTTAGACTAGTGGCTATGGGTTGTTTGATGCCGCTCACATCCACATAAGCGCCGATAACGTTACGACCCCACTTACCTGCCGAGTTGCAGGGTCTTATCAGCATTGGCACCACTCGCCTTTGATGTGGAAGTAAGCAGTGCCAGACATCCTTTACACTGACACCTTGTAATTCATCATTTCCACTGTGGTGGTGCTGTACAGAAGTTGAGCACTTTCTGACAGTTTTCCTTGACACTTTTTATAGCAGAATGGTAAAGGCCATTGTGTAATCCAGTGGGGGACCTGTAATAATCTAGGGAGCCCTTTTAGGGTAAATACATTTTTTAAAGTGAACTCCGCCATTAAATTTTAAGTCTTCGTAGCCTGTGGTGGGAGGTGGTGCTGCAGATTAACTGAACACTTGCTCCCATACTGGATCCCTACACAGGTTACAGCTGATTAGTGGGGTCCTAGCAAGGGGACATCCTGTGATCTGATTGTTTGGGTAGCCTAACAAAGTATTGCAAGAACGAACAACCCCTTTAATGTGGGGAAATTGGGGAAAAACATTCCTCCCAATGTTGGACAATCAGCATCTGCCTCATGGGGTTTTTCCTTCCTCTGGATCAACATGTTAGGTTATAGGATGGACTTGTATCTAGCTTCAATCTTAAAAACTGACTGCTATCACTGGCACCTCCTGAGAATTACCTGTGGTGACCTGTGTGTATGGAATAGCCAGTGCTTTGTTCACCTTTATGTACTGGTGCTACATACCAGAATGGTCTCCAGAGAGGCGCTTCCTTATTTTGGAAGCTACACCCATGTTTTTTCCTCATTAATCTTCCTGTTTCTTATACACATAGCAGCGCTGTCCTACATTTTCTATTTTGTTACACTATGTTCCACTTTGCAACCAATGTTTATTTGCTGAATGCAACTTTGTCAGTAGCGATTTATAATATCCTTTCACTTTGTCCATCACAGGAGCTATAGACAGTGTGTCTCTATTGTAACAGGTTGCAAGCAAAGCCCAGTGCAGACTCCTCCTGCAGCCATGACTACACTAGGGGTATGTGCACACGGTGTCATTACTCCCATGGCAGTCGCTAAGGTTTCGCAAGGCAAAGTCACTTCAGGAAAAAGCCAGCGGTATTTTTCCTGTTGTCTTTTGCGGTGGCTTCACCACCGGAGTCTTTTCCTATTGTTTCATTTATAAATATCCAGCGGCTTCCAAATGAAGCCACCTGAAGAATGGACATGTTACTTCTTTTAACAGTTTCATGGTTTCTAAGGCTAAGTGCCCACGAAGTAGAAATGCTCTGGATTTTTTCTGCATCTCCTTGGCAGGAAAAACACATGCGGATTGTACATGCGTTTTTCCCGCCAGGTAGAAGTGTTTGTGAAGCGTTCTTCACATGCATTTCCGCATTTGGGTTGTAAAGCGCTTTTCCAATCGATTTTAGCATCACTTGGAAAGTGCTTGACAACTTGGTCACGCTATATAAATCCATGCAACCAGCATAGATTTATATAGTGTGACCAAGTTACGATGCTTCTTAATAGTAAGAAGAAAAAACAGAATAAAATGGTGAAAAATAAAACCTTATACTCACCTTCCAATGGCCCCCGGTCTCCTTCGACGGTGCTGGTGTCTTCGACGGCTCGCGGTGGTGTAAAAAGGACCTTCCATAACGTCATTTAGTCATGTGACAGGTCATGCGACCGCCGACGTCAGCGGTCGCATGACCTGTCACATGACTAAATGACGTCATGGAAGGTCCTTTTTACACCACTGTGAGCCGCCGAAGATACCAGACACGCACCATACAGGAGACCGGGGGCCATCAGAAGGTGAGTATAATTTTTTTCTTTTATTATTTAAATTCTTTTTTAACTACAGGTACTATGGTACCTGGGTCTGGAGGAGAGTCTCCTCTTCTCCAGACCCGGGTACCATCCGCACATTGAATCGCTTAATATCCACATGTAGTCATGCGGATATTAAGCGATTCAATGCAAGTCAGTGGCGGCAATTAAGCCGCGTGTCCACAAAATTAATGGACATGCTGCGGATTTTTCATCAATGATAATCCGCAGCGGAAATTTCCGCAGCATGTGCACAGCACATGTGGATTATCATTGGGGACCACGGGGCAGGTATTACCAAGCGTTTAAGTGTTTTCGCTGGGGAAATTCCGCGGCAAAAACGCTTGAAAAATGCATAGTGGGTACGTAGCCTAAAGCAGTTAAAAGAAACAAAAGAGACTGCACTAAAATGTGTTTTTTAGATTGTTGTCCATTATGCTTATTTTTTGTAGCGCTTGTTCAGGCGGAATCTGCCTGAAGACGTCTTGTGCTCATACCCGAGCAGCCTGTTTAGTAAGGGAAGGGAATTTTTTTGTTTAAATAAATCGAGACCTACCTTCCAAGCAATTTTATTGCCTAATAATTAAATTTTCAGGTACTTTGCATTAGTAAATGGAATTTTGGACTGTACTGAACCTTAAAACATTAATGTCAGTGTTTCTATTTCTTCTCAAATTTGCGGCTACAAATTCTCCCTATATCTGGGTAGAGTTGTCTTGTCATGACGTGCAGAACTTACTTGAAGCCCCATTGATACAAATTTCGAGTTAAAAAAAATATCTGGCTCTGCCTTGTGCTTATTACAGGTGTCACATCACCTGTAGTCTTAAAGTCTAATAGCATTATTAACCTGCCTGGCGCCTGCACTTAGCCGGACGCTGTTGGGACAAAATGAACTTTATTATCCCCCCGGCAGTGTTCAGCTTCTAGTCATAGTGGCGGCGCAGGTTCGGTCACCGCTCTGAGTATACACAGCGGTGGCTGTAACTGCACCCCTAGCCCTGACTGACAGCCGGCCCCAATGCAGAGCCAGTGTCATTCAGGGCCAAGGTCGCGGTTACAGCTGCCTCTCTTGTATATTCAGAGCGGTGAATGAACCATCGCTTCACCCTGTAACAGGAAGCCAAACTCTGCTGGGGGGAAAAAGTAAATTTTCTTCCGGCAACCTTCTATGTGCAGGTGCTGGGCTGGTTAATAATGCTGTTATCTTGCAAATTTACCCCATATCTGCAGGTTAATAGGGTTTTTTCTGGTGACAGGTTCCCTTTTTAAGATGTGGTTAACCAAGTAGTAGACTCCTTTAAAGAACATGAGAAAAAAATGTTTTAATGTGTATCAGATGGGTGTTATACAAGCCAGCTTTTAGCCAGTCGTTGCCACTATTGTTGTTTCCCACCCATACACATGCACGCTCTCTTTGGCTGAGCATGTGTGCTCTAAATGGTGAAAGCAGAGTAAGCGGCTACCAGACTCCTCCACCTGCAGCTTATTTACCCCGAGAACAAAAGGATCTGGGTTTTAAAGCCAACTTATGTATTCTTCTGTTCCCCAAAATGCTGTGTCAGTGGGGAGACTAGTGACTGCAGTCAGGTTTAGCTGACCTTTATTTATGTGTATGGCCACCATAAATGGTTCAGTGTCTCTGTGGTGGGTAAGAATACTTGCTGTGTCTGCGTGGTTTTGGACTTAAAGGTCAGGAGATATAAAAAGCCTTCAAGGTAAGATAAAGATGTATTTGATGGTTATCTTGTAGGACAGACTGCTTCTGTTGGCTAATAATTTCTTAGGCACTAAATAACTCGGGTTTAAAAGTCGACGTGTTCTCATGGTATCCCATGAAGCTCGGTATTTGCCTTCCCAGTGTAAAGCTAACAATGCCTATGTTGTATGTGGCTTGGGGTGGGAGCCTTGCAGGGTTGTCAGAGGCCAGGACAAGGTGGAGCACACACTGGCCCCTTGCTTATGAAGCCGCTTAGGTATTTTCTTTGATAACTCTCAACGCTTAGGAATGTGCAGGCTATGGGTGTGTACGGGAAAAATAATCCCCCCCCCCCCCCCCTAACAAGGCTCTGGTAATCTGAGTTCCCAGCATAAACTTCAGGATCATGTAAAATCCCAACAAGAACAGGAGACTATGCAGCAATGATTGGTTCAGCCCGTGATCGAGTTCTCATCGTGCTGGCACAAATATGAGCAGAAATGTTAGGATATGTGCCCACGATCAGGAAATGGCAGCGTTTTGATCCCAGCATCTCGCTGCGTCCAAAACGCTGAGATCAATCACACCGTTAAATCTACATGTGTTCATTGAACAAAGCGGAGTAACTACATTGTTTCTATTGTAGAAATCTCTGTTGCAGAGACTAGCATTGACATACTGCGGCTTGTAAAGCAGCGCTGCAGGTGAGTTTATGCAGCGTCAAATAGAACCACAGTGGGCGTGGGATTTCTATAAATCCCATCCACTGTGCTTTTATCGTAGAACACAGCGTTTTGGACGCAGTGCAGATGAGCTGCGTCCAAAACTCTATTCCTGATCGTGAGCACGTACCCTAAAGTGACATTATTATTATTTATTATAGCGCCATTTATTCCATGGTGCTTTACATGTGAAAAGGGGTATAATACAAGAACAATTACAATAATCTTGAACACAATGTGACAGCGACTGGTACAGGAGGAGCGAGGACCCTGCCCGCGAGGGCTCACAATCTACAAGGGATGGGTGAGGATACAGTAGGTGAGGGTAGAGCTGGTCGTGCAGCGGTATGGTGGAGCGGTGGTTACTGCAGGTTGTAGGCTTGTCGGAAGAGGTGGGTCTTCAGGTTCCTTTTGAAGGTTTCCACGGTAGGCGAGCACGGGAGAAATCTTGTATACGGTTGTGGGAGGAGGAGATAAGAGGGGAGTAGAGAAGGAGATCTTGTGCGGATTGGAGGTTGCATGCAGGTAAGTACCGGGAGACTAGGTCAGAGATATATGGAGGAGACAGGTTGTGAATGGCTTTGTATGTCATGGTTAGGGTTTTGAACTGGAGTCTCTGAGCAATGGGGAGCCAGTGGAGAGATTGACAGAGAGGAGAGGCCGGGAAATAGCGGGGGGACAGATGGATTAGTCGGGCTGCAGAGTTTAGGAGAGATTGGAGGGGTGCGAGAGTGTTAGAGGGGAGGCCACAGAGCAGGAGGTTGCAGTAGTCAAGGCGGGAGATGATGAGTGTTTTTGCAGATTCATGGTTGAGGAATGTGCGGATCCGGGAGATATTTTTGAGTTGGAGTCGGCAGGAAGTGGAAAGGGCTTGGATATGTGGTTTGAAGGAGAGTTCAGAGTCCAGGGTTACTCAAAGGCAGCGAGCCTGAGGGACTGGGGAGAGTGGTCAGCCATTGACGTTGATAGATAGGTCAGTTGGGGGGGTTGAATGAGATGGCGGAAAGACGATGAATTCTGTTTTGTCCATGTTAAGTTTTAGAAATCTGGCAGAGAAGAAGGATGAAATAGCAGACAGACATTGTGGGATTTTGGCTAGTAAGGAGGTGATATCAGGTCCAGAGCGGTAGATCTGTGTGTCATCAGCATAGAGGTGATAATGAAAGCCATGAGATTCTATGAGCTGTCCCAGGCCTAAGGTGTAGATGGAGAAGAGCAGCGGTCCTAGAACTGAACCTTGGGGGACACCGACAGATAGGGGGCGAGATGAGGTGGTGTGTGAGTGGGAGACACTGAATGTCCTGTCTGTTAGGTATGAGGAGATCCAGGATAGGGCCAAGTCTGTGATGCTGAGAGATGAGAGAGTCTGTAGTAAGAGGGATTGGTCCACTGTGTCAAAGGCAGATGACAAGTCTAGGAGGAGGAGGACAGAGTAGTGTCGCTTAGATTTGGCGGTTAGTAGGTCGTTGGTGACTTTAGTCAGTGCAGTTTCAGTAGAATGGTGCGGTTGAAGAGGGAGCAGGAGGAGAGGTGGGAGGACAGCTCAGAGTGGACATGTTGTTCCAGTAGTTTTGAGGCATAGGGGAGAAGTGATATGGGGCGATAGCTAGACACAGAGGATGGGTCAAGGGAGGGCTTTTTGAGGATGGGTGTGATTGAGGCATGTTTGAAGCATGAGGGGAAGACACCAGTTGTTAGTGACAGGTTGAAGAGGTGGGCTAGGGTTGGGATGAAGATAGTGGTAAGGTTTGGGATGAGGTGGGACGGGATTGGGTCAAGTTTACAGGTGGTGAGGTGTGATTTGGAGAGTAAAGAGGAAAGTTGATCTTCAGAAATGGTGGAGAAGGTGATTTTGGAGGAGGAAGGTTGAGTAGGTGTGGGGAGGGGCTGTGGGGGCTTTAGGCAAGAGTTTTGTTTGATGGTGTTAATCTACTGCTTGAAGAATGAGGCAAAGTCTTCGGCTGAAATAAGTGGAGAGGGAGGAGGCACTGGGGGACGGAGGAGAGAATTGAAGGTGTTGAATAGTTGTTTGGGGTTGTTAGACAGGGAGGATATGAGAGATGTGAAGTATGTTTGTTTAGCTGCAGTGAGTGTGGACTTGAAGGTAGTGAGGGACTGTTTGAATGCGATTAAGTGCTCATTGGAGTGGGACCTTTTCCATCTACGCTCAGCAACCCTGGAGGCCCGTCGCAGTCCTTTAGTTAGGCTGGTGTGCCAGGGTTGTCTGTTGATTGTGCGAGCATTGGTATGTGTGAGGGGGGCGACCGAATCGAGAGCTGCAGCGGTTGTGGTGTTGTATAAAGTGGCAGCAACATCTGCATCATGTAAGGAACTAATGTCTGTAAGAGTGAGTGTAGGTCAAGGTGTTTGAGATTTCTGCGAGGATATGCAAGTTTGTGGAGTGGGGATTTTTGCCCTGGGGAGGAGAGAGAAGAGAATGTGAGTAGGTTGTGGTCAGAAAGAGGGAGAGGTGTGTTAGAGAGGTTAGATGGGGAACAGAGGCGGGTGAAGATGAGGTCCAGTGTGTGGCCGTCTTTGTGGGTGGGTGTGGAAGACCACTGAGTAAGACCGAAGGATGAAGTGAGGGATAGAAGCTTAGAGGCAGCTGAGAGGGAAGTGTCAATGGGGATGTTAAAGTCGCTCATAAGGATAGTGGGGATGTCAACGGAGAAGAAATGAAGTAGCGAAGTGGTCAAAGAAAGTGGTGGTTGATCCTGGGGGGGCGGTAGATGACAGCCAGTTGGAGGTTGGAGGGGGGAGTAGATACGCACGCAGTGCACTTCAAAAGAGGGGAGAGTAATTGAGGACGGCAGTGGGATATGGGTGAAGGAGCAGTTATCTGAGAGGAGGAAACCTATTCCTCCACCGTGCTTGCCGGTGGGGCGGGGGGTATGGGAGAGGTGGAATCCGCCATACGAAGTGCAGCAGGAGAGGCCGTGTCAGAGAGGGTGAGCCCGGTTTCAGTGATGTCGAGGAAGGAAAGCTTGTTAGTGATGAAGAGATCGTGAATGTAGGAAAGTTTGTTGCAGACAGAGCGAGCGTTCCATAGAGCTCCTGTTAGGGGGACTGTGGAAGCAGGGGCTGGGCGGATGGGTATAAGGTTAGAAGGGTTACGAGAGTTTGGGATAGATCATGAGTAGGAGGTGGAAGTGATTGTAAGGATGTGGTGAGGAGGGCCGGGATGTGGAGAGATGTCGCCGGCAGTAAGGAGAATGGACATGGTGTAGAAAAGCAATGGCAAAGTTGTGACTATGGGAAACCCATTAGTTAGCCACTGGATGGGACAGGAGTCGCCCCCTTTGGATGGAGCATGGTTCCACAACACTCAAAGTAAATGGCAAGATACAGTGCTCTCTCTCTTTCTCCTTTCAAAATCTATGGGACTGACAGTGCACATGCCTCTACCTCATCCTATTCAGATAAGGGGACCGCTGATCTTGATGATGGGAACCAGACAGATCAGATACTATTACCAATCCACTGGATAGGTGATAGTTTTTCCCATAGTCACAACTTAACTCCTTTTTCTTTTTTTCTTTCTTTCGTTGGCTAGGCTGTTTTCATATCCTACTTTGTTTGTGGTCAGCCAAGAAAGCTTCTAGTACATATGCTGACTCTTTATATGGACTCCCACACACCTGATGGAGTCCTAAAGTGTTCTTTTGGCTTCTAGTGAGCCAATATGCAGTGATAGAGATACACAGGGGGTTGCATATGTAGGAATACAGTTTTCATTCATAAGATTTTTTTATTATGTTAGTAAATAGGTAGATGAAGCCTGGCTGGTTGAATTGCCACAATGTTCACCAAATCTTACCCAGATGGACTTTTTCTTTTAGGGAGTTATTAAAGGGGTTGTCCACTACTCAGACAACTCCTTCTCAATCGTTAAGTTCCCCCTTATAAAATAATACCTTATACTCACCTCTGGTGTCAGTGCTGTTCCAGGAGTGTCAGCACTGGCTGTCCTGGGGATCGCATGATATTGGCCGCAGGGATTGTGTGACATAATCAGCCCTGAATTCATTCTCTCCTCTTTCGGACAAATCAGATATCCAGACTAAGTCAGAGCTGCAGCTGCGCTCACTTCCTCCGGTTGTCAATTACGTCCGTAGGAGAGAGATTGAAGCCAGTGCTGATTGGCCACAGGGATCGTGTGATATAATAATGTCACACGATCCCCGGGAGAGCCAGTGCTGGCACCGAATGTGCGTATAGCTGTTATTTTAGGCAAAGGAAAACCAGGGTTGTTACATAAACAATGATTAAAAAATGCATTTTATTCTATTTAAAAGAATGAAGGATAATCCACGGTTAAAAATAGTGAGAATTCTGATGCCATTCTGGCGGGACTGCTCTTAGTCGTAGAGTACTGTGTATTCATTCAACCAAGTGATAGTAATGTATGTTCTGTTTTTAGTTCTGTTCTGATCCAGTTGAAATGCCATGTACTTTACGCCAGGACCACCTTCTCTCATGTCAGGCTTTTGGTATAACGGGCTTTATCGAAGATACTACAGACTATTTGCACATGGCTTTTGCTGCATGGGTAGCTTTCTCCATAGAGGGCTGTAGACTAACAGCTTTCCCCATACCATCTTTGCCGTTCTCTTTCCCAAAGATGAAATGGCACAGTGAATATGGATGTTAGAAAGTTAAAATATTTTGTAGCACTTTTTTTTTTATTTATTTTTTTATATATACTGATCTATTCAGTTTAGAAATTACTTTAAGGGGATCTCTATATTGGAATCCCCCATCGATACCATTTATAAACCGCACCCCTCAACAGACTCAAAACTGCTCTTCAGTAGTTTATTAACCCTTCAGGTGCTTTTTAGGAATTAATACAAAGTGGCATGACCGGAATGAACTATTTATTTTTTTATTTTTACCACTAAAATGTTGCTAACATCTGAACAGGCCACTATAGCCGGTAGACTTTAAGGCCGTTATTTGCCCTTGGATTGCAAAGAAACTATCAGGACCTCACAATTGTGATCTCAGGGTGCTGATGGGGTTAAAGAAAGAGCTCCCACACTCCGTTAACCATTTACATTCTGTGGGCACTTTTGACAGCATCTAAGGGGTTAAATGGCCATGGACCTGCCAACCCTGACCATGGCTGATGCCGGCTATAGTGAAAGCTGCTTCTTCACATATCAGGGGATGCTATTCTCTTATAGTTTAGGTCTGTAAAAAGATGTAATGGTGGTCACTAAGGGGTTAAATGTTTTATCAGCTTATTATAAACTATAATTTTACATATTAATATTTTTGCTTTCATTAAACATTTTATCTGATCTGCAGGCGAACCAAACCTCCGCGGAGGGCCCTTCTCAAAAAACCTAACAGTGGACCGAAGGATCCAGTTGG
This sequence comes from Phyllobates terribilis, assembly GCF_046119375.1. Taxonomy (NCBI): domain Eukaryota; kingdom Metazoa; phylum Chordata; class Amphibia; order Anura; family Dendrobatidae; genus Phyllobates; species Phyllobates terribilis. The sequence continues at coordinate 485,020,289 of NW_027362771.1, forward strand.
AGTAAGTTTGTAACATTTTATAACACAATAGGAAGAATTTAAAAAAAATATATATATAAATATATCTATTCATTCATCTTTGTTTTTTTTTTTTTTTGTTTGTTTTTTTTTTTTTTTTTTTTTAGTACAAAAGTCATAAGATGTATTATGGAAGTACTATTTCCAATGACTGAATTATCATGTTACGATTCCTCCCCAGGTTTACTGTCGGGTGCGTCCTCTCAGCCCCACAGATCAGGAATGCTGCATTGAAGTGATCAATGAGACCACCGTACAGCTGCACCCCCCAGATGGCTGTAGAGTCAACAGAAATGGAGAATACAAAGAGGTGAGATTGGGTCTGACAGACTTTCTATTTAGCCTGTGCACAGCTTCATGGTTTACCTCCTTCCTTTCACATCCAATTTTTTTGGCGCTTTCCCTCCCCTTCTTCCAAGAGCCATCATTTTTATTTATTTTTTTTCCTCTATAGTATCTAACAATCATAACCATAGGATCGTGCTTGCACAATGAGAGTGAGGATTAATCCAGGGAAATCAATGCCCCTCCAACTAGTCTCACCATTAATGGTGGTGGTTTAGATGAGCTAAGGCAGCTGTCTGGTTCCCCTATAAATAGTCTGAGTTTCTATTGGTGTCTGAGAACTCCTTCTTGGACTCCCAAAAACTTAAATTGGACTCTGGATTTTTCTATAGACTCCTTTTAAGCCTTTAATATAAATAAAGCAAAAAAAAAAACTTCTTTGCAGAAAATCAGCTTTTTCTCTAATAACCCCCCACGACCGCACACAGGAGGATGTAACCCCACCCTAATAGGGACAGGAAATACGAAGGGGTTTAAATAGCCCCTCCCACATCCTCCATTCAGTGTTATTTCCTGTCCCTATCAGGGATGAAGAGGTCATCCCTGGTGTGCTGGGCTGACGACAGGCACTGGGGGAAAGCTATTAGCTGGGCAGCGGAGGATCGAGCAGTTTACCTCTCCTTCTCAGGGCGCTGCTCCCGTCTCCTCCGGATTCGGGACCCCATCCTGCAGTCTCGGGCAAGGTCTGCAGGATCTTCTGACTGGAGGCCTCTTTGAGCTCTCTGGTCCATCTCCTCCTCCTCTCCCCTGCTGGATGCGCGGGCGATGCCGGCTCCAGGATGTGGGGCGCGGGCCGGAAGTGACGCCGGATGATGACGCCATTTCCGGCAGTTTTGCATTCCACTGTGGACCGCATCAGAAGCTAAGGGGAAAAAAGCAGTAATGCCGCCAGTGATCACAAGTCTTCACCTGGACACCGGGGGAGGAGCCCTCTAAACATAGGGAGGCGCTGGTCCAGTCGCCCATAAAGGAGCCCTGGACAGGAAGACATCTACAGGTAGGACAAAACCATGTCTGTTGAAGCTTCTCGCTCTGCAAATGTAGAGCCCAGCGCTGGTCCGGTCCCAGTAAGTATGGCACTGGTAGTCCATCTCCCAGATGCAGGTAATAGTGATTTATAGCTCCCCTTCCCTTCTCCCCTCTCTTGTAGGGGGACAAGAAACCTGCATCTGGAGAAAAAGTTAAACCGTCACGCAGATGACCCATCTGTACAAAAAAACTATCGTCCTCCCATAGAAAGCCCCTATGCAAGGACTGTATGGAGAAGATTATCAGGCAGGAACAACCTTCCTTAATGGAAGAGATAAAGGGGATTGTACGTCAAGAGATCAAATCCTCCTTAGCCTCGGTCACTCTCCCTACGCCCTCACCTAGTCAGGGTTCTACATCTACAGTCATGGCCAAAAGTATTGAGAATGAGACAAATAGTAATTTTTCCAAAGTTTACTGCTTCATTTTTTGTAATGGTAATTTGCACATACTCCTGAATGTCAAAGAGTGATCAGCTTAACAGCAATTACTGTACTTGCAAAGTCAATATTTGCCCAGAAAATGAACTTTAACCCCCAAAACACATTTCAACATCATTGCAGTCCTGCCTTAAAAGGAGCAGCTAACATCGTTATAGTGATTGATCCATTAACACAGGTGTGGGTGTTGATGAGGACAGGGCTGGCGATCAATCAGACATGATTAAGTAAGAATGACATCACTGGACACTTTAAAAGGAGGCTGGTTCTTGGTATCATTGTTTCTCTTCAGTTAACCATGGTTATCTCTAAAGAAACATGTGCAGCCATCATTGCACTGCACAAAAATGGCCTAACAGGGAAGAGTATCGCAGCTACAAAGATTGCACCTCAGTCAACAATCTATCGCATCATCAAGAACTTCAAGGAGAGAGCTTCCATTGTTGCCAAAAAGGCTCCAGGGCGCCCAAGAAAGACCAGCAAGCGCCAGGGCCGTATCTTAAAACTGTTTCAGCTGCGGGATCGGACTACCAGCAGTGCCGAGCTTGCTCAGGAATGGCAGCAGGCTGGTGTGAGTGCTTCTGCACGCACTGTGAGGCGGAGACTCTTTGAGCAAGGGCTGGATTCAAGGAGGGCAGCGAAGAAGCCACTTCTCTCCAGAAAAAACATCAGGGACCGACTGATATTCTGCAAAAGGTACAGGGAGTGGACTGCTGAGGACTGGGGCAAAGTCATTTTCTCTGATGAATCCCCTTTTCGATTGTTTGGGACATCTGGAAAACAGCTTATTCGGAGAAGAAGAGGTGAGCGCTACCACCAGTCTTGTCTCATGCCAACTGTAAAGCATCCTGAAACCATTCATGTGTGGGGTTGCTTCTCAGCCAAGGGAATCGGCTCACTCACAGTCTTGCCTAAAAACACAGCCATGAATAAAGAATGGTACCAGAATGTCCTCCAAGAGCAACTTCTCCCAACCGTCCAAGAGCAGTTTGGCGCCCAACAATGCCTTTTCCAGCATGATGGAGCACCTTGCCATAAAGCAAAGGTGATAACTAAATGGCTCATGGAACAAAATATAGAGATTTTGGGTCCATGGCCTGGAAACTCCCCAGATCTTAATCCCATTGAGAACTTGTGGTCAATCATCAAGAGACGGGTGGACAAACAAAAACCAACAAATTCTGGCAAAATGCAAGCATTGATTATGCAAGAATGGACTATCAGTCAGGATTTGGTCCAAAAGTTGATTGAGAGCATGCCAGGGAGAATTACAGAGGTCTTGAAGAAGAAGGGGCAACACTGCAAATATTGACTTGCTGCATTAACTCATTCTAACTGTCAATATAACCTATTGGTACTCATAATATGATTGCAATTATATTTCTGTATGTGATATAAACATCAGACAAACACTAATAAAAACCAGAGGCCAGCAGATCATGTGAAAATATAAATTTGGTGTCATTCTCAATACTTTTGGCCATGACTGTACTCCCTCAGCAGCCAAAAAGAGGAAGATTAGCCCGCCAGAGGGACAGGAGGAAGACTCTCAAGAGGAGATATATATCTCGGAAGATCTTCCAGAGGAAGGTGAACTGAGTCCAACTCCTGATAACTCCCAGTGAGAGAGATATTACTTTCCATCAGATAGCTTGGAGGAACTCCTCATGGCAGTAAGGAGAACTATGGAGGTCAAGGAAGAAAAAGTTCCCCAAACAGTACAGGATCAGATGTTTGGGGGGCTACGTTCCAGAAAAAAATTGGTGTTCCCTATACACCAGAGTATGAGGGACTTAGTCTTAGAGGAGTGGGAATCTCCAGAAAAGAGATTAAATACCCCTACGGAGTTAAGATAGATTTCCTGTAGACAATGAGACGGCAGAATGCTGGTCTGAAGTCCCAAGAGTAGATATCCAAATTGCACGAGTGGCAAAGAAAACCACACTGCCCTTTGAAGATTCCTCTCAATTAAAAGACCCATTGGAACGCAAAATGGGGGAACTACTCAGAAAATCCTGGGAGACCTCGGCAGCACAATTAAACACCAACGCAGTCTCTACGGGCGTAGCTCGATCAATGGCTTGTTGGCTAGATCAACTGGAGGAACACCTAGTCTCGGGCACCCCCAGAGAAGACATCTTGGCATCCCTACCGCTTTTCCAGAAAGCTATGGAGTTTTTAGCAGACGCTTCTGCAGAATCAGTGAGAGTGGCGGCAAGAGCATCTGGGCTATCAAACTCTGTAAGAAGGGCCCTATGGTTGAAATCCTGGAACGGCGATGTGGCATCAAAAATGAAATTGTTCCATCCCCTTTAAAGGGAAATACATGTTCGGGCCAGCCGTAGATGTTCTTCTAGAGAAGGCCTCAGACAAGAAGGCGGCCCTCCCGGAACCTAGGAAGCTGAGGAAAAGGCCTTTTCGGTCCTGCCAGGAGCAGACCCCTCAATATAGGGGTAAAGGGAAAACAGGACGATGGAGCTACCCAAAAGGTAGAGGAGGCAAAAATCTTTTTCTCTCCCAAAATCAACGTCCGAACTGACCATGGCGTCAGGACAGTCGAGGGCCGCATCTCGAATTTTCTCTCTGTGGAAAGAAATCTGCTCAGACCCATGGGTCCTGAGGTTTGTCGAGTTCGGAGTAAAAATACATTTCTCCTCCTATCCTCCAGAGAGGATAAAGTTAACACAGCTCTCCTCTGAGTCGTCAGGCCACCCTGATATCCGGTCTTACTGACCTATTGTTCTCAGGGGTGATATCCCTGGTTCCTACAAGAGAGACAGGCACAGAACATTATTCCAGACTCTTCCTAATAAAAAAACCAAATGGCTCACACTGAGTTATAATCAATCTAAGGCCACTGAATCTGTATATCCACTACCAACGATTCAAGATGGAATCGATAAGGTCGACGGTCCCCCTGATAGGACAGGACCATGTCATGGCCACAATCGACCTTCAGGATGCATATTACCACATCCCCATACATCCACTTCACAGGAGGTTCCAAAGATTCGCAGTGGCTCAAGGGGAACAAATAGTCCACTATCAATTTAATGTTCTCCCATTTGGAATATCACCAGCCCTGTGAATATTTACAAAAGTCATGGCGGAAGTCATGGCTTATATCCCGGGGTCAGAATATTTCAATAGTACCATACCTCGACTACCTGTTATTAATCTGGCCCTCAGTACCAGTACTCCAAGAACATCTACAGTTGACCACTCAGATCCCATCGTCTCTGGGCTGGTTGGTGAACCACAAAAAATCGGATATGGTTCCCTCCATGACAAAAACATTTCTAGGAGTACTATTGGATTCCCACAGCCAGATGTCATTCCTGCCCAAACAAAAACTGGTCATGATAAAAGCAAAGATCAATGTCCTAAGGAGCAGGAGAATCAGTATCATTGAGAAATGCCATGTCGGTCATCGGGTCTATGACATCCTGTATTCAGATGGTGGCCTGGGCTTAGGCACATACCCGAACATTACAGACCCACATCCTTACGAATTGGGACGGATCCCCACGGTCTCTGAACAGGAGAATTCCTATACCACCACGGTTAAGGACCTCTCTATTCTGGTGGCTCAGCGTAAAGAATCTGAACAGAGGAGTATCATGGATCCAGAATCCGCTAGTAACCATAAAACTGGATGCCAGCGAGAAGCGATGGGGAGCCATGGTCTCCCAAGAGCTATTCCAGGGTATATGAACCAAAGAGGTGAGCCAACGCTCATCAAATTTCAGAGAATTAAAAGCCATAGAGGAAGTCCTCAGAGCAGCAGAGCCTCTGGTCCAGAAATCTCACATTCAGATATTGTCAGACAAAATCACCACGGTAGCCCACCTTCGTCATCAAGGGGGCACAAGATACGAAAGCTTAAAAGCAATCTCAGCGAGAATATTTTCCTGGGCCGAAGAACATTTTCTATCCCTATCGGCTCTTAATATCAAAGGGTCAGTCAATGTCCAGGCCGTTTTCTTAATCAGAACAAAGATTCATCCAGGAGAGTGGAGCCTAAACCCAGACGTCTTCCAGATGTTAGTCGAGAGATGGGGCTATCCAGAGGTAGATCTCCTCACCGGACACCAGAACGTGAAAGTACCTCAATATTTCTCCCTGGATCCAAACTGCCCTTGCTTGGGCGTGGACGCATTCGCTTACCAATGGGAATTCAAACTAGCATATGCTTTTCCCCCACTGCCTATCCTTTCAAAAACCTTACAGAAGATAAGGACCAAATGGACCAGAGTAATCCTAGTGGCCCCTCTCTGGCCAAAAAGTTGGTTCGGAACGTTAACCAGTCTGAGTATGGAGAGCCCTCTAATCCTTCCTCCCATCAAAGATCTCCTTCTCCAGGGACCAATTCACCATCTGGATCCTGAGAGACTACAACTAGCTGCCTGGCTTCTGAATTCCTGATATTAAAAACAAGAGGCCTCAGAGAAAGTCATCAAAACTCTCCAGAAGAGCAGGAAAGCTGTAACGAACACCATTTACCATAAGATCTGGAAAACCTTCTTAAAGTGGTGTGCACCCACTCACCCACACCCTCATAGGGCTGATGTGGCACAGATTCTAGATTTTCTACAATAAGGTCTGGACAAAGGTCTCAGACCTAGTACTCTTAAGGTCCAGGTAGCAGCGTTAAGTTCATACTTTGATCAAAGACTAGCGGAACATCAGTGGGTGAGAAGATTTATGACAGCAGCCACCCAAGAGTAACAGACTTGTTTCCCCCCTGGGACCTTAACATTGTTCTGAAGGGGTTAACCCTTCCACCCTTTGAGCACTTATCAGCCATAAGACTGGACAGGCTGACCTGGAAAACGGCTTTCCTGGTGGCAATAACTACAGCCAGAAGAGTGTGAACTACAGGCCCTTTCCGTCAACGAACCCTACCTGAGAATCCTGGAAGATCGTCTAATTTTCCAACTTGACCCTTCATTTCTACCTAAAGTGGTCTCAAATTTCCACAGATCTCAGGAGATAATCCTTCCATCATTTTGTGACAACCCAAAAGACAAAAAAGAAATGGAATTCCACTCTGGCTGTTCGGAGAATAGTACTGCACTATCTTCAGGAAACAGAAGAAGGAAGGAAATACAAGAACCTATTTGTCCATACACAAGGTCCAAACAGAGGAAAGAAGGCAGCAAAATCCACAATGGCCAACTGGATTAAGAGGGCAACTATGGAGGCTTACCAGATCCAGGATCTACCTCCTCCAGCAAAGCTCAAGGCCCATTCTACAAGGGCGATATCTGTCTCCTGGGCTGAAAAAGCCAGCGCATCCATCGAACAGATTTGCAGAGCTGTTACATGGTCCTTAATTCATACTTTCTCCAAACTCTACAGACTGGACCTAATGTCTATTGGAGATTTAGCCTTCGGAAGGAAGGTCCTTCAGGCTATTGTCTCTCCCTAGTATATCTTTGGTATACCTCCTGTGTGCTGTCGTGGGGGGGTTATTAGAGAAAATAGAATTAGACTTACTGGTAATTCGGTTTCTAATAATCCACCACGACAGCACGGGTAATTCCCTCCCCCTTGCTTGTTTCTACGACAGTTGGATCAGTAGAAATAAAAATTAATTTGAAGCATCTATACTCTTGTGGTCCTTTGTAATAACACTGAAGGGAGGATGTGGGAGGGGCTATTTAAACCTCTTCGTATTTCCTGTCCCTATTAGGGTGGGGTTACATCCTCCGGTGTGCTGTCGTGGTGGGTTATTAGAAACCGAATTACCGGTAAGTCTAATTCTATTTTTTTTTCTTTTATCCCACCACCACCTCCCTAAAAATTCCTCTACTGTCGGGCTCGTCAAGATTGACTATTACTGATAAGTACGTATTTATGGAGGTCATTCCTGTACATTTCTTTTATTTAATTTCTATCTGTTACAGACTCAGTATTCCTTTAAACAAGTTTTTGGGACAGAGTTGATACAAAAAGACGTTTTTGATGTTGTCGCTAAGCCTCTTGTAGAAGATCTAATTCGTGGTAAAAATGGTAAGTGATTCTGAATACCTTTTTGGTAATCTGTTTGAATAAATAGATGGGTCTTATTGAACTTCCAGCCAATTCTTATTTCAGGACTCCTTTTCACATATGGGGTGACTGGAAGCGGAAAAACGTACACAATGACTGGGTCTCCGGGACAAGGCGGACTACTTCCCCGCTGTCTCCACATGATCTTCAACAGCATTCGTGATTTCCAGGCTAAGAGATATGTAAGTCTGTACTTTATAGAATTATCTTGCTAGATATGTATGTGTGTGTGTGTATAATCTATATTTATCTCCCATAAGTTTGTGATCATGCAACAAACTTTCAAGCTTGTACTTTGTATGTTTCTGACAATCTCATTTGGTCTCTGTAGGTTTTTAAGACCGATGATAAAAATGGCATAGAAGTGCAGAATGAGGTAGATGCCCTATTAGAGCGTCAAAAGAGAGATGGTCAGCCGCAGGTAGTTCCAAGGACTCCTTTGGGGAGGTATGTATTATCTCCTTTACCCGGAGGATAGTTTTCAATTATATTTGCTGTGTTTGGTGTTGTCCTGGTGCAGAATAAACTTTAAGTCAGTGTTTCCCAAACTCCAGTCCTCACGGACCCCACAGGTCATGTTTTCAGGATCTCCTTAGTATTGCACAGGTGAGAGAATTCCTGATTCCTTGATGATACTTCCATCACCTGTGCAATACTAAGGAAATCCTGAAAACATGACCTGTGGGGTCCATGAGGACTGGAGTTTGGGAAACACTGCTTTAAGTCAATCAGACACCTCTCTGATGGTATAACATGGTGGATAAATAACTACCTTAATTTTCAGCATTGAACACACCATTAAAGGTAATCTGTCAGCAGGTTTTTGATACCTCATCTGAGAGCAGCCTGATGTAGATAGACACTGAATCCAACAATCTGTCACTTAGTTTACTGGGTGCAGACGTTCTGACAGTTTTTTTTAGACTTGGCAATGCAGCAGAACTGAGAAAGCTGTCCCTGCCCATACCAGGCTCTGTATGTACTATAGACACTGAGGTGCTTATCACAGAAGGGGCTGGAGTCTAACTAGGTCTCTCACTTCTGTAGTCCTAGCAATGAAAATCAATAAATCCTTCAGTCTAAGTAAGCAATTCTGTGTTTTTTAACCCCCTACTTCATGCTGTCCTCAGATTAAATTGCAAAAACCTGCTGACAGGTTTTTTCATATAAAAAAATGAATCCAGTCGGTTAACGGTGTAACGAGAAAAATAATCAAAATGCCAGAATTACATTTTTTTTTGTTTGCTGCTACATTGCAATGACAGGTGATTAAAAAATTGTATCTACACCAAAATAGTATCAATAAAAAACATCACCTCAGCATGCAAAAAAAATAAGCCCTCACCCGGCCCCAGATCCTGAAAAATGGAGATGCTGCGGGTCTTGGAAAATGGCACAATTGTTTTTAATTTTTTTTTTTAACTTTGGACTTTTTTTTTCTGTCACTTAAATAAAAAAGAACCTATACATATTTGGTACCTGCGAACTCGTAATGACCTGGAGAATCATGATGGCAGGGTCAGTTTTACCATTTAGTGAATATGGAAAAACAAAACCCCAAAAAACAGTTGTGGAATTGCACTTTGTTTGCAATTTCACTGCACTTGCATTTTTTTTCCAGTACATTATATGGTAAAATCAATGAGGTCAATCAAAAGTACAACTCGTCCTGCAAAAAATAAACCCTCAGATGGCTATATTGATGGAAAAATAAAGTTATAACTCTGGGAAGAAAGGGAGCAAAAACGAGAGAGAGAAAAAAAAAAGGCCTGGGGGTGAAGGGGTTAATCTTGGCCAAATTCTCAACTCCCATTTGTTGAAATGTTTGCGTATAGCAGAGTCACTCGGCGTTGTTTCTCTGATAGTAGATGGGTGTTGCTGACGGTTATGAGCTGATGGCACTGTTGAATGTTAGCATAAAGTATCTCTCATCTGATGCACTAAAGTTCCTTGGCTGACCCCCCCTGTCTCTCAACATTGCCCTTTTCCAGGACGTCCCTCCTGACGGAACCATCAGGAGGTCGTCCTTCATATCCTTGATAGGGACAGGAAACACAAGAGGTTAAAAGGCCCCCACTCCAGTGTTTTTCCTGTCCCTATCAGGGACTGATACAGAAGAGGTTTACGTACCAGGAGCAGGAGTTCCTGAAGCCGGGCGCAGGAGGATCGGGCCAGGGTCCTAGCACTCCTCCCCTCCCTCCTGCCAGGGTCCGGAGGCCGACACCCCGCTGAATCCAGGGGTCCCTCAGCCTTTTTTGCGGTGGGAGTGGAACAGTCTCCCCCGCAAAGGGGGCTCTTGGTTTCGGCAGCTGCAGCTCTGCATACTCCAGCGTGCGCAAGATGGCGGAGACAGCACTTCTGGTTACAGAGGGATCGATACGCGAACCTCTAGTAACCGGTGTGCGTTCCACAGTGGAAGAAATGGCGCAAAAACTAAAAATTAAAGCAGAAACTCCTTTTTTTCTGATGATTCAGATGGAAGACGGGTGAGAGAGGTCTATTTAAGGGGGGATGGGACTAAGATTATCAGTCAACCAGCACACCAGTAATGGCAGATCAAACCACTGGTCGTTCTGACACTCCGATTGAACCTCCGGTCCAAGTAAGTTTACTGGGTACTTCCCCCTCTTCTCACCTCATTCCCATTAGTATATGGTAGTAAAAGTCTTGTGTTCCTTGTCATTTTAGGACAAGGTGACACCTAAAAAAGACTAGATGACATCAGCTCCTAAGAAAAGGAGATGCGCCATGTGTAACCAGAAACTACCGGACACATACGGGAAACAGTTATGTTCTACCTGTATTGCAAAAATTGTCAGAGCAGAGCATTCCTCCTTCATGTCAGACTTAAGAGCCATAGTAGGAGAGGAAGTACAAGCTCCTCGGGGTGCGCCCCGGCTCAAGAGGCCAGGTCAGGAGCTGGAGTCCAGTTCTGGGGAAGAGTTGTCGGATTTTTCTGCCCCCAATCAGGACAGGGAAGACTCTATCATTAACCCTCCAGAAGAGAAGAAAAAATATCTCTTCTCCTGGGAAGATAGCGATACACTGTTAACTGCAGTAAGAAACACTATTCAGGTAGACACTTACCAACCATCATCAGTGCAGGATGAGATGTTTGGGGGGTTGAGAACCCGCAGGAATAAGGTTTTTCCCGTGAATAATCACATTAAGGCAATGATCCTGGAAGAGTGGGAGGACGCAGAGAAGAAGCTAGTAATTCCCAGAAGCTTCAGAACTCGTCTACCATTCGAACCAGATATAAAATGAAACCCCAAAAATTGATATTGCCAGGGTATGGAAAAAAACATCCATCCCGTTTGAGGATTCATCATCTCTAAAGAATGCAATGGATAGGAAGGCAGACAGTCTCCTTTAAAAGACCTGGGAAACATCTGCAGCAATAATAAAAGCCAATATCGCATCCACTTCAGTACCAAGAGCCATGATTATATGGCTGGAACAACTGGAAGACCACCTGAGGAGGAAGACATCCAGAGAGGAGATCCTCGACTCTATTCCGCTACTTAAGATGGCAACAGGTTTCGTCGCCGATGCCTTGGCAGAATCGATAAGATTTGCTGCTCGGAATGGAGCCCTTTCTACTGCATCAAGAAGAGCAATATGGCTAAAAACCTGGTCAGGAGACAGTCACTTAAAGTAAATTTGTGTGCCATTCCCTCTTCAGGCCTCCGGGTGTTTGGTCCAGTATTGGATGAAATACTGGAGAAGGCCTCAGATGCAAAAAAGAGATTTCCGGAGGAGAAACCTAAGAAGGTGTCTTCCTTTCGGGAACCTCTTTACCAGCAAAAGCCAGAATATTCCGGTAAAGGGAAGTCAGGTAGATGGAGCTACCAGAAGGGAGGTATCTCGAGGAATCCCTTTCCCACTACAAGTGCTAACACACGTAGAAGATGACGCCAGGAAAGTAGGAGGAAGAGTCCAACTTTTCCACGGAGCTTGGATGAAGATTACCAACAGCCCATGGATTCTCCAGTCTGTCGCACAGGGCTACAAGATAGAATTCGGACAGATTGCGCAGGGAAGGTTTCACCTGACAACCCATTCTGCCCAGGTCTCCAAAAGACTGCTAACAGACGTGAGAAAACTGATAAAATCGGGAGCAGTAATACCAGTACCAGAAGCGGAACACTTCCTGGGCTTTTACTCGGGTCTTTTTTCAATAAAGAAACCCGGGGGCGATTATTGCACCATAATAAATCTGAAGTCTCTAAACAAATCAATCGTTTACAAAAAGTTCAAAATGGATTCAATCAGGTCGACAATTACCTTAATCGGACACAACATGGTGTGTGTACAATAGATCTCAGAAGCCTATTATCATGTCCCAATTCACCGTCGGTCAAAAATTTCTACGGTTTGCACTAAAAGGAGACACCATTGTACATTACCAGTTTACTTGTCTTCCGTTTAGCCTATCTTCAGCTCCACGTATTTTTACCAAACTGGTGGCCGAAGTTATGCAGTTCCTCAGGGAACAAGGAATATTAATTATTCAGTATCCAGATGACTTCCTGGTATTGGCAGACTCTCCACAGCAGCTAAAAACCAACCTAACATCAACCATCCTGACCCTAAAAAATTTAGGATGGATTATAAACAGGGAAAAATCACATCACAATTTTTTTTGGGAATCCTTCTAGATTCAGAACAACAAATGTCTTTTCTGCCGGAAAAGAAACAGACAGAACTCAGGGTCAAGATCAAGAAATTCATGAGGAACACGAAAGTTACCATTCGGGAATGTATGAAAATCCTGGGTCTCATGACAGCTTCTATACCGGGAGTCAGGTGGATCCAATTCCATTCGAGACAATTGCAGCAACAAATTCTATCAACCTGGAATCGGAAAATGGTCAATCTGGACAAAAGTGTTTCCTTATCGAAGGTAACCAAAAGGTCACTAACTTGGTGGACCTCCAAGGCCAACCTACAGGAAGGAGTCATGTGGAAATTAACCCCATTCCTGACTCTCACTACCGATGCGAGCAGCAGAGGCTGAGGGGCTCACGTAAACGGTCAATACCTACAAGGTACCTGGCGGACGCTGGATCGTCCCAGATCATCAAATCTAAGAGAGCTTCAGGCCGTCTGTGAGGCGTTGAAAAGGTATCTAAAAGGTCAACATGTCAGAGTATTAACGGACAACATGACATCAGTGGCTTTCCTCAAACATCAGGGAGGTCCTCGTCACCAACTTCTACAATCCTTGGCAGGCAAAATCTTCCAGTGGGCAGAAAGATCGGTCCTTTCAATATCTGCAGTACATCTAAAAGGTTCTCAGAATACAGTAGCAGACTTTCTCAGTCGAGAAACTGTTTTACAGTCGGAATGGGAGTTGAACTGGGAGGTGTTTTCGTCAGGTAACACATCGATGGGGCATTCCCCAATGGGATTTTTTTGCCACTCAGGAAAACACAAAGGCAGAATAATTCTTCTCCCTCAATGCAGAAGACAGAGCAGAAGGGATAGATGCTTCATCTCAAAGATGCAACATGAATCTAGCATATGCATTCCCTCCTATACCCTTGATACCATGGGTGCTAAAGAAGATTCAGGAAGACCGAGCCAGGGTGATAATAATCCTACCTTTCTGGCCCAAGAGAAGTTTGTTCCCTTACTGAAGAAAATGTCCCTGGAGGATCCAATAATCCTTCCGGAGAGGCAGGACTTGCGGTCTCAGGGCCCTTTGTTCCATCCCGATGTGAAGTTTCTCCAGCTTTCGGCATAGACCCTGAAAGGCAGATCCTGAGATCTAGGGGCCTATCAGACGCAGTAATCTCTACCATGCAAAATAGTAGGAAACCTGTAACATTGGCCATCTATACAAAAATCTGGAAGAGATTCTGTTCGCAGTATCAACCAGCATCTGAGAGTTCTGTTCCAGACTTCCCCAAAATATTAGAATTCTTGTAGACAGGGTCTGAAAAAGGTCTAAGGCCCAGCACATTAAAAGTACAAATTGCTGCATTGAGTGCTTTCATGGATTACCCACTAGCTCACCATCCATGGGTAGAAAGATTTAAGGCTACAACAAGGTTAAGACCAACAATTAAAACCCACATCCCACCATGGGACTTGAATATGGTCCTAAAGAGCCTATGCAACAAGCCCTTCGAGCCTCTCAGAATCAAACATAAAATTCCTCTCACTTAAGACCGTGTTCCTAGTCGCAATAACCACAGCGAGAAGGATAGGGGAAATTCAAGCATTCTCAGAGACCCATACTTGAAATGCCTAGACGATTGTATTATCCTCAGGTTAGACCCAGTTTTTTTGCCAAAAGTAGTTGCCCCTTTCCATATGAATCAGGAGGTAGTTCTACCCTCTTTTTGTCAGGACAATAAGAATGATCAGAAACTAACCTTCCACTCACTTGATGTCAGGAGAGTAGTTCTACAATACCTAGAGGTCACGAAGGACTGGCGCATAAATTCCAACCTGTTCATACAGTTTGGAGGAAAAAATAGGGGGGAAAAAAAGCAACAAAACTTACATTAGCAAGATGGGTCACATCAATAATTAGCCTAGCCTATTTAGCTGAGGGGAAGTCCCCTCCAGAAAATACTAGAGCCCATTCTACCAGGGCTATGTCCGCCTCATGGGCAGAAGGGGCAGGGGCATCGGTGGACCAAATCTAGAGCGGCAACTTGGACAAATCTGAACACCTTCTGTAAACATTATAAATTGGACATTCTATCAGGCCAAAAGATGGCCTGCGGAAGGAAGGTCCTCCAGGCCTTCCATCTGCTGATTGTAGGGGGTCTGTCAGCAATGCAGTGGAGAGCTATTGTTTCTCTAGCTAAGAATAAAGCTTCCCTGAGAAAGTTACAATTGTGATGCTGCCACTGTTGTTCAGTTAATAACCCAAATAAAGCCAGCTTGGGTTCACACAATATAGGAATAGACAATAGAAAAGACAGCAACTTATAAACATGAATCCAAAAAACAGGATATAAGGGGGCAAGACAATGTGATATGCCTAAAGTCAGCATGCAGAGAATGGCAATGATGGCACTCTGCGGAAGGGGTCCTGCCCATGTTGTGTAGCCTAACAGGAGTCAGGTTTGATAATTAATATAAAGCTTAATCGGGTTCTTGTTAATCGCTGACGAGACCACAAGATGTGAATTAATCACATCCTGACAGTCCTCCATGACAGCAATGAGGAATTTGGTCTCCATAGGTCCCCTCCTGACATCGGGTGAGAACAAACCTTGGCCGACTAATGATGTGTATTGTGGGACTTATCAGCCCTTTGGTATTTTTAGATCCAAGGAGACTAATGTAGGGATAAGATGAAATAGATGGTAGGTGTAGTGAACTGTGCATTCAAGGCATGTCTCGGCCTAAACATGTACGAGCGAGGGATACCGAAGGTCGTCTGCAACTGTGCAAAAGAGCTAAGTACATCAATACTGTACACATTACACAAACGTCATGGTTTGTAAACTACAACATAGCAAAGGGATCTCATTGTTGAAAGTTATTGGTCAGGAGAAATGTACAAAAACATTTCCAAGGCAAGTATATATTGTATTCGAGCACTGAAGACCTCATCAGGTAAAGGCTGAAATTTGTCCGTGACGTTACCTAGAACTGAACATCTCTCAAATTGTTGAAAATAAAAAATATTTGGTCCAGGAGGCTGAGACGAGACCTACAGTAACATTATATGGAATTTCTGGCAAGTACTCGTGTACTGCATGTAACAGTAATCTCCCATATTCTTCTGTCGGACTGTTTGTAGGGTGACCAAACAAAAGACTAATTAAGAAAAACATCCAAGACTGGCTGTTTTTGACACAACCTGCATCGAGTTTGCCAAAAGCATGACCCGCTGGAATGAGTGTTTTAGTCAAGGTGAAGAGAATTATGAACAGTTCTAATTGTCAGTTAATTTTGTGTGTCAACCTTTCGGCTTCTGCTAAAAGACTATGAAGAGGAATTTCGCCTTTGAGCACCACACCAACCCTAAGCATACCTGCAAATCAACAAAAGAATGGCTTTGCCAGTCTTGTAGACTGTAAACTTGTGAGCAGGGCCCTCACTCCTATGGGTATCTGAGTTGTTGTTCTGTAATGTCTTCATTGTCTGTACAAGTCCCCTCTAAAATGTAAAGTGCTGTGGAATATGTTGGCGCTATAGAAATTATTATAAAAAGATCAAAGTTTTGCAATGGCCCAGCCAGAGCCCAGACCTGAATCCAATTGGAAATCTGTAGGAGACCTGAAGAGGGCGCTGTGCACAGGAGATGCCCTCGCAGTCTGACAGATTTAGAGCTACTGCAAGGAAGAGTTGGCAAAGATTACAAATTCTCGATATCTCTTGCTAATACTCTATCCCAAAGAGACTGCTGCTATATATTCAAAAGGTACTCCAACAAAGTATTCGTTTAAGGGTGTGCATACTTATGGAGCCACATTTTAGTTTGCACTTCTATCTTCATCTGAAAAGACCTGTTTTTTATTTTTATTTTTTTAAATTCTGAAATAATTCTTCTTTGTATTTGTTTTTTTTTTGTGTGTAACAAAATGCAGTGTTTCTCTCAGTAGACTTTTAATATCCACTGTATAACCTCTGAGCAGTCAACCAATTATGCCTGTTGGGTTAAGAAAGCTGAGCTGCAATATATTCAAGACACCTCTGACCCAAAACTCCAAGGACGCCTCTTTCTGCACTGTTGGGATCTTGGAATCCCCCCTCCTATATGCTATGAGTGTATGCCAGCAAAGTGATGGATTCAAATAGGTCATTAACTTCAAGGAAGCGGGCGAGCTGGATTCAAGAATTGTTGCTTTGATGCAGTTTTGAAAGTAAAGGCTGGTCACACCGAATATTAGTTTGGTTTAGATTTCTCATATTCACTTAATAGTTTAATTTGATGAAAAAAATATAAACACTTTTCTATTTTTGAAAGCATTCTTACTTTGTAGTGTTTTTTTTTGTCCACATCCATCTATGACTTTTGCTGTATGTTTAATTTTTTTTTTCTCATGCGTCATACAGGCAGAAACTAGAACCTGAATTTGCAGATATGATTAATATTGAAGATGGATGCAAAGTAGCAGAAGTTGATGAAGACAGTGTATACAGTACCTTTGTGTCCTATATTGAAATCTACAATAATTACATATATGATCTTCTGGAGGAGGTTCCTATAGATCCCATTAAACCAAAGTAAGTGAAATACTTTTTTTCTTTTTAACTAAGAATTTTCCGTTTTAGTGCTGCTTGTAGCTTTTGTTAGGACATTCGAAAGAAAGAAACAAGCTTTGGTGAATAACGTGTTGTTTTTTTGTTTTTTTTTCCCCACTCATCAGTCAGCTATTGCAAAAGGCAAAATGTTATACTTAAGCAATGGATCATAAAGATGGTAACCTGTTGCTATTCCTTCATTAGGTGGAACACGCCGGGAAAGAATGCAGAGTTTATGTATGTTTACATGACATAGCTTTTGCCTTGTTACCCAGCTCTGCCCGACTCCCTATTTTCGTAGACCCTTCTAAAAATCATTTTCCTAATAACTCGTGTCGTATCTGTACGATTTCCGTAATCCTGCATGTGGCATCCTCTGCTCATCACGCTTTCGTAGCAGTTTCCCCCCCCCACCTCTGCTGCTCGCTCCTGCTGACTATTTACTCTTTCATTTTTAGACCACCGCAGTCTAAGATTTTGCGTGAAGACCAGAACCACAATATGTATGTTGCAGGGTGCACTGAAGTGGAAGTAAAAACAACCGAAGAGGCCTTTGATGTCTTTTGGAGAGGTTGGCACTTTAGTCTGCTGTACAAATTAAATTTATTTTCAGATATGGAGAAATGTGAAATATGTATCTAAATCTACTTCTCCAGGTCAGAAGAGAAGAAGAATTGCAAACACACAGCTAAACCGTGAGTCCAGCCGATCCCACAGCGTCTTCATGATAAAGTTGGCACAAGCACCACTTGATGCTGATGGTGATAACGTTTTGCAGGTAATCTGACTTTAGTGAAGGTTACATTTGGATGTTTATAGAACTTTTCCTTTTGTTAAACAAATTCTCTATTGCCATTCAACTCTGTTGGAATAATTGGTTCCCACTCTTATCTTTGTGCCATTATATTGTACTTTTTTGTTTTCCCTGTTATCTGCTGTGTAATACATCCCCTTCAACTAGTAGTAATGTTGCCCTGTTAGAATCTCCATGATAAAGTGTAAAACTCTTTTAAAAGGCAATCTGTCAGCACAAAATGACTGTTCAAACCAAGCACTGGTGCTCAGTTCACCCTAAACAGTTTAGTGCACCTTCCCTCCTTGTTTTCCGTCTGTCTTCACCTTCCTCTTCCTCAATTAACATCTCTGGATTTACTGAAGCCAGAGAAAGATGGAGATTGATGAAAAAGAAGAAACTGCGAAGGTGTACTCAACGGTTTGGCCACACCAAGGGTGTATCGAGCTGTGCTTGAACAGTCATTTTGTGCTGACACTCTTATAAGAGTAAGGTGGTAAATAAGCAGTGTCTGCCACACTTAAATCGCTGTGCTAATATAATTTAAAAAAAAATGTACAAATCTACCAGCAGAACTATGCTGGACAATGGGCAAATTACCTTGTAAGTGTATATATTCAAGGATTGTACATTTGCTTTTCACACTTTGTTAAAAAGTCAATTATTTTTTTTGTAAATACGTTAGAAGTAGCAAGTTACATTTTCAGTCTCCAATCTATTTCTTTTTTTCCTCTGCCCTCCAGGAAAAGGAGCAGGTATCACTCAGTCAACTCTCACTTGTTGATCTAGCTGGAAGTGAGAGAACAAACCGCACAAAGGCGGAAGGTAGCAGGCTACGTGAAGCGGGTAAAGTCTATAAGAGCTAAAAATTGTAACCCCCAATTAATCAAGACTCACATTCTGTATGCCGGTTTTGATCCATTCGATGGAGTAATATGCACCAAATTCATCAAGATGCCCGTGCCTCTTAAGAAATCTGTTACATCTTTCAGCTACAGTGTCACAACAAGAAGTGTACTGTAGTCAAAGACCGGAGTAAAGTTGTCTGAATTTACGCCTCTTTCGTGGTGTAAATTGATAAATTTGCAGTCTACGCTCAGCCATGCCCCTTCCCAGTGAAGCGCCGCTCACTCTTTGAAAATATGGTGCAGTTTGCCAGGACTGGCTTAATTTTTGCTCGACTAAGAGTTGTTCAAAAATTTTGCAACCGTTTTACCCCAGAATGCTGCCAACTCCTGGATGAATCGGGGCCTACTTTTGCACACACGTGCTCCTATTTACAAGCATAACCTTTTGTTGTCTTTACATTTACCCCTAGGGAATATAAACCAATCCCTTATGACGTTAAGAACTTGTATTGAGGCTCTACGAGAGAACCAGTTGTGTGGAACCAATAAGGTAATTGGGTATCCTTCATGAAATCTGACCATTTTATCACGATCTCCTCTGAGTTTTATGGTTCTTAACTCTTCATCTTAAAGGACCTGTTCAGACTTGGGATGAAAGTCTGCAGACCGTCTATATGACTTAACACCGCAAAACAGGGCAACGGTATTTACCTGCCCAAGTCACAGAAACTAATGCATTATCAGGATGCAGCAAACCCATAAAGATGGAGACAACACTATTTGCAAAATACTGCTGAGACCACCACAACCTACCAATTCATATAGGGGGATGATTACTTAGTATTAGAATTGCACACAAAGTTGGTATAGTTGTATAGGGCACTGGTCACACACATGTAGTGCAGTGTCTGCTTGCAACCAATTAGTGACGCCCATACTATCTAAGTGCACCCCACCAGGATAGACACCCTAGTTTAGAACATTGATGGGCTTGGCTGCACCCTGCATAATATAACGTGCAAAAATATATGTAATATATGAGGTATTGCTCTATATTTTTGGCAAAACACGCAAGCTTGAAACCCATGCCATCATACTTGTGAGCCCCTACTCTAAAACTAACAGCAAAGCCACAGAAAAGGGAATTAAAATTCCCCCCAAAATTCAAGATTTAAAAAAGGTCAACACTATTTACCTGCTAAGGTCACCGAAACTAATGCACTCAGGATCGACAAAGTGCTGAGCATATAATAAAATATGACTGGAGACGCGCACAAATATATATATATATATATATATATATATATATATATATATATATATATATATATATATATATATATATATATATATATATATATATATATATATATATATATATATATATATATATATATATATATTCCAACAAAGCGAAAACATGGTCATGGTGCACTAAAGTCTCTGGTAACACAAAAACAAGTAGAAAGAGTAACCAAAATGGAGGATCACATAAGCAAGTGTGCAATCATGCTTGTAAGTTATAAAGTATGGTTCCTTCGCCTGTAGTATCTGTCTCTTTTACATGATCCAAAATAAGGTATATAAGTTTTACTAAAAAAGCACTTACATCTTGTGATGGAGAAGGATTAGTTGCTGTGTGGCCCTGGCACCCCTATGTGTGTTTCACCCTAGCTTAGCCAGTGGGGTGACACTAGTGCACTATTTTTTTAGCTTTGGTGGTATTTATGCTTCAAATCCCGTTAATAAAGATGGAGGCAACATAGGTGTGAAATACTGGTGAGAAAACCACTCACAACCTACCAATTAATGAAGGGACTGATTGCTTAGTATTAAATTTGCACTTGGATAAGGCTTGTATAGGGCGCTGGTCACACACCTGTAGTGCTGTTAATTATTGAATTTTTGAGGGAATGTTAATTCGTCTTTCTGTGGCTTTGCTTTTAATTTCAGTCTGCATCAATGCAGTGTTCACAAGGTCAGGTTTCTCTGATATTTCTGGTAAGAATGACCTGTTGCATGACCACAAGTAAGCGAGTTGCATACTTGCAGTCACATGCCAACTAGATGTGCTCTGCCTCTTTTTATAGAAGTGCACGGAGAGGACAAGCACGTCTAGTTGGCATGTGAGTGGAAGTATGCAAATCGCATGCTGTCAGGATTCAGAAGTCTCCAGTCACTGTGACTACAGACTTTCATAGCCTGGGCAACTCCTTTTAAATGTC
Organism: Phyllobates terribilis; assembly: GCF_046119375.1. Taxonomy (NCBI): domain Eukaryota; kingdom Metazoa; phylum Chordata; class Amphibia; order Anura; family Dendrobatidae; genus Phyllobates; species Phyllobates terribilis. Next base: position 485,041,257 of record NW_027362771.1, read on the forward strand.
CATGCTCTTCCTACTGCTGTAAGACTTGTATTTTAGTGGGCTCCATATCACTCACTCTTTTGGCTGTGAAGAAATAAAAATATAAGCTTCTTAAGCTCTTTCCATTCTGTTTCATTTTTATTCATTTCTTTTCAGATGGTCCCTTATCGAGACTCCAAGTTAACTCATCTCTTCAAGAATTATTTTGATGGAGAAGGGAAGGTTCGAATGATAGTTTGTGTTAATCCCAAAGCTGATGACCATGAAGAGAGCCTAGTACGTCTTGGAGATCGGGTTATTTTATTTGGAAGACTTTACTTTGCCACAGTCTCTTATGTTTCTTATGCATTTAACAGCAAGTTATGCGTTTTGCTGAGATGACCCAGGAAGTTGAAGTTGCTCGACCTGTAGACAAACCGATCTGTGGCCTCACCCCTGGACGTCGATACAGGAACCAAGCATTTAAAGAAGAACTTACTCGTAGGCTGGAGGACCGTGGCGGTCCTGTCAATGGAGGCAAGTGCAGTCTCCTTGGGTCCTATAGTTAGTCTACTGTGCTTTTTCTAAAGTTTTTCCCTTTGTTTCCATAGAGCCTGATGAGCAGGCAGTAATAGAGATGCTTATTCAAAGCTTCCCTCCTATTCCATCCTGCGAGCTTCTGGATGCCAATGATGATCAGACTCTTCCTCGGCTTATTGAGGCTCTTGAGAAAAGGCGCCGTATTCGCCAAATGATGGCTGAAGAATTCAACAAAAATGGTGAGATGGATCTCTGGATTGTGACCATCTATTTGCACATTTTCCTGTCTATTTGCACATCTTATACATATTGTCTTCAGTTACCTCCTTCAGGGCCATGCTTCAAGACCTTAATGGTGTAGTGGCTGCAAAGGAGAATATAGCCCAAGGCAGAATGACTGAGAAGGAGAGGGCGATAGTGTCTCAAAAAGCTGAAATAGAGCGACTAGAAAAGAAAGTAAAAACTCTGGAGTACAAAGTGAGTGTGCTGATCTCTAGTTCCAATTTAAACACACCTATTTACATTTTGTTTTTTTGAGGATTGTTTCCCCTATAATTTTATATATGCATTTACAGATTGATGTTCTGGAGAAAACAACCTGTATCTATGAAGATGAAAAGCGCACTTTACAGCACGACCTCGAGTCGCACCAACAGAAACTGCAGCGTCAGCTGTCTGACAAGAGGCGGCTAGAAGCCCGACTGCAGGGCATGGAAACACACAACGCTATGAAGTGGGAGAAGGAGTGTGTGAGTGCCTTTTTACCTAGACAGCAATGTCTGCAAACTGGTATTGGTACATTGCATTGCACATTTAGATGCTGTGCACCTATAGATTCAGATCTACCGATACTTATAATGATCTGTAGAAGGGACTTGAATTTATCCACAATTGGCATGTCTTAAAGGATATATCTTTGATTTTAAGTCCTGGATATCCACTTTAAAGGGGTTCTCTCACAAAACTCCTGCTCACAGGTTGTGCATTGGCTGTCATACCGAGAGAGGCCATGTACTAGTGTGATGTAGTCGTGGTTTTCTAATTCTGCATTTCCATTTTAATGTATTTTATTTTTTTTTATATACAGGAGCGCCGTGTGGCTGCCAAGCAGCTGGAAATGCAGAATAAGCTGTGGGTGAAAGATGAGAAGTTAAAACAGCTCAAAGCAATTGTAACAGAAACCAAAGGCGACAGACCAGAGAGGCCGTCTAGAGAGAGGGACCGAGAGGCGAAGGTTCCCATCAGATCCATCTCTCCCTCCCCTGTACCTGTATGTGTCATATGGAGTTTATATGGTGATGGGTTTATGGGCACATGTCTGATCTGGGGATTGATTGCATGTAGGGGGTTGTCACACTGTCTGTCTGCATTTTGCTCACTGCCGGGTATATACAGAACTATCATTTTCATTTCTTTGGTGTTTTTCCCCTATCTGTATACAATAATATTTCAACATGCACTTGTTTTGTACAGGGTTTGTTCAGGATTTGTCATGTTCACTTGGTCTGTTTCCTTCAGAAAGGAGAAGGATGCAAGTACTCTTGCATACAATCAGGAATCTGAGTCACTTGATCTGATTGTACCAAAACCCATCTCCCCATTATTACACTTGTTCTCTGAATTCAGCTGCTACATTACTATGCGTATTATTTCTCATGTCTTATATTGATGTAATCTGTCTCTGGTTTCTTTAGCTCCCTGGTAACCCTGTTTCTCAGCCTCCCCACAACAATGCTACCCCTTCTCGATCACGACTGCACAGGCGGTCAGACTCCTGCAGCAGCATATCCGTGGCCTCCTGCGTGTCACAGTGGGAGCAGAAAACTCCGCAGCGCAAACCAGAAAGCAAGATGCCCCCCAACCGCTGGCGGTGGGAGCCAGAATCAGCTAGGAAGTATAATGCAGCAGAGAACAGGCCAGGTTATCAGGCATCCAGCGCGCAGGCAGAGATAGAAGAGGATCAGTGTCTCAGGGTTAGTGAGGTTTTCTGTACTGAAAATGGCCGTCCTCAAAGCTTCTCCAGGAATACTCAATGTAAAAACTTGCTTTACATAGAGTATTTACTCCTCAGACTGATTTTGCTGATGGAAACCTTTTAATGTCTGCCAGGCTGCTTTCAGTGCTTGTATAGGACATGCTGCTGTGCTGAAGCCGCGTGTGACAGCTCGCACTTCTGCCTTGCTGCTTTCAAAGAAATGGATTTCTGAAACTAGCAGATATACCCTACCATTATGAAAACCAATTCATTCACCAGATGTCCATCAGTTTTGTAATATTTCTTCTTATTTGAGCATCCATACTGCTGCAAAAGCTCCATCCTAGGGGCAATATCTACTGGAATTCCACTCGCCATTCACAAATCCATTTCATGCAGTATTGTTGTAGTTTGCACATAGATAACCAGGCAACACAACTTAGAGTTGTCCAGTAATTTTTCTTACTACCTTTTAGGCCCATAGTAAAAAAAATAATAATAAGCAGGTAGTTGCTAACTACCTGCCTTTTCTACACGGTGCCAGCTCAAAGCCATCACCGACAGGCGATTCAGCTGCTCCAGGTCAACAGAGCAGCTCTTCTCCTTCTGGGCTGCTGTTGACTCGTGTGACTTCTGACATCATGCTAAATGCCGGTTTCAATCAGCATGATGTCGGCAATCACGCCCCGTCAACAGAGGAGAAGCTTGTGACTGCTCTGTGCCGGCAGAGATCGGTGCCGGGCACAACACGCAGGTTGGTTGCTAGCAACTCCCTGCCTGTTGGTTCTTAGGTGTACACACTTTATGAAAGTGCATGCTATAGGATGAAAGTTTTTACTAGCTAATAACATCACAGGTAAAGGGCTGCACGGGTGCTGTTGTTGGACCCCCAGATCTCTAATGAATGAAGCAATGGCTGCGCATCCTTCATTCATCTACAGAATATAGCTAAGCCAATGGAAATGTGATGCGCATCTGCTGCTCTACTTAAAGGGTCTCTGTTGTGCCCTGTTTCTTATGATGATTTGGGTTTCTCTGCGGTGGGAACTCAAGCCATTAGCAACTTGTCAACTATCCCAACGTAAGGGCATAATAATAATTGTAAGGAGTGATTGTACAGCGGCATTTCCTGACCAGCGTTGGCTTCTTTGGGTTGAGTGACATAACATAATTGAGTATTTGTTCCAAAAGGTGCTTTTGCATCATGAGCCACCATGTCTCATAGATCAGCTTTGGCTATGTGGCTATTGGTAGGAAAGGTGGTTTTACGTTTTTTTCCAAAATGGATCTGATACAAATATCTCTTGTGACCATTTTTAATATTGCCAGTCATTGTGTGACACCTCCTTCGAGTTTATAGCCTTGGTTATTGCAAACTACTATGCACCCAAAATAATTTTTATTTCTAAGAACGTCTACACCCCCCCCCCTCCCCCACAAGCCCTGTATAATTGTTTGCATGTGAAGTACAATTCTAACCCCCATAAGCCTGCAATACATTGTGGAGGGATGCACACCAGCACCGAGGTCTCACACTCCGTCCTTGACGTCCATCTTCCCTGCTTTGCTTTTATTCTAACCAATTTCAATGGTGCATGCTAAATTGTGTTATGTAACTGTAACCAATGATTTACATATGGACAAAGCAGTTCAACAGGCCTGATCAATGGGGACGATTCTACTATTGGGAAAACCACACGTGGCTTTCAGTGAAGGCAAATTACAAGACCTTTACAGCCTAAAACATCCCTGTTAAGGAGTAACCCTCCTTCCTGATCGACCATCATGATTATTTAAAGTGGCTATATACATTAGATCGGCCAAACCCACATATTTTCTGCAGGAATGGCATATCTAATGTTTACGGGGGCCTCTGACATAATTAACATGCCTAACCTTCTGCTGGGCCGGAGATCTTTCTCAGGGTATTCCTGTTTGTTATGCATGCCCAGCTAAGCTTGCATGTTTATAGGGGAGTGGTGGGAGATGGACAGCTCACAAGGAAGTCTATACTCTTCCCACGTCTTTTTTTTTTTTTTAAACATGGTCCCAAATTTTCTGTTCTGATTTTAAAGTATGTGGATAAATAGTTAAATCTTTTAATTTGTTTCTTTCAAATGGCTAAATAGATACTTAACTTAAGGTTACTTAAGGTTTAACTATTCATCCACATACTTTAAAATCAGCAGAAAATTTGGGACAATGGTTAAAAAAAAAGCTTGATGGTGGGCATAAAAACAGGTTTATAAGATGTCATAGCAGTTTCCTACCACTAGATGGGGAGCTTTACAGTATTTGTAGATTGTGAGCTCAGTATTTCAGCAGGCTCTTAGGCTCCCTCTAGTGGTGGCTCCAGGTACTTGTATCAGGGCTGTTGACTGCTTTTTGTCCTTTCACTCTCAATTTGGTCACTGATTCTCTGTCTTGATTTGGTTTTTGATCTTGCTTAGAACGTTCCCCCAGTGCACTCCAGACACCGTCGCTCTCGCTCGGCGGGGGCAGAGAGATGGGTAGACCATAAGCCGTCTGGTAGTGTGGAGACGGAGACGGTCATGCAGCCTCATGTCCCCAACGCCATCAAAGTATCTGTTGCCAGCGAAAAGGCGCTGGCAAAGTGTGATAAGTACATGCTGACACACCAGCAGCTGGCCTCGGATGGGGAGATGGAAACTAAACTGATTAAGGTAACCATCTGATTGTGAGGGATCCAAATGGGGGGTCAGCGGGTATTTCTACGTCATTGTCAGGACGCTAAACAGCAGGGTTTGTAAATGGTACCGGAAGGTGCCCATAGTTGCCAGGGCTGAGCGTGGCATGTATACTCTGCCCTGCCAACATCTCTGGGTGCTTCTACTCTGCTCAGCTAAGACACAGTAAATGAGACAGGTCAGTGCCCGTCTGTGTGCGGAGTGTCACTTCTCCCTTCTGTATCACGGTGTGGTGTGCACACGATGGTGACTGTCGGCTAATACCTGGGCTTATGGCTGTTCATTCCTCCACCTTTCAGGGTGACGTTTTCCGGACACGAGGGGGAGGTCAGTCCGTCCAATTCACGGACATTGAGACCCTCCGCCAAGAATCCCCTCCTGGCAGGTGAGTTTCTCCAGTTTGACATTTCCTGCAGATCTAAACATTAATGTAGATGCCACAAACCTAACTCTCACTATGTGGATATGACTGATGTTGTTTGTAACATGGTATTTTCTGTCGTTTAGCCGCAAACGCAGATCTTCTGGCTCCAATCAGCCCCCACAGGTGGAGAACATGGATTCTGAGTGGACAGATGTGGAAACCAGAGTATGTATGACTGTAACTTGCGATATTGCGGATCTGCACGTGGACTTGCCTCACGTGGTCACTGCTTTTACTCTACATGTATGACTAATGTCAGTAACCACTTCCTCTGGTTTTGCAGTGTTCTCTTGCCATGGAAATGAGAGCTGGATCCAACCTGGGACCTGGCTATCAACATCACGCTATTCCTAAGTAAGTTGCTTTTGTTTTATTGCCCACGTCCTTGACGCCTGAAGTTTACCAAACCCAGTATGATGTATAAATGCTCAGCTACTCTCCAGCATTGCCCAGTTGGGACCGCCAGCCACCTATATGCTATGTATATACTGTGCTAGAAGTTTCACAACTAACAATCAGCTGTCACTTGTACGTTCTCTGCCTGGTCAGAACTGCGTGGAAACCGAGCTGTAGTAAGCCGCAAACAGAGCAGGTTTATTTTTCTTCCTTTGATGCTGACAATTAAGAGCTTCGTCCTCTGAGCGAACGGTGAGATCGTTGAAAAAGTTGCTGAAGCATGTCTGACGGCTTAATATGACTCCCAGTACAACAGGCCCTTACTTTTAGTAGCCAGAAAGATGCACAAAATGTTGTGCTGTTTAGCTAGAAGGGGCAAGGACTGGGCAGTTTTGCAAAAAAAAAAAAAAAAAAAAAAAAAAGCTCAATTTAAAGTAGTACTCCTGCCTTCAAAGTTTTTATCCTCCTAATATATTGCAATCATCATGTTATATGACTGTGTACTTACAATTACTCATTTTGCCTTTCTATCCAGTTATTTTTTCTCTTTTCCATTAGGTCTATGACCTCACGTGATTAACAACTGACTATCTGAATACTTCTAAACTTTATGTAGAAACCGGAATCTCTCTACCCTGCATGAATCATTAGAGGTACAATCCTACATCACTGCAAAGTCCCTGGCAGAACGGAGCAGCTGGGTCAGGAGTTGAAGAGGAGGTGCAGCTGGGCTGCTAGGGACTTTGCAGTAATGTAGAATTGTACCTCTAATGAGGACTCAGGCAGGGAAAAGAGACTTCCTGTGTCTACATAGAGCTTAGACGGATTCAGCTAGTCAGTTTTTAAGCACGTGATGTCATAGACCTAATGGAAAAGAGAAGAATTATCTGGGTAGAAAGGCAAAATGAGCAATTGTAAGTACACAGTGCTGTATAATATGATGATTGCAATATATTAAGAGGATAGACACTTTGATTGGAGGAGTCCTTTCATTTTAGTTAAATATTTAATTTTAATATTTGAATCCCTATTTTGTCCTTTTTTAGCTAAACTTGGTTCATATTTTTTTAAAACACAACTCTATATAGTCCCCTCCCACCACACTTCTGTGACATCGCTTCCGGACGGCCTCTGTATCCCTGCCTTCAGCAATGACTTGTAGTCACCTAGTTGTTGCAGCCGTCATGTGTTAATATAACACAATGCCATCACCAAAAATCAGAATTTTGCAGCATCTCCTTCCCTACTAGACGCACTTACACAATAGACAGTCAGCTACTGTAGCGTGCTGAATTCATCAGGAGGCGGCTTCCCTGCCCCACAGGGTGGTGATTGACAGGTGGGTGTGTATCCATGTGTGCATTCAGTGCAGAGAGGGCGGCGGCAGCGCTGTCCTGAGATTAGAACTGAGGTATTCTTAGCGCTTCTAGCCACAAAACAGCATTTTTGTTTTGTCTAATAGGGGTACAGGTCTGTAGCTGGAATATGTGGCAGTATTTATTTATTTTATTTTTTTTAAGCTAGCAGGTCTGTTTTTTATTTTTTATTGAGGGATTTTTTTTTTTACAATGTAAAATGGGGGAGGGAATAATAACAAAATGTACATATACATATCCATTTCCATATCTGAATTTAAACTTCACAAGGAGAGTGGACTGTAATTGAAAATCAAGGGTAATGGAGGGAGGGTAAGAAAGGAAGGGATAAGGGAGAAATCCGTTCAGGGAAAAGGAGGGTAAGAGTATGAAGGGGAGGTAAGAAATGGGAAAGAAATAAGATCCGCTTACTAAGGAAAAGGAAAGACATAGAAACAGATCGTCTAAGTATTGTTAAACCATGGGTGAACAGTTGAAAGGATTATTCAGCAATTGTAATATAAAAGTGTAAAATCTGACAAACATAAATATGTTTATGAACGAGCTCTTACCTAGAGGGAAAATTGTGTTCCAAGAAGACCATCTGGAGCAATAAATTATCTCTTGGGGTATGAGATAATTCAAACAAATTATGAGTTGAAAGTTTTCGATTTATTCTCAGGAAGAGCAGGGGGATCCATGGATTTCCACTTTGAGGCTAAGAGGGACTTTGTGGTAGCAATTATATGTAAGGCAATATTCCGAATTTCTTTTAGGAAGTAAATTTACTTCCAGAGATAAAGATGTTGAGGGATTTCTTCCAAAGAATTATAGAGTTCCTTCAACAGTCGAAAGATTTCTTTCCAGAGCAATATGAGCTTTGGACAAAATATACGTATGAGGTTCCTCTTTGTCCACAATTTCTCCAGCATAGGTCTGATTGTTCTGCAAAAACTTTAAATCTGACGGGCGTGAAATACCAGCCGTTTAGTTAAAGTAGTTTTCATGCGGAGTAGCATTAATATTAGATTTAAAAGTCCATTCAATCACCTCTTCCCATTTTTCTGGAACAAAATGCATGTTCAAGTCTTTTTTCCCATTTTATCATGTGATTTGACAGTTCAAAGAATACATCAGAGTCAAATACAGAGTATAAGTTTAGTATTCCATATATAGTGTGAGATTACCTGAGAGCATTTATGGCTCTCGGGAGGGATAATGGGAGAGAGAGTTTTTCTAGTATATTTCCTAAGTTCTAAAAAAATGTATAATTCCTCTGTGAGAATCTAAGCTATTGGAAATTAAGTATTTTATATCTAGTTTGGGGCCAATAATTAGATAAGAACAATTTGTGATCCCAAGTCTTTCCCATTTCTCAAATGGGAAGTTGGGCAGAGCTGTTTGGAAGACAGAAATTGGAAGTTTTTCCAAGGAAAGCTTGGAGCTAGCATGTTTTGTTAACTTCGCTAGCTTTTTCCATATCGAGATAGTTGAGCATATAACATTAAATGATCTGGTGACTGAAGAGTAGGATCAAGTAAATATGAGAGAATCACTGAAGATAAAGGTAGGTTTTGATTATATGATCTTTCCATTACTGTCCAAGGAGATTCTCCATATGCTGGAAAGTCAGTTCCTGCTCTGCAGTAAAATATTGGTTTCATAATATGCTTGCATATTGGGTAAGCCAATACCGCCTCTTTTTTGAATAGTAAGGTCTTTGCTATTCTGGGATGTTTGGTCTGCCAAATATATTGGGATAATTGTTTGAAGTTTTTTTTAAATCCAGACATCTGGTATTGGGATAGTCCTAAATATATACTGAAGCTTAGGTAGGATCATCATTTGATAATACTTCATGGCTTGGTAGAGTCATCTTATGTTTTTTTCGATTTTTATCAATTGTGTTTTGAATCTGTTTTGAGATGTTAAGTAAATTCTCGTCTAGTATTTTGTATGTTGGGTTTGTAATAATGATTCTTAGATATGAAATACCGGATTTTTCCCACGAGAGAGAGAACTCTGGATTGACAACGAAGGATCTATAGGAAAACTTACAATTTTAGATTTATTTTTTTTTTAACATTGATTTTGTAAAAAGAAACGAAGGATTTTCTTTTTTATTATTACTAATAAAACTGATTTTATCTTAGTGAGTTGATCCAGTCTGTAAGGCTGTGTGCCCACGATGCGTTTTTAATGCGTTTCTGCAGCATTTTTGCAGCTGCGGAAATTCATTAAAAACGCATGGTAGAAGGTCTGCTATGTTCCCCAATGATAATCCGCATGTGCTGTGCACGTGCTGTGGAAATTTCCGCTGCGGATTATCATTGCGGAAAAAAACGCAGCACTACCAATTATTTTGCGGAAGTGCTGCGTTTTCGCCGCCATTGACTTGCATTAGAACGCGCCAATTCCGCAAGACTGCATCTGTACTTGCGTAATTGGTGCGTTCTAATGTGCGGATGGTACCCGGGTGTAGAGGAGAGGAGAGTCTCATCCACACCCAGGTACCATTAAAAAAATCTGTAAAAAAAGAATAAAAAAAATAAACGTATATTTACCTTCCGGTGGCCCGCGGTGCGCTCCTCCTTGCTTCCCGGCACTTCGCGGTGGATTGAAGGACCTGCGCTGACGTCAGTCATGTGACTGGTCACGTGACGCTGACGTCAGCAGGTCTTTCAATCCACCGCTGTCGGCAAGGGAGAACGGAGTGAGCAGGACACCGGGGGCCATCGGAGGGTAAGTATACATTTATTTTTAACCACTCTCTCGGGTCACACTATATAAATCCATGCAAACGGCATAGTGTGACCTAATTGTCACAAGCACTTTCCAAGTGATGCTAATCTCTTGGAAAGCGCTTGTCAATCCTCATGCGGAAATGTCAGTGAATAACGCTCCATTTCCGCATGTACAATCCGCATGTGTTTTTTCTGCCAGGGAGATGCAGAAACACTCAGGAAAAAATCCTGAGCATTTCTGCATCGTGGGCACATAGCCTAAAGGTTATTGAGGTATCATCCTCGAAGAAGCCTATTTTGTACGGTCTATGATTCATAGTTATGTCTTTATCAGGTTTTTGACTCTTATAGCTTGCAGGTCTGTTTTTAAAGACGTTGTACAGGATTTATAAAGCCTGGCTGTTCTCCTTTAGACTCGGCACCACACCGCTCCACAGCTTTTCTGCTATTGCAACTCGGCCACATTCACTTTAATAGAGCTTGGTGCTATATCAAAGATGCAAACCATGGGCAAGTGCGGAGAGGTTTATAAAGGAAAGTGGCCATGTTTTCTAATGCTTATAAACCCCTTTAACAATTTTCCTGTGTTTTTTGACGTACAGTGATATATATTACCAGTGAACATTGTAATAGTTAAAAATGGATCCAGTGTGAACAGTCCTGTAATGACATTCCCACATGATGCTGATGCGTTTCAGGCCTTGTGTCCCTTATAACATAAATGGTGGGGAATGCAGGATCTAAATGCTTTTTTCCCCTAACAACATTTCTTACAATACTGGTGTGCAGTTAGACATGTAATTAATGTTCCTTTTTTTATTTTTATTTCTAGACGCAGAAAACCTTGAATGCCAGTAATGGTTCACAATGGACTGCGTTCAGCTCCAAGACATCAGGGCGGTCAGGCTTGTGTGTACATAGAAGAAATCCGAAGAATTTTTTAGCAAGCTGTTACTCTGCCTGCCCACCCGGAGTTTACTACCTGGCAGACTGTGTTTTTTTTTTTTGTTTGTTTTTTTAATACAATTTTGCTCCGTATATTTTATGCAACCTTTCATGAGCTCCAATCCTTTATCCCAGCATATACAGCTTTGACATTTTGTAGACTTGGTCATTCAAAGGGTTTTATCTTTTTCTTTGTCCTGCTGCTGTTTCTTAAGTAGCAAAATGCACTTTACCAAAACTGTTCATCTAAAAACACTGTATTTAATATGTCCCAAGTATTGTACAGGGTTCCTAACGTCGGTGGGAGCTAGGAGCCAATGTGCTGATGGCACGCAGGCTGGTAGGGAGGACTTAATAAACCTTCAGTGGCTTCCATGTGAACATCTTGGGCTTTGTGAATTTCCCTGATTGTGCTCAAAGCAGCTGAAGAGATGACACTGAACATTATTCTCTAAGCTTCCAGCCCCAGATTGGTAAAACCATGTAATGTCCTGTACATGGGGTATGAGATTGGAAAGCGACACCAGATCATCTGCCAATGGTTACACTACAGGGAATCTTCACTGAATCATATGTAATTGCATCAGATCACCAGTAGAGGGGGATATTACTGGGTTTTTTTTCTTCTAGAATTATTTCAATACTTTTAGGCTGTGTGCCCACGTAGCATTTTTCAAGCGTATATGCTGCGGAATTTCCGCAGCGTAAACGCTTGAAAAACGCATGTGTATCCGCACCCCATGGTCCCCAATGGGATTCCGCAAGTTCTATGCACATGCTGCGGATTTTTCCGCAGCGTTTATGCCGCGTTCAAAAATCCGCAGCATGTCATTTAATTTTGCGTTTCCGCAAGCGGAATTGCCTTTATCCAATGCATAAAAAACGCAAGGCAATTCCGCATGTGGAAAACGCGTGATAAACGCGTGATAAACGCGCGATAAACGCGTGCGGAATTCCGCATGCGTTTTTCCGGGAGAGGACTTGCATTTATGCAGCAGAAATTTTCTGCTTCATAAATGCAACGTGGGCACATAGCCTTAACTGACCAGATTTTGTTTTCTTATCTATTTTTACAAGTGGCTTTAATCATCACTTACACTTTTTACATGCACTTACTATTTCTCAAGATTTAATGTTGAGTTTGGTTTTTATATTATAATATATATTATAATATTTATTTCTACCAACATTATTTCCACTAACAAACTCCATAATGTGATTTGATGGCCGTATCTTTTGTGTTGTATCACCCTTCCCCCAACAGTCAGGTACACTGCATCCATGTGCGAAACTTATGTTGTGGCGCACTCAGTGCTCCTCAATGCTTTCCTTTTTGTCTTTTTTGCTACAGTCACCTGCCTGCTCTCCATTACGATTTACCTCTTGTTGGTGAACATGTGGAAAACTGAATATATGCCCTCTTAAAAGTGTCTGTTAGGTTAAAAAAAAATTCCTTTTAAAAGTAATTTCACCAGATTTTTGCTATGTGATGTAAGGGCAGAGACCCTGATTCCAGAGATGTTACTTAACTGGGCTGCTTGCTGCATGTTTAGATTAAAATTACTGTGTTCTGTGCTGCAGATCTGAGTGCTGTATAACCCTGCTCACACCACTCACCACTGATTGGCAAGGGGTTACACAACTGGATGACTAACAGAAGTCTAATTGTCTTGTGCCATATATTCTACTAATCAGTGATTTTATTTAAACTATACAACAAGCAGCCCAGTAAGTGACACATCACTGGAATCAGGGTCTCTGGTCCCACACCATGCTGCTCTCACATTACATAGCAAAAACCTGGTGACAGATTCCCTTTAAACTTGGAGTTCACAGAGCTTTAATAGCAACACAGATGTACGTTGGCATCAGTCGTATGTGAATCTTTATTGTACTGCACAACAGTAACTGAAAACCAATATTTATATATACCGTAAATGCTTTTTTTTTACTAAAATCTCAGTATAACACCAACTCATTACTGTCATCTGCCCTTTTCACATACCCATTCTAGTTCTTGTATATGATGTTGGTCCATCTTTTTTTGTGTGTAAATTATGAAGTTGCTGTGCACATTTGTCAATCATGGTAGCCTAGTCTTCTATTCTACAACTGTAATAAAGTCCTCTTCTGTAAGGCACCTGTCTTTTAGACCTTTTTGACACAGAGGTGACATTCTCTGGTAGCATTGCCACCACCTTCTATCCAGGGCAATAACAGATGATTCGGTCTTCTGGTAGATTCTGTATAGGAGAGAAGTAAACTTGAATTCTATGTGGAAACAGCAATAGGCAGACATCCTACAGTCAGAGTATATGATCACAAGCCCCCTCCTCCAGCCCATGCATGGAGAACAGAGGCGTTCTGGCCTCACCATTCCTTGTGCGCCAAATAATGCTTAGATTGGGGCTTGTGATGATGGAACTTTCCTATTAGATGTCAAGTTGAGGAGCAACTTTAACTTTTCAGGACAACTGCTCCAGCCCTGTGAATTCTTAATGTACTTTCAATAAAGAGATCAAAGTTATTCTCCCTTATGCTGGATCTGTCAGAAAATAGATCATTGTGAACCTGTCATGGCGGTTTGGAGACCTAAATCCTGATGTCAGTTTCCCTTTGAAAAAAAAAAAATCAATTCGCCATAGATATGAGACAGTGTCAAGACCCCAATACTTTCTACAGTTTGTCAACAATCTCGCGCTTATACTCTCCAGGCAGGGAGACCTTAATACTAACCATAGGAATAAGATTGTTCAGCAGACAAAGGGTCAAATGTAGATGATTTGTGACTGGTATTTGTCAATTTATTGCATTTTTTTTCCACCGCATTTTGAATTATTGCTTTTTTTGGGGTGGAAGTGTGGGATAACAGAAAGGAGTAAGAACATTGTTTAAGTGCAGAATTAACAGGAGATTATACTGTACTATAAAAAAGTGCACATTCATTAGTGGGCCTGTAAACCCTTTGGATTTGTTTTGTAGTAACTAAATGTGTAGAATATGTGGTACTATTCCCTTGCAGCCGAAGAACATGTCCACGAGTTATCGCACAACTTGTGTTCATTCATGCTTTTGCAAGTGGCCGTGTCTTTCGCCCACAATGTGGGGTCAAAGCAGTATTCCCTTTTTATATCCATGTCTTCAGATGAGCGCTCCCAGTATTTAATGAATGGGATAGCTGCGTGGATCAGTGGGGATGTCATGTGGGCAATGCTCACCTCTTGATGTGGAAGTGATCGGTGCTGGACCACCTCTTTTAATCTGATTTTGTGGCCAGAGGAGGAGAATGACTAAGAGCTTATTAGGTCTACATGTGTGAACCATAGACTGGGATATAAGAAAACCCTTCTCCGATGTCAGGGTTATTACTTTTGCATTTGTGGTTATGAACTGATGTTGTGCAGCTGAACTGTTGGGGTATGTGCACACGGTCAGGAATGGCTCCGGATTACACGCAGTGCACTTGCGCTGTGTGCAATCCGCAGCGGCCAGATGTTACAGCATAGTGGGTGGGATTTGTAGAAATTCCATGTCCACTATATGTCTCCGTGGACCTGCGGATCACCCACAGAGATGGACATGCAGCGTGTCTTTCCAGACCGCAGCATGTCAATTTCTCTTGCGGAGACTCGATCAGTGCAATCTATTGATTGCGGTGAATCTGCTTGTGTTCAATGAACACATGCGGATTCACCTGCGTGCAGCACTTTGGATGCAGCATAAAGTATACTGCGTTCATAGCGCTGCCAGAAAGGATTGTGTGCCCATACCCTTAGGGTGGATTCACACGTTGCAGAAACTTCTGTAACTGGAAACGAGTTCTGTTCATCTGAGTAGGGTTGTTTGATGGTAACACGTGGATTTTTGTATTTCTCCAAATAAAGGGGACAGTCATATTTTCTGCAGCTTGTGATCCCACCCTTAGAGACACATAGACCTGATTCATCAAGCAGTTTTCTGGTATAAAACTACTTCAAATGTCAAGTGGTTTATTTGCGCAACTCTCACTTGGGTTTTTTAATGCAGATCCTGACCTGCTCCATTAACTTTTTGAAAGTTGGGTATACTCAGCCACACCCCCTCCCAGCCAAGCTCAACCCGACCAAATTCATCAAAATTTCTAACACAAACGCAGCATAAATTATGACAGAAATGTACTCCAGTTTTGACTTTGCAGTCGTGTATGGCAGCTGAAAAGTGTGCCCAAAGCATCAAGAGGCGCATCTTACCCCAGTGTGCAAAATTCCAGTCTGATAATTCTGTACCCGTGATTAATCAAATCAGACTATTTCTAAGCTCCAAGACTGCAGCCAATCACTTCTGAGTGGTCCGGGTACATCTGCAGCGTCCTGTGAGAAATTACGCTTACAGGGAACCAACAGGTCATCTGATTTATGCTGCCCAAAACACAGATTGCAGCCTGAATCGCATTCTGCCTGTACCATTGCACATGTATATTTTTCTCTGGAACACTGACCTGTTAGAGACAATATACTTTTAAAGGGAACCTGTCAGCAGGATTTTAGACCCCAAACTAATATATATGTATAATTTATGACATGTCCTTTTAATATTGATGGTTATAGCTTTTTGTTTTATAAGTCAATGTCTCCATTTTATAGAAATCCATTGGCAAATTTTTGTGCAATTAAGGTACAATTGCAGAGGGCTTGTCCCTCCACATACAGCACTCCGGCCTCTATCCCACCACCCAGACTGCGATTTCCTGAGAACTTGCACAAGTTCTCGGCCAGGTGGACAGGTCACAGAAGAATGCCCTGTCATTCACTGAAAGGAGACTGGCGGTGGCTGGAGAAAGAGGGAGAGAGGCTGGAAAGTTGTACGTGCAGGGTCAAGCCGCATGCATTTGCGGTTCAATTCCATAAAAAACTTTTGATGGATTTCTATAACATGGAGAGACAGACTCATAAAACTAAGGTATGGACTTGATGTTAGTTTGGGGGTCTGAAAGCCTGCTGACAGGCTCCCATTAAAAATCTGACCTGGTACCATCCCTGATCGTTTTCTGCTGCAGGTGATAGACAAAAGGTCTCTGATCTCGAGTCCAGTCCTGTAGGGATCTGTGTGTCCCAAAAATAGTAGACTTGGTCAGTTCGTCCAACTTTAATCTGTGTATGGTGTCCTCCACTACTGATGGGGGGAGAGAAGGATCTGGCCTGTTGAATTTCAATGTGATTGATCCTTTTATTCTCAAAGAAAACAGGAGTGCTCGGTGTAGGTTTCCTGTGTCTGGGGGGAATAGTAGTAGATGGGGGAGCTGCCAACCATTTAATGTGTATGCATGACCTAAGAATACTGTGGCTAGTGGCCTGTACTGGTGTACGCTCCTGTATGGCTGATCTGTAACACATGATGAAGGAACAGTCCTGTGCCATTTTCTGTCCGCATTGAAATCCAGAGCGCTCAGTACAAGATGTGATTACACCGGCACTAACCTGCTGCTCACTTGTGAATACAGGCACAACTTTAGGTGAATAGCCCCAGACTAGAAATGATTTGATAAGGTTTTTTCTTTGCAGTGGCACGGATATTCTCATCAAGAGCCAAGCTTCTGCTGCTACATGGGTGGTCGGATCAGCAGGGGCTGAAGATGTTAAAAATGATCAAAGGAGGGTATTCTGGGCTGAACACAACACTCAGCTTAAAATAGACGAGTGTCTCAGGCAAGTCCAAATTCATGAGCAGCCTCCCTGCGAATGTCTGTTCAGAGCCTCGTCTTTTGTGGTCCCTTCTACTGAGGGTCTGCACCGCTAAGCCTCCACAGACATAAAAGCCTTGGTGGCTGTGACGATCATTCACAGGCATTTACCAGCGCCTCTCCCCATGTACAGAAGAAAGTGTCTGATGGAGGACATCTGTATGGAGATTTATGCTTTCCATCAGCCCTATCATCTTACCAATATACAAATTGTATTGTTGATGGGATCAGATTGGGGCTCACAGTGTATTATCAATTATATTAAAATCACCACATTTTGCTACCCCGGCCGAGAGCTGCATGCTATAGGTGCAGAAATCCTGATTCCAGTGATGTCACTTACTGAGCTGCTTGCTGCCCTTTTGCTAACATCCATGTTTCACCTGCTGCAAATCTACCAGTTTTCTAAATGCTAAGCTCTGTATAACCCTATTCACACATGATTGGCAGCTTTCTGTGTACACTGTACATAGTCAGAAAACAGGCAATCAGTGGTAGGGGCGGGGTTATACAAAGTTCATGAATAGGGAGGACTGCCTGGTAGCAGGTTTACTAGTCCTCTAGTGATAAAATCACTGTTTTATCAGCAGGAGATTAGCAAAACTACAGCAATAGCCAAGTGACGCGTCACTGGAATCAGGGTCTCTGCCCCTACATTATCCTGCTCTCCGATTGTGTGACAAAAACCTGGTGACAGATTTCCTTTAAAGGGAACCTGTCACGTGATAAAAAACGCCATTAGCTTTCAGATATGGGGCTAATCTGCAAGGTAATAGTGTTCTGAACCTGCCCGGCCGTGCTTGGTATTCAATCACTGAGGTGGAGCCGGCGTGGGTTCAGTCACTGCTCTGTGTATAGTGAGCAGCTGTTGTAAACACGCCCCCGGCCCTGATTGACAGCAGGCCCTAATGCTGAGCTGCTGTCAGTCAATGCTGCCTCTATCTATACACAGAGCGTTGACTGAACCCATGACGGCGACACACCCGTGACTGAAACCTGAACGCTGCCGGAGGTAATAAAGTTCATTTCCTCCTGGGAGAAGGGGCTTAAAGTGCCGGCGCTGGGCAGATGCAGAACGATATTAACCTGCAGATTAAACCCATGTCTGCAGGTTAATGGTGTTTTTTTCACGTGACCGGTTCCCTTTAAGGGGAAGTGTCTTTTATCTTTTCTTTTGTTACCTAGTTAGAAGATCTAGCAAATAGATCTTTCTTCTGTTAAAACAGCAACATATTTGGAACCATCATGAACAATGGAGCATTTTGGAACTTTCCTAACCAAGGCAAATATACACATCATATGTATAAGGCTTTATTCACACAGTTGAAAAATTCTAACAGAAAAACTTGCCTTGTTAATCATGACAACCACTATTTATTGGCCACTTTGCAGTAGCGGGTCATATCCATAGGTATTAAGAGTGACCTTGTGGCATACATTTAATAGGTTTTAAAGGGGGTTGACCAGATTTAGCATGAAAGACTTGTGAATCCTCAAAATGTGTGATGTCTGGATTTTCTAGTGCCAGTGGTGAGACTGGGCAGTCATGTAACCGCAAGTATGCAATATGCATACTTCTGGCCACATGTCAACTAGACCTGATCCCTTTAAGGGACCTATCAAACACCTTAAGTTATCCACTTTCATAGTAGATAGAGTAATAAAGCAGATCTGTCACCAGATTTCACAATACAAACCGTATTATTGAATAGCTCTTAAACCTGATGAGGCTGATGGCTTTGCTTTGAAAATCCACATCAGCATGAAATCAAAGCTGTTACATCTTTAGGACTGTCTAATCCAAGTTGACACTAATTGTACTAAACCTGCATATCTGCCCCATTATTTTTTTTTTTTATAGTATTTAAATGCATTAATGTAGGCCGAACGCACCGATTTTGGCAAAATAAGATAATCTAATGTGTATAGGGGTGTCCTGACTTTTCCCCAACAGCAGATGTCGGTAGGAATTGCTCTCAGTCGTATGTTATATCCAGCCAGAGTGTATGACTAGTTTATTGGCGCATCTATACGAATCAGAAACGCAGGAGATTTTCCAGGGTTGAAAATCCGCAGAGTTTTATAGAGAAAATCACATGAGCTGAGAAAATCCACACCGGAGATTAATTACTTAGAGCGGACGGTTCATTAGGACTGATGGCTGCTGCATGATGCTTCCTGCACTGCATAAACCCTTATATTACCAAGATTGATGAAAGTTGCTACCATTCGTTTCCGGCAGCAGTAACATCTGTGTTTTAGTATATACAAATCCAACATTGGCTCAGTTGAACAATGAGAGAACCCTAAACAGCAGCCATATTTACAGGTCCCCTAAAAAACTAACCACACACAGTGGAGAAAAGTCATTTGAATCTGCAGGTTTTTTTTCGGCTGGGCCAGCTGATTCGCCCCGGCAGACTATGTTTGTTTAGGATGAGAAGGATCAGGGATGTTCAATTTCAATGTCGATACTTTAGTTTTTCTCCTACAATATTAGCCCTGCCAAAAATGTCTTACAGTAATTCACTCCACTCTCCCCATTAAGGAAACATACAAACTCATTGAGAAGGTGGGTGATCTGAGCGCGCATGTACAGGTGCATCTCACTAAATTAAAATATCATCAAAAAGTTAATTTATTTCAGTTCTTCAATACAAAAAGTGAAACTCATATATTATATAGAGTCATTACAAAACCGAGTGATCTATTTCAAGTGTTTATATCTGTTAATGTTGATGATTATGGCTTACAGCCAATGCAAAAAAAAGTCATTACCTCAGTAAATTAAATTAATTAACAAAAACTCTCCTGCAAATGCTTCCTAAGCGTTTAAAAAGGTCCATTAGTCTGTTTCAGTAGGCTCCACAATCATGGGGAAGACTGCTGACTTGACAGATGTCCAGAAAGCAGTCACTGACACACTCCACAAGGTCCCAGAGTTCCAATTTTCATTCGTAAATCAAGGTCCCAGAGTCTGGAGGAAGAGTGGAGAGGCCACAATCCAAGCTGCTTGATGTCTAGTGTGAAGTTTCCACAATCAGTGATGGTTTGGGGAGCCATGTCATCTGCTGGTGTAGGTCCACTGTGTTTTATCAAGACCAAAGTCAGCGCAGCCGTCTACCAGGACATTTTAGAGCACTTCATGCTTCCCTCTGCCAACAAGCTTTTTGGAGATGGAAATTTCATTCTCCAGCAGGACTTGGCACCTGTCCACACTGCCAGAAGTACCAATACCTGGTTTAAAAACAACAGTATCACTGTGCTTGATTGGCCAGCAAATTTGCCTGACCTTAAGGGAATCTATGGGGTATTGTCAAGAGGAAGATGAGAGACACCAGACCCAACAATGCAGATGAGCTGAAGGCTGCTATCAAAGCAACCTGGACTTTCATAACACCTCAGCAGTGCCACAGGCTGATCGCCTCCATGCCACGCCGCATTGATGCAGTAATTCATGCAAAAGGAGCCCCGACCAAGTATTGAGTGCATTTACTGAACATACATTTCGGTAGGCCAACATTTCGGATTTTAAAATCATTTTTCAAGCTGTTGTTATAAAGTATTCTAATTTACTGAGATAATGACTTTTGTGTTTTCATTGGCTGTAAGACATAATCATCAACATTAACAGAAATAAACACTTGAAATAGATCACTCTGTTTGTAATGACGCTATATAATGAGGTTGTTTTTTTTTGTATGAGTTTGATGTGTCACATGACCCTCTTCCTATTGAGAAAAATAAAGTTGGATCCAAAATGGCAGACTTCAAAATGGCCACCATGGTCACCACCCATCTGGAAAAGTTTTCCAACTCCCATATACTAATGTGCCACAAACAGGAAGTTGATATCACCAACCATTCCCATTTAATTTAGGTGTATCCATATAAATGGCCCACCCTGTATATATATATACACTGCTCAAAAAAATAAAGGGAACACTTAAACAACAGAATATAACTCCAAGTAAATCAAACTTCTGTGAAATCAAACTGTCCACTTAGGAATTATCAAGACACCCTCAATAAAGGAGTGGTTCTGCAGGTGGGGACCACAGACCACATCTTAGTACCAACACTTTCTGGCTGATGTTTTGGTCACTTTTGAATGTTGGTTGTGCTTTCACACTCGAGGTAGCATGAGACGGACTCTACAGCCCACAGAAGTTGCTAAGGTAGTGCAGCTCATCCAGCATGTCACATCAATGCAGGCTGTGGCAAGAAGGTTTGCTGTGTCTGTCAGCGTAGTGTCCAGAGGCTGGAGGCGCTACCAGGAGACATGCCAGTACACCAGGAGACAGGCCAGTACACCAGGAGACGTGGAGGGGGCCGTAGCAGGGCAACAACCCAGCAACAACCCAGCAGCAGGATCCTTTGTGCAAGGAGGAACAGGAAGAGCACAGCCAGAGCCCTGCAAAATTACCTCCAGCAGGCTACAAATGTGCATGTGTCTGCACAAACGGTTAGAAAAGGGTGGTATGAGGGCCCGACGTCCACAGATGGGGGTTGTGCTCACAGCCCAACTCCGTGCAGGACGCTTGCCATTTGCCACAGAACACCAGGATTGGCTAAGTTGCCACTGGCGCCCTGTGCTCTTCACAGATGAAAGCAGGTTCACACTGAGCACATGTGACAGACGTGACAGAGTCTGGAGACGCCGTGGAGAGTGATCTGCTGCCTGCAACATCCTTCAGCATGACCGGTTTGGTTGTGGATCAGTAATAGTGTGGGGTGGCATTTCTTTGGAGGGCCACATAGCCCTCCATGTGCTCGCCAGAGGTAGCCTGACTGCCATTAGGTACCGAGATGAGATCCTCAGACCCCTTGTGAGACCATATGCTGGTGCGGTTGGGCCTGGGTTCCTCCTAATGCAGGACAATGTCAGACCTCATGTGGCTGGAGTGTGTCAGCAGTTCCTTGCAAGATGAAGGCATTGAAGCTATGGACTGGCCCACCCGTTCCCCAGACCTGTATCCGATTGAGCACATCTGGGACATCATGTCTCGCTCCATCCACCAACGTCACGTTGCACCACAGACTGTCCAGGAGTTGGCGGATGCTTTAGTCCAGGTCTGGGAGGAGATCCCACAGGAGACCATCCGCAACCTCATCAGGAGCATGCCCAGGCGTTGTAGGGAGGTCATTCAGGCATGTGGAGGCCACACACAATACTGAGTCTCATTTTGACTTGTTTTAAGGACATTACATCAAAGTTGGTTCAGCCTGTAGTGTGTTTTTCCACTTTAATTTTGGGGGTGACTCCAAATCCAGGCCTCCATTGGTTAATAAATTTGATTTCCATTGATGATTTTTGTGTGATTTTGTTGTCAGCACATTCAGCTTTGTACAGAACAAAGTATTCAATGAGAATATTTCATTCATTCAGATCTAGGATGTGTTATTTGAGTGTTCCTTTTATTTTTTTGAGCAGTATATATATATATATGAAATAGGAGATGCAGTGGATATGGAAAAGGCTACACACCCTTGTTAAAATATCAGTTTTTTGTAATGTAAGAAAAAAAAAATCATCAAGAAGAATCATTTCAGAACTTTTTCCACCTTTATGTCCCCCATAATCTGTACAAAGCTATTGAAAAACAAACAAATCATGTTGAGGGGGGAAGTAAACTAAAATAATGTGGTTGCATAAGTGTGAACACCCTCTTATACTTGTAAGTGAGGATGCAGTATGTTCAGAATTAGCTAATCATATTTAAACTCGTTAAATAGTAGTCAGTGTACAGTTGCCATCATTTACAGTGATTCTGATTAACCCCATATAAAGTTTAGTTGTAGTACGATTTTCCTGACATTTTCTTAGTTGCATTCTACAGCAAAAGCCATGATCTGTAAATGGCTTACAACACACCAAAGCGATCTCATTGTTGAACGTTATCAGTCATAAGAAAGGTACAAAAAAATTCTAAGCTATTAGATATACCATGGAACACTGTGAAGACAGCATCAAAAAACTGGCTTAAATTTGGCACAGCAGTAACATTACCTAGAACTGGATGTCCCTCAAAAATTAATGAAACGACAAGAGGAAAATTGGTCCAGTAGGCTGCTAAAAGGCCTACTGCAACATTAAAAAAGCTGCAGGAATTTCTGGCAAGTACTGGTTGTATATTGTATGTGACAACAATGTCCTGTACACTTCATATGTCTGTCCTTTGCTGTAGTGTGGCAAGACCGAAGAATTTTCTTACAAAGTCCGGCTATGTTTTCCCAAAACCTACATCAAGTCTGCCAAAAGCATGTGGGAACGTGTTCTAATCTGATGAGACAGAGTTTGAACTTTTTGGGCCATATTTCCAAAAGGTGTGTTGACTTTGCGCCAATATTGTGCATCACCAAATGAACACCATACCCACGTTACAGCATGGTGGAAGCAGAATTAGGATTTCAGGATGATTTTTCAGCAGCTGGAATTGTGGCTTTAGTCAAGTTTTCCATCTTCTCATCACATGAGAGAATCCACGCTAGTGTGAGCGTACTCTTAAGGTGTGCATATTTATGCAACCACATTATTTTAGTTCTTAATTATTTTCCACCCCAAAAGATTTAACTTTGTTATTCAATTGAATATAGGTGACATTAAGAAGTAGAAAAAGTTCTGAAATGATTTTTCTTGGTATGATCTTTTTTTTACATAAGAAAAACCTGCCATGTTAACAGAGGTATGTAGACTTTTTAAATCCACTGTATAACTAAGCACTCGTTGGACCAACAGTTGTCTGGGAGTATAGGCACCTTTAGAGTAGTAGCAAATCCAAAAACACAGGAAGAAGCTAGCAATACCTAGGACTTAGAGCCTGATGCTTTCTCCAGTTGTATAAAAATGTAGCAAATTTTGGCAGTTTTGTGCCTGTCTAGGCCAACTTTGCTAAAGTGGGAGGAGGGTGGGTGGGATGCGGCATAGTGAAGCCACCCAGCAAATTCATCAACAGCAGAAATGTACTCTAGTCCCTGACTGTAGTAACAATTCTGGCAGAGGTACACACCAGTTGTAAGATGCACCTAATTCATTAAGAGGCGTGCGATTCCAGCAGTGTATTCAATAAAGACTGGGGTGCAAAATGTCAGTCTTAATAATGGGGCCCTTCAGTTGTATTAATCCAGTTTTGTGAATGTAGAAGGAAGTAAAGGCACAAGGCAAAAAAAGAGGCATAACGAGAAGGCTGGAGCATCACCCCATCCCATTAAATCCTACAAGATACTTTTTAGTATACATAAGGGGGCCTTCATTTTAAATGATCGTGGCAAAAACGCCAATTAAAGAATGCATGGCTAGTAATTACCACAAGCCTACTCAGCATTAAATATAATAATAGGAGAAACAGAGTACATATGGGCATAAAAACAGTATAGCTTTATTAGATATCAAATATAAAAAGGGCCACGACAGGTGGCGACATGAAGTAGTAATAGATTACAAAATGCAGCACATAGTCATATGAATACAGCATATATATACCAGGCTCCAATTAGGGCCACCTGGTATCTCTGTCTCTCCTGGTCCTTGGCCTGTCCCTTACTTTTATCTATTATTGCGTTTGGTAAGCGACATCTGATATTTACATTGACACTGCATATTTACCCGTACACTTGTATGGAGCGGTGCATTTGCATGGTGTGTCTTATATCCTTTTGTGCTTGCCCCCTTTTCCTCTTTTTTCCTGAGGAAATTTTTCTCAAAGTATATATATCCTGTATTCATATGACTATGTGCTGCATTTTGTAATCTATTACTACTTCATGTCGCCACCTGTCGTGGCCCTTTTTATATTTGATATCTAATAAAGCTATACTGTTTTTATGCCCATATGTACTCTGTTTCTCCTATTATTATATAAGATACTTTTTAGTGCTGACCTCATTCTATAAACTAAACCTTTAATACGTAGCAGCTTGTGACAATTTAACAGACTAATTGATGTCATTCTATTTAGCTTGAGATAAAAGAACTGGGAGAGAAATATCCATATAATTGGTCTTATAAGTTAAGTGCCCCGTCCTGATAGTGCTCTCTTCAATTACAGGTCAAACCCTCTGAATACTGGCAAGATTAGTGCTTAGGGCAGCAGTCTGTGCCCACATGTGCCAGCTCCTATGCTCAGAGGTAATGCAGACAGCTAGATGAGCTGAGGGCAGCTAATTACTGCTACTGGATATACACAGGAGCAGGGGTCAGATGCCGCTCATTCCTCTGTCTGCTCAGCACAAGAATGGGGCTTCGCTGCTAATTATGGTGCAAGGCTCCAGTCTGGACCTGAGCTTCTCTGCTTATTCCAGTTATTTACACTGGCAGCTCCTGGCACAGAAACATACAGCAGACGCTACAAATGCTGCCAGCAGTTTACACCAACATCATGACATCTCTCCATTCTCATGTTTCCATCACAGGGTTATATCGCATAGATGCGCTCACATCCAGGGAATTTCAGTACAGGAGCTCTTATTTTATGCATGGACCGAACAAAACAGTGATCACCCAGGAATAGTCTGTTATTAAAAGTGTAAAATAGTACATAACTTTCTGTAAATGTAAAACACGGCCCATAGAGTGTATGATGAGCTCAGCGCCCAAGTAAGCTGACGCCACCCCAGACAATGCACTGTCCCGTTTTAGCAATAGCCTGTTGTGTTAGGGGGCTTTCACATTGCGTTCTTGCTCACGTTCAGTGGTCGAGGCTTGCGTCTGAACCCCAAGCAAAACTTGATTCGGGCGTATGGGCCAACAGTCAATGTGTGGCGGACACTTAGGTGCAATCTACTACGTCTGGGCGTTTGCCTCCAGTAGGCATATACACCCAAAAATGATGCACAGCAGAGCACAAGTTGTCTCTGTCTGCACCATTATAGTCTATGACGCATATGACCGAATCCTGGTTTGTTTGTTTTGTTTTTTTTGGGGGGGGGGGGGGTGTTTTGGACACAAGCACTAACGGGACCACTGATCGTGAGCAAGAATGCAATGAATGCAATGTGAAAAGAGCTTTAAACTGCACAGAACGTCTTTTTGATGCCATGAACCCACCTGGTTTTGCAAGAGGCAGTCGCGTCAGGAAAATGTTCAATAGAAGGGTCAGCACTCCGTACAGATCTGTGGTGCACATGGAAGGCTGCGGTCCATAGAAATAATGAAGTCCCAGCACTCACATCAGTTTCAATGCTTCTTTAATGAATATCCACATGGAAAGACGTTTCAGCCCATCCTGAGCTTGTGCGTCTGGAAAATGGCGGTAGTGTTTTTTCCCCCAATTTTTATTTTTTTTTGCTATCTCTTGTTCCACTTTTTGCGATAGCTTTGCTTGAACAAATGCACCACAAATCGCTTTGGCATTGCAGTGAATAAGTTCATTTTTTTGTCAATTTGTAAGAGGTTTTTATAGAGGGGCGAGTTCCTGATCGGGCAGTCCTGAAAAAAATGTCATGTGCATGTAACGTGGTGCAGGGCAGTAGCCACCGCCTAGGCACTCGTCTTCAGCGTCCCATAAAAGTGGGGGTCTTGGCTGGGTATGTGAACCTGTGCTGTGAGGGTCTTATGCCTGTTCAGGCCACATGTAACTGATGTTGTGGGTTTACCAAGACCAGATGTTTCACAGTTCAAAGATAAATTCTTTACTGAATGGTAACTTGGTAAGGGCTATATACAAGGGAAAGCAGGTAAAAAGCCTTGTGAACGTTTTCCTTTACTGTATGAAGCATTTTCCACACAGTATCCTTCCTCAGTAGATGTTTTTCACTACTTCGCCACAACCCCATCTTTAACGCTACAGTCCTGATTAACAAGTCTCCTTTACTTGCTCATCCTATTTCTTCCACTACTGGCACCCTGGATCTCCCACTCAGAACCCTCCACTCCCAGATCCCTCCCCGTCTCTCAGTTACCTTCTGCGTTGCCAGCTCAAAGTATCATGGCTAGGCGTCCTCTTGTCATGTCATGAGCAGGTGGTCATGTGATCGCAAGTATGCGATTGGCAGACTACCAGCCACAATCCAACTAGACTGTATCCACATTTGCATTGAGCGAGGCCGCGCCCATCTAGTCGACATGTGACCACCTGTATGCAAATCAAATCAGGGGTGGACATACCGCCGATGCAGCCGCACCGGGGCCCGGAAGTAGAGGGGGGTCTCCTTGCAGGCAGGGGTGTAAGCATCCGCTATGGTGCCCCTCAAAGAGCCCAGTGCTGCATGACACCAGGCCCTTCTCTCGCAGGACTTACACTGCGTCTTCTGCTCCCTGCACTGTTCCATGCAGGCAGGGTCGGACTAGGGCACCGGCGAATTCTCTGGTGGGCCCGGGAGCTCGGCGGGCCCGGGAGCTCGGCGGGCCCCAGAGCAGGACGCACATGGGCCTGCTAGTTTCCAAGGACACACATTTACTTGCGTCCTTAACATGGCCGCTGACCTGTCAGTGGCCGGCGGCTGACAAAGGGGCGGAGATCCCCTGCACCAGGACCAGGAGATGCAGGGAGGACCTTGCAGGTTGGCTAATAATGAGGGCAATCTGGCCTGCTTCTCGGAGCCCGAGGCTCTGGGGGGCCCATGGCCAGATTGCCCTCATCATACGCGACGGGCAGGGAGCGATCCCTGCAGCTCCGCTGCTGACAGGAGGAAACTGGCAGTGGAGCTGAGGGATCCGTCCTCTGCTTCCTGCCTGGTGCTTTCTCCTTGACACAGGTACGCTCGGCTTGATGATGTCATCATGCAGCGCGGGCCTGTGTCAGGGAAAAAGTTGCCGACAACTACGATGCTGCAGGGGAACGAGCAGAGAGGTAAGTGTTGTTGTTTTTGGTTAGTTTTTTAGCTAATATACTGGGGAGAGGTCGAGGACAATGAGGGGTGGTGGGGGAGAACAATGATGCCCTGGGGTCTGGAAAGAATCATTAGCATAAAGATATACAGTGGGTACAGAATGTATTCAGACCCCTTTAACCACTTTACAGCCTGTGCCATATTAGTAAGCACAGGCTGTAATCCACTGGTTCAGTGAGGGCTCCAGAGCTGAGCCCACACTGAACCGGGCACATGTCAGCTGATTATTACAGCTGACATGTGCCCGCAACAGCCGTGGGTGGAATCTCGATCCACCCGCGGCTGTTAACATGTTAAATGCTGCTGTCAATCTCTGACAGCGGCATTTAACAGCGCCGCCTCGAAGCGCGTCACTTACCCCGCCCATCGGTGACCCCGTCACGTGATCGCGGGTCACCGATGGGTGGGCATGACAACCCTGGGTCTGCAGCAGACTCCAGTGGTTGTCATAAGCTGGTCGCTAAATAACATTTCCCACATGTCTACTTTACATCAGTACAATTTTGGAACCAAAATTTTTTTTTATTGGGGAGCTATAAGGGTTTAAAGTTGACCAGCGATTTCTAATTTTTTCAGCAAAATTTACAAAACCATTTTTTTAGGGACCACATCATATTTAAAGTCACTTTGAGGGGTCTTTATGACAGAAAATACCCAAAAGTGACATTATTCTAAAAACTGCACCCCTCAAGGTGCTCAAAACCACATTCAAGAACTTTATTAACCCTTCAGGTGCTTCACAAGAATTTTTGGAATGTGGAAGAAAAAAATAACATTTAACTTTTTCACAAAAATGTTACTTTAGACCCAATTTTTTTTATTTTCGCAGGAGTAACAGGAAAAAATGGACCCCAAAATTTGTTGTGCAATTTCTCCTGAGTTAGCAGATACCCCATATGTGGGGGAAAGCCACTGTTTGGGCACGCGGCAGGGTTCGGAAGGGAAGGAGCGCCATTTGACTTTTTGAATGTAAAATTTGCTTGAATAATTAGCGGACTCCATGTTGCATTTGGGGAGCCCCTGATGTGCCTAAACAGTGGAAACCCCCCCACAAGTGACACCATTTTGAAAACTAGACCCCTCAGGGAACTTATCTAGATGTGTGGTGAGCACCTTGAACCCCCAAGGTGCTTCACAGAAGTTTATAACATTGAGACGTAAAAATAAAATTTTCACATTTTTCCCACAAAAATGTTTTTCAGCCCCCACTTTTGCATTTTCAGAAGGGTAACAGGAGAAATTGCACCATGCAGTTTGTTGTGCAATTTCTCCTGAGTAACTTATCTAAAGGGAACTTATCTAAATGTGTGGTGAGCACCTTGAACCCCCAAGTCCTTTACAGAAGTTTATAACATGGAGCCATGAAAATAAAAAAAATCAAACTTTTTCCACAAAAATGATGTTTTAGCCCCAATTTTTTTATTTTCACAAGGGTAAGAGGAGAAAATGGACCCCAAAAACTTTTGTGCAATTTCTCCTGAGTACGCCAATATGTGGGGAAAATACAGTGTTTGGGCGCATGGCAGAGTTTAGACGGGAAGGAGAACTGTGTGACTTTTTGAACGCAAAATCGTCTGGAATCGAGAGCGGACGCCATGTCGCGTTTGGAGAGCCACTGATGTGCCTAAATAGTGGAAACCCCCCACAAGTGACCCCATTTTGGAAACTACACCCCTCGAGGATTTTATCAAGGGGTATAGTTAACATTTTGAACCCAGAGGTACGACACAGAATTTGATAATATTAGGTCATCATATTGAATAAGTTGTCATTAGTCTTGAGCGCAAGTAGCTCGCTACTTGAGTTTGCATCGGGTACTTGGGTATGCACCATGTACAGCGTGTGCTCGAGTGAAATGCTCGAGTCCCTGCTCGCATGTTTCACGGTTATTAGACACCTCAAAAAAAACATGCGGGGATCGCTCGTGCATGGCAGGCAATCCCCGCAAGTTTTTTTTTGGCCGCGAAGCATATGGGGCGGAGACTCAAGCACCCGCGATACTCAATGCATACCCGAGCACCCGATGCAAACTCAAGTAGCGAGCACTTGCGTTCAACACTAGTTGCCATATCGTCATCTTTTTTTTTTTTTTTACTTTTGAAAAAAAAAAACAACCCTAACCCCAACCCTAACCCTACCCCTTCCCTAGTCTAACCCTAACCCCAACCCTAACATTAGCACAACCCTAACCCCAACCCCAGCCCTAGCGTTTATTTTTTACGCCATTCCTAGTGCGGTATAAGTGATTAGACGACCTCATTCTTCGGGTCGGTGCGACTACAGAGATACCAAAATCATATCGGGTTTTTATGATTGACTGCTGTCACATACTAAAAGAAACATATTTAGTAAAATCTAGTTTTTGCATCGCCATATTTTGAGAGCTATAATTTTTTCATATTTTGGCCGACAGAGTCATGTGACAGCTTGTTTTTTTGCGGGATGAGTTGACGTTTTTATTGGTGCCATTTTCAGGCATGTGACATTTTTTGATCGCTTTCTATTCCATCTTTTGGGAGGCAGAATAAACAAAAACCAACAATTCAGGAATTGTTTTTTTTTTTATTTTTTTTATTCTACTCCGCGTGTGGTAAAATTGATAAGGCAGCTCGTACCACATTTATATCGTTTTTCTATGTTTTGGCGCTTTTACACAATAAAACCTATTTTATAAAAAAAAAATATTTTTTTGCATCGCTTTACTCTGAGAGCTATAACTTTTTTACTTTTTGGCTGATGTATGGCAGCTTGTTTTTTTGCGGGACAAGATGACGTTTTCAACGGTACCATTTTTATTCATATTCGTCTTTTTGATTGCGTGTTATTCCATTTTTTGTTTGGCGGTATGATGATAAAGCATTGTTTTTTGCTTCGTTTTTTATTTACTTTTTTTACCGTGTTCACTGAAGGGGTTAACTAGTGGGACAATTTTATAGGTCAGGTCGTTCCGGACATGGCGATACCAAATATGTGTACTTTTATTGTTTGTTTTTTCATAATAATATTTATTGATGGGTATATTATATTTTTATTTTTGGTGGATTATTATTTTTTTTTTTTTTTACATTTTTACAATTTTTTTTTTTCACTTTCTGACAGTTTTTTCATTTGTACACTTTGTCCCACTATGGGTCTTTCACTTTTTTTATTCTGATTGCCTGCATAGCATAGGGATGGAGAACCATCCCTGTGCTATGCAGGCTGTCAGCGCTGCACAGTGAGAAGATAGTTTGGTCATGTACTGCGCATGACCAAAAAATCTTCCTGCTGTCTTGTGACCCGGATGTTGTCATGACGACATCGGGTTGTCATGGCAACATCCGGGAAGCCGCGGCAGACAGCGCTGGAGTATACCGATCACCTCCCCTTAGCCACCGCAATGCTGCAATCGACTTAGATTGCAGCATTGCGAGGGTTAATGTGCCAGGAGCGGTGCGGGACCGCTCCCTGCACATAGTACTAGTACTGTGACAATCAGCTGACACCTGGCGGCGATCTCGCCCGCACGGCCTGTGTGCGCGCGCGCGATCGCCATGACGTACTAATACGGGTCAGGCTCTTAAAGCCCAGGGCACTGACGCGTATTAATATGTCATGGGCTTTAAAGGGGTTAAAGTACACTCTGCACCCTATCTTGACTGAAAAAAACAACAGAAATGTAGAAATTTTTGCAAATTTATTAAAAAAGAAAAACTGAAATATCACATGGTCCTAAGTATTCAGACTCTTTGCTCAGACACTCATATTTAAGTCACATGCTGTCCATTTCCTTGTGATCCTCCTTGAGATGGTTCTACTCTTTCATTGGAGTCCAGCTGTGTTTAATTAAACTGACAGGACTTGATTTGGAAAGGCACACACCTTTCTATATAAGACCTCACAGCTCACAGTGCATGTCAGACCAAATGAGAATTATGAGCTCAAAGGAACTGCCCAAGGAGCTCAGAGACAGAATTGTGGCAAGGCACAGATCTGGCCAAGGTTACAAAAGAATTTCTGCATTACTCAAGGTTCCCAAGAGTACAGTGGCCTCCATAATTCTTAAATGGAAGAAGTTTGGGACCACTTGAAGTCTTGAGGTCTTCCTAGACCTGGCTGTCCAGCCAAACTGAGCAATCGTGGGAGAAGAGCCTTGGTGAGAGAGGTAAAGAAGAACCCCAAGATCACTGTGGCTGAGCTCCAGAGATGCAATAGGGAGATGGGAGAAAGTTATACAAAGTCAACTATCACTGCAGCCCTCCACCAGTCGGGCCTGTATGGCAGAGTGGCCCGACGGAAGCCTCTCCTCAGTGCAAGACATATGAAAGCCCGCGTAGAGTTTGTTCGAAAACACATGAAGGACTCCCAGACTATGAGAAATAAGATTCTCTGGTCTGATGAGACGAGGATAGCACTTTTTGGTGATAATTCTAAGCAGTATGTGTGGAGAAAACCAGGCACTGCTCATCACCTGCCCAATACAAACCCAACAGTAAAACATGGTGGTGGCAGCATCATGCTATGGGGGTGTTTTTCAGCTGCAGGGACAGGACGACTGGTTGCAATTGAAGGAAACATGAATGCGGCCAAGTACAGAGATATCCTGGATGAAAACCGCTTCCAGAGTGCTCTGGACCTCAGACTTAAGGCCCCGTCACACTTAGCGATGCTGCAACGATCCCGACAACGATACGACCTGTCAGGGATCGTTGCTGCGTCGCTATGTGGTCGCTGGTGAGCTGTCAAACAGGCAGGCTCACCAACGATCAGGGGAGCAGCGACATCGTGGAAAGAATCTTTCCACGATGTCCTGCTCCTCGTTACCAGCCTGCTGAAGCAGGAGCAAGCTGGTAACCATGGTAAACATCGGGTTACTAGGGGCACACGCGCACCTAGTAACCCGTTGTTTATCATGGTTACCACTCTGCTACGGTGAGCGGGAGGTTACCGCTCACTTTAGCAGGCTCGTAACCATGATAAACAACGGGTTACTAGGTGCGCGTGTGCCCCTAGTAACCCGATGTTTATCATGGTTACCAGCCTGGTCGCTGCTCCCGCTGGTCACACACAGCGATGTGTGCTGACCAGCGGGAGGGCAACGACCAAAAAATGGTCCAGGACACTTTGCAGCGATCAGCGACCTCACAGCAGGGCCCTGATCGCTGTAAAGTGTCACACATAGCGACATCGCTGGTGAGGTCGCTGTTGCGTCACCAAAACCGTGACACAGCAGCGATCTCGCTAGCGATCTCGCTATGTGAGACGGGGGCTTTAACCGAAGGTTCACCTTCCAACAAGACAATGACCCTAAGCACACAGCTAAAATAACAAAGGAGTGGCTTCAGAACAACCCTGTGACCATTCTTGACTGACCCCGCCAGAGCCCTGACCTAAACCCAATTGAGCAT
Source organism: Phyllobates terribilis (assembly GCF_046119375.1). Classification (NCBI taxonomy): domain Eukaryota; kingdom Metazoa; phylum Chordata; class Amphibia; order Anura; family Dendrobatidae; genus Phyllobates; species Phyllobates terribilis. The sequence goes on from NW_027362771.1 coordinate 485,074,238, forward strand.
CTCCGGAGAGACCTGAAAATGGCTGTCCACCAACGTTCACCATCCAACCTGACGGAACTGGAGAGGATCTGCAAGGAAGAATGGCAGAGGATCCCCAAATCCAGGTGTGAAAAACTTGTTGCATTATTCCCAAGAAGACTCATGGCTGTACTAGCTAAAAAGGGGGCTTCTACTCAATACTGAGCAAAGGGGCTGAATACTTCTGACCATGTGATATTTCAGTTTTTCTTTTTTAATACATTTGCAAACATTTCTAGATTTCTGTGTTTGTTTTTTTCAGTCAAGATGGGGTGCAGAGTGTACTTTAATGAGAAAAAAAAAACTTTTCAGAATTTACCAAATGGCTGCTATGAAACAAAGAGTGAAAAATTTAAAGGGGTCTGAATACTTTCCGTACCTACTGTATATATTTATGCTAATGATTCCTTCCAGAGTCTGGGGCATAGGGTGCCTGGACAAAACCCCTGTCTCCTCTCTTCATTATAATAGCAACCCCCTCCCCTGCACGTCACAGTGCCCTGTGACATACAGTTGCGGTGCCGTAATCCCGCACCTGTGCCCTGCCCTCCCCTGCACAACGCATACATCTTCCTCCCTTCTATAATGACTTCAACTAGAGACATCTCCGGTGAGTCAGTGTATTACATGTACACACACACTATACATTATATACAGAACTCCTGTGTATAATGGCACTGGTGATCATTGTATTACCTGCACCCTGACACACTATACAGAGCTCCTGTGTATAATGCCACTGGTGATCACTGTATTACCTGTACACCATACTACTATACTATATTATATATATACTATACCACTATACTGCTACTGGTGATCACTATATTACCTGTACACTATATGCAGAGCTCCTGTGTATAATATAACCATTGGTAATAGCAGTGTTATTAGTATTGTGATTTTTATTAATGATCAGTGTTGTAATATTCGGTCACTATGTCATAATATGTGGTCTGGTCATGGTGTGGCGGTATTTGTCCCTTGTATGTGGAATTATTTGGTCGGTATATTCTGGTAATATCTGGTCTAGTCATGGTGTGGCAGTATTTCTCCCTGCTACAGTATGTGGTATTATTCGGTCACAATGTGGTTTGGTCGTGGTGTAGAGGTATTTTTCCCTTGTATGTGGAATTATTTGGACACTATATGCTGTTAATATCTGGTCTGGTCACGGTGTGGTGGTATTTCTCCCTTGTATGTGGTATTATTGGTGTTGGTATAGTGGATTGTGTGGTGTATGGTGGTCATTTGTTCTCTCTGATATTAATTAGAAGATTCTTTATTTCCATTAGTGATTAAATACTTGGAACAAGATGCACTTACAGGGGTTCTCTGGGGAAAACAAGTAATCACCTCTCCACAGGATAAGTGATAAATTATTGATTAGTGGGGGTCTGACTGCTGGGACCTGCACTGATTGGTAGAATGTGGAGCATTTATCCCTATTAGACTGGAGCTCATGTGCAACTCGACTACTGATCCATTCATTCCCTCAGTGGCTGTTCTTGCTTTTTTCTGGAAGCCCCAAAGAGAATGAATGAGGCTGCGGTCAGACGTCCCACCTGCTGCTGCATTTTTAAATGGGGAGAAGTGTCCTGACAGTGATAAAACTACCCAATTCTTCCGATAGGTGCATTTTCCAATGTTCGGTCCCAAACGATCAGTAAGTTATCACCTATCCTGTGGAGCCCATGGATCGGTGATAACTTGTTTTAACCAAAGAACCCCTTTACTGCAAACTACCGTAATTGTACATCCCAGTTATAGTGGCGCACAGTAGATGTGCAGGAGCCGCCTGTGATTTACAGTCGATGCTCCACTATAGCGGGGATAATGGCTAACAGGTATTTGCATATAGCTGTAGGGTGGGCTCCGAGGATCAATTCTCCCTGTGGGCCCCAGACACCCCAGTCTGACACTGCATGCAGGAGCATCAAGTCACAGATTAGAGTTTGGAGGAGGAGGTCTCACATCAGGGGACAGCAGGGTAGCAACAGGGGGCTGATATCAGTCCTATCTGCTGTGTCCCCATCCCCCACAGTGGTCTCTGCAGTCCTCTCCAGGTGAACTGTAAGCTATGTGGCCGACCTCCTCCACTACTGAACACCTGATATCATAGAAGATTATGTGTGTGTATCCATGTATGTATGTACTGTGTATGTGTGTCACCCCAGGCCTGGATGCCACAAACTTGTAAGGCTGTGTCTGAGAGCAGGAGGGAGGTTCTCTGGTCATGGACCATTTGCATGCAGCACCTCCTGTCCCAGGCCAGTAGGGGGAGCAGGCTGCCCCTATAAAAACTGGTACTGAGGGCAGGGTTAGAGAGACCAGGACCCACTTCTGAAGCATCCAGAAGGGTTCCCAGAAGAGAGGGACTGGTCAGCCGCAGCTGAGGAGTCCAGGAGGCAAAGGAGGAACAGAAAGCCAGGGACAGAGGCGACGAGAGCCGGTCCTGGCAGAGAGAGACTACACAACCGGATACTGGGGTCCGAGGCTGTCAGGATTGCAAGTCCTGCAGCAGATCACCAACCCGCAAGGGATTTCAGGTCCCTTGGCCTAAGAAGCCTGGAGGCTCCGCCACACAGAGGGACCGGTACAGAACGGAGAAGCTACAGGTACCTCAGGCCCGAGTCGCAAGCCATACAGGCGTAGTACACGGCAAGCTCAGGGACGTGGGCTATCATACCACTAAAGGGGGAGATAGTCAGCAAGGGCAGAGAGAGAACGGTAGGCCTACCCACTCACCCTGACCAGCGGAGCTCGCCCGAATGCCCTCAGACACCCAGGCCCATTCCTACCCTGTACTCCTGGTGGGTCTGTGATAAGTTCTGCAGTAAAAGACCCTGGACTGCATTATTGGACTCTGTGTGGTTACTGCTGCGCCTGCACCATCACCCCCAACATCCTGTTACACTGCCCTGAGGCTACACTCCTCCCGTGGGGAGTTGTACTATTCCCTGCTGCATCCCCAACACCAGCCTCAGCGGTCTGCCTTGCAGCGGCGGTGCTCCCTGACCGCAATCCACGGGTGGCGTAGTCGGACATTACCTAAAACATATAAAAGACTGACACTGGTCTGACCACCCTGAGCCACGGGACCAGGTCGCCACTACTACTCTCAGCATTGCCCTGAAGTCCGGTCCCGAGTGCCCCACGGCCCAGGGCGCGAGTCAGCTTTGGCGTAGTCGGCAGGATTGTGACCAACCCGCCACAAACGGGTATTGCGTGCCTGAAAAAGACTGTACACGTACCTTAAAAAGAAGTTTCCCGCCGTTTTCAGCTGTCTCCCGCCATCTTCAGCAGTTTCCCGCCATCTTCAGCCGTTTTCCCGCCATCGGACGCCATCTTCAGGACGCCGCGCGGGAAGAAGAGGGGCGTGGACGTCCAAAGCGCGCGAGACTTGAAGCCCCGCCCTACGCACCGACGCTGCGCAAGGTCCTGGAAGGGAGAGAGAGCGACACTGACGTCACCAGGACACGACGCAAGGTCCTCACACGGAGCAGCACCAGCAGAGCCGCGGCCTACAGAAGAGGATCATCGGAAGGTAGGCCACGCTTAACTAGGGGGGAGGAAGATGACGGACACGGAGGGGCCTTCTACAATCAGTGGGGCTGCAGCAGCGGTGATGCCGTTCTCTATGCCCTACATCCCCAGAGCAGCCTGGCTACCCCAATACTCAGGGGACCCCCATACCTTAACTGACTTTAGGGAAAGACTGCACAGTTTATTCAAAGTTTATCCCCTGACAGAAGAACAGAAAGTGAGCATTCTGACGGGGCAGCTCACCGGTGCAGCCCAGCGGGAAGTGAAATCATGGTCAGATGAGGAGTAAAGGACAGTAAAGGACATTCTGGCCCGGCTGCGGGGTACCTTTGATACCCGTACCTCAGCAGAAATCAAAATGCGGTTCTATGGCTGTAAGCAGCGGGCCCAGGATAGTATCAGAGACTATGCCTTGAACCTGCAAGAAGCCCTGAGAGCTATCAAACAAGCTGACCCTGGTAGCGTGCAGGACTCTGATAAACTGTTGACTGACCAGTTCATAGAAGGTCTGCTGTCCAGCGCCCACAGAACCCAGCTGCGCCTCATGGCCCTACAGAACCCGGATTTGACTTTTGCGCAGTTCAAGGATAGGGCCATCCGGGTGCTCAGAGAACCCGCCGCAGGTGGCGCTGTAGCTTCCCGGCGCCCTGCCATCACTTACCACCAGGGGGCAGCGCCCTACCCCGCAGACCTTGTGGGGGCTGATGCACAGGCCCTAAATCCATCCCAGCCTGCAGACCTGCACCATCAGGTCCAGGAGCTAACAAAGAGTGTGGCTGCATTAACCAGGACCGTACAATCGTTGCAGGTGGAACCGTCAAGACCAATCGAGCTGGCTTCCAGTCCGGAGGATGTCCCGTGGCATCGACAGAGGAGGATCCCGCCGTTCAGAGGGAGGACCGCCGACCGCTACACTGAGGATGGACAGCCGATTTGTCGCCGTTGCAGTCAGCCGGGACACATAGCAAGGTACTGTACTTTAAATGGGTCCGACCTGGGGCAGAGGGCCAACCCCCAGGCATAAGGTCATCAGGCCCGTCTAATTGGCGTGATAAGTACGTGGGGGGACGCCCGGTCTTACCCGTAGTGCTGGACGGTATCCCCATGAGTGCACTGCTGGACACCGGGTCTCAAGTGACTACCATCCCCTACGTACTTTTCAAGCGGTACTGGAGTGACGCTGACATAACCCGCTACCCAGACGATGACTTAAGCATCATTGCCAGCAATGGCCAACCCGTGCCGCAGGTGGGGTTCAGAGAGATGACCATCAAGATTGGTAAGGTGGAACTGCCGGCACAGGGAGTGATCATTGTGGACATTGACCGTCGTGAAAGTCACCCTAAAATAACTGTGGGTACTAATGTAATTGAAAACTGTCTCTCAGAAGTAATTGTGATTTTACAGCAGGTGGCGATGAATGCGAGCTCCAGCCAACAGAGGGTCCTCCAGAAAGAGATAAGAGCCCTGATGAGACGGCAGCAGGTAGAACTGTCTGGTGGTGAGATCGGTAGCGTAAGAATGAGTGACCCATTCCCCATTTCCATGCCTCCCAAAAGTGAAATGATGATCTGGTGTCGGACTGCAATCGGGTTGAGAGGCAGAGACTACCAAGCCATGGTAGAACCCGTGTACTCAGACAGCAGGCCCACTATTTTGACAGCCCGGGGGATGGTTGATATCCGTCATGGGAGGGTGCCTGCTCGCATTCTCAACATTGTGGAGAGGGAGGTACACTTACCCAGGTACGCTACACTTGCCAAATTGATTGCCGTCCAACACAATGCTATCAGGGCCGTGGAACCGTTGCCTCCATCTCCTCAGGCGGAGGGTAATGGCTCCCAGAAACAAAAGGAGGACTGGTGCCAGAAACTTCATGTGGGTGCTGACTCCACTCCCCTGCACCAAAAACAAGGAGTCTACCGGGTGGTTCAGGAGTACGAGAGAATTTTTAGTAAGCACCAGCTAGACTTCGGCAGAGTAAAAGGGATAGAACACCATATCCCCACGGGGAGCCACCCACCAATAAAAGAGAGACACAGGCCTGTACCCCCTGCACATTATCAGAACGCCAAGGGTATGCTGAGAGAAATGAAAGAAGCTGGGGTCACTAGAGATAGCTGTAGCCCCTGGGCAGCTCCCTTAGTTTTGGTGAAAAAGAAAGACGGTACCATGAGAATGTGCGTGGACTATAGACAAATCAATCGTATCACCCATAAGGATGCGTACCCGTTACCTAGGATAGAGGAGTCTTTAGCAGCTCTAAAATCAGCTAATTTCTTCTCTACTTTGGACCTTACTAGAGGGTACTGGCAGGTTCCTGTGGCAGAGGCTGACAAGGAGAAGACCGCCTTCACCACCCCGATGGGACTGAGTGAGTTCAATTGTATGCCCTTCGGGCTCTGCAACGCACCAGGGACCTTCCAGAGGCTGATGGAATGCTGTCTAGGGCACCGAAACTTCGAGACGGTCCTCCTTTACCTGGACGACGTGATCGTCTATTCGAAGACTTACGAGGACCATCTAAAGCACCTGGCCGAGGTGTTCGAAGCCCTGGCAGGCTACGGCCTGAAAGTGAAGCCTTCAAAGTGCCACCTGTTAAAACCAAAGGTCCAGTACCTACGACACATGGTGAGTGCAGAGGGAGTAGCCATAACCCAGACAAAGTTACAGCCATCAAGAGCTGGCCAAGCCCCTCTAACATCAAGGAAGTGAGGCAATTCCTCGGGTTGGTAGGCTACTACCGAAGGTTCATCCCCGGGTTCACTAAGATGGCAGCCCCTATGCAGGACCTCCTGATAGGGCAATCTAAATCCAGAAGTCACAAGCCACCCTTCAAGTGGGACAAGCCGGAAGAGGAGTCCTTCCGCCAGTTGAAGATGGCCCTCACGGGGGGATGAGATCCTGGCCTACCCCGATTATGGCCAGCCTTTTATCTTCCACACAGATGTCAGTAATGTGGGGCTGGGAGCCGTACTGTCACAGAACCAACAGGGCAGAGAAAGGGTGATCGCGTATGCCAGCCGGAAGCTGAGGCCCACTTAAAGAAACCCGGAGAACTACAGCTCCTTCAAGCTAGATTTCTTGGCAGTGGTATGGGCCGTCACAGAACGGTTTAAGCATTACCTGGCCTCCGCAAAGTTCACCGTGTACACGGACAACAACCCGTTGACACATCTGGACAATGCAAGACTAGGTGCCCTAGAACAGCGGTGGATGACCCGGCTATCCAATTATGACTTCACAATCAGATACCGGGTGGGCAGAACCAACGCCAACGCAGACGCCCTATCAAGAATGCCCCACCTACCTGAAGGAGAAGACGACTCGGAAGAGCTGGAGGAAATAGAGCTCCCTGCATTCCACCGGTATGGGGCCACTCAGCATTCTCACCGGGTAAGAGACAAAAACTTAACCACCGTCATGTTCAATCCCTTACCCCACCACGGCTGGGCTGAAACGCAAGATAGTGACCCTGCAATACGCCTGGTGAAAGACATGTTAACCCAGGAAGATGCTAGCCCTGGCCTGGACGCTCCAGAGGAAGCCAAGCAGATATGGAAGGAGAAAAGCAGGCTATTCCTCTATGAGGGTAAGCTGTGCAGAAGGCTTGTCAACCACCGGACGCACGAGCTGACCTGGCAGATAGTGGTCCCAAGGCGAGATGCAGCAATGGTCCTGGAGGCCTACCATGACAGAGCGGGACACTTCGGGTGGAAGAAACTGGAGTTCCTACTGAGAGAGCGGTTCTACTGGGTCGGCATGAGAAGGGCCATCGAGAAGTGAAGCAGGGACTGCGGCCCATGTCACCTCAGAAGGAAGGACCGTACCAGTCAGCAGACACCCTTGAGGCCCATTGTCACCAGGCAGCATCTTGAGCTGGTAGCTCTGGACCATGTGAAATTGGCTCCAAGCCGGTCGGGCTACGTCTATGCCCTGACAATTGTGGACCATTACTCCCGGTTCCTGGTAGTGGTTCCTGTTAAAGACCTGACAGCCCAAACAGCGGCCAGAGCCTTCCAGCAACACTTCTGCCGTCCACATGGGTATCCGGAACAGGTCTTGACAGATCAAGGTCCAGCGTTTGAGGCTGAAGTATTCCAGGAGTTCTGCAACCTCTACCGCTGTAGGAAGATTTGGACAACGCCTTACCACCCGCAAACCAACGGGCTGTGTGAGAAGATGAACAATATCGTCATTGATCTCCTCAAGACGTTACCCCTGGAAGAACGCAGCCTGTGGCCGGAGAAGCTGCCAGACCTGATTGACTTGTACAACCATATCCCGGTGAATGCTACAAATTGCACCCCGGCTTACCTGATGCGAGCAAGACCAGATAAGCTGCCGATCGCCCTGGAAATGGGAGTCCTGACACCTGAGGACACCTCCCCAGACGCGGACTGGGATACGGAACGGTGGCTACAGTACAAGAAGGTACAGGAGAGTGTGGAGAGGAGTCTGGCTCAAGCGAGAGAAAAGCAAGACAGGCTCTTCAACCAACACGCCCCTGCTGGTCCCCTGGAACCTGGTGAGCAGGTCCTGAAGCGGAAGAGAAGGTTACACAAGCTGGATGACCAGTGGGAGAGAGACCCGTACACAGTACTGCAGTCCGACCACGACAACCCGAAGGTATGTGTGATTACCAAGGATGGAGGAGAAACCACTAGCGACGTCTCCAGAGACCACCTAAAACGGTGCCCCGAGCAACTACAGAGTCCAAGTGAAGATCAAGATGACCTTGAACCCACAGAGGACAAGGAAGAGATGATCAGCACAGTTCTCGGAGAGTTCCCCCGGACCTGGACTCAGATAAATGGCGCAATAGTGGTACCCGTCCTACACTTCCTTCAGCCTACCCAGCAGGAGCCTACAGGAGGACAGGAAGAACAAGAAGAGCAAGCGGCCCCAGAGGCGGAAGAACCCACGCCAGCAGCCCAGGAGAGTCAACCCTCTGCTGACAGTGAGCCTGCCATGCCTGCGGTAAGCCAAAGGATCCGCAGACAGCTGCCTGCCCTGCCTGTACACCCAGCTAGTAGCTGTACCCTCAATGACAGTGGGGAAAGCCAGGTTGGTCCACCACCAGACAGTGGGTTAAGGAGGTCAACCAGGAGCACTAGGGGTCAAACACCAGCTCGCTGGAGGATCTAAATGTACCATGTACAGTATATATTTAATATGTTTGTTACCTGTAACTAATAGTGTTTTCTCTCGTTTTTCTAGATATATGGACTGACAGGTTATGAACTTTGGATAACCGGAACTACATTGTAAATAGTTGCACTTGGTGCCTCTTGCGAAGACGGCCACGGAAGAAAAACCTGTCTGGCGTGGCCTCGTGTGGTCTAAAGTGGATAGCTTCGCCTTGCAGCCACGCCCAGGGCCAACGCTTGGGGTTTGCTTTGGACTGGTCCCCGCACCAGTTGAGACTTCGCCTTATTGGGTGAAATGGACACCCGGTCACAGGCCATACTGTGACCTAAAGAGCTCAATATGTGGTGTTGTTTGTTGTTTTCTTCTCTGTTATGTTTATGTTATAATTTATACCCTGTATCGTGTTTCTTGTTTAGTCCCGGAGTACTAAGCTTTCCTAGGGGGGGATGTGTCACCCCAGGCCTGGATGCCACAAACTTGTAAGGCTGTGTCTGAGATCAGGAGGGAGGTTCTCTGGTCATGGACCATTTGCATGCAGCACCTCCTGTCCCAGGCCAGTAGGGGGAGCAGGCTGCCCCTATAAAAACTGGTACTGAGGGCAGGGTTAGAGAGACCAGGACCCACTTCTGAAGCATCCAGAAGGGTTCCCAGAAGAGAGGGACAGGTCAGCCGCAGCTGAGGAGTCCAGGAGGCAAAGCAGGAACAGAAAGCCAGGGACAGAGGCGACGAGAGCCGGTCCTGGCAGAGAGAGACTACACAACCGGACACTGGGGTCCGAGGCTGTCAGGATTGCAAGTCCTGCAGCAGATCACCAACCCGCAAGGGATTTCAGGTCCCTTGGCCTAAGAAGCCTGGAGGCTCCGCCACACAGAGGGACCGGTACAGAACGGAAAAGCTACAGGTACCTCAGGCCCGAGTCGCAAGCCATACAGGCGTAGTACACGGCAAGCTCAGGGACGTGGGCTATCATACCACTAAAGGGGGAGATAGTCAGCAAGGGCAGAGAGAGAACGGTAGGCCTACCCACTCACCCTGACCCGCGGAGCTCGCCCGAATGCCCTCAGACACCCAGGCCCATTCCTACCCTGTACTCCTGGTGGGTCTGTGATAAGTTCTGCAGTAAAAGACCCTGGACTGCATTATTGGACTCTGTGTGGTTACTGCTGCGCCTGCACCATCACCCCCAACATCCTGTTATACTGCCCTGAGGCTACACTCCTCCCGTGGGGAGTTGTACTATTCCCTGCTGCATCCCCAACACCAGCCTCAGCGGTCTGCCTTGCAGCGGCGGTCCTCCCTGACCGCAATCCACGGGTGGCGTAGTCGGACATTACCTAAAACATATAAAAGACTGCCACTGGTCTGACCACCCTGAGCCACGGGACCGGTTCGCCACTACTACTCCCAGCATTGCCCTGAAGTCCGGTCCCGAGTGCCCCACGGGCCAGGGGGTGAGTCATTTGAATATACATATATACAGTACAGACCAAAAGTTTGGACACATCTTCTCATTTAAAGATTTTTCTGTATTTTCATGACTTTGAAAATTGTACATTCACACTGAAGGCATCAAAACTACGAATTAACATATGTGGAATTATATACTTAACAAAAAAGTGTGAAACAACTGAAAATATGTCTTATAATCTAGGTTCTTCAAAGTAGCCACCTTTTGCTTTGATGACTGCTGTGCACACTCTTGGCATTCTCTTGATGAGTTTCAAGAGGTAGTCACCGGAAATGGTTTTCACTTCACAGGTGTGCTGTGTCAGGCTTAATAAGTGGGATTTCTTGCCTTATAAATGGGGTTAGGACCATCAGTTGTGTTGTGCAGAAGTCAGGTGGATACACAGCTGATAGTCCTACTGAATAGACTGTTAGAATTTGTATTATGGCAAGAAAAAAGCAGCTAAGTAAAGAAAAACGAGTGGCCATCATTACTTTAAGAAATGAAGGTCAGAAAGTCCGAAAAATTGGGCAAACTTTGAAAGTGTCCCCAAGTGCAGTTGCAAAAACCATCAAGCGCTACAAAGAAACTGGCTCACATGAGGACTGCCCCAGGAAAGGAAGACCAAGAGTCACCTCTGCTTCTGAGGATAAGTTTATCCGAGTCACCAGCCTCAGAAATCGCAGGTTAACAGCAGCTCAGATTAGAGACCAGGTCAATGCCACACAGAGTTCTAGCAGCAGACACATCTCTACAACAACTGTTAAGAGGAGATTTTGTGCAGCAGGCCTTTATGGTAAATAGCTGCTAGGAAACTACTGCTAAGGACAGGCAACAAGCAGAAGAGACTTGTTTGGGCTAAAGAACAGACGGAAAGGACATTAGACCAGTGGAAATCTGTGCTTTGGTCTGATCAGTCCAAATTTGAGATCTTTGGTTCCAACCACTGTGTCTTTGTGCGACGCAGAAAAGGTGAACGGATGGACTCTACATGCCTGGTTCCCACCATGAAGCATGGAGGAGGAGGTGTGATGGTGTGGGGGTGCTTTGCTGGTGACACTTAGGGATTTTTTCAAAATTGAAGGCATACTGAACCAGCATGGCTACCACAGCATCTTGCAGCGGCATGCTATTCCATCCGGTTTGCGTTTAGTTGGACCATCATTTATTTTTCAACAGGACAATGACCCCAAACACACCTCCAGGCTGTGTAAGGGCTATTTGACCAAGGAGAGTGATCTGGTGCTACGCCAGAAGACCTGGCCTCCACAGTCAACAGACCTGAACCCAATCGAGATGGTTTGGGGTGAGCTGGACCGCAGAGTGAAGGCAAAAGGGCCAACAAGTGCTAAGCATCTCTGGGAACGCCTTCAAGATTGTTGGAAGACCATTTCCAGTGACTACCTCTTGAAGCTCATCAAAAGAATGCCAAGAGTGTGCAAAGCAGTCATCAAAGCAAAAGGTGGCTACTTTGAAGAACCTAGAATATAAGACATATTTTCAGTTGTTTCACACTTTTTTGTTAAATATATAATTCCATATGTGTTAATTCATAGTAGGCATGAAAATACAGAAAAATCTTTAAATGAGGTGTGTCCAAACTTTTGGTCGTGTGTGTGCGCGCGCGAACATATTTGTTTTTGGTTCATGTATGATTCTCCTATTCTTTACAATTGCAGTATCGACCAGGCTCTTTAAAGGGTTCATCACCAAATAATCAAGTTATCCCCGATCCATTAGATTGTGGATAACTTGCTGATCACTGGGGATGCGACCCACTGGGCCCCGCAGAGATTCTGAGGACAGGGCTCTGCAGTCTCGTTCTGAATGGAGCAGAGTTGTGCCTGCTTGGCCTCTGCTCTCTTCATTTTCTATAGAGCTGCTGAGTGCTGCGCTCGGCTATTTCTATCAGTTTCATAGACAATGAATAGAGCAGAAGTCAAGCATGCGCCCCTCTAATCCATTCATGGCTGAGCTGCAGAGTCTTCTTGTCAGGATTGCTGGGGGTCTCAGTGGTCAGTCCCCCAACAATCAGTAAGTTATTCCTCATCATCGGGATTGGGGATAACTTGATTTTTTGTGGAATAACCCTTTAAGACAAAATGGCCTCTGATCAGTGTATACACCATTAACATATGCATCAACAGTTGCCTCCTATGAATGCCATACAGTGGTTTCAACATAAAATATATATATATATTTTTTGTACAGTGTAAGTACGTCTTTTACAGGATACCATTGTATGGAATAGTACAGTCTACTACAATATTCCATACTTCTATTTGTAGTATAATACCACATATACATGGTTGGGCTCTGCCGGTTCCAGCAGTAATCACATAACCACGAGGATAAGCTTTGCACACTTGCTGTCATGTGCCAACTAGAGAGTCAGCCATATCTTGCAATATTCTGTTCACTGTACACAAGTTGTCACCTGACTGCAAGTATGACTGCGTTGGGACCAGCAGAACCAATTCCTAACGGATACATATATCTATGTCCATCTCAGTTAAAAATATAAATATATATATTTTTAGAGGTGTGGGGAGGCCCAAATAAAACATTTGCTATGGGGCCCTGTGATTTCTATGTACGCCCCCCTGCTTGCAAGGCGGTAATAATGAGGGCAATGTGGCCTGTTGCTTGGAGTACAAGGCTCTGGGGGTCCCATGGCCAAATTCCCCTCATCATAAGCAGCATGCCGGGCAGGGAGGGAGGCCCAGACACATTTCTTGCACAAGGGGCCCCAAGCTGTCAGTATCCGCCCCTGAATCAAATACTTGCAGTAATGCAACTGCTGCTCCTGCCACTGACACCAGTGAATCCTCACAGTACACGTGATGTGAGGGTGACTGCAGACTTGTAGTGTAAAGCAATGTTCACACACGTTGGGTTTTTCAGCGTTTTTTGCTGCAGATTTTTATGCAAATTTTCCGCTGTGTTTTGCAGTACCAGCAAAGTCTATGAGAAACCAGAATTCTCTGTTCACACATCTTTTTTTGTTGCGTATTTTGTGTCTTGGTTGGGTTTTTGGAAAATAGAGCATGTCACTTCTTTCAGCGTTTTTTCACCCATTGGAAGTAATGGGTAGTGAAAAACCGCTGAAAAAAACATGATGTGTGAACATAGCTATCAGGTTTTGCTGCATTTTTAGTGAAAATAAACAAGTACAGCAGTATGTGAAACACATTTATTTTTGTGATTTTACCATCTTGTCTGTCACTGAGATGGTAGTTTGTATTAGGAGAGTTTAAATAAATGAGTGATGTGTACAAATACCTGTGGCCCAGTGAGGTATGAAATTGAACAATGCCTGTGCAACTGAATGGCAGACCCCATAGTGTGAAAGTAAATAGTGTCATACAAACTCAATGCATTGCCAGGGTCTAAACTATTCCTGAACAATTCACCTCCCCCACTATGCCAAAACCAGAATGAGATTTTTTTTTTTTCCACAGAACTTTATGTACATGCATAAATAGAGACAGTGTAAAAAATGCACAAAACAAGAAGCAAAAATAGCAGCAAAACCTGCGTTTTTGATGCAGCTGATTTCCTGCAGATTTGTGACGCTGAAAAAAAACCCAATGTGTATGAACATAGCCTTAAACTGTACAACCCCTTTATGACTAAATTCACACATCTGTGTGTTGCCATCTGAGAGAAACGGACCAATTTTTCTCTCAGGTGTCATTCTAGTTGCATTAGATTTTTACTTATCCCTTTATTTCACTTAAGCAGATAGACTGTGTCAACTTTTTTTTTCTCCATTTGACTTCTAATGTATCAGTTGAAAATGGACAAAATATGGACGGAACTCTGAAATACAAAATCTGTATTCCTAGTTTCATCTTGGTCTCAAAGATCCCCACAGATTTTAATTGCCGAGTGTGATCCACAAAACAGATGAGAATAGAACCCGCTCCGAGATTCCCGGACCAAATTTTAAAACTGATGTATGCATGTACGGATTAACGGAACACTATGGGTCAGTGCGCTGTCAGTGAAAAAAATTGGGCAGAACTAGGATGTGTTACACGGATGTGTGAATACAGCCGAACTGTAAAAGTGCTACTCCTGCTTGCATTTATAATAGCAAACAGCTCAGTCATAAAGCAGTAGACCATAAAAACAGCCACTGAGCGCTGAAGCACCCTCTGCTTACAAGTCTTATATTTGTTACATCACTCACTACAGAGTTAAAAACATCCTCTTAAAGTGACATCTGCTCAAAATCAGTGTCAGGAGTTTAATGAAGTGGGTTTCCTTGGTCAAACAGATGCACATAAGACCAAGATCACCATATGCAAAGCTAAGCGTCCGCTGGAATGGAGTAAAGCAAGGTTTCTTAATTTCTCTTCTGGGGTCTCATCAGGAAGACCAAAAAAAATCCCTGGACCTCACAAGACAGTCCAAGATGATGTTTGGACCTCACCATCTGTAGTAGAAGTCAATGCTTGAATGCACCCAATAAACCATTAAAATAAGTTGGAAATTAGTAAATTGAGTGGCCTAGATAAATATTGCTGCAGCCATAGAAAGAATTGTGAAGCAAATCAAAACAGCCTCCTCTGCTGTCTCTCACTAACAAATACCCTGTGCCGCAGCGCTAAACACTGAGCCCGATGGCTCAGTGGTTAGCACTGCTTTGCAGCACTGTTGTCCTCCGTCAAATCCCACTAAGTACAACATCTTTTGTGTCCTCCCCTGCCCAGGAGATGTGGTATGATCAGACCATGTTCCTGCAAGGTCAGACACAGCCATTACACAGTACACAGCAGGGAAGTGCAAGAAGCTTATAGATGGCTACAAGAAACATTTGGAGGCTGTCAGCCTCCAAATCAAAGGGTGTGCAACATCAAAGGGTGTGCAACCAAGTATTAATTAGGGGTGCCTTTATTGCTGCACATTCTGTTTATTCTGTTTCTTCTTTGAAATTGCAACATGGAAGTTGAAAACAATGTTTTATTGGTGTATTACTTTGGACCACTAATTAAAAAATCCTGGAGATATAACTTTGGTGCATTTCCATTTATTTCTGAAGATATTGTACAGTGTATGAAAAAATAAAGGGGTACCAATAATGATGAGCAGCACTGTATAATCACTGTTATCTGTGGTATTACATAGCACTGCAGTTGACCTCCACTACATTATCTGCACTCCGAGAGATATCACTGTTATAGGAGGTGTGATGTAGGACTGTAGGTGACATCTACTACATTATCTGTACTGAGAGATATCACTTATCAGTAGTGATACATAGGAATGGGGGTTACATCTTCATTACTTGTTCTCAGAGTTTTTTTCTTTTATCTACTATCTTATCACACAGAGACATATCACTGTGTTATCTGTAGTGTTACAGTGTTTGAGTGATATGATAGGTGCCAAAACATGTCTCAGGACCTGAGTCCCTGATCTTGCCTGACACAGTATAGAGACTACATAGTGTGAGGGAAGTATAGAAAGTGGCCAGCTAGAAAGTGACAGTATCCAGAGGAAGGGGTGTGAAGAGGGTGCACAGTTTAGGGATTGGGCAATATGACGGGGACACGGTGTGGGGGAACATTGTGAAGAGGGGGCTCAGTATGGAAAGGGGGCAGAATTAAGGGGGTACACTAAAGGGAACCTGTCACGTCTCCAAATGCTATTAACCTACAGATATAGGATTAATCCTAAACCCAAGTTTACAGCCTCAGACATACAGTGGTGGCCAAAAGTATTGGCACCCCTGCAATTCTGTCAGGTAATACTCAGTTTCTTCCTGAAAATGATTGCAATCACAAATTCTTTGGTATTATTATCTTCATTTAATTTGTCTTCAATGAAAAAACACAAAAAGAATTGTCCTAAAGCCAAATTGGATATAATTCCACACCAAACCTAAAAAAGGGGGTGGACAAAAGTATTGGCACTGTTTGAAAAATTTGATGCTTCTCTAATTCGTGTAATTAACAGCACCTGTAACTTACCTGTGGCACCTAACAGGTGTTGGCAATAACTAAATCACACTTGCAGCCACTTAACATGGATTAAAGTTGACTCAACCTCTGTCCTGTGTCCTTGTGTGTACCACATAGAGCATGGAGAAAAGAAAGAAGACCAAAGAACTGTCTGAGGACTTGAGAAACCAAATTGTGAGGAAGCATGAGCAATCTCAAGGCTACAAGTCCATCTCAAAAGACCTGAATGTTCCTGTGTCTTCCGTGCGCAGTGTCATCAAGAATTTTAAAGCCCATGGCACTGTGGCTAACCTCCCTAGATGTGGACGGAAAAGAAAAATTGACGAGAGATTTCAACGCAAGATTGTGCGGATGGTGGATAAAGAACCTCGACTAACATCCAAACAAGTTCAAGCTGCCCTGCAGTCCGAGGGTACAACAGTGTCAACCCGTACTATCCGTCGGCGTCTGAATGAAAAGGGACTGTATGGTAGGATACCCAGGAAGACCCCACTTCTTACCCCGAGACATAAAAAAGCCAGGCTGGAGTTTGCCAAAACTTACCTGAGAAAGCCTAAAACGTTTTGGAAGAATGTTCTCTGGTCAGATGAGACAAAAGTAGAGCTTTTTGGGAAAAAGCATCAACATAGAGTGTACAGGAAAAAAAAAAGAGGCATTCAAAGAAAAGAACACTGTCCCTACAGTCAAACATGGCGGAGGTTCCCTGATGTTTTGGGGTTGCTTTGCTGCCTCTGCCACTGGACTGCTTGACCGTGTGCATGGCATTATGGAGTCTGAAGACTACCAACAAATTTTGCAGCATAATGTAGGGCCCAGTGTGAGAAAGCTGGGTCTCCCTCAGAGGTCATGGGTCTTCCAGCAGGACAAAGACCCAAAACTCACTTCCAAAAGCACTATAAAATGGTTTGAGAGAAAGCACTGGAGACTTCTAAGGTGGCCAGCAATGAGTCCAGGCCTGAATCCCATAGAACACCTGTGGAGAGATCTCAAAATGGCAGTTTGGAGAAGGCACCCTTCAAATATCAGGGACCTGGAGCAGTTTGCCAAAGAAGAATGGTCTACAATTCCAGCAGAGCATTGTAAGAAACTCATTGATGGTTACCGGAAGCGGTTGTTCGCAGTTATTTTGGCTAAAGGTTGTGCAACCAAGTATTAGGCTGAGGGTGCCAATACTTTTGTCTGGCCCATTTTTGGAGTTTTGTGTGAAATGATCAATGATTTGATTTTTGCTTCATTCTCTTTTGTGTTTTTTTTTCCTTGCAAGCAAATTAAATGAAGAGAATAATACCAAAGAATTTGTGATTGCAATCATTTTCAGGAAGAAACTGAGTATTATCTGACAGAATTGCAGGGGTGCCAATACTTTTGGCCACCACTGTATGTAAATAACAGACTGGGATGGAGAGAGAGAAGGGGAAGAAACAGAAGTACTAAAAAGACAAAAATTGCAGCGTCAGAAACGCAATGATAATGCACGTAAAAAGATGCACTCAAAAACGCAATGAACAAAATACAAGTAACTTAATTTACATAATAGTTGCAGAAATGCTGCAATATCAAAAACTCACCAAAAGCTCATCATGGGAACATAGCCTTAGTGTTTCCACAAGCTTGTTAGCCCACATAACTCTCCCAGACTGGCTGCTTGAGGAAATGCAGACGCTGCTGTGATCTCAGGAGTTTGATTGTCTGTTAAAGTTACAAGATAATACACAGGTTCAAAAATCAAGGAGACAAGATCGAGTTTTGAAAGCTTAAAAAATATTTTATTAATATTCAAAGTTACAAATAGTCATAGACATTGATGATAAAAAAAGATTAAGACAGTACGCGAGTCAGGGTCCTTCCTTCTGTGCTGGCCTTCCTTTTGGAGTCCAATTACTGTTATGTTGTGCCTTGTCATGCAAATTGTTAGGCTAAGTGCCCACAATGCAGAAATGCTCCGGATTTTTCCTGAGCGTTTCTGCATCTCCCTGGCAGAAAAAACGCATGTGGATTGTACATGTGGATTGTACATGCGGATTGTACATGCGGGTTGTACATGCGGGTTGTACATGCGGGTTGTACATGCGGGTTGTACATGCGGACTCACTAGGAAATGGACAGAACATCACAAAAAACGCTGCTGAAAACTGAGGTAGATATGGGTCTAATGAAAGACCCGTGTCCACCTCCTACTGACACCAAGCTAAACTGATTAACTTGTTGTCAGTCAGTGGGATGTACACTGCTGGGGAGGAGCTAACTTTTCTTGTGCATAGCGTCAGCCTCCTAGTTGCAGCAGCATATACCCATGGTTTCCCCCAATGAAGCGATAGAGAAAAGTGTTTGCCCCCCCCCCTTCCTGATGTCACACTTAAATGTTTCAGATCACAAAACAAATTTAAATATTAGACAAAGATAACACAAGTAAATGCAAAATGCAGTGATTAAATGAAGGAATGAAGGACTTTATTTTTAAGGGAAAATTAAATCCAAACCTACAGGGCCCTGTGTGAAAAAGTGATTAACGCCGCCCCCTACCCCACCTTCCTTAAAACATAAATTAACTGTGGTTTATCACATCTTTGGGAAGCAGAGTTCGATTTACCTAGCCACACACAGGCCTGATTATTGCCATACCTGTTCTCAATCAAGAAATCCTTAAATCCTTAAATAGGACCTGCTGACGAAGTGAAGTATCCCAAAAGATCCTCAAAAGCTAGACATCATGCTGCGATCCAAAGAAATTCAGGAACAAGTGAGAAACAAAGTAATTGAAATCTATCAGTCTGGAAAAGTTTATAAAGCAATTTCTAAAGCCTTGGGACTTCAGTGAACCACAGTGAGAGTCATTATCCACAAATGGCGAAAACACGGAACAGTGGTGAACCTTCCCATGAGTGGCCGGATGACCAAAATTACCCAAAAAGCACAGCGACGAATCATCCAAGAGGTCACAAAAGACCCCACAACAACATCCAAAGAACTGCAGGTCTCACTTGCCTCAGTTAAAGTCAGTATTCATGACACCACCAGAAAGAGACTAGGCAAAAATGGCATGCATGGCAGAGTTCCAAGATGAAAACCACTGCTTAGGAAAAAGAAGTCATGTGATCAGGCTTGTTGAAGAGTCCCTATTGACTTTGAGGATTGCTATTTCCTGTAGGTGGCACTAGAGTTATAGTTCTCTTCCTCTCTGAAGAGACAATTTGCATCTGGCGTAGAAGTAACAGCATTTAAGATAAGGAACGTCATACCTACAGTAAAATATGGTGGTGGTATTGTGATGGTCTGGGGCTGTTTTGCTGGTTCAGGACCTGGAAGACTTGCAGTGATAAATGGAACCGTGAATTCTGCTGTCTACCAAAAAATCCTGAAGAACGTCCAGCCATCTGTTCTTCACCCCAAGCTGAAGCGCACTTGGATTATGCAGCAGGACAATAATCCAAAACACAAAAGCAAGTCCACCTCTGAATGGCTTAAGAAAAACAAAATTAAGACTTGGAGTGGCCTACTCAAAGTCCTGACCTTAATTCGATTGAGATGCTGTGCCATGACCTTAAAAAGGCGGTTCATGCTCGGAAACCCTCCAATGCGTTACGCTCTTCGCCCGGACTGACTGGCGTGAGCTTCATTAGTGATCCCACTGTACCATGAACCGAGGAGTGCCTGGAGCGGCGTAACTAAGTATCAACCCGGTCCGACCAAGGTCGCACGGCGGCTCAGTCGACTCCGTGAACCAGGGAGGAACCGAGCGGAGGGACCAGGTGCTACTCCAGGTCAGACCCCAGTCGCAGCTGTTGACCCACACCGGGGAATGCAGGAACAGGCAGGTTAGGCTGGCATACAGACAGGTGGGTACTGGCAGGCACGGCTGGTATGCAGACAGGTGGGTACTGGCAGGTAGGAACGCAGGCAGGTCAGGGACCAGTACAGACTGGAATGCAGGAACAGGCAGGTTAGCTGGTATGCAGACAGGTGTGTACTGGCAGGCACGGCTGGTATGACGGCAGGTGGGTACTTAGCAGGCAAGGCTGGTATGAAGGCAGGTGGGTTCTGGCAGGCGCGGCTGGTATGCAGACAGGCAGATACTGGCAGGTATGAACGCAGGCTGGATAGGGACCAGTACAGACTGGGATACAGGAACAGAGCCGCAGGTGTGGTGGACTAGCAGAGCAAAACCGCAGGAGCGGTGAACAAGCAGAGCGGAGCAAAACCGCAGGTGCAGTGAGCAAGCAGAGCGGAGCAAAACCGCAGGTGCGGTGAGCAAGCAGAGCGGAGCAAAACCGCAGGTGTGGTGAACAAGCAGAGCGGAGCAAAACCGCAGGTGTGGTGAACAAGCAGAGTGGAGCAAAACCGCAGGCGCGGTGAGCAAGCAGAACGGAGCAAAACCACAGGTTCGGTGAACAAGCAGAGCGGAGCAAAACCGCAGGTGCGGTGAAGAAGCAGAGCGGAGCAAAACCGCAGGTGCGGAGAACAAGCAGAGCGGAGCAAAACCGCAGGTGCGGTAAACAAGCGAAGCAGAGTGGAACTGCCGGAGCGGTGAACAAGCAGAGCAGAACAGAACTGTAAGTGCGGTAAACAAGTGGAGCAGAGCGGAACCGCCGGAGCGGTGAACAAGCAGAGCAGAACAGAACTGTAAGTGCGGTAAACAAGTGGAGCAGAGCGGAACCGCCGGAGCGGTGAACAAACAGAACAGAGCAGAAGGTGAAGGCAGACAGGACAGGGCTCTGTACACAAGGAACAGACTGGAAAATACAGGAAGATGGTTAGAACACAGGAGGTAGATATGGAGGCATGGAAAGGGGACAAGCAGAACCAGATACACACAAGGTACTTACAATGAAGTAGCGAGTGGACACAAAACTTACAAACAGAAGTACAGAGACAACAAGTTGGAGTTACGTGCAGGTTCAGACACTGCAGGCAAAGGGAAGGTACGGACAGAGAGAGACAAGTAACGGGCTAGGACACTGTTCAGACAGGAACGAGCCTGGGAACTCAGCCCCCAGGGTGGAGGAAACAGACTAGAAGTCACAGGTACAGGAAAAGGCCCTGGGTACTGAGCCCCCAGGGTGGCGGACAGACTAGAGTAAGGACAGGACCTGGTACCTCAGTTGCAAAAGACAAACTGAGTGAAAGTGTTGCTCAGGTACCTCCCACTGGGTGGAGGGGGTTTAAGTATCCAGTGACTCACAGCAATAGGCTGGGGACGCATTAGGACTGTGCACACAGTAGCTATAAGAAACAAGCAGAAAGTCGGGCCGACGCCCTAAGCAATCAGACAAGAGACATGGACACAGCAGGTACTGGAGCAAAGAGTGAAGCATGGACTGACAGGTATGATTGCGGTCTTGCATGGTTACACAATGTGAATGAATTACAACAATTTTGCAAAAATGAGTGGATTAAAATTCCTCCAGAGCATTGTAAAAGACTCATTATCAGTTATCGCAAACGCTTGATTACAGTTGTTGCTGCTAAGGGCGGCCCAACCAGTTATTAGGTTTAGGGGGCAAACACTTTTTCACACAGGGACACATATATATATATATATGTGTGTATAAGTATGTGTATATATATATATATATATATATATATATATATATATATATATATATATATATATATATATATATATATATATATATATATATATACATACATACAGTACAGACCAAAAGTTTGGACACACCTTCTCATTTAAAGATTTTTCTGTATTTTCATGACTATGAAAATTGTACATTCATACTGAAGGCATCAAAGCAATGAATTAACACATGTGGAATTATATTCATAACAAAAAAGTGGGAAACAACTGAAGATATGTCTTATAGTCTAGGTTCTTCAAAGTAGCCACCTTTTGCTTTGATGACTGCTTTGCACACACTTGGCATTCTCTTGATGAGCTTCAAGAGGTAGTCACCGGAAATGGTCTTCCAACAATCTTGAAGGAGTTCCCAGAGATGCTTAGCACTTGTTGGCCCTTTTGCCTTCACTCTGCGGTCCAGCTCACCCCAAACCATCTCGATTGGGTTCAGGTCTGGTGACTGTGGAGGCATCACTCTCCTTCTTGGTCAAATAGCCCTTACACAGCCTGGAGGTGTGTTTGGGGTCATTGTCCTGTTGCAAAATAAATGATGGTCCAACTAAACGCAAACCGGATGGAATAGCATGCCGCTGCAAGATGCTGTGGTAGCCATGCTGGTTCCGTATGCCTTCAATTTTGAATAAATCGCCAACAGTGTCACCAGCAAAGCACCCCCACACCATCACACCTCCTCCTCCATGCTTCACGGTGGGAACCAGGCATGTAGAGTCCATCTGTTCACCTTTTCTGCGTCGCACAAAGACACGGTGGTTGGAAAGAAAGATCTCAAATTTGGACTCATCAGACCAAAGCACAGATTTCCACTGGTCTAATGTCCATTCCTTGTGTTCTTTAGCTCAAACAAGTCTCTTCTGCTTGTTGCCTGTCCTTAGCAGTGGTTTCCTAGCAGCTATTTTACCATGAAGGCCTGCTGCACAAAGTCTCCTCTTAACAGTTGTTGAAGAGATGTGTCTGCTGCTAGAACTCTGTGTGGCATTGACCTGGTCTCTAATCTAAGCTGCTGTTAACCTGCGATTTCTGAGGCTGGTGACTCGGATAAACTTATCCTCAGAAGCAGAGGTGACTCTTGGTCTTCCTTTCCTGGGGCAGTCCTCATGTGAGCCAGTTTCCTTGTTTCGCTCGATGGTTTTTGCAACTGCACTTGGGTACACTTTCAAAGTTTTTCCAATTTTTCGTACTGACTGACCTTCATTTCTTAAAGTAACGATGGCCAGCTCAGATTAGAGAGCAGGTCAATGCCACACAGAGTTCTAGCAGCAGACACATCTCTTCAAAAACTGTTAAAGAGGAGACTTTGTGCAGCAGGCCTTCATGGTAAAATAGCTGCTAGGAAACCACTGCTAAGGACAGGCAACAAGCAGAAGAGACTTGTTTGGGATAAAGAATACAAGGAATGGACATTAGACCAGTGGAAATCTGTGCTTTGGTCTGATGAGTCCAAATTTGAGATTTTTGGTTACAACCACCGTGTCTTTGTGCGACGCAGAAAAGGTGAACGGATGGACTCTACATGCCTGGTTCCCACCGTGAAGCATGGAGGAGGAGGTGTGATGGTGTGGGGGTGCTTTGCTGGTGACACTGTTGGGGATTTATTCAAAATTGAAGGCATACTGAACCAGCATGGCCTCCACAGCATCTTGCAGCGGCATGCTATTCCATCCGGTTTGCGTTTAGTTGGACCATCATTTATTTTTCAACAGGACAATGACCCCAAACACACCTCCAGGCTGTGTAAGGGCTATTTGACCAAGAAGGAAAGTGATGGGGTGCTACGCCAGATGACCTGGCCTCCACAGTCACCAGACCTGAACATAATCGAGATGGTTTGGGGTGAGCTGGACCGCAGAGTGAAGGCAAAAGGGCCAACAAGTGCTAAGCATCTCTGGGAACTCCTTCAAGATTGTTGGAAGACCATTTCCGGTGACTACCTCTTGAAGCTCATCAAGAGAATACCAAGAGTGTGCAAAGCAGTCATCAAAGCAAAAGGTGGCTACTTTGAAGAACCTAGAATATAAGACATATTTTCAGTTGTTTCACACTTTTTTGTTAAGTATATAATTCCACATGTGTTAATTCATAGTTTTGATGCCTTCAGTGTGAATGTACAATTTTCATAGTCATGAAAATACAGAAAAATATTTGAGGTGTGTCCAAACTTTTGGTCTGAACTGTATATATATTTATACATATATACACACGTATTTATGCATTATAAAGGCATACCCAGTGGAAATAAAATAATGGCAAAATCTGGCCACATTTGGCCTGGAGACAAGTGCTTTTTACTTCCTTACCAGTAGGCTAAATTCCCACGATGAGGTTTTGATCCAGTGTATTTTTAAAAAAAATGCAAGTAACCTATCTTACTTAATGAGTGCAGAAAACCTGCAATATCAGAAGCTCACCAAAAAGCTCATCGTGGGAATGTAATCTTACATAAAAATTGCTCCTTAGAAATGTATGCGATGTCCAATTTTTATTGTTCAGACACGGCAGTCACATTATGAGAATGAATCTTTTTTGCTTTGGACTTACTTTATAACTTCATAATGGGTAAGGACGTCCTGGTATAAAACTATAACAGTGATAGATGAAATATATGAATTATATGTTCACCTTGTCGCTGGTGGGATAGCTTTCATACTATTTTTGATCAGTGATACTAAGAACCCTATTTGATTTAAATGCACTTGCTTTTTATTTATTTCCAGCAGGGTTTATTTTCATGTTGTTTCTTGTAGGTTTTTCTGATTCATGGCCATTGTGAAACATGCATTTATGTGCTGCATGTGTGCCAACTTAAACCAAGCTCAAATTTTGTGTTTTTTTTCTATATATATGTATTGGCTGTTATTGGTACTTTATGTGGTGAATCTGAATGAACATATAATGGTGTATATTCAATGGTTGTTGTCCTGTTTCCCTCTTCCATTTCATCTTCCTTCAATTCCTCTTGAAAATAAATTATATATTAATAATAATTTAGGGTTGGTTTTTGGTTACTCTTTGGTAATCATTTGTAGGCAATATATTATGTTGGAGTACTCCACCACCTTCCCTTTTCCACTGATGGGAGAAATTTCTTAACCAGTAAAACCTGTGTGCTACAAAAATATTGTGGTGCTAATTGAAAGCAGAAAAATGTAGGGGGTCTGGGCGGGAGACCCTAATTCCAGTGATGTGATCTTCTCACTGTATTATCAGCAGAAGATCATCATTAGAGGAATACTTGGTCTGCTGCCTCATAGTTCAACCCCATCCCCACCATTGATAGGCAGCTTTCTGCATATGCACAGTGTGCACAAAAGCTTTAAAGTCGGTTGTGTAGGTGGGGTTATATGGAGCTCAGCATTCAGAGAACTGCTCGACCTGCAGCAGAGAAAACCGTATTTAAAATTAAAACTGCAGCAAGCAGCCCAGTAAGTGATACATCACTGTAATCAGGGTCTCTGCACCTACATCATACTGCTCTCAGATGGGGTAGAAAAAACAAACTTGTGATGGATTTCCCTTCAGAGAAATCAGTTTAAAAACCAGTTGGGCACGGAGAGAACATCTGGATGGATCCCCCCTGACCAGCTCAGCCTGATTGACAGGCCTTTTCTTACACACACATAGGGAGAGTCCTGTCAATCAGGCTGATCTGGGTGAGGGACGGCCCAGATGACTTGTCCATCATGGGTTGGACAAGAGCTCTGACACGGTCCTGCAATGAGCTCTGTATCTGTGATTAGCTGGTAACGCAAGCTTTGTCCCATTTAAATAGAAATACGAGAATTCCCAGAATTAGCTGATGTAGCCCAAAGGTAATGGGATTGGATGTGAATCTCTGCATATGGTCTGAGAAATGCACTTGAATAAAAAGACACAATAGGAATTTTCCCACAAACTAGGTTTATTATAATTTATATTAATTCAGTTCAGAACCACTGTACACAAAAAGAAGTGTAGATATGCATAAGTCCGGACACCACACAGTCCACAGCCTACGTCTCTGTGTACAACTGCATCCACTATGGAAAACACATTGGCATTAGCTAAACTAGAAAGCAGAATAAGTACCAAGCAGATCTGCCACCCCAAGAACTATACACTACGTAACAAGATCACATGGAACAAAGTTCAGGCCAGCTGATCGATTCCACAGAGGAAGCACGCGAATCAAAATATCCATACAAAATATATATAAATATAGAACTCTATCTCTATATACTGGGAGTGTAAACGTATATTGGAAAGTGTAAACTGGCATAAGAAAATTTAATGTTTCTTTAAAAAGCGCAGATTGTGAACCTGGCCAGCCAAGTCCATACCTCGGGTGACAGAAGGTTAACTGAACACACTGCTCTGCGAAACGACACAGTCTCCTATCTGACATCTGTCCAAACCTCAGCGTTTTACAGTTTATGCTGTGAAATTCATTGGTTCCCACTCAGATGTCGCAGTGGACTCAAGCAGGTGGCAAACATGACAGATTGTTGAACTTACAAGCCCAACAGCCGAAAACAAACGACCAACACTTTATTAAAGCTCGTTGGATTTTTTGCGACTTGCTTGTTACGGTCGCAGCACCCTCAGACACGCAGTGCGACCCCATTTTATTACGGTGTAGCAACGACACCTAGAGAGCTTAGGTCGCATGACGCGTGTCATGGCCAAAGACGCCGTGTAGCCCCAGCCTAAAGCAAATGCACCATGGGCACATCTATAAGGCACCAAGTAATGCACAACGCCAACGAATCAAGATGGCGGTAAGAAAAGCTGCAAAGCATTGCACAAAATTATGAATCTGGCAATGATCTAATGATTTGCCCATTAATTACCCATGCAAACCCTTAGCTCTAGGTTGTCTCATAGCACTAAGCCATGATTAATGGATCAATAATACTATGAGACCCGAAACAATGCATTAGTTAAAATACAATGTGTCCAGACAAAATATAAATCTGGTAGAGTCACCTGCCTGGAGAGGCACTAGATTGACTTCTTTAAAGACAAAATATGGATTTACAAAAAAAAAAAAGGTATATTAACAAAAAATATTCTACATAGAACATTAAATACCTAAGAATAATTGCTGCAGCAATCACTGGCCTTAGCAGTATGACCGCGGTGGTGAGTGGTTGGCTGTAATAGTCACCTGTATAGGCAATAGGTCACCTCTGCAGCCAATAATCGAAGACTAGCGCTAGTAAATAACGCTCTATTTATTATTCTATGGCATTTCCCAATCTCCAAAAAATTTTTGTTAATCCAGGACAACCCATTCACATTATTCAGAATTACAGTCCAGAGCTGCATGCATAATCGTACAGGCTCCAGGGCTAAATCTCTAAGCATCCTCTGCTGGATCAATGTCTGTACACAGCTTGAGCTGGTAATTGGACAGCAATTGTCCGATTGCATAATTAAAGGCCCATTAAAGCCGCTGAGAATGTGTCTGTCAACATACTTGTGGACTGCTTCTAACAACCACCAGCAGAATTATAAATGAAGCTCTAGAGTAAGATGCAGCTTATATCTTAGGATCAGTAGAAGATAAGTAAAATATTTACAAAGTTGCTGAATTTTTATGTAGATTATGTTCTAAGCGTGAAATGGTTTTCAAAACTGGAGATAAAATTTCAAATACCATAATCGTTATTAAAAAGTTTGCATCTGAGATTCCTGAAGCATTACAATGGGAACCTCCATTTTCAACTTCACAGGTCCCTATGACTTTTTTTTTAGTTACTGTTGTGATACATATAAATCTATTCACATTGCCTTGTAGTTTCCATTGAATGTTCACCCAATCTGCCACGTCAGTGTCCACATTTCTAGTCCTTCACGCATTTTCTTTCTTACCCTTTCAACAGAAGTTCCATCTCGGACACTTGCTTGTCATTCTGAATATCCATCATTCAGGATATCTCTCATCTTTAACCAACTTTGGTTGATCACATTCTTGTTCCTTCTCAACCAACATTCCAGAGACCCTCCGAAAAAGCCAACGCTCACATCCTCCCATCTAACATCCCCCCTCTCTTTATCCTGCAATATTTCTCTTATTACATACATTATCTTTCCATATCTTTACAGTATCTCTCACTTTCTAAGCAGAATGTGTGTGTTGTGTATGTGAATTTTATTTCCACCATGATTAATTATTTGTTAATGTGGATTCTGGCTCCTGCAACAGGTTTGTTGCCCACTAGCCCACCCATTTATAGATGGTATATTGACAAGAGATCAGCAGACAAGTTCTTGTCGCATGTGTATGATCTGTAGTAATGCATCTTGCACATCGGCATCCATATGACCCTGTAAAAAAAATAAAAATATGTTTTAGCATGAGAAACCCAAAAGTAATATAATGCATGCAGGACGCTAATTGGACGGGGACATTAGATGTCCATGATGGTCTATATTTTCTGCTTACCTGCACAGCATTCAGAAGATGTGCACGATAGATCGAAATAATCTCCTGGTGTCTCCGGTGCGTGTCCTGTGACAAAAGAAGTGTGATGAGATAAGGATTGCAGATTGAAGTAGTTGCTATATATAAGGATGATGAGGACAGGTGATTAATGTATGATCTCTGGGACCCTGCCGATCACAAGAACATGGCTCCTGTGTGCTCTGTGTGAATGAAGCAGTGGTTACGAATGCACATTACTGCTCAATGCGCAGTTTATGAGATTGATGGAGATAGCTGTACTGCCAGTCCCATAGACAATGAATGGAGCGGTAGTGTGCATACGGGACCACAGCTGTAGTCAAACATTTCCATAGAGAACCCAGTTTTAAATACCCATAGAAAAAGTTAATAGATGGGGATCCTCATTTCTTGGCTAAAGTGACTACTGGTTACAAAGTGTCCTGTATTACAGGATAAACCATTCATTTGAACAGGCATTGTGTAGTGTAAAACCTCCCCAGTGGTGGCGCTGCAGGGAAACTGAAGAGGTTTCCTCACTTAGTTCAGACATTTATTCTCAAAGGACCTTTCAAATACACAGGAAGTTTTTTTTAGCGAACTTAATTCTACGAGTTGGCACTTACATCTAATTGGCACTGTAGAGATTTGATCTGGCTTTGCAGGGTCTCGGTAGACTGGGTCTTCTCAGGGAGCAGGGACAAACTCTGCTTCAGCCGGTCCACATCATTGAGAAGGGAGCGGATCTGGCCGTAGGAGGAGAAACATTATGTTAGATCCATGTAGTATATCATATCTACTAATAAGACATGCTCCTGGTACATCATTCTACCAACGTTGTACTGTCCACCACATGATAATGGTATAATGGGACATGTATGTGTACACAGAACTCTACATTTTTTGCCCACAACCTTCCTGCCTCACCTGCTTGTCTTTACTTTCCAGGTCCCCTGCTGACCGTTGGATGGTTTCATTCAGTCCCTCAATTGTAGACTGTGATTGTTTGTGCTTCTCCGTGAGTTTACTGATCTCTTGTTCTTGACCGCTGCTCTTTTGTCTTAGTTTCTCGCTCTGCCGCAGAGCCTCTTGCAGGTCTTGAGACGCACGTTTGCCGTCCTCTCTGAACCGGTTGCCGGTCTCCTCAAGCTGAGCCACTCTCTGTTCTAGAGCGGTCTTAATCACGCTAAAATCATATTTCTCCCTACTGCTGTAACGCTCCAGTTCCTCTAGATTTTGATGGGTCTTCTTTAATTCCTCGCGGAGCATGCTTGTTTCCTGCTCAGCCATGAGCCATTTCTCCTCCTTTTCCTTCACCTTCTGTTCGGCTGCTGCGGTACTTCTCTGCCAGGCCTCCCTTTCCTCAGCGTGCTGGGAGCTGAGGACAGAAGCAGCTTTCTGGGTCTTCAGCTGCTGTTCTAGGTTCTGGACTTTTTCCTGCATCTTCTCACACAGGTGGGCTTTGGCAGTAAGCTCAGCCTCTAGAGTTGCCTTGGTGTTCTTCAATGTGGTTTGCAATTCATTGTGTCTCTCTATAGGAATGTACTGACTGCTGAGACTTTCCTGCATTTCCTTCAGCTTCTTTCTGGCCTGCAGGTTCTCTTCCTGCAACTCATGTTGTTTCTGCTCAGAGTTCATCTGTGACTTCTGTAGCTGCTCTAAGCAGCATCGTAGGCCCTCCAGTTCAGTAAGCATTGCGCTTTCTTCTTGCTTTCGAGACATGCGTTCTTCAGCTAGGCTACGTTCTGCAAGCTCCAGTTCTTTCCTAAGATTTAAAGTTACTTGTTGCTGCTTGGAAAGCTCATCTTGTGATGTCTGGGCCAGACGACGTTGCTTCTGCAGTTCAGACTCCATCTCACTTCTCATTGCCTGGAAGTTTTTCTCCTTTTCCTCAATACTGGTAAGAGGGGCGTATTTTTCAGTAATGCAGTGCTGCAATGTGTCCAATTCTGCTCTCTGCTCTCCAAGAGCTGCCTGCAGTTTCCTAACCTCCTCTTTTTCACGCTGGTAGCAGGCATGTGCCTGCAGATACTCTTGTTCTATCTGTCCTTTGCATTTCTGCAGCTCTGACACTTTCTCCTCATGTTCTTTTTGTGTCACGTAGTCAGAACCCAACTGTTTCTTCACATTGTGCAGCTGGGACTGCAATTCTGCACGAGTAGCTGCCTCTTTGGATGCCTGATCCCGCATTTCTGCAGTCTTTGCAGTCTCACATTTCAGCTTTTCTTGCAATTCAGTTTGCTTTACAGCCTCACTCTTCAGCTGTTTCTCCAAGTCAGAGTTCAGTGTAGACTCGCTGTCCAGCTTTGCTTGCAGAGCGGTTTGTGCGGTAACAAGTCTCTCTAGCTCTGCCCGAACCATTGTCATCTCTTTTGTCTCACTTTCCTGCTGTTTCCTGATCCGGGCCAGCTCAGCTTTGGATTTGTCTAACTCAGCAGTCAGTGAGGCAGAAGTCTGCAGATGTGTAGTCAGGGGGATGTGGTTTTCCCGCAGATTTGCATTCTCTGACAGAAGAGAATTTGCTTTCTTTGCCTCCTCCTCACATTTCTTAGACACGTCTGCTAGTTGTTTCTCCAGTTCTTTGATCCTCAGCTGCATTTCCTTCATATTTTTCTCATGTTCCTCCCGGGAAGTAGTGGATGATTGGAGAAGCATCATACCCTCCTTTAAAGTTTTGCTCTCGCCCAACAGTCGCTCTTGTTCCTGCTCTGCCTTCCTGTTACTAGTCTCCGACTCCACCAATTTCTGGCTTAGTAAAGCGATCGTTTCCTCACAAGCTCTCTTGGTCTCTGCATGGAGTTGTGCTGGGACATGTTGACTTCTCATCGCTCCTTTTAAATCCTCAATTTGCCTCTGCAGAAGAATTTTCTCTGCTTGCAACTTTTCTCCTTCCCGTCCAAGTATACTATTCTTTACTTTAAGTTCATCAAACTCCTTCTTGAGCATGTCCCACTTTGCTTCTGACCTCTTCTTTTCTTTGTAGGCATTTTCAAGATCATCTCTAACCTTGGCCAGTTCCTGCTCAGTCTCCTCTAAGCTCCGCGACTTCTCATTTACTTCATTTGTCAGAAGACATCTCATGTTCTCAAACTTGTCTGTGGTGACAGCCAGGGCTAGCTGCTCTCCAGCCTCCTGGGCCCTTCTTTCTGCACGTTCCTTTTCTTCCTCACATACGGCAAATGCATCCTGTAAGCGGCGATTCTCCTTACGCAAGCGTCCATCTTCCCTGCGCAGTTCCTGCACCAGCAGTTCATTGTGCCGAAGTTGGTTACGTAACTTTCCGACTTCAGCAGATGCACCTTCGTATTTGGTTTTTATCTCCCGAAGTTGCTCCTGCAATTCCTCGGCACGAGAGCTGCCGCTTAGCGCTTCTTGTGTTAGGTGATCTTTCAGTGCCAAGAAATGTGTTTGCATCTGCTTCACTTTGCTTTCAGAATCCAGCATGCGTTTCTGGACATCACGGAGCGCTTCTTCTAGCTGACGGATCTGCTTGTCAGACTCAACTTTACTCCGATCCCGCTCGGATGCTAGAGCTACACACTCTGACGACCTCCTTGAAAGCTCTTGCTGCAGCTTGACAGTCTCATCCCTGGCCATTTCATAGTATCGGCGGATGGTTTCTAGTTCCTGGCGCTGGTCAGCCTTTTCCCCAGGAAGTTCCAGAGGTCGCAGCTGTGACCTGGCCGGCAGGTGAGCTACAAGCTACACAGAAAAAAAAAAAAAAAAGTTGTCAAAACTACAGCCATTATTGTTATCCATCACTAAATAGTTGTATGTCCTTGTATAACTTGTACAGAGGGTATAAAAGTAATCAGAATGTATCATGTAGCAGGATAACTACACAAAACAAC
Organism: Phyllobates terribilis; assembly: GCF_046119375.1. Lineage (NCBI taxonomy): Eukaryota > Metazoa > Chordata > Amphibia > Anura > Dendrobatidae > Phyllobates > Phyllobates terribilis. The sequence goes on from NW_027362771.1 coordinate 485,106,231, forward strand.
TCTGGTATCAGAAGTCATCCAAGAGTACCAAACATTACCATAGAACTTTTTTGGTACACCTGCCAGCAATACAGAAGTTGCATATTACAAATAGGAGGACTCCGGACTTTACAGCCTTACAGGGTATTTATCACACTTTTTTAACCTAATTTTGGAGAAGTTTTGTTGGATATTGTGCCTGAAACCCAGTTGGACAATCACAAAGCAAACATTGCGGGTTTTTTCCTCACAGTCCTTACCTGTGGATCAGCGTTTAGAACAAGATTTTGTTTAATTACTATATCTTCTTTGCCTAGAACAAAAATCAAGAATTAGTGAATCATATATACAGGACAACAGCCAGTGTGATGGGTGTACAAGCTCATACTTACCACTGCTAAAAGGGCTGCTAGGGGCTGAGTGATTTTTCTGCTGAAAAATAGTTAAAAATTAAAAAAAAGTGTTAATACTAAGTTTACAGGTCAAATATTATTGCCTTCCTCACAGCAAATTCTAGCCAGAGACATTCTCACAGATATAAAAGGTTGACTTCTCCGGTCTACCTGCCTATGGTACCAAAATTATCAGTTTTAATCTTTTCAAAGGTCATCACTAATAGTTGAAGAGAACCGGTCATGTTAAAAATGGTATCTGATCTCCAGGTCGCAAGTTCTAAAGCAGGAAGGGCTGGTCTGATGGATACACATTTTTTTTGTGGGAAAAGTTTCAGTAAAACTTGCATGTTACTCATTGAAATCACAGGTGTTTATATGCATAGGAGTCCAGTGGGCGGTCCTACCAGTGATTGACAGTCTCTCCTGTATAACTGTGCATGCAGAGATAGTTGTCAAGCACTGACTAAGACAGTTCACTGGACTCCTATATACAAAATTCAGGGATTTGAATGAATAAAATACAAGTTATACTGAATGTTTCCCTGTAAACCTATATATTATTCTGCTCAACTTCCCCATACTGTGATCCACAGATCGGACTGCATGTACAACACGACAGGTTCCCTTCTATAACACAAAGGCCCGGATTCATCATTTGTGTTTAATTAGTTTTTTTGTTTTGTCTTGCTTTCATTTTAGCACTAGCAGATTATGCGCCAAATTCATCAAAAAGATCGCCCAATGTCTGATAGATCGGTACAAAATCAAAAATGCCTTGAGTCTAAAAGGCACCCTTCAATAAGCATTAAAATGTTGCACTTTATTCTTCAATTGTGTGAATAAATTTAGAGGGATTGCGTACTCCACTAGGAGGCTGGAGTACAAGAGTGTAAAATTTTGCAATATTTCGAAAAGTAAGAAATGATGAACATTAACATAGAACATCTGCAACTATAGTGTTGAATGAACAATTAAAAAAACAAAAAAAACAAAAAACGGAGTAAAGCAAAAACCTTTCATAGGTGCAAATTGAATAAGGAATACGGCGCAAGTTTTGTAAAAAAAAGTCACTACTACTGAATAAAGGGAACAAAAGCAATGATGATTGTAGATTTCCTCAACCATCGGCTCTGAAAAACACTTGCAATGCTTTGGATTTCTGGCTAATTAAATTGGCAGCTATTGGATTCTGCCATCTCATTTTGGCCTACATCAGAGGTATACACCAAGAGCTTTTCATCTCTGTAAAGGCACACGTTGGCCATTGCGGCTCATTCTAAACAAAAAATAGAAATAAATAAATTGTACACTATGCACTATTATTTTTTCTCTACTTCTTTGCATAAGAGAGCAGTAAACTATGTTTTACAAGAGAGTATAAAAAAGTATAGCCATGCAGACTGGCCTGGCGTATGTCAAAAGGAAACCCTTCTGGAATCCACTGGATACATGACCGCCTATGGGCAAGTCAGAAGTATAAATCTGGGAATAGTCACAACATACACCTCAGACGTGGCCTAAACTGAGTTGGGAGCAGATACTTAGCTTGATATATTACCATGTGCCCACACTTTCACATACCGTGGACCTCTCCGTCAGACACTAAATTGCAGACAATTGAGAAAGTTCTCAGGTGCTGAATCAGCGATAATATCCCCAGAATCCCCATAACAATAACATTTCCTTCCCCAGGTCCGATACCCGTCCGCTCCAGTTTAACCATTAACACACATCACATACAAGTTATTGAACTTCTGAAGCAGACTATTAATATGTCTCCTGATCGCCCATCCTTTATACGTTGTCATTTTTTGACACCAGCCGTTATATTCATGCTCACCTCATAGTATCTCAGTTTCCCTCGCAGGTTCTCCATAGTTCGCAGACTTTCCTCAAGTTCCTTTTCTTTCATTTCCAACAGTGATTTCAGTTCCTCCTTCTGTAATTTCAAAAAAATGGGAAAAAAAAAAAGTTTAATGAGGTGTAAATAAAAAGGTATTGTGACAATGGGTAGACCCCATAATGCCATCCTACCTCATTCTCCAGATCATCTGTCATCATCTGTTCCTGCAAATATGAAGTCAATGTAAGTATTCTAGTCTGATACAATGGACCAGTCCCTCGTCTCTATTACTCGCTGCTCTCGGACACACAGACCCTAACTGGAAACCCCACCTAGTTCCCTTCATAGAGGCACAGTCGCCCCCCATCAGGCCCAGCTGCAGCCACTTCCTGCCGCCGCTGCACTTGTTCATCGCTTTTACTCCTGTTTTTTTTTCTCCTACTTTAAAGTGAAGACTGGGACATTAATTCTTCATTTTCAGTGTTTGATAAACACCCTGTCAAATACAAGTTATTGGGCTGGTGATGACTCTCCTCATAGACTCACACACATGCTGCTGTATAAACCAACTAATACAGAAAGTGTAACGCACATGACAAATAACTAATTACACACTGAAGACTTTATTTAGAGGCTATTCCATTCGACCACTTAAAAATGGGGAGACACTGAACGGGGCGGCTCAGTGGTAAGTACAGCAGTGCTGGGGGTCCTGGGTTCAAATTCCACCAAGTACAATATCGGCAAGGAGTTTGTATGTTCTCTCTGCGTTTGCGAGAGTTTTCCTCCCAGATTCTAAAGACATAATGGTACGGAATTTAGATTTTGAGCCCCAATCGGGACAATAATGATAATTTCTGTAAAGCTGCGGCATATGTTGGTGCCATCCATACAAGCATAAAAAATAAATAACTCCACCTGGCTGAGCTGGTGCTGTAGGCCTCCCACTTTATCCAGCAGCGTTCTCTGCTCATGCTGTATCTTCCGCAGCCTGTCCCGTAGATCCTCATTCTCCGTTTCCAAATCCTAAAGAAATGATGAGGAGAACCGTGATGGTACTATTATAACCCCTCACCTAAGCCATACATCATTAATGAGAATACCACGCTCACACATACCAGAGACGAGTCTTTTGACTTTGAGGGTGTCTCTTCTTTTGAATTATACTTTGCCCATTTCTGCGTGAAAGTAAAACATATGGCGCCAATTATAGGCAAAGTACATTAATACAATAATTAGCATCCGACTAGACTGGGCATGAAAATGGTATGTGGATGTTTGTGGCAGATTGGGTGGGAATAAATGAATAGCTGCCATTAACCAAGAAAAATATTGTAAAGTAAAATTGGAAATGATGGGCAGAGCCACATATAGGAAGGGTAATGTCAAGCAATGTCCATGCTCATCGTAATGAATAAGCTTAGCAAACCTTAACATGCTACTAAAGCCTTAATTACAACATCCGGCACATTATAAAAGGGTGTATTGTTAATCACTCACATACACGTAGGGGTTTTTAAAAATTTCCTGAAGATCTGGGAATTAAATTAGTGATCATGTGGCTTTTATCTGAACATACTGCCACTAATTTCATTAAAACACACAATCAGCTTGTTCCCAGCCTAAAATGGTTCATTATAATGAACAAAGGATTGTGTTCAACTGCGTAACAAATAGAGAATAGAAAATTGTATCCAACTATTTCTTGGGAAATGAGTGACGACCAATATGGCAGCAATTCTAGCTCCATGTGCAATGATGCAGTCACCAACTCCCAATGCTCCTTAACTAGACAGATGAAGCACAGCAGCCATACTGGTTGTCTCCAATATTAACCACAAATAACACCCAAAATGAAGGCCCTTCATTATCTGAGGCAGCTGAAACTTCTTCTATGGGGCCCTTGGAGAGATGGGAGCCAATCCTTGCTCTGTAAACCCTTACCAGATGCCCTCAACCATAGAAAACTCATTGAGGCTGTGTGCCCACTATGCGTTTTTCAAGCGTTTATGCTGCGGAATTTCCGCAGTGTAAACGCCTCAAAAACACTTGGTAATCCGCCCCCCATGGTCCTCAATGACAAGCCACACTGTCAATGCCCATGCTGCTGATTTTTCCGCAGCGTTTATGCTTCGCTCAAAAATCCGCAGCATGCCATTAATTTTGCGGACACATAGCGTAATCGCCGCCATTGACTTGCATTGAGACGCATATAATCCGTGTCAGTGCATTTGTACACACGGATTATATGCGTTTCAATGTGCGGATGGTACCCAGTTCTGGAGGAGAGAAGACTCTCATCCAGACCTGGGTACCATTGTACCTGTGAAAAAAATAATAAAATAAAAAATAAAGATTATATTTACCTTCTGACGGCCGCTGCAGCGCTTCTTCTCTTTTGCCGGCACATCGCGTTGGACTGTAGGACCTGCGCTGACGTCACAGTCATGTGACGGCAGGCCCTTCAGTACAGAATCCCGCGATCAGCTGGCAGCCAGAACAGGAGCGCAGCAAGACTCCGGGGGCCATCGGAAGGCAAGTATAGATTTTTTTATTTTTTAACCATTCTTTAAGGTCACACTATATAAATCCATTCCGGTTGCATAGATTTATACAGTGTGACCAAGTTGTCAAGCACTTTCCAAGTGATGCTAAAATCGCGTGGAAAGCGCTTGTCAACCCGCATGCGGAAACGCATGTGAAGAACGCTTCACATCCGCATGTATTTGGCAGGAAAAATGCATGCACAATCTGCATGCGATTTTTCTGCCAGGGAGATGCAGAAATGCTGCAGAAATTTTCTGCTTCATTTCTGCATCGTGGGCACATAGCCTTAAAAAGATTAGGACTTGAGGCCCGATTCATCAAAGCTTTCACGCCAGAATTTTATGATTTTTGGAGTTCTCACAGCCCTGACAAAATGGGTGGAACTGGGGAGAGACAGGGCATGGCGGGGTGGGGTGGTACGCCACAGGTCCTTCAATTCATGACGAGCTGTGGCGTTCCCTACCCAGAAATCTCATTCCAGTCCATAACTGGAGTGAGATTCCTTGTGTAGCGCGCACCCATTCATCAGATGCTCGAGATTCACAAAGCGTGCACCTCTTCATGAATCAGGAGCGTCTGATTCCGGCATGACCCATCATCAAGACCGGCATAACCCATCATCAAGACTGGCATGAACACGCCGGCCTTGATAGATCAGGCCCTTAGTCTTTTTGATTGTAGGGGAAAATATTCTTTAAAAAGGACCTTCGCAGCTAAAACAAAGAAGCTTGAGAAAGGGTTTGTATTGCTGGGTTTTCCCTAAACCGTGTACAACTGTTTGTGCAGGGAACTGCAATAGACTTTATCCCCTTGCACAGTAAGTGCCAGGGATACAAGGTAAAACCAGTAAAGGGGACCAGTATTGCCCAGGTGATGATATGGCATCACTTTACAAGACAAAAAATAATTTATTAAAATAAAATAATAAAAGACTTACTGAGCGTAAAGACACCATGCTCCTTACAGGTTCTGCCACTGTGAAAAAATACAAGACAAGATTATACTCCACAAAAAAATACAAATCCTGATGCAAGGAATTCAAGTCATCATAAAGAAAAGCAGTCACCTCGCGGAGAGCTCTCCACCGCGATCCTGATGAGGGACAAGATCTCAAGGTTATCCCCAATTCTGCTATAATAGGCGCAGTCATGTCCCAAAGTGTCAACCAGAGTAACATCAGCACCAGCTCTCAGAAGGACTTCCACCGCCTCTCGGCATCCATACTCACAGCCCAGCATGAGCGGGGTCCTGGGGAGACGGTGAGTATCATCAGTGCATATACAGTTATATATAATATACACACACACTGAATTATTCCGACATCACTTACTTATTTTGCTTGTCCCGGGCATTGATTTCGGCTCCCTTTTCTACCAGAAGTTGGCAAATAGCTGGGCGACACATTTGTGTGGCCAATGCCAATGGGGTCCTTCCATCCTAGAGTATACAAAACAAAAATATGGAGGCAATTACATTAATTTTTGCCTTAATAAACTTAGAAATTGGCAACTTTGATTTAAGCTGGTGGAAAACTTAGCAGTAAAGGAGAAGAATTATAAAAGTTAAAATTCTCACCAAGTCTGTAGCATTTACTGAAGCCCCATGGTCACACAGAAGCTGCACGCTGGAACAGCATTCGGACATGGCTGCACAACAGAGAACGGCAAAGTCAGAATTCAAGAACAGACTGGCCCCTTTTGTAAAACAGGAGAAACCAAACAGACATTTTATCCCGCGTCCTCTTACCCGCATCGTGCAGCGCTGTCCTGCCCTGCAGATCCACATTCTCCGTTGGACAGTTAAACTGGAGATAAAATCCAAAGACGACTAAATACAATTACACGGCTGACATACAATATGAACATACTAAAATATTATGCACTGAAGAAAAAACAATGGTTTTGTGATCCATAGTATAAAATATAACACATACTTGGGCAACATGACACCCAAATTTGTGCTACATCCACAAATCAGGACAAATTATTTTTCAAGGGATCTAGATTTTATGCACCGCCAACAATAAAAAGAAAACATTGCTGACCGAGGTCCAGTGCAAACATCAGTAAATTAGTCCTAATGTGCTTACCAACATGAAAACCTCCATAAACAACGCGCTGTATATGATTTGCATTGCAAATTTGTTTCATCTTAAAGTTGTTGTATTTTATTTCACAGTCATTAAAACCTGTGTGTAATCCAATCTGGCAGATACATACACCCACCTCCATAATGCAGTGTGGTCCTGTGCCACCTACCTGGAGAAGCTTCTGCAGACAAAGGGAGTGGCCGTACTTGGATGACAGGTGCAACGCATTTCGCCCTGAACACAAGAAAACGACAAAATGCTTAAAACAAATCAGCGAGTGATAAAATGGTGAGAATTGCACATTTTCTTTCCCAGTTACAAAACAGTTTGGGTATAATAATTAGAAGTCCCAAAACTTAAAAAAAAAAGTAATGGAAAAGAAAAAAAAAAAAAAGAAAAAATAAATATTAGTCTGAAAAGCACTTTGCTATATTTGAAATAGAAAACAGGCAAGCTGGAAAGTGTCAGCTTAAAGGAAACATGTCATCAGAAAATTACCCAATTGATTAATATTTTTTAATTTTATTGATTATGGCATTTTCTTATTTACATAGAGAAATGTAATGAAGAAATATAAGTTTATAGAAATGTAATATATATATATATATATATATATATATATATATATATATATATATATATATATATATATATATATATATATATATATATATACATACACACACATACTTTAAGACTCATACTTCCTTTTGTTTTAGGAAATACCACATGTTCATTAGCCACAATGGTTGAATCCCGACCCCATCTTTTGCATTGTAGCACCTAATGAGGGTGTGCAAAAGTGATTGCTCCCCAGGTCATCATCTAATGTGATTGGCGGATTCTGTGCCATCTGAGTATAGAGGTGTTACCCATCATTGTGATCCTGCCTCTACTGATAAGAAAACTTCTGTAAACTCTTCCTGAAAGGACAGGAACTAGGAGTCTAAAAATGTCACAGTGGGCAATGTAAAAATTGCAAGACTTTGCAATTTTAAGTAAAGATCAAAATATGAAAAAATAAAAAGCTATAGCTTAAAGAGTTTTAACAATACATGCAACACAAAAACCTGACTTAAACAATAGGTGATTTTCCGATGATCGCTTCCCTTTAAGCTAGGGGGACAACTTTACCCCCAACTTTTTACCAAGCGCACTATTTTTTCAAAGTATTAGGAAGGGGGGAAATATTCTATTTCTACTAATGCAATTGCCACCCCAGGTAACATACCAGCAGCATCAGGGGCTGTGAGATCGACCCCATGTAAGAGGATGGCATTCAGACTCTCCAGGTGACCCTTAGACGCAACAACGTGGAATCTGATTGTAAGCAGACAAAAAAAAAATATAATAGAATAAACCTGATGAAGATAAGAGCTTTACCTCCCATGAGAGGAGATCAGTTACAGAGGCTGTACACTTCCTGCAAGCCTTTAAAGTATACACGCATGAATGTAAATGTCCTGCCCCGGTTTATTGACTTGTCTAGTCATTTACGTGTCATAATCACTGGTGTGTGGAGAATGTCAGAACCAAATATTAAAAAAACAAAAACACACAATATTAGTTTAAAGGTATGTTAATACGGGGCAGTTATGCTGCAGATTTTCTGTCCAGATTATCCAGAAATTGACCTACAGTGTGTGTTTGCATTGCAAATGGTAAAATCCACTTTTTGATAAATTTTGCTCAAATGCCGTATTCATGGTCCATTTACAGTTCACAATGCACTGGATGACCGCTTGTCTCCTGACCTCAAAGGCATCTATGGAGGTTGTAAGTTCAGGTCAGGAGATCCATGGCCAGTCCAGGTAATGTGGTCCGTAAACGGACCATGAAATGCATTCATCTGAACAAGACCTAAATGGTGGCCATACGCATTGGATGAACACCTACTAATAAACCAATGTGTATTATGTATCCCGTCAACAGACTTGGGGGAAAGAATGGATTGGACATGTTGGATTCAACATGCCTCATCCCTTGTGCTTATGGTTAGATACTGAGTAGTCAGATGTGTCATTTCACTGATAAACACCTAGCGGTGGCTGGTCTCCCTGCAAAAACAAGAGACTTTCAACATGCCTCAGCTAGCCATGACATATGCTATGGCGGCAATGTGTATAGGAGCTTTGTGATGGTTTGTAGGCTAATCCTGATTAGATCAAAGTGTTTGCCAGCCATGATGATCATTACAGAACATAAAAAGGGAAATAATTCCAATGCTTGCTCTTCAGAGGATCAGGCAGCTCGGACCCATTAGGTGTAGTCCACCATGGAGAACGATGCCTGAATGTGTAGCACGTGCCTCCAGATGGATCCTGTTTAGTATCTGCTCAGGGGTTAAATAATCAGATTTATGCCTTTCTGCTGCCACTGCCAGATACTCATCGCTCCATAAATGGCCAAAACATTCATGCTAGCAGAGTAATGCCAGGAGGACCAGCCAATATCGGATACTCATTGTTAGACTTCAATACTGTTGTGAAGTCTATTATAGAATTTAAGCAGCACGAGGATACGAGCGTCGCTTTTCCCTAATTTCATGTAATTTCTAGCCTTAACATCTAGGATTTACTATGCTAACTGCACCAGAACGCTTCCTCAATTAGTGCCAAAAATGGCCTGTACACAGCCTGCACCACATTTATGCCTTTTAGACCCACTTTTCTGTCTTGTTCATAATTCGAACCAGATGAGTGAGTGCATGTTTTAATTTCAACCCCCCCAAAGGGGACCGCCCATGTGTACTGGCACGAAGGCTATAATGGATCTGTGTGCTATATGTGGAGCACAGACCCAATATATGCTCGTCTGAACAAACCCTTACTGTGGCCACCTCTACCTGTTGCTTGGCCACCAGTCAAAATTATTCAGACACTGCCTGCGTTCTAAGATTTAGGCCTCATTCAGACGTTAAGTTTTTCACATCTGTTTTTTTCCCACAGTTAGCACTCACACCTATGGCAGTCTAAGGGACTGTTCACATGTCAGATTTTTTTCTTCAGACCATGTGGTCCATGCAAAATAGCGGAGACATGTCTGATATTGATCCGAGTGTTAGATTAAAATCCGCAATACAAGTCTATGGGTCAGTGAAAAAATCTGACAGCACTCTAATGCCATCCGTGTGCTGCCCATTTTTCACTGACTAATAGATAAGAGAAGGTGGAGAAAGTTTTGTTTTTCTTATCAGTTAAAAAAACTGATACCACTGACCAAACACTGATGAAACGTGTTCCTTTTTTCGCTTATGTAAAAAAAGCAAAAAAAAAAAACCCTACGTGTGAATAAGGCCTTGGACTCATTCACACATGCTAGCAAAAAAAACCCCCAAAAAACCATCCAGCTTAGTCTCTCTCCCCACCAGCCTCTGTTTAGCGTGCAAGTGAAGTCTAGCTACATGATCGCTGAGGCCAGAGGTGATGGCTGTATGTACGGCACAAGACCACTGATGTCAGCCATTGTCTGCAGTGGCCACGTGACTAGACGCCACGTCATCACTACAGGGCACTAAACAAACGGATAGGACACCCCTAGAGACAAAATGTATGTAATCATTGTCAATGACATAAGTGACACTTACGCCGAGCGGCCTTCCAAATCTAGCTTGCTGGGATTGACACCCTTCTTGGAAAGGGTGGATGAAATTTTGTCTACATCTCCCCTCTCAGCCGATCTCATCAACCGCTCATCATATTTGTTCCAGTCTGCAGCTTGCTGAAAAAGAAGGAGAGAGAATATTAGAGTCCTATTATCAGACATTCATTATGGGCTACATGATCATCCTACGACTAGACAAGTAGAACGAGTCCCCAGGGTGGACAGTACTACATAGAGGTCATTGCTGACGGAGCACACCAGATGGTGGATGCATTGGCACAAAGTTTTATAGAAACGGCATTACCGCTATTTTGCCAAGAGAATTAGCCACCAGCCACTAATGTCCAATCTAAGGGTGTCCATACATATTCGATAGTTAACAGGACAATTATCTATTGGTGTATGGGGTGTCTGGAATATTAAGCAAACTGATGGGCCAACGTGAGTTTTGAGAAATCTGAAAAATTGTCTTTGTAACCCTACTTTATTTTCTGATCTTGCATAGTAATTCCATTATACTTATTAGGTTGTGTTCACACTAAGGTTTTTTTTCAGGTTGGAGTACAGACCCTCCAACTGTCCAATCAAAACGTGTTTTTTGGCGTTTCAGACCAAAAGCGCCTGAAAAAAAAAAAAGTGTGAACAAATCCTTTGCGTTCTGCAGTTTTCTGAATGCACTATTAGGGTATGTGCATATGGAATATTTTTGTCAATTTTTTTTTGGAACACAAAAAAAAAAAGTGAAGCTCTTTACTGTCCCAGAAAATTGAATGAGATTTCTGAAATATCAAGCACATGTTCCTTATTTTTTCCTTGCAGATTTGAAGCAGTTTCACATCTGCAGGATGTCCATTCTTTTTTTTTTTTTGCAGCGTTTTTCACCCACTGTAATGAAAAGTAAAAAATGCACACACAAATGCATGTTTTTTATGTAGGATTTTTAATGCAAATCTTTTTCCTGCCAAGAGAAACGTTTTTGATGCAGAAATGTGTGCGAATACTTAACGTGTGCACGTACCATTATTTAGGATTTTCTAGTGGCTCATTTCAAGGCCAGCGATCCGCCTGCCCCTGTCTATTTTTTATTTCCTCCTCAAATTATATCACCACAGATACAGGCAAGGTGACCCAGAAAAGTCTAAAATATGTGAAGATCTGTTCAAACATCTCTTCAAATGACTGCAAGTGTATTGGCAGCGTAGCCATTGCTTCACATTATCTAGGTGCTCTGCCAAACTATGCAACATCACATTATAGGATTACACCCAAAATCATATTGTTGTGGCAAACGAAACATGGAGACTTGTGAAATATATATGTCACGAGCTACCCAGATATGCTTCCAATGTAATGAATCACGTATTGTAATCGTCTCCTCATGACATGAAAACAACCATGTCATACGTAAAGCCCCACAACATCCATCTGTGCATTTGCAGAGTAACAAAGGCACGTTTTAGCCGCTGTATTACGGCCACAATACTTTGAAATCCCATAGATCCACCTTATCCTGATGAGGGAGATCCAGGTTAATACGGTTGTAATGCACTATTTTTTTCACTCTTCCATTCTTAATATTTCAAACTGGCCCTTAAAGGGGTTATCTACCTTTGGGGGTAATATTTTTCCTTTTCATTAAAATGTATTAAAAATTTTTGCATTTGAGTTTCATTAAAAAATTTGAACTGTTTGCCTTCTTTTGTGTTTCACTGTGTACTGTTGGCTGTAGAATGGGTTAACTGAGAATACATCAGTGAGCTCTTTTGAAAGGGTAGCACGGTGGCGCAGTGGTTAGCACTGCAGCCTTGCAGTGCTGGGGTCCTGGGTTCAAATCCCACCAAGGACAACATCTGCAAGGAGTTTGTATGTTCTCCTCATCTTTGCGTGGGTTTCCTCCAGGTTCTCCGGTTTCCTCCAACACTACAAAGACATACAGATAATCTAGATTGTGAGCCCCAATGGGGACAGTGATGACAATGTCTGTAAAGTGCCGCGGAATTAATGGCATGATAAATTAAAGCGTAATAAAATAGAGTTTCTAACTTTATGTTTTCTTTTTTCAGCTGATTTAATGACCGCAGAAAACATCAAAAGTTGAATGTGCAAAGAAAAAAGCTGGTAAAAATCTAAATTGCGTAAATTCTTAACGAAACCCAATTGTAAACAATTATTTTTTAGCTCCAAATATATGCATTTAATTATTAAAAAAAAAGATATAATAAAGCAATAATTTTCAGTGCACATATGTTTTAGAAAGCCATCATTCCTATATGATTAATCGTAATATGGCAGGATGTTTGTGTCTATATGACCTGCCCTAAATAAACCAGATCAGTTTACTTTGCGGAGTAACGCAAAACTGACTTCACAAGGAGCATCTAAAAAAAGCGTCAGAAATACCTGACAGGGGATTATTCTTGACCCACCATCATGGTTTTCTCATTTTGCCATTGGTTAGATTATTTATATATGTATACACATAACTATACACACTATATATACTTATATACTAGAAATGCATATTTTATTTTTCCCTATGAAATAACTACAATCCCATTGACTTTGATGAGACGATTTAATGAGCTAGTGATAGATGCAGATGACAATTTTCCACCTCTACAGCCAGGACTGTAGTATTGAGGGGAGGTCTGCGCAGTGGGACCACAAGACTGTACAGGTGTGACATCCCTACGCTGGACAGGTGCGATCGCTCCATCCTCAATCTACTTTGAAGTCCTGCACAGACCAGAACGCTGGGAAATTTGCCCTATTTGCTTTGTGTGTACACAACAAGGATATAGTATACACAGTATACTCCCACGCACCATCACAGTATATACAGCTGGTGTGGTGTGGAGGAATATTTCCATTATATACATTGGAGCAGTCCCTGATCTAAACACTAAACAGGCGGTAAACTAAAGTACTGAAAGTCCCAGCACACAATAACCCATTCACATGAAGGACAATGCTCCGACAAACAAAACAGAGTTGCTAAGTGCCCCTAGGATGGGACTATTAGCGTTACTGTGACACAGGTCACATTTTGGACGAATCAGTTTTTGGAACCAAACTTACCTTGTGCTTAGAAGAACAGGTAAACCAGGGGGTCATCCTTGTCCTCCCCAGCTTCAGAGCACAATTAGCAGGCTACACAAGGATTGCCGGTAGTCCGCCACACCGTCCGGAACACACTATGCCAACATCCATCTGCCCCAAATGTAGGTGCCCCCCATTCCTGCCCAGAGACAGGGGAGCACAAGCAGTCATATCCCAGTCATTTCTCGCCTTTGTAGGACTTGGAAGTTCTTTGTGATGTTGCGACCCCTCCTCCTCAGCAGCGCGCTGTGCCCCTCGCTCTACCCTTTGAGGCTCGGCTGCTCACACAAATAGTGGCTTCTCCTAAATCGCTCCCCTTGTAAACACAGCGTCTCTGGCCTTTATCTCAGGGGGAGGGTTGCTCTATTTTTTGCCTTGGAGGAGGTGAACAGCTGAGATAGTGAGGAGGATCTGTACACACATGCCCTGCATTCCCATGTACTGAGCCATCCGGCCTGCCTCATAACTCAGGGCAGGGAGCATTAGAATAACAATTACAGCATTGACACTGGACTTTGCAATCCTTTGGCTACATGTCTCCCTGTCACTGACTGTGATAATCACAGCTCTGGAACTTCCTCCAACATCACAAGACACAAATCACATTTCCAGGAAACACAAAAGCAATTTTTCTTAGAAATATATGTAAATACTTTTATGCCCAAAAATGACAAAAGTATTCTCTGAGGGATAACCTTTATTGGCTAACCAGAAAAAAAAATAGAATTTGCAAGCTCCTTCCTCAGGCAGGTTTACAAATGAATTAATAAGACAAGAACACAAAGATATAACAACCGGACATTTGTTTATGAGGTGGAACGGGTGATGCCTTTTAAAGTTAAGCAATGTAAATCAAATTAAGGTTTTTGTTACAAACCTGGTTCTGGTTAGCCAATAAAGAGATCACTCGGAGAATACTTTTGTCATTTTTGGGCATAAAAGTGTTTATATTGATTTTTCAGACTAACACAGTACCACAAAGTCACAATATCTGAGCCCAAGAGAAGAGCCCAGTAGACCAGAGTTCCTTTTGTTCAAATAACAATTCTTTATTAAACATATATAGAGAGATTAAAAAAGACACAGTGCTACTAAGAGAGAAAACACAGTCCACATCTAAAAAAAATTACTCCACCATAGTACTAGGTTACTAAAGTATATATAATATAATGATTGTTTAGAAAGAAGGCCCTCAATAGTCTTACCCCGATTTCTACATAAAGTGCTATGTGCTCAGTGCAATTCAAATTGTAAACACTAGATAGTTGGTCCCCATGATAAGGTCCCTAGAAGGAAAGGGGGTGTAGTAGAACCTTAGATTCACCAATTACAAGCCAAATATACCAAGATTATTGAGGTAACAATCACCCCTCCAGCCTCAGCCCTTGCATCTATATAAACCTATCACACAGAGCCCGCTTACAAATAACTACATTACTTACATCAAGAGTCAGGTGTGGAGTGCGCGTCCCCGCACCCCTACGCGCATTTCGCCCTCGCTTCATCGGTACCACAATATAATATTTTATTATCATTTTTTGAAATATACAAATATAAATTACTTTTACCATTTATGGTACGACGCAATGGGTCATCCGACAGAATCGAATAATTACGAGAAGCAAATACGTTTTGTTTTTTTTTATTTATTTTGCTCATCTTTATTGAATATGTATGGAAGGTTACAACACATTTTGGCCTTATTTGTATTGATAAAAGTTGAAGTATATTCCAGTGGGAATAGGTGGGGGCACAACTCCTGTGAGCACCTGTAGGCTTGTGCTATGGCATCTTATGGGTCTGTAGGCACACAATGTGGACAACATGGCCTAAATGTGAACAGATCCAACTGGATAAATATGGAAGAACAACCAGATCACTGGGTCAAGAGGACGCTGTACTCTCCATTTCCAGATAGGCATTACATGGGAAAACTATTGTGGAAGATTTGTCAAGACTGATGTCAATACCAGTCTTATGAAAGAAAGAAAAAAAAAGAAAGGAACTTCTGAGCCATATCTATTAAATGGCACATATTTCCTAATAATTTGGGTATATTTTTACTGTCCTAAAAGTTACAAAGAGAAATATAACCCTCCAATGTGCAAATTTGCAATATTTTCTGCCCTAAAGTATGAGAAATCTGTCTAAACGTTGCTGGTCGATCCCCTTACTGGTACAACACGACCACCTTCAACCTATGGCGAGCACGGTGCAGAAATTGAAAACTTTGAAAAATTTGCAACTTGAAAGGTTTTGAACAATTTTAGACTTTTTGGGGCTAAGTTTACGCCCAAAACTGAACTGCTGGATAAATGTTGACTTCATCTTGCATTGAAAGCCTAAGATCCTATTTTAGGTCACACATTGGATGCTAAATGGTGCACGTCACCTAAAAGAACTCGATGTCGTCATCTTCGTCATATAACCACTTGTGCTCAAAAACTAAAAAAAAAATTAAAAAATGGTAGAGGGGTCCAATACAAGGATTGCCAATGATTCCCATAAAATATACTTATTGCCCAACTCCCAAGATATCTGTATACAACAGCAGCTATTTGTCTTGGCTCACACTGCCATTCAATGTCTCAGTGGTGTGTCCAATAAACAAATTGGTCAAGCGGCACCCTCTTGGAGAGTGACTATAACTCCCCTTGCAAATCATGCGCTAATTGCACCGCTCTGGTAATTCCATTGCATCAACGCCGTAGTGTACATCATTCACAATGACCGTCAAGGCTGCAGGCCTGGCCGAACCACCGGAGTCAAGTGGTCCTTTGGATCCAGCCAAGTGTCATGGCTTGACATGTTCTAAGTAGAAACCATGTCAATACGAAGCCAGTCCTAGGCTGGGATCACATTTGTGTCAGCATTCCTTAAAGAGAATCTGTCAGCAGGTTTTTGCTACCCCCATCAGAGAGCAGCGTGATGTAGGGACAGAGACCCTGATTCCAGTGATGTATCACTGGGCTGCTTGCTGTAGCTTTGATAAAATTACTGTTGAAGATTAACCAGTTCTCTTAATTCTGCTCTGTGTATAACTCTGCCCACACCACTCATTGGCATCTTTCTCTGTATACTGTGCATAGGCAGAAAGCTGCCAATCAGTGGCAGGCATGGCATTATACAGAGCTCGTAAATTTGGAGGACTACCTAGAACCAAGTCTACTAGTCTTCTCGTGATAAAATCACTGTTTTATCAGTAGGAGATTATCAAAACTACAACAAAGAGCGACCCAGTAAGTGATACATCACGGGAAATGGGGTCTTTTCCTCTACATTATGATGCTCTCAGATTAGGAGGCAAAAATCTGATGACAGATTTCCTTTAAAACAACCAAGTATTGGGGCAATCAAATCACAGACACCAATCAACTAATGGACCTCACCGATTTTGGGTAGGTTCTGACTTCATGTTGTTTGTCATTTTACTGCAAAAAAAAAAAATCACTGCATACCACGCAGTTTTAACATAACAGAAGCTGGGACACAAATGATGCAGGTGTGACCAGATTAGTTATTTTGTACTAAAGAACAAAGCACCATGTCTGGAGAAGGTTTTGATGTCCAGTAATTCACATGAGAGGCCACTAGATCAACGACTGTGATAAGTAAAAGGAATTCTGTGTAGGAAAGTCTCCCCCAACATTACAGCCTTATCTTATGTACTGCATCTCTCCAAGTACCGGAAACAGTTATTCTTCTTTTCCAGAATTTCCCATTTGAAAAATATTTCCTCCGCCAGATTTCTTGGGAGTTAAAGTCTTATTTCTAGTGAAGTTCTGGAGGCCTTTACCTGCCACGAATCCAGAACCAGAAAGTAGAGTCTAGCCATATAGACAACAATTATGCACATGACGTTGTTATTTTCAATATATTAGTACATAGTCTGTGCCAGGATCCCTTACCCCACTTTTGAGTACGCCACACTCACATTATCTACATAGGGATGTAACGTTACAGAACAGTCTCAACCTATCACTGCCACAGTAATGTTCTGCACATAACATAACTGTCCATGCCTTACTAGCAACAAAACTTTGAATGTAAAAAATATGAAAAAAAAACAAACTAAAAACACTTTATAACATGGGACATAAATTTTCAAAAAATGTTTGGATTCTGGACAACCCAACCAATAGTGCGTATAGCATAAGGCTCTACTTTAGGCAGTCACACTGCTGCTTGTGCATGATTGCACCTGCCCATGATGACTAAATGGGGCACTTTGCACTATCTTGTCCAAATGTGGTATCCCACAAAGTGGACAACTCCATGGCATACCTGGTGTATAGTGTGTTCCATGCAAATACTGTAATTTCTGTGTAAACTGTATGCTGTAACATATTGTGAGAATTGCCGACAGGCAGCACTCAAAGGGTTAATCTTCCTTCTCAGGTGTGCAGAAGCTTCTAGAAAGAGCTGGAACAAGCTCCCGCTGGCAGTCACCCAATGATTGCAGCTGAAAAGAGACACCGGAGAAGTCAACAGAGGAAGACAGACTGCAAGGAGGAGAGGTTGTTCTACCACTCCTGATTGCTAGATCTAGAAGGGACAGTTAAAGGGAATCTGTCACCCCCTGGGCGATATCAGACCTCTACTATGGCCATACAGGTGACAGAAAAGTAAATCTATACTTACCTGTATGGCCCATAGCAGAGGTCTGCTTACAGAAAAATCTGGTTTTATAAAGTCTGTTTTCCAGAGGCTTGGCATTCGGGGGACGCCAGGCAAACCCCTCCTATCTGCTTACTATTCTCCTAAATCGTCGCCTCTGTGCTAAATTACCATATCCCTCCCCCTCCCCTGCACGTCACAGGGCCCTGTGACGTGCCCTGCTCTGCCTCCCCTCCCGCGCATGCACAAAGCATGCCTGCGGCCCTGTTTGGCTGCGTAACGCGCCACAGCCTTGCACTGCGCAAGCGACGGTGAGTCAGCGATTTCCGCTCCGCTGGCAGTACGCAGCCAAATGGGGCCGGAGGTAAACAAAGCGCGCTCCATGGGAGCGTGGGAGGGGAGGCAGAGAAGGGCATGTCACAGGGCCCTGTGACGTGCAGGGGAGGGGGGGCGGCGATTTAGGGGAATAGTAAGCACATAGGAGGGGTTTTCTTGGCTTCCCTTGGACACCAAGACTCTGGAAAACAGACTTTATAAAACTAGATTTCTCTGCAATCAGACCTCTGCTATGGGCCATATAGGCAAGTAGAAAAGTAAATCTATATCACTTGTATGCCCATAGTAGAGGTCTGATATCGCCCATGGGG
This sequence comes from Phyllobates terribilis, assembly GCF_046119375.1. Taxonomy (NCBI): domain Eukaryota; kingdom Metazoa; phylum Chordata; class Amphibia; order Anura; family Dendrobatidae; genus Phyllobates; species Phyllobates terribilis. Next base: position 485,125,050 of record NW_027362771.1, read on the forward strand.
GTGACACATTCCCTTTAAGGAGGGGAGCTGACAGCCTTCAGATTGGAAGGATCCCTCACCTCCAGGAGGAAAAAACAGCCTCTGAGGAGAAGCACAGCTCAGCCCTAAGTAATGAATATTGAGTGAAGACTACCAGAGGTACAGGCCGAGAACAAATGAACTGTATTGCTAAGACAAGTGTCCTACACACTCATCTGCCTGTCTGATCGTCAGATTTAGGGTATGTGCACACAGTGCGTTTTTATGCATTTTTGCTGCGGCATATCCGTGTGGATTTGGCCCAAAAAACGCGCTGCAAACCTTATCCCAGCATTATCTATAGGATTTTGGAAGATCTGTGCACATGATCAAGGATTTTCCTGACAGGATTTCACGTGCGGAAAAAGAAGTAGCATGTGCATTCTTTGTCCAGATTTGCCTGCGTTTTTCCTATACAATGCATTGGAAAAAACGCATGGCAAATCCACAGTCAAAAACAAAGATAAAATGCATGTAAATGCAAAAAAAGTATCAAAAATGTATGGAATTTCAGCAGCGTTTTTGAAGCCAAGAGGTGCAGAACCTTGCAGAAACGCTGCAGAAATTTTTGCAACAATTCCTGATCGTGCGCACATAACCTAACACTCACAGTTGAAGGATGACCCATACATGCAAATACCTACTGTTTGTATATAGTCATTTACCCCGTTATCTTTAATAAAAAGACTGTTCTTTTCAAGTTAACGCTGCTTCTTCATGATTGGGGATTAGCTGCACAAACCAACATCATATTCCACGGGGAGAGACCGTGCAAACCATCATTTGTCACATTGCTCTCTCTAATGTGCACAGATTTGGGATTTATCAGCACTGCGTGCAGAGGCCCGTCTCCAACTGTCTGATATGCACCTGGCGTCATGACAAACTATTTCCCACGGTTACATTTTTTTATTATATTTTTATTGGGGGACTGTGTGTATAGACGGAGAGTGGGGACAAGGCTCATCGTGACAGGAAGCTAGGCCACCGTGACGCAGATTATAGACCGTCAGGAGCACAAACCCTCCCCCCTGCCGTACGCCACATGAGGTTAACACCCAAAACTTATTGCCCTCCTCCAAGTTTTAAAAGGGTTCTCATGACTATTTAATTTTCTTACTATGGGCCTAAGAACTAATAGGCAGGTAGTTGCTAGCACATTAGATGGGTCAGCAGATTTTAAAATACATGGGGCTTTTTGGAGTTTGGTTATTAGTAATTTTGCAACTCTGTAGCTAACCACAATTGGAAATATAGTTTGGTGGTACTGACAAGTCTTACCTCTTACGTGTACTAGATCAGTATAAGGGTGTGAAGGGGTTGTCCAGGACAATCGTTTTCTTACTATGGGCCTAAAAACTAAAAGACTTGTATTGCTAACAGAGGCAACTCCCAGTCTATTCTACCTGGTGGTGGCTCAGAGCAACTACCTGCCTTTTAGTTTTTAGGCCCATAGTAAGAATAAAATAGTCCTCCATAACCCCTTTACACCATATACTGATATAGTACACTACACTACACTGAACTACGCTGAGCTCAGCCCGCTGGCTGCAGAGAGTCATTCTCCTCTGCGCCTCAGCATGTGCGGTCGCCTCAAACCAGTTGAGTATAATGATTTTTTTTTTTAATTCTTACTTCTACAGGTTTTGGAGACATCGGGAGCAGAATACTATACTCAACATTGTCCCCTGCTGGCGCTGATCGCAGCACAAGCAGGGGACAATGATGAGAGATTTCTTCAGCACCTGGAGCTTGGGAACAGCGCTAACTGTACTGCTGATTCCCAGGCGCCGGTACATGTGATCCTAATGTGGCACACAGTTGCCACACAAGGTACACACGGACACATATCTCCAGTACTGGTTTTTCTAATACCGGAAATATCAGGACGAGTGAAACAGGCCTAAGACGGTCGGTGCACAGACAATGATGAGTGGAGTGGCCGGGGGGGTCTACCCAAACTTGACGGCCTCACGAGGTAATCAAGTTCAGGTCAGGGAGACCTGCGGCCAGTCAAAGCACCATGGTCCATACACAGACTATGATACACAAACGTCTGAATTTAGCTTTATTCTGCTTTCTACATCGAGTGCACATTTATGCTTGGCCAAGTATTCAGGTGTATGGGAGAATCGGGAGAGATTGGCTGGCAGTTATGCAAGGTGTATGGACAACTTAAAGGGGTTATCCCGCGGACGAAAGTTCATTTTAATCAATGGCTGTGTCTAACCATGTACGGAACATACCACAGCTCCTGGGCAGGGAGGAAGCAAAAGACAATACAGACATTACAGCAGTGGATCACAGAGGAATTATTTTGTGAGGTTAAACATTTCTCTGCCTGTTTTTAAACAATATTTTACCTCACAAAATGAATCCTCTGTGATCCCCGGCTGTAATCTCTGTATACTCTTTTGCCTCCTCCCCTGTTCAGGAGCTGCGGTATGATCAGACCATGTTCCTGTACACGGTCAGGCACAGACATTGATTAAAATTAAGTTTTGTTCGTCGGAAAACCCTTTTAAAAGTATTTTCCTACAGTCTGTCTCTGTATATATGTGTTGCAAAATGAAAAACACAAAGGCTGCGATTCATCAAGACCGACATTTTAACAGCCAGCATGAAAAATGCCAAAAGTCGCAAAATTTTGAAGCAAATTTGACTTGCGCAAACATTCAGCGTCATTTTCAAATTTTAGGCTGTGTGCCCACTATGCGTTTAAGCAGCAGCAATTCTGCCACAGAAAAGCTTAAAAAACGCTTGGTAGAAAGCCTGCCATGTTCCCCAATGATAATCCGCATCTGCTGTGAACATGCAGTGGAAATTTCAGCTGTGGATTATCACTGCGGAAAAAAACGCAGCACTACCAATTATTTTGCGTAAGGGCCGCCATTGACTTGCATTGAATCGCTTAATATCCGCATCACTACATGTGCACATGCAGATATTAAGCGATTCAATGTGCGGATGGTACCCGGGTCTGGAGAAGAGGAGACTCTCCTCCAGACCCGGGTACCATAGTACCTGTAAAAAAAAAAAAAAAAAAGATTTTAAAATAGTTGCATGGATTTATATAGTGTGACCAAGTTGTCAAGCACTTTCCTAGTGATGCTAAAATCGCTTGGAAAAGTGCTTGACAACCCGCATGCGAATTCGCATGTGCAAAACGCTTCACTTCCGCATGTACAATCCGCATGCGTTTTTTCTGCCAGGGAGATGCAGAAACGCTCAGGAAAAATCCGGAGCATTTCTGCATCGTGGGCACATAGCCTAATGGCAGAACTCCTTGATGAATCGGGGCGGTAGCTTCTTTTTCAAAATTGTACAAATTGCTTTTTATCCATCTTTCGAGTCAATGAGTCATTTTAACATTTCTACATCCGAGCCCCAGAAAGAAGCAATGAAGCCTTTTACTATCCCGATTTTAGCTTGCAGCAGGACACCAGAAAATCCCTTTCATTGGGTACAAGAAAGAAATGAAAGGATCTAGTGACAGGAATGATCGACGAGCTGCGAATACCAAGTACATAATGTACATGAATATTAATGTTTTCCTTCCACCACTGCAATGTTTGACAATAACTTCACTTTTTTTAGTCACTAAAATATTATTTCCATTCAGAAAGCGTGAGAAAAATGGAAGCTGGGGCCTGACGCCCGGCTACGAGACCAGGCGGCCTCTGGTGAATAGACATTGTGCAGCAGGGGAAGTGGACAAGTGAATAGAGACGAGCGGGAAAACTGGTCTGCCAATCACCCTCCCCCCTCCCGAAAACTCAGCGCTGGAACAATAGCTCATTACATGGTCTGATAAAAAAAAAAAAAAAAATCAGATTAAAAGAGCCGGGAAACCGCAGAAGCATTTCCCATGGCCCCAGCCGGGGCTGTTCTATATGTCTACACAGAAATACGCAGAAGGAGGAACTTTTGTAATGGAAACATCTCTTGGTAGATAAATATAGTTTCATAAATGGTATCACAGAGGAGCAAAGCAGGATCAGATCAACATTTGACCAAAATTTACACATTAGACTAATGACAGATCCTCTGATCCGACAGGGACTGGACGATAGGGGTGGGGAGCATATATTATAAGATATTTCCCAACTTCCTTGAGCATTTCACCTAGAAATGCTAGTTCTAGACTAGGGCAGGGATTTTATTAGTGCATCTCCAAGTGGCCTTATTGGATGGATCAGGAAACCCATCTTGACCTAAAGTGATAGGATATTCCTGTTAGTACAAGTTACAGCCTATTCATAGGATAGGTGATAAATCTAAGATCACTGGGGGGGCAAGACCCCAGGAGACCCCCATCGATCCCTGGGAGAAGGGACTTGAGTCCCTTATTTGAAGGAAGCTAAATTCATACAGGAGACACAAGTAATCTGTTCTGGTAACTGGTTGGGGTCTCAGCTCTTGGTCCCAAACTCACCTTTCCTGTAAATAGGCAATAACTTGTAGTAACTGGAACACCCCTTTAATAGAGGCCTCTTTTTTGGAACAGTCATCAATTAACTGGAAGAACAGCAGTAAAGAGAATACTTTTCTCATCAAGACTTGTCATGTCAATGCATAACACGTGACTGATGATTTACGTAAAGGGAAGAAAGCCATCATCAGAAAGTGATCAGTTTAAATTAGGTTTCTGTGTAAAATGCATTTTTGATTATATTTTTTCCATATGACAATCTGTATTAAAGTAAAAAATGTAAATCTTGCATTTTTTCACTGGCCCTTTTTTCTTTAGAATAACTTCCTGTTTCAAGAAAAAACAAGTGCACTAGCCACAATGAACAGACTCTGACCCCATCTTAGAATCATAGAATCATAGAATGGTAGAGTTGGAAGGGACCTCCTGGGTCATCTGGTCCAACCCCCTGCCCCTGCTCTTTTCTATTGAGGCATCAAATGAGTGGGTTCAAAGGTCATTATGAATTGGTGTTTTCTGTGAATATATTGTGACTGGTGGATCCTGTGTGATCAGCTGTGTGTGGAGGAGTTAGCTGTCCTAATCCTGCCTCTGCTGATAACGAGCCTGCTGAAAACTCTTCCTCAATGAACAGGAAGAGTCTAGAAAAAAAATAACACCTGTGGCCATTGGGAAAATTGCAAAACTACTAATTATTATTTCAATACTTCCCCAATTCAACATTTACAGCCAGTTTCCACCTAATAAGCAGGAGGACACTCTGATCAGCCTATCACCAACTACTATTCCTAATGATTCCCCTTGTCGCAAAATAGAATGTGTACACGTTTTGAATGTGGAGAACAAAAGGATTTGGCACAGAAATTCAACATGTTGGACCCTTCTTTCCCCATCGTCTGCTGGTGGAAAAATTGGGAAAGAGTCTGGAAGATAGTCCGCTGGTCCCACCGAAATCACTGGCAGCATGAATCAGAGCCCAACTGTACAATTGCAGAAAGATATTTTTTCTTTGAAACTCTCTGGAATTTCAGAGAAATATAGTTTGAAGACCCCCGCTTCTTCCCTCATCACTGCAGTTGATTGACAGGACTCTCCCCATGGAAACACATGGGAGAGATTTGTAAAACAATTACTGCAGAGCAGGGAGAAGGTGGCCAGAGGCTGCACAGGACTAGTCCAGCCTTTTCCTATGGTTCCACGCCAAGTCCTTAAACTATGACCCTAATTCATTAAGACTGGTGTTGTACATGCTAGTCTTAATGAAAGAACGAGGCAGAGTAAGAAGAGTCATGGCGGAGCTGGTCAGGACTGGCATAAAAAGGCAAAAAGTTGCAAAAATGTTGAAACAGTTTTCAAAAAGTGTTTTATGCCAGAAAACTGGCATCAACACTTTGATGCATCGGCCCCTAGGTTATCTCTAAAATGCTGCAATCCTGCAGCCAGGATCATATTAATGATTACTGTGCTTTGGGCAACATGATTTGACTGACAAGTTGCCTTTAAAGAGAACAGGATCTCCTGATGTGCTTTTTTTAATGCTTATATTCCCCACAGAATAACTCTGGAGTTGTCAATTTACTCATAAAATATCTACTAAGAATAAAATAGGAATAACCATGCAGAATTCTTAAAAAAATGCTTCTGAACTACAATAGTATGGGAATAATTATTTACAACCATACATGTTATGAGAGGCGACAGATCCTCTTTAATGGGCAACTCCTAGAATGCAGAATTCCGTAATGGTTTTTTGGGTTTACATATAGCACACACTCCAAACAACCAATCAAAACCAATATACAGTATTTCTAATATCTCTTGAATTATGTCATTGTGCATGTGCAAACTATGGGGACAAACAATAGATACATGCTGTTTATATGTGCCCATAATCGGGAAATGAGTGTATGTAGGAATGCTCATTTTCATTTAACGACGTGTATAAAAAAAACTGCCAATCACCCAATAAATTATTAAACGCTCATTTGTCGGATGTGATGATTTTTTGTAACAGCATAAACATAATTGTTCTCAGCAGCACATCATCCAGTGCTGCCGATGATGATATTCTATGGGCACAGAATGATTATTGTATAGAACCATTGGGGAACAGGCCCATTATATGACAGCTGATCGGCTTGCATATTGTCTATCGCCATGGTCGGCTCATGTAAATGCACCCTTAGTAAAATCATTCATCCTTATACAGTGAGCATTATCTTTAGCAAATCAGCATTTACACAAGCCAACAAAGAAGGATTTTTAGATGCCCATATAAGACGAATTTAGCCAGGTTAAATCACTTGTATATTTAATCAGGGCAATGATCGGCCATCAACGTTCCTATGAATATTTCTTTGACCGATCATCAGCAAATATAAAATGACCTTTAAAAAACCCAACTAGGTAAGATAAAGGCATGCTTCTCTTTAGGCCTCACTCAGATGTCTGTTTTTCATGTACGAGTTCCATTCGAGCTTTTCATGTATTCATCATATTCGCTTTTATTATTCCCAATTTTTTTTATTTATTTTTTTTTTATCTTTACAGTCAATCATTCACATTCTTATCATATTATATTTTTTACTTTTCCGCTATATATTATAATTTTTTATTTTAAATTTATTATTTATGGTCTTGTTTCATTGGTATTTTTTTTAATCCTATACTACCAGTGATATGAATAGTGTCGGTCTCAATTGCCGTTGTTTCATTTGTGTGACTAGTTTCCGGCTATATATTTTGTTTCTTACATGTGTGGGCATTTATCCCTTTTATAAGATGGAAATCGCTGCGGCATGTGCAGTGTGCGCCTGTCAGCTGGGCGGCTCGGCTGACGTCACTTCGAGCGGCGCCATTGGCTGCTGTTCCCTCGGCCACAGCATGTGGCTCTGTTATGTGTCATGTAACTAAGATGCACTGTTTTGTTCACATCTGAACCTCATCACGTAACTGC